>NC_141708.1:7968296-8629546 GCF_971803275.1 Cyanistes caeruleus | reverse complement strand
GTGCTGCGCATCTTTCGGGAAGAGCCGGCAATCCCGAATTCCGAGTTGCCCGTCCCGATGGCTGCACTTTTCCAAGTTATTGTTGGTAAATGGTGGGGAACTGTCCGTCAGCAGCCCCGGGAACCGCACGTGGGACAAAGGCAGCCGCTGGAGTGTGGTGGCTGCTGTGAATAGAGGGAGGGAAGGCAATTAGCTGCCGTGTTGTTGGGGCTTTTTACTTGTCAAACTGGAGACTCGTTGCTTTTGTTATTGCCGTGTAAAGGGAAATCGTGGGGTTTTGTTTTGGTATTAAGGGCCTTAGAGGTTGCTGGCTGACACTGCACACGCGAAGGCCAGAGCAGTGCAGGGAGAGGACCAGGGACGGGGCTCCGGCGGACAGAGACTGCACAGATTTTCCCTCGTTTACTTCTTCTGCTCCTCTTCTTTTTTTTTTTTTTTCCCAGGACCTGGGTACCAGTTTGTGTTTCGTTGTGGTTTGTTATATTTTGTTTAGCCCGTGGCCCCTGCAGATTAAACTGCCGCTTAAAAGGCAAACTTGGATGCACTCAAGGTCTCCCTCCTTGAAGCAGTTTTATTTTTACCCCTACATTTATTTGGTCCTGTTGTTTCACTCTTTGGGGGCAAGGGGGGAGAGAACTCGTTGTGTGATCATCCAGATGTGCGTGGGGAAGACGAGTATTTGCAACTGGTCTCCTCCAGCGCCTCATCTGCAGTAGCGTCCGTCCCACATGGCGATCGCTCCCTGCGCGTGCAGCATCCATCAGTGTTGACAAATTAGCTTAGAAAGTGAGGAGGGGGCAGTGCAGCCACTTTTTCCAAATTGTTTCCCTTTAAAGCACCCTTTTTGGCTTTTGCCCCTGTTGCAGGGTAACTACTTTACAACTTTGGGGAAAAGGTTAAAAAGGAGAAGAGAGATTGATTGACTCTTGGCAAATTCGGGTGCCCGCGATAGCCGGCTCAGATTTAGGAAGTGGGCATCTTGTAATGCTCGTAGGCGAGAGCAAGGCACAGGGCAGAAGACTTTACCCGTGCTCGGTTCAGCAATGCTCTCAGGTGCCCCTGTTAATTCTCATTTAGGAATAGCTTGGGAAAATACAGTAACCAGGGCACCGTAACGGTACCTATCTCAAAGTTCCGCTTGCATCCCCGTTGCAGTAGGTCAGTGTTTTACAGAAATATTAAAATACTAAAGGAAAAGGGAGGAGGGGGAGAGAACAGAGCTAATGGTAAAGGTCTGCCAAATGTCACCTCAGTGTTACAATGACAAGAAAATACACTTCCCTTACAGCTCTCCCCCTAAGAAATTTGTTTTGAGGGATTTGACAATCTTGCAGATAAAGTGACTGCTTGCTACACTTAACTGATCATGCTCCCTCACGGCCGGCCGGCGTTTCCTCGCTGCATATAGTAATACCTGCGCAACCTGGCTTGGAGTAGCATTGTCATTGATTTCCAAAGTAACTGCTTTTTAGCTCTTGTGAACAGACATACCTGCGTGGGGGGGTTGGGGGGGGGGAATTCTTTTCCCCACTCCCTGGAAGGATGATGGTAAAGTGCTATATTGGAAAAGACAGGAGGCTTCTCTAAATTTTGGTAACTGCAGCTGACAATTTAGAAATAAGACACTTCTCACAGCCAACATGACAGTGGATTTTGAGCATTCAGAAAACACCAGGCCAAAAAACTGGAGACATCTTGATCTTTTAAGACAGCTTTTCCAGTACTTTAAGTGAAGTGGGGGGAGCGGGGAAAGAAAAAGAGAGAGAAAAGCTGCAAGGAAAATAATACAAAGCCAGCACAATTGGCATCTAGACAGTAAAGAAAAAAAGTTTTTGAGGATAACAGAAGGAAAGACAAAGCTGTTATGTACCCGAGGGATGCAATTTTAGTGGGAATGGAAGATTTGAGTGGTAAAGGAGGAGCGCTTGCCTCTGGGTTCTCTCTCTTCCAGCAGTTCGGCTGCTGGCATCTCAATTTGAATTGCTGGGTGAGTAGCACTTTCTGCGTGCGCGCTTTCCGTCTTGACCATTGAACTTCTGATGTGACTTCTCTCCCTCTCCTCCTCTCTCCCTCTTCTTCCCTTTCTTCCTGTGCGGAATCAAAAAAAAAAAAAATAAAAAAAAAATGGTGGTGGGGGAGCGTGAGAAATCAAGCAAGCATCTCCAGCTGTGACCTTTGTTAGCGATATTGTTTTTATTTATTTATTTTATGGTAATCATCTTTTTTAGTAGGGGGGAAGCGCGACTTTTCGATGCCGCTTAATTGGACAGCGGTGGCGAGGAGCGCGCGGCAGAGCCGCTCTGTCGCGACACAGCGGTGCAGCGGGACAGTTGTTGCACTCCTCCTCTGCGCCCTTCCCTCCGCCCGGGTTTGGGGTTTGCTTGGGGAGGGGGGCTGGAGGGGGAAAAGGGATTTTTCCCTCGTGCATCCAGGGTGGGATCGGGGTGTGTTGGCGGGGCGGTGTTTCAGAGCCCGGTGTGCAGCAGGTTTCGGGGGCTGATTCCTGGCTGCTGAACAATGGTTACCAGCGAGGGAGAAGTGTGTGCGCGTGTAGAGCTCTGTTACATCTGCAGTCAGGCAGTCACACAGTGACCATGACATCACTAGCTTTTCTTCTCTTTTTTTCCTTTGGGGCGGAGGGGGCCACTTCAAAGCTTTCTTCAGTTCAGTACGATATTTCCTAAACTCTGAAACCATGAAGGTAAAAATGTTTGGGTTTTGGGTTTTTTTTTTTTCTTAAAGGAAGAAAAGTTGGTTTGTAACAGGGCACATACGTTACAGTTAAGGGGGTTTGGAGATGGAATTGTTTAACTTTTGTCATACACGAAACGAGATTTTTTGTTTTAATTATTAAAAATAGTACATGGTACTATTTATTGGGTGCTTTTGATCCTGGGTTTGGTTGACAGTGAAATTTTCTGAATTCTTCAGAAAGCTCAGCTGTAGTGTGAAAGATGAAAATTTTGGGGACACTGCATAAGAATTATTTTACCCAGGGATAAAGGAATATGAAAAATAAGACTGAACGCTGATAAATATGAGGTAACACATATTTTGATACAGTGGTTCTGTGTTTGCTGTCAGAAGTGACATGAGACTTTCTCCTATTGTATATTGCAGAAGGTAAAGCTACCCCTCAGCCAGTTTTGTGTATTACCCGTACTTGTACAGAGAAAATAGAAACTTACTGAAGAATTCTAAAATCAATCACATTTTCACTGGTGGTTTTATGGAAGTCTTGAGTTTTTTGCTGTTTCCTTTTCTAACTCTTCCAGACTCGTTTACAGAGTCACTCAGTCCAGGAGGAGGATTTCTATCATTTCAATACTCTGTTGTGGTACCTTTGCCTGATTAGCTTGCTTAGTTGATTTATTTGCCTTTTCTTATATAAAGCAAGGGCTAAAATTCTGTAGAATTCATCTAAAATTAATTAATCTAAAAGGACAGGTATTTAGATGTTTCTTCTTTTGCTGCATGTTGTTGCATATGCAGGTTTTACAATATTGGTGATGAGATCTCACAAACATTTTACCTTTAGAGGAATTTTTTTTACTAGGACTTGGGTCAAAAGGCCTGACTGCACTGTGTAAATGTGCCTGCTACTTTTCTTCTGAAATACTTGCAAGGTGTTTCAGTTCTGATGTGCATTTAACATAATATTTTTACGGAAACTTTTCTGAATTTATTCAAGAAATTATTGGTCCAGACTTACTTAATAATTGTATTGCTTAATTGTGCAGCATGCAAGGTTTTTAGCATATGAAAAAAAGAAAACGGTTTTTAGAGCCTTGTTATTTGTTAAATGATTTAATATACATTTCCTACATATATTGCATATCGGTGTTGAGCACAGTCCGCTGTGAATGCTGCATTTTAAAAATCTGTACTGAAAACTTGTCTTCATATCTCAAGGCATGTATGTGCATGGTAGTTTTTAATAATGCTGTTATTACTGAAATTGCCAACTACAAGAAGGTATAGGCATACATGCTAATTTTCTTTCATTTCTTGCCGTTTTTTAACAGCTTCACCTCCAAGTTATAGTCAGAAATCACAGATACCCTAATAAAAATTAGGAACTATTTCTCCTACAGTATATGTCTGTTTAGTGCTGAAATAAGTGGTTTATAAGCAAGAATTAAAGCTGTTTATAATGAGACATTTTAGACAATGTTGGGCAGTAAATCAAATTGCATGACTAGGTATTCACACAAAAGCATGTAACAAGGTCTTTTGGGGCAATTATAAGGACTATTTTGCTTATATTTGCTTTTCTCTCTATTTTTCATCTTCTCTTAATTTTTGTGCTTGTTATTGCTCTGTACCTCTCCCCTTCCTACCCTATTTCTGTTCAGGACCGTTTCCCAAAGACCTGCTTTGCTTTCACCCATCTCTTTGCTTAGTGTTTGTGCATCCAGCACATCTTGTACTGGTATGGCCTAGCAAAAAGTTATTTTTCAGTTTTAATGTAATACATACCAAGTATTTTTGCTTTTTTGCCTTGTTAGAATGAGCAAAAGCTTGCCTGCTCTGCAGAGATGGTATCTGTCCAGTAATTAAAATCAACTAAAGTATGCAAAGAGGGCACCGAGTATTTGTCACATTAGGGAAGAAATAAATCTGGGCATTTTATTACCTGGAACTTGAAGGGACAGAGCACTACCTGGTCCTCTTGCTATGGGGAAATCCACCTGTTGATCAAATCATCTCTAATTTTGATACTTAGTGTAAGGCTTTCCTGGGTACATGCAGGCCACAGTTCTGGGCTAGATGATGTAACTGGTGTGTGAATTCATGTGCCGAGGTCAGGCAGAGCAGGTGAGCAGAGTGCTTCCTCTTTATCAGTGAAGCCTTAAGACAACAAGTAAGGTAAAATCTAACTGTTGTAAATGTAATTGCGGTGTTGCTGAAGGATCTCAAAATACACACTTGTGTAGCAGGTGCTTGTTTGAGTCTGACCTGACTTTAGAGTAACACCACATTGTCCAAGACTTAACTTGTATTTAAAACCTCAAGTTTCATTCTTTTACTTAGGAAAAAAACCCCTCAAAAAACCAAAAACCCTACTTCAAATACCATAGCAATAAACTTATAGCCCACAACAGCTTTGGAAGCAGAGTGTGAGCACAGTTAATAATGTTTTACTACTGGTGTGTTTTATCCTCCTGCATCGGAACTAAGAGGCGGTAATTAGATAGCTAAACCCCAGTCCTTCCCCTTGCACACTAGAGGATTTGGCGTATGCTAATTGTCACCAGATCATTTCACATAATTGCCTTTTGGCGAAATTAAGTGGAAATTTCCTGAACATCTTAAATCCTCATTTCCCCACCCCCTCCCCTCAGTACCCTCGCTCCCTGACAGGAAGGATGTGGAAAAATGTCAAGCACGGTGGCTTAGCTCTCCAATGTTCAGGGGACACTCCGTCAGAGTTAAAGGGGGGAAAAAACCAAAACGATTCTTTTCCTGAATGAATTGCTGGACACTTAGACCCAGGAAGCCGATTTTGTTGTTTTGTTTGAGAGACTGCTAATAGACCACAGGTTTTATTGGAAAGCCAGCAGTCCTTGCAGGAGCAGGTAGGCACTCGCTGGCCTGGGAAGTGGTCAGGGGGGGAAGGGGAAGAAATAGAAGGCTGCAAAACTGTGTTCGCGTGTGTGTCCCCATTTTAATTTTTAAAAAACATTAATATGTTAAGGGTAGGGCAGTGGGGGTTGTTGTGGGGTTTTTTGGGGTTTTTTTAAGGCTCTGCCTGGGGAGGGTATTGTCCCAGCCTATGGTTGTCAGTGCTCCTGTCATCATTTGTGTGAAAGAAGAAAATGAGCCTTTTTTTAGCGGGGCAAGTTGTGGTTATCAATGGAGGCCTTGTCTCCTGCTACAATGGGCAGTTAGCTTAGGGCAGGACCTTAGGCAGGAATCAGCTACATTAAACCAAGAAAGAGCTCAGGCCACTGTATCAGCCATAAAGGAGCAAGGGGAAGTTTTCAGGAATGCTTAGTCAGGTGCAAAAGCATCCTGAAAAAAATCCTGTGACTCCACTAGCTAAACAGGGCTGGGTAAAATCAAATCTTTAATTTTTTTCAGGAAATGCTTCATCACTGGTGTTGAATTTTTATGCTTGGGAAGGGGATGAGTACCAAGGTACATATAACTGGTGGGTTTGGTTGGCTTTAGCTTCTCAGTTAACCTAAATGGTTTGCAGTTTCCTTGGTGTAGTTTGGGGTGCCACCCTGAGTGGCTACTGATGTGGGTGATCCCCGGGGCTGCAGTGGTGCTTACAGATACTCTGCTTATTGATGCTCTGCTTGGGCAGTGGTGACTGCTGGAAGTGGAAAAATATTTCAATATTTACAGAAATATTTTGGGATTTGCCTTTACTTAATTTTGCCTTTACTTAATTGAAACTTAATTTCCTGATTTGTGTGGGGCGTCAGGGTGGTGAGGAGGTCAGTGTGGTGTAAGGGTGTCATTCCTAGGCAGAATCAGGGAGAGATCAACCTTTAGAAAAAAGGAAACTCCTGTTATGAGCATCTTTGGAACTGCAGAGCAGTTTAGGAGCATCTGTTAGCATTTCACTGGCCACAGTCAGCATAACTGCAATAGCATCATCTGGAAAACACAGAGAAACAATTTACAGAGCTATTTTTTAGTGTGAACTGGTATTGAATGGTGGTCCTTGCTAAGCTGAGCCCAGGGAGCAACTCCAGGAGGGCCTGCTAATTCAAGACCACTGTCGACCTGCATCCACCCTGGAGGAGGGGAAAAGGCTGACAAACCCTCTTCTGTGCTGCTTTTGTTTTATTGTATTAGGCTCATAAAAGCACTTTCAGGGCCCATCTTTCTTCAGCAGAAAAGGAGAGCAGTGGGGAAGAGAAGGACATGGCAAAAAGACAGGCGGAGCTCTAGCTCCATTTGTTTCCAGTGTCTCTTGATTAAAAGCTTTTAAGAAGGATGGAGAGCTCTCATTCCTCTGATAGTGGAGGAAGGGGCCAGGGCTCTGGGGGTCTGGGTGTGAGCACCTGCTCAGTCCCTCCCGTGCCACGCTCCTGGTCACGGGTGGTTGAGGGGTGCCCGGTGGGCTGCAGCTCCTCCCTGCCCCACAGGATATTTAAAAGGCCACCCAGGTCAGGGAAGGGGGCTATGCTGGCACCTACTGGAGTTTGAGGCTGGGTTGGTGCAGGAGCATCCCCCTGCCCTGCCCTGGGGATGTGCTGGAAAGGAGTCAGAGGCCGAAGGCTTTGGCCGCTGCGATGCTGCCATGGCACGATGGCTTCTTTTCAGCCTGGGTGGCTTTTTGTGCAGATCTGCCTTTACCAACCCCACCTTATCCTGGTGAGGGCATCCTCTGGTGTCTCTGGCATGGTTTTTTCTGACTTGGAGTTGATACCATGTTTTTATTGCCAAAGCCAAACAAGCCATGAATTTGCAAGCAGAAATTGCAGTAGTAAACTCTTCCTGTTTAGAGCTTGGTTTCTCTTTGTGTGCTCAACAATACAATGTTTAATCTTGTGCAAGTCTTACGTTGCTTTTAGAGACTTAGGAACTATTGATTTATACAGCATGTATTAACTTCTTCAATAAATGGCGAGTATTCATCAGTGGGGTGTATTAAATTGGGCTGTATACGCATAGAAGCATCTTTCATCCTGTTAATGAAATGTCCTTACCATGCAACAAAGACTAATACACAGCAATTTATACACACTATCCCCTGCAGTTTAAATCTGAAGTTCAGATACGTTTTTTTGTTCCCTAAAGGCACCTATCAGAACTTAGTCTAAATGATTCTCAGCACTCCTCTCAAACATTTATCAGTCCAAAATTTGTTGTGGTTTTGGTGTGGGAATTTTTTTTGTTCTAGAGCTCCATTATTGTTCAAACTGATCTGTGTTTAAGCACTCCTAGAAGCATTTCAAATTCATATACAGAGATTTAGCAGTAGAGCCCCTATGGGGACAATTTCCTCTGGTTGCTTCGGGCAGCAGTTATCAAGAAAAGCAAACTTCTCTTGTTTTTTTGCAATTATTTACCATGCCCTCTAACCCAGCATATGAGACCTCAGCTTTCAGTGGAGAGGGGTGATATATCAGCAGAGGACTTGGTGCTTCATAGGTGCTGGGATTTCTCTTTAGAAATCTCTGCTTGTTCTTGTCCTGTTACCACATGCCCTGATGCTAATCTGTGTGTTCCAGTGCAGCTCCTCTTCCCATGCCTGACAGAGCCATAAATGGAGCTCTTCAGCTTGCCAGAGAAACCCCTGCATCTCACAATGGCTCCTAGCTTAAAGCTGCCCTTGATAAAGGGCTCACAAATGTATATTGGAGAATATTGCCTTTTGCAGGGGAATGTCTAAAGTCATCTAATAGGTGTCTCTATTGATGGCTTCTGTGGTTTACCTTTCATTGCCAGTGGATGGGGTTAGGACCACACTTGTTACTCAGGCACAGATCCTATTGACTTCAAAGGAAGATGCATCTGCAGGATTAATCCTGCTCTTTCCTAGTTAGTCCTTTATTTTTCTCTTTTCCAAGGAAGCTTTGTTAACTTCAGGAACAGTACTTAGAAAGAGCAGCTTGTTTAGCATATTATGCATGTTTAGCTTGCCTTGCAAATTGTGTGTGCTGTTCTGAGGGCAGGTATGGTCCCTTTCCCCAGTGTGTGCTGAACAGTGCAGAAGAGAATAGAAACCTGTCCCTGGGTAGTGGTGCAGATGCAGACTGACTCACTGGGAAGTGGATCACACTCCCCTGTCCCAGAGAGCATATTTCTGAGCATGTATATGACACTTTCTCCCTTTCCCCTGGTATGTTCTCCTCCCACCTCTGCCCCAACATCATCAGAGTGGCAAAAGAGTACCCTACCCTTGCACCTCTATATGAGTGGTCTATTTGAGTGCATGGTAGTCACCTGAACAAAAATGACCTACCAGGGGAAAAATTTTGCAGACTTAAGGTTCAGGCTCTTAGTTGTTGATTTTTATTTGTTTTTCCTTTTGCTTTTTATTTGTCTCTGAAACATGTTAAGTGAAATACATCATAATTTAGCAGTTGTTCTGTTTTGTGGTGAAATTGTTGGCGGTCTTGGTGTATCAAAGCAATGAGTGGTGGTTTCCCACAGTTTACATGTAACCCCCTATGGCACATCTGGCTTTGGTGATGGAGCCATGTCAGTCCAGCTTTCCTCTCACGTGTTGTTTCTTGTTTGTCAGCTTAAGTCTGACTCTCTAATGTTATTCTGCTTATTTTCTTTAACTAACCAGCTCCAGTTTCTGTGAAAATAAGCTCTCTTTGCAAGACAGCCCTTAATGTCTGTCAGGGTCTGGGTGAGGTTTACAATGATATGAAGATAGTGTTGGGAGAGCACAAAGCTACAGCATGTATTAACTTCTTCAATAAATGGGGCCACACTGTGGGTCACTTAACAGCAGGAGTTCACACAATTCTTGGCCAGAAAAAATTGATCTTATTGGAAATGATCATTTTCCTGAACCTCACCAACTGCTCATTTGGCTTATAATGTCATGTGTTGTTGAGTAGATGCCTTCTACTTTGTATGGTGTGAAATATAATTTGTTAGGTGAAGCCCTTGCCAAAGCTTTCAGTTATTTTTGGACTGCTTAGGTTGGTTCACTTGAAAGAGAACAGATGTTGGGTTAGAGCATCTCTTTTGGCTTTTTGAACTTGGACAGCCAAATCCTCGTATCTCCTCTGATGTGAAACCATCATGGATCCACATGGCCAAAAGTTGTCCTTGGTTGTTCAGCTGGCAGAAATTTGTCCCACAACCCAGCCAACACAACCTGCTGTGAATCGGCATTGGCTGTCGTGACCACGTGCTTTCCTGCGTGGTGGCCACTTGACATGGAAATCACCTGTGCCAAGTGCTTGGTGGTGGAGAGGAATCATCCCATGTAAGGGTGGCAGAAAGATGAACATGGTGAAGAACAAGGGAGAAGTTGTGGGAAGCAAAAGTACAGCTCTTGGCTGGCTTCTTTTGGATGCACACTTCTTTCTGCAGGTTATCAAAGCAGTGAGCCCAAATAGCCACATATGGCAGGGGCTGGGGGAGCCAAAGGGGCTCCACCAAAGCATGGTGGAGGGACTTCTTGTTTATTCAGGGAAGACAGATGTTTCTTTCCCTCCTTGCTCCCAGTTTGTCTTCCCTCTCCATTCCCCACAGTCTGGAAGCTCATTCCCAAAGAATAACTGAATTATTTTTGAAATGCTTTTAAGGGGAGCTCAGAGCATTGGAAGCCAGATCAGATAATAGCAATAGTTTGTCTGAGGTGGCACAGTGAGGGTGTGTGCATGTGTTTGGGGGTTCTGGGGAGTGAGTGTGGGCTTGGAGCTGTCCTGGAGCAGGAGGGTGAGCAGGAGAGTGCTGGCAGACCCTGAACAGCAGCGGCGCTATCGCGGCCACTGTGGCATCACTACTTTATTTTAATGTGATTCCTTTTACTTGATGTTAATGCAAGTTGTTCCTTACTTAAAGTAATAAAAGGAAATGAAGACACATTCTAAAATGAAACCTGACTCTAATCCATTCATCATCTAATACCAGCCTCTTTATCTTTGCTGGTACCTAATCTGGTTAAATGTCCCTGTTGTAGGATTTTAGTGAAAATCCTCTATGGGGAATAGGGTTTTTTGCAATTGGATTACTCGCAGTAAATGGTCCAGCAGTTCAGCTGGTTTCAGCTTAATTTTTTCTTTGTGATCTTGTAAGGGTAAGTTACAGTTCAGCCTGCTGTTATATTTCATTCATTCACTCCTTTTTTTAAGTTATTTTTTTATTGTTGTTGAAAAAAAGATTTTTTTTCCCCCCAGAGCTAGGAATGTGATGGGGGGGATCATGATATCTGCGTGATTATTTCCCCTACAAGGCTGTTAATTTCAATGGCTTTATCTGGGGGGGGTTTGCCATTATTTATATAGCTGAATATTGTAGTAGCCTAATTAATCAGTATCCAGTTTCCATTTATTAGCGCTCTCTGATGAATTGATAATTAATCAGCTCTTCTAAAATATATATATATAAAATATGCAGGTGATCGCTTGTCAGCTTAATGCTTGCTGATGAAGGGAATACTCCAGCACTACAAAGGCTTTTTATCTGGAGTATTTGCAATGAGCAGTAAAATGCAGAACTGAGAGTGAGGACAGGAAGGGGAGAGGAAAAGACCTACAGGTCAGTGAGCATTTGGGTCTCTCGCTAATTAAATGGGGGACTCTCTCAGCCCCTCACTGAGGAGTCTGCCTGCATCTTGGAGGTGAAGCACAAGATTATAAAATAAGAAGGGAAATTTTTAAAGAATTGCTGTTGCTCCATACAGGAGCATGACAGGTCAAAAAGATTAAAGAACCTCAACAGCAGGGAAAGTGTGTGAGGAGGTTTTAAGCAAGAGGGTGGGAAAACTGCAAGGGTGACGCCTAGAAGGGATCTGGAAAAGTCTGAGGATCACATTTGAAATCCTGGCTGCTCAGATTTTTACATGTTGTACCTCATGCTGTAGTGGGGAGGATGCCCAGCACTGCTCTAACAGCATCAACCTTTTTCTCTTGACAGTCTAACAAAGTGCCAGTTGTGCAGCACCCACACCATGTACACCCTCTTACGCCGCTTATCACATACAGCAATGAGCACTTCACACCAGGAAACCCTCCTCCACACTTACCAGCTGACGTAGATCCCAAAACAGGTAGGTGGGAAGTATTTTGGGGTTTCTTTTGAGAGGGAGTGGGTGGATCTTTCCTTTTTGCGCATTAGGGGAGAGGAGTGCAGGAGAATGGATTTCCCATGCTGGAGCACCAAAGGGGGCATGTAAAATGTCAAACCCAGACAAAATGCTTTCTTTTTAAGCCAATTAGGCTTCAGAAGGAAACCTACTGGGTGAATTTTCATAGAGCTTCTGCAGGGTGACACCAGAGTTGCATGTGTGGGGTCGCTTGCAGGTGTGTTTCTTTGCAAGCATGATACCCCACCTGGTAGTTCGATCTACCAGTGCTTGGTTTGCATGCACGACCCAGAGAATTAAACATGTACATTCTGTGATCTGCACTTACAAAATTGCAGCTGGAATTTTAAAGGTGGTGGGTCATGACCGGTTTCAAAATGAATCTCTTTTAATTCCCCAAATCCCATTGTTTCTGTGTCAGGAGTTCAGCCATTTTTCTTCTATAATGTTGAATTTTCATCCACTGTAACTACTTAGCTCCAGCTTTACACTTGCAACTCTTTTCCCCAATGTAAGTCTACCCAACTCTAAGTTCAGCCTGAAGGGCACTCTGATTGAATATAGAGCACCACGTAAAACCCTGACTAGATTTATTGGTGTTACAGAATAGAATTTACATGTTATTCTAACTTTTTAAGAGTCCCTTTTTAACCTGAGCTCCCAAAGAAGTCAAACAGTGTCAATCTGGCTGCACTGAGCTCCTAGTGACAGTGGTTTTAGTTTTGTTAATCCAAACCCCATTTAGTTAATTGGGAAGTTCATCAGAATCAGGATTCAAGTCAGAGGAATCACTGTGTCAGCCCTAACTTATGCAGATAATTTATGTGAACTCCAGCCCTTGATTGAGGCTGTGCATTAGCTGGTTTTCACTCACTATGCTTCAACTGGGGCCCCCTTTTAATTGTGCCTAATGCTGACTTCACATGGCTTGAAAGGAATCCATCTCGCCATCCCTGGGTATTGCAAGTGAATGGCATAGTCAACCTCTCATTTAAATAATGGTAGTACAGGGAATAGCTTTTAAATGGTTATCGTAAAACATATGATTAACGTCTGTAGACTGTTTACTTTTCTTCTGTGAACATTCTTTCAAGTGTGCAAATAGCTCACTGGATGGTTAAAGCCCAGTTAATCTGTTTGGGTTTTGTAATGGAGAAAAAGCAATGTCTGCATGAAAATGTCACACAAGGAGATTTAATTTAGAGATTAAAAGCTTCCCAAGTGACTTAAAAAAATAGTTTTTAGCCCTGAATACAGTACCCCTTCTTTTTAATGGTCTCTGTTTTAATTTTCCTTCTGCTGTGTAATTGTGCCATGGCTTGTTAATTCAAAGACCCAGCTTTGTAACCCTTACTCCTCTGAGTAATTCCTATTTGCTCTTAAGCGTTAATATTTAGGGCTTGTGTCTGGAGCTGGTTTCTGCTTTCTGAGTAGGAACTGCTCCTCATCCAGAGAGGATGGGTGGGCTCTCTGTCCTCCCCTGCATACCTTCAACATCTGCCCCTGGTTTTACCAAGCATTTCCAGGGGCTCTCAGTTCCATTCACAGTTTCAGAAAAGGTTTCCTAGGGTAGCTCAAAAGCAAACATCATTTGCAATTTTAATGACTTTTAAACTTGTTCTGGAGATTACTTTGGAATAATGCCATGTTATTGAGTATCCAGTCACCACATGGGTGGGGTCTGTGGTCTTTTGGCTGACTTTGGGACTAAAATAACCATGAAGTTGCTACAGGGTCCATATTTCTGCTGAACATTTAAGAGAGTATCTAGTACAGCATTGCACTGCTAAACTCTAAATAACAAAAATAATTATCTCTGACTGGAGAGGTGACTGAGGGAGTGAATAACAATTTTTTCTTGTTTAAAAAATAAGAATAGGAAAAAGCCTTTGAAACTGCGAAGTGAAGGCACAAATACTGTAATTAAAGTAAACCAACAGAAATTTAGAAACATATGTGTTTTTCCTTTATATTTTATTTATTTCCACATCTCAGTACTGACGCTGCTTTATGTTCCTCTTCTATAGGAATTCCAAGGCCTCCACATCCTCCAGATATATCTCCTTATTATCCATTATCACCAGGCACTGTAGGACAAATCCCCCATCCGCTAGGATGGTTAGTACCACAGTAAGGAGTTCCATTTTTTTAATTTCTTTTTTTCTTTTTCTGATGTGTGAAATTTATGTCAAAATATGTGTGTGTGTGTGTGTGTGTGTGTGTGCATTGGGATGAGTTTGTTTGCCAGCTGCCACTTCACTGAGTGTTATGAGTTTACCCACCTCATGAAGGTTAATTAAAACTTATGCTGGGTCATGTGGTCTTAAACAAACATGAGCAGTTGGACACAGCTTTGCATGTCATCCCAACCAGCTGACCATGCTCGTGAAGCATGAATTTTTAAACCCTTTTGCAGAAATGTCCTTTCTTGTTACTGCCCTTAGACTGCACCACATGAGTTTTTCTCAGATTTGGTTTTCTGGGGGCTCAGGTTCTCACAGACCATTTTTTTTATTATTATTCTTTTTTTATTTTTTTTGCTAGGGCCATCCTCACTACAAATTTTCAATTTAATTTGCTTTCTCTGCTGAAAACATTTTTGTTTTTCTTGTGAAACAGTAGAGCTTTGCATCAGCCAGTGAACAGCATTCCAAGCTGAGATGTGGCTGGGCAGTTGGCAATTGGCATCTGAGGAATGGAATTTTAAACAAGAAAAAGGAATTAGTTTACTTTAAAACTGGCTAAGAAAAAAGCAATGGAAAGTTAGTTTGGGGTTTTGTTTTCTTTTCAGCTCCTCAGATCCCACTTTTAGAGCTTTGCTGGGTATGAGGCTCCCAGCAGTAATTGAGTCCTTATTTTCTTTTTTTTTTCCTTATGTTGCCATCTCTCAATAGGTTTATAATACACTTAAGCACTGCCTAAGCCTTTTGTGTAGTATATTTGATTTAAATGCTTATAAAATCCCTTTGTATTGCTGGATACAACAGATCTCTGCATTATAAATCAAGGCTGTTACCCTGTTTTTCTCCCATAACAAGCCTCCTCCATTTTGGGGTGATCATATTTCTTACGGAAGATTGCCCAAAGTTCAAAACAGTTTGCTCCTGCTTGGGGTTGTTTGGCCAGCTGTGCTAAAATACCTCTCCACAAGTTTGCCCTCCATGAGGAGCTGGAGTTGACACCCCACAGGGAGAGCAGGGCAGAGCAGGGGGGTCACCACATATCCCCAGGCCTCGGGCAAGGAGTGGTGGTGGCATCAGAGGCTTTGGAGGCCTTTTTCAAGCACAAAAGTGTTGATGCAGGAGAGCTGGAGCTTCTGGCCATTTTGCAGGCTGCCCTTCCTTGTGGGTGGTCATGCAGCTATTTTTGGTAAAGGTTCTCCCAGCCCAAGGGAGAAGCATGTCCATCACCTCTCTGCTGAAGGTTGCTTCTCCAGGAGAGCACATCATGAGCAGAAGAAAAACACAAAGCATTGCTCCCCGAAATCTGAAGTTCCTCCTCATTTGTGGTGATTTACCTTTTCCAAAGGACACCCTGAACAATTGCACACTGCATGTGAGCTCCTTAGCTCAAGTTTGCACAGCAACAGCCACAACATTTGAAACAAATAAACTCAGCTTTAAGTGCCAAAAGTCAGTGGCATGAAAGACATGAGAGAACAGGGAAGAAACTCCTCACTGTCCCTGACCTATACCCCACTGCTCATCTGTATGTCAGAATTTTGCAGATGCAGGTTTGTCCTCACTGGACCTCATGCCGTGGCTGCCAAAGCAGGAGACTGATGCCACATGTGGCCAGTTTCACCAGACAGGTGCTAATGGCCACCTCTGTCACCCCCACTGCTTCAGGACAAGTCAACACCGTGGTGTGCTTGCCTACCCACAGCTCTTAGAGCTTCTCCCAGTGATTTTTGTTGAGGGCAACACCATCACATTGGCTTTTGCTCTAGGAGAGTAGCATGGCCAACTTCACAGAAGTAACCCAAGATTTTAATTTCCCCCCTCTCCTTGCCACTTGCACTTCACCATCAGCTTCCCAGCCTATCTATCCTCCACTGGCCTGCATGTTTGTGGCATAGCACCCACCCCAAAAGCATCCTGCCCAGTCAGATGATGTATTTGAAGGACAGATGAAACGAGCTAGCCAGCACAGACAAACCTCCATCAGAAAAAGTTGTGTGTCTTTCATGAGGATGCTGTTTTGCATGTTGCTGTATTTTTTAATTATTGTAATGAGGTGTGATTGTCTATTGGTTACCCACAATACTTCTTGGGGACTCTCCCCCGGTAACTCTTGTCAACACTTGTTAATCTGACAAAAGGCTACAAATTAAGCTCTGTTAATTTAATGTTTTCTCACCGAGATCTAAATACCGAAAGAGGCCCAAAGCGCAACTGAAGTCCTTTGATTCACTGTACTTTATTTTGGTATAAATTTACATTCATTATTGTTTTCCTTTGGATGTGTAGCCCTCAATTAGTGTGATGGCTCCATTAAAGCAAGCGAGACTTCGCCTTTAATTATTACAACAAAACACCTAGTTTCAGCTTGGGGAGAGGGTCTCTATTGACATAAGCAGAGGTTATAAAATTTAATTAGCCATTCCTATCAGATTTATGGCATTCAAATTGTTCTGTGTTTCTTTCCTTTGATCCTTGCTGTACAATCCCCAAGATTTTTGTTCTGATCAAATGAGAATAAAGCTTACTGTGCAGAGAGAAGTTTTTTGTTGTTCTTTTTTTTTTTTTTTTTTTTTTTTTTTAAGCCCTTTTTCCCTTTTTCTCATTCTGTCTTTCCCTTCTTTTTTGCCAGGCAAGGTCAGCCAGTGTACCCAATCACGACAGGGGGTTTCCGCCACCCTTACCCAACAGCTCTGACCGTCAATGCTTCCATGTCAAGGTGAGTTCAAATACTGAGATCCTAAATCAAGAGCAAATGTAGCTCCTCCTCCCACTCTCTGGAGGAGAGCATTTTGTCTAGGCAGCAGATTTCTGAAAGCACTTCAGTTAAATGTCCCTCCTTAGCTTTTTGGTGGAGTGGAGGAGGAGAGGGCAAGGGCTACCTTCCCACGTGAGGAGAAGGTGGTGTCCTAATGCTGTCATTGGGCCTCAAGAATTTGTTTTAGAGGGAGTGAGGGTGGAGGAGTGAGAAGTCACCTTTAAAAGCCAAACTAAATGAAAGAGCTGGGAGAATGCAATGTTGAAAAAGCAAGGTTGAGAAGTTGTGATAGCCTTTTCTTTCTCAGTGGCCATCAGCCAGAGCAGCGCTGTGTGCACGGGAGGGCTCAGGAGGGAGGAGGGCCGCTCTTCAGCAGAGTTGGGAGGAAGGTTATTGTGCTGTGTTTTCCCCTCCCAAAGCTCCAAACACTGATAGTCAACATAAAAGGGCCTGCCTGACCCTCAAAAGCTTTAGAAGTATATATTTCTCCCCCTCCCTACCTCCAATTAATTCCATCTAATTTTCCAGGGGCTGCTAGTTTTATTTACAAACTGGTTGGCAGCACTATGTTTAAGTAATCAGTAATTGCTCCTAATGATAGTTTTATTTTCTGTTCATCTGATTTTCAGCCTGGTTAATTAAATCGGTGGAAGTTTAGACTTTCCTGATGGGCTGAAACAGCTAATCCATTTTGATGATGGCACATAATTAAATTAGCATGCATTACATAGCAAGGTTCCACGTCTCTTCCCTGCTCTGTCCCTTCCTCTCCATCTCTGCAGTTTAATATGTGGATGTTGGTGCATAGATGATCTAAGGAGGAAAAGACTGGTGAGGGCTGGGGGGAAGCACACCTCATTGAGAAGTGGAAATCTGTACCTAGGGCTCATGAATGAATGGGTGGGAAAACGGTGTGGTGTGTGTGCTTTAGACAAGTAACCAAAAAAATAAAAATTTAAATTAAAATGCTGGTCCAGCAAATAGAAAACTGGAAAATCAACTGGGAAAAAAAAATAAATATGTAGTCCCAGCACAAAAAAAAAAATAGGCTGGGGAGAGAGCTGCAAATCTAAACAATGGTTCCCTCCCCCTATTTAATCTTTTTTAATATCTATAAAAGACTTGCAGGCATGGTGTGAGGCAAAGTAGAGCTT
The DNA here is from genome assembly GCF_971803275.1 of Cyanistes caeruleus. NCBI lineage: Eukaryota > Metazoa > Chordata > Aves > Passeriformes > Paridae > Cyanistes > Cyanistes caeruleus. Next base: position 8,611,720 of record NC_141708.1, on the reverse strand, counting down.
GATTTAGTTTAATTATTATTAGAGAGGCTAGTCATTTGAGGGAGGGGGGAGATGTGGAAGGGGGGGGGGGGCTATATTCCCAAGATAGACTTTATGAAAGGTATCTAGTTAAAAAGAGTACACAGCAAATTAAATACATTATTGTGGTAATGGGACGACAGAAGTAGAGGTCTATTATACTTATGGCAGTTATAGGAAATGTAGGCTCCTTGCCCTGTTCTAGCACATCCTTTGATATTCATTCCATTCAGCAGCAGGGCCAGGACTTCTCAGAATTAAGTGATGGGTCATTATACTTTAAACACCATGGAGAAGCCTAGATTGGCAATTAAACAGCACTTGCTGACACTCGCTTGTGCCACCCTGTGACCCCCTTTAGATTGAGTTGTTGGAGCTCGGGGCCCTCAGCCTGCTAAATTGGTAGCAGGCACTTCTCCTGACGAGGGCTGGCTCTGAAATCTGCCGGCTTCAAAGGGAGCAAGATCATGTATAAACCATAATGTGGGTGCACCGTGGCTCAAAAAATAAGGCAGGAATAGATGAAATGTTACAAGTGCAAGGGGAAAATGAGAGAATAATGACAAATCTAATGCAACTCAAAGCAGAATTGTTGCACAGAAAAATGCATCCCACTGCTTGTGCATAAAATCAAGGCAGGCAGATGACATCCAGTTAACAGAAACATGTCAACAGTGAAGTAAAGTGAGAGTGAGTAAGAGAGAAGCCCCTGAGACAGCCAGGAACAAAAAATTAGTTGTCCTTAACAAGTTAAGACTCATCATTATATTCTGGCTTGGAGCCATAAAAGGAGACAGTGGTGTATAATGAGCTGCTTAGAATTTTTAGGGTGTTTATTGCAATTCATGGAATACTTGTCTAGAGAAAAAAAAAATCTGGTGAATGTCTTAGGCGAAGGTGAGGGGTGTGCATATACACAGGGAGCCTTTCTTTTTGTCTCTGACAGAAGCCCATACGTGCACACATGCTCAGGCACACGTGCAGGGGCTGAATAGATTTAAGGTGTTTACCCTTTGTTTCAGCCCAGAAGCTTCTCCTCTGGTTTCCTGTAGATGGGAACACCCTCTGGGCAAGCTGTGCTCTCATATGTGGTTTCATGTATGTTTTCCCATGTCAGCCTGGGCTCTGCAGTGGGACAGCCCTTGTCCAGGTGTCTGGTGTGGTCAGGATATTCCTGGCAGTGCTGACCTCCAGAAATACAACTCATGGCTGGCCCTGGGCAACAGCCCTGCAGGGCCCTGCTGCAAGCCCCTGCTGCAAACCTTGCCCTTGCTGTGCTGGCTTTGCCACAACAGTGAAGTCAGCACAGACCTCAAACTTCATCCTTCCATGCACAGTTTTCTAGAGCCTTCCTTCAAAAGTAGTTCCCATTTTTGCCTGCATTATGGTTGAGATCTTTGGAGCCTATTGTGCTTCCCAACCTGTAGTTCCCTAAGCTTAGTAATTACTGTTCATTAGCTAGAGTGTGGTTATGAATAGTTTATTAAAGGTTAATGGGTGACTAATACTGATTTTTCATAAATGGTTTAGTCTTTTAAAGTAGTGTCTTCAGGTTGTTTTAACCATTTACAACTCTTGGTTGTTGCTGGTAGCCTTGCCACATTCATGTTGTATTCTTGTAGCATGCCTGTAACATCTCTTGATCCTTCATCACCCCTCTGTAATATGCCTTTAAGGTAAAATGAGACAGGGCTGAGTGATGGGCAAACAGTGGACCCACTATGAAAAAACAACTGCGGTGAGAGGAAATCAGGAAATAATTTAGCAGAATTACACCAGACAAACACTGCACAGCAGTTAAGTGGTGGCAGTGGAAAATACCTTCTGTAATTGAAATTCAGGGGAAATTCACTTTTGCTGAATGTAATTACTGAAGTTGGAGTGTAGCCAGGAAGTTAAAAATTAACACTCTTCCCCTGCTCATATTGCCACATGAGTGGCTGTCTACATGGAAATGAGCAGGCACTCAGACTTTGGGCTGAGCCCTCATCCCACCCACAGAAGTCCATGGGATTGTGACAGCAACTTTGGGTTCTGGAGCATGTTTTTCTAGCCCTAAACATAGGAAGGTGTCTGTAAGTCCAATAGGCAGTCTTTTGAATCTGGACAGATACAGCATCAGAAAGTGAATGGTCATTGGTAATGAACACAGCGCTTCCTCATGGAATCTGCAACCCTGAAAATAACCACTGAGCTGCAGCTGCCTGTTGATGAAAGCTGCTGTCTCTGGAGTTTAGAGCCCACTGAGTAAAATATGCCAGCTGAGGTCAGTGGAGGCTTTGTCATCCTTCAGGCTTTCACACAACGTGTGCAGGTTGTGATCTGCACTCAGATTTTCTCTCTGCTGGTACATGCCCACTGCACTTCACACTGAGCCCTCATGTCAGACCAGCACAGCTCTTCCTACCTGCTCTCTGAAGGAAGGCTTTTCATCTCCATCCTTCATTGTCCCCTTGTCTCTGGCCTAGCCAGCCCCAGCAGCATAATCCTCTCTGAAACACTGGGTCTTGCCTAGGACAGTCACTTGATGGGATGTGTCTCAACCTGTTATCACTGTGCTTAGGCTGCTTTCAGCAAAGTCAGTTTTTTGCCACCAGTTTTATTTTTGCTCATGTTTGTTAGTGTTATTTGTTTAAAAAATCCGACTCATACTGCCAGTTTTTATTTGCACTGTACTGTGTCTGAAGGTCCCAGGCACTGTACGAACAAATTTTAGATATGTCCAATCAAAATACACCTGGAACTAGAGAGAGAACAGAAAAAAATAATACCAAGGCCCAGTTTGTGTCTTGCTGATGGGGAGCAGTTCTGTGGCAGAACTGGGACAAGGTGCCAGTCTCTTTTGCCGCCTCGACATTGTCTTCTGTTCTGACCTTCCATGAACCAAAGTATATCCTCAAATGTGTGCTTCTCTCCCAGCTACTTTTGTCAGAGAGTGGGAAGGCACTTGGACAATCCACTTGGAGATTTGTGTCCGTGAGTCTTTAGCAGAAGTAGGAATGACCATTTTGCTGCCCATTCTCCTCTTCCCTTGCCATCCCACCTTCCTGCCTCCCTTCTCTCCATGCCTTTGCAATTCTCTACAACTTGAACAATTTCACATTCTCCCTGTCAGTCCGTGCTCTTCCCACCACTGCCTTCAGAGACAAAATAGTTCTGTCTAATCACCCTGAGTGCTACCAGCTGATAGACAAAAGATCCTCAGAGCTTGTAGTGGACAGTGCTCTTGTTCATGAAAGTACATCTGTGTCATCTTGTGAATGTAGAGAATGTCTAGGCAGTCACAGGGGATGGGATTGTTAAGATCACTACTGGAATTTTTAAGAGGGGGGAGAAAAAGATAACCCCACTATATTTCTGATGTGATATCCATGGTATATCACCCCATTTTAAATCCTGTAGGGTAGAAAAAAAATCACTGTATATTGATGATAGAAGAAATAATTATTTATCCCATTGAGCGTTCCATAATCTTGGGTTATTTTACTTGGATCAGATTTTTCAAAATCTGGGATGAGAGTGGGGATTTACAGTGAGAAAAGCCCTTGCCAGATCACTTAAATTTTGGTGTTTTGAAGAAAGCAGCTTCTGAAACATGATTTTAGGCTAGAACCCATTCTCTGGGAGCTCATTGACTTCAGTGGGAGTTTTCTTAAGGGGAAGGCAGTCAGTCATGCTGTGCTTTCCTTATTCACTGCAAAACCTTTCTGAGACTGTTGAGAAACAATGATATAAGTCAATCCTGCTTTGAGAAGTTTGTTCATTTCTGTTAAAATGTAAAAAGTCTGAATGATTGTGCCATGTTTGTGCTGTGATCCCGACCAAGCAATTAGATTCATGCAGAGAGACTGCATATCCCTCTGAATCCACTTGCAGGGCCGGGATCTGTCCATGTATATGACCATAAACCATAAAGCTGACAACATTTTTTCTCTTTAGAAAGGCTAGACTGTTAAAGCCTTTCTAGGTTACTGTAATGGATCAAAAATTCCACAGTCTTCCACCTTCTGTTAAAGCAATGTGGCTCAGAGATTTATTAGACACAAATAAATATTTTCTTTTGCTCCATCAACAAAATGTAGCTAATGAGGCGTCTATAAGTATTATCAAAAATGCATCTAGAATGTGTTGGCATTAATATTTTATTTCGCTGTCAATATAGAATAAAAGATGTCATCCTAAATTCACAACATGATTCAGAACTATAAAAATTGATTCCTTGGCTGCCACACATAATTTCTTAGCGAAGAAATGGACTGGTGGATTTTGTTTCAGGTGGCTGAAATTCCACCTTCACACAAGTTCATCCAGTTGAATTTGCCTTTTTTTAAAGATGTTAAAAATCATGATGTCTCGTGTCAGTAATGATAATGAAGGGGAAGATTGGCTTTAATGACATTAGAAGAGTCATTATGTTTAATTTATTGCTAATTAATGCTGCCAGCTTTCATATGCTTTGTCTTGCTGTCATGTGCTTGTTATATGCCAGTTGTTTTTTAGTTTTTTTTTTTTTTTTAATGTGTGTACACATCCCTCCCCATTCATTCATTTTTATTCTGACGATTTACACAGCTTTCTCTCCTCTAGGTTTCCTCCACACATGGTCCCGCCACACCATAGTTTACATACAACTGGAATTCCTCATCCGGCCATAGTCACACCAACAGTCAAACAGGAATCTTCCCAGAGCGACGTCGGCTCACTCCACAGCTCGTAAGTTGTTGCTTCCCCTGTCTTCCCTTTGGGACACTCACAGCATCCCCTATGCATGTGTGGCTTGTAAAAAGGCTTAGGTTTGTGATGTTTTTGCTGGGAAATTTTTTTTTTTTTTCAATTTTTTTCTTTTCTGTTATAATTGACTTGAACATGGTTTGGCTGCCAAAGCGTGTCAAAATGATGGTAACAGTCTTTGAGTCATTCTATGACAGAGGCAAGGAGTTACTAATTTCACCTGTTTCAACAAGGAAGTGGAATTTTCTTGATTGAGATTCAAGTTTCTTGACCAGTTTCTGTATTAGTCAATGCCTAGTTTGAAGCCTTGAGATAACAGATGCATCACAGGAGACAAAAAAACTAAGCATAAATGGCTTCTTCAAAGCTGCAGAGAGCTGATATCAAGTTTAGGTTTGAACTTAGGAGAGCCCATTGATAATGGGGTATAATTATTTCCTCTACTGTCATGCTCAAGCTCTCCCTGTGAGCCCATTTTTGGAGCCCTTGGAGCCTGTGTCCTTCCAAGGTCCTTGTAGGGGCTCAGAGGGTGCTTGGTGATGTTGCATAAGCATGAGGTGAGTTTTCTTGTAATGCTCTTAAGACTGTTCCCATACAGCAGCCAGGGTGAAGGCTCTAGAGAACCTTCTGCTCCTCTTCCTAGAGATTGCTGAGGATTTATGCTAGAGGGCTTGAGGGGATTAATTTAATAAACTCAGAATGGGTTCTCACTGTGATGTCTCTTTCTGTTGTATTTTTATTCTTCAGAAAACATCAGGACTCCAAAAAAGAAGAAGAGAAAAAGAAGCCACACATAAAGAAACCTCTTAATGCATTTATGTTGTATATGAAGGAAATGAGAGCAAAAGTTGTAGCAGAATGCACATTGAAAGAGAGTGCAGCCATCAACCAAATCCTCGGTCGAAGGGTAGGTAACAAGGGACAAGCACAAGCAGGGCCTGAAATTCAGTAGGATTCACACCTCCTGAATCCCTGTGTTTTTCTGCTGTTGTGAAAATGGATAGGGAAATTGATAAACCACAGGCCTTGGTTTGGTTTTTAGTTTTTGCAGGCACTTCTTGCCAGTGGGGTCATTCATGGGCAAGAAGAGGAATTAATTAATAATTAATTAAATAATGTTATTTCAGTGTCAGTTCCATGACCAGTTGATGAAAAAAATATTAGATTTTTATTTTGGCCTAAGATAGGCAGAAAAGTAAATGGGAAGTGAAAAAACTTTGAGTACAGTACCAGTGTCAGCACCTGTGAGAGCTAGAAGAGGGGAGGCAGTGCCAGTGGGAGAGACCACCTCCAAAGTTGTACCTGAGTTGTGGCTCAGCTTCTGGTTCAGCTTCTGGACCATCTCCCCTGCTGTCTGTTTTTGTTTAGATTTCTTAATTCTCCTCTCTCAACAGGAGACAAAGGGGTTGAGTGCATGTAAATGATTAGTTGTGGTTCAGTTGATTTAACTGCAGTTATCTAGAGTTGTAAATAAAACATGAATATCAGCATGCCAGATTATCTGTTTTTCTCTTTTTTTTTAATGAAAATCTATTCTAGCTGTACTTATATGTATAAATAACAAACTTTGCTGTTAATGTGCTTAAAAAACACCCCAACCACTAGTGCTTTTTATTTTGTCTTTTTGTCTTTTCTCCACCCCAGTGGCACGCATTATCCAGAGAAGAGCAAGCAAAATACTATGAACTAGCAAGAAAGGAGCGACAGCTTCACATGCAGCTGTACCCAGGCTGGTCTGCACGGGATAACTATGTAGGTTCCTATATGTAGGTGGAAATTTTCTTAGTGTGGAGCTTGTAGAAATGTCTGTGTGACTTGCTGAACTGCACATTGCACACAAGCACTACGTGGAAAACCTCAGGACCCCAATCTGGTAACGACAACAGGGCTTCCCTTGGTGATGCCAAAACTACTGGGGGGTAATTCCCAGCCCTCCACTTGGAAGGGGCTTCCTGGCTGGGACTAGTATGGGGTTAGAATTTGAGGATAACAGTAGAGCTCTGCGGAGAAAGTCTTCCCTTCACTTTCACCAGCATCTGGAAATGCTGTTTGGCTTGCTGGTCATTTTGAATTTCATTTTTTGAAAACAAAATCTAAAAGTTCCCTAGTATGGCTTCTCTCCACCAAAAGAGAGAAATAATTATTGTCTTGTGCTTATCTGTGCTTATCTGTGTGATAGTGTAGTGGAAAGTGGAAGAATGACTTATCCTAGCTTCAGAGAAGGACTGACAAAAGCAAAAGCATTTTATTTTTTTAAGTCTTAGTCTCAAGTGGGGTTAAATGAATTATTCCAAACTCAACAACTGTGTATTTTGTTTTTGTTTTCTTTTTCATGCCCATGTTACCTTTTTTCCCCTCCTAGCCTCCTCATTTTTTAAAAAGTATATTGGAATTCATGATCAATTAATGGATTGTTTTTAAAATTGATTCCTCCCTCTACTTGTCAGAAAGCCTGTTTTTGAGCTAAAAGTGGTAGAATGTTTTGTCTGTTAAAAAGCACAAGGGCAGCTTTATAACCCCTAGTACTATATAGCTCCTTCCATGAAGGGTAAGTGGTACAGATGGTAATAAGTGTTTGCAAGCCTGAGCCCATAAATTCTTGACAGATTTGTGGATTGGTGAGAGCTCTAAACCCTTTTTAATAGGATTATAGCAGCATCTTGATTTTTTTTTAGGTTAAATAAAAATCACCTAAAACTTTCAAGGTCTCTAACTCTGTAATAAACCCTGTTCTCTGCCTTCTAGTCACACTTGCCTGCAGGTTTGGGGACCAACAGCTCTAAGATTTTTGCCAGTTTTGCATAGAGTTACACATTACAGTTTTGTTGAAGTCTGCCTCTTTCATCCCCATCATCATCACTGCCTGTTTTACCATAAATATTCTATTTTGCTGTATATGACAATATTTTCCTAAGCAAAATCTGCATTTTTATGTGTATGGGTGGGAGGAAGCCAGTTCAGTGAGGCCAGGAGAAGCAGCAGCAGCCCTTTACACTCTTCTGCTGTTTCGGTGGTGGAGAATACACATGCTCACTTATTTATCAATATGTGCTTAAGGACATCTTTTCAAATCCTTCTGTTTTCTTGATAATCTTCTCTTTCCACTGGGCTCAGCTCTCCCTCCTTGGTCATTGCAGGCATAACTGTACATGCTAAATTGTCCTTCCAGCTCAGAATATTCTTGATTCTGTGCTCCTCAGAGGAGACCTTTTCAAGCCTGCTGAGGCACAGCTCTTGCTTGGCACATTCTCCTTCCTTTTTCAGCACAGTCTGGCCTGAGACTGTCAGACCACAGCTCGAGGTAATTCCTCAGCACTGTGCAGTATCGTCGTCTTGGGTGTTCAAAAGGGAGTGTAGGCTCGACTGAGGTTTCAGGAATGCTCATTCTGCAAAGTGACTGTGCCACCGACAGATGGGCATGTACAAAGCCTCAGTGTTTAGGACCTTTTACTTTTGTCCTCACTGTGTGAACACTGAGAAACCCTTTCTTCTCAAGCTAAAAAGGACAGGATGAGAAAGCCGGTGCTTTCCCAGCGGCTTGATGCTGTACCCCCAAGTGACCTTCAGGGGGAACCTTCCTGCCTGAGGAGAGCCTGGTACCTTTGCATCATCGGCAGGATTTATTTATGTCTCCTCTCCTGGTCCATTCACAGCTCTCCTGAGTGCCCCTCCTCCCTCAGCAGCTTGTAGGGTCTTGAGCCTTTCACACATCTAGCAGGGGAGCGACTTTGGGCTGCTTGAAGTGGTTAAATTGTTAAGCACCTCACATCAGGCTCAAGGATAAGGCCAGCTATAGCCCAGGTCTTCAGAGACAGGAGCAGTGCATTCAGGAAATGCAGCTTTCAGCCTCATGGCTTGTTGGTGTCACAAGGCACACTGGCTCTTCCTGAGATTTAATGTAAGATGTTTAGCAGTGCTGAGTGCTGGACTCAGAAGTATGTAAGGGTCCAGTCACCTCACCCACTGGTTGAATTGAAAATCAGTAGCAAGGAACTCTGCAGACCTATCAAAACCCATGTTGGTTTGGCTCTGGAGAGGGAGCTTCCAAAATGGTTAGCAGGTATTTACATCTGCATTAACGTGCAGCATAAAAATTTATATAGCATGGTGACAGAAAATGTTACAATCTTCTTAAGTCTTGGGAGAGCAATCTTAGGCAAAGAAAAAAATATGTCTTCTGCAGAACACTTGAAAATCTGCCACAGTTCTCTCCTTAAGTCCATGTATGAATTTAGCTACATAGTCTAATATCCTCTTGTAGCCCAGAAACTAAACAAGCAAACCAGATTATTCTTCTCCTTCTTTCCTTTGAAAAGGGTGTAAAGAACTTGGTGTGACTGCTGTCCATTATTTGTTAGGAGGAGTTTTAAAAGCTTGTGATGAAAAAGAACGAGGAACTCCTGGTCCCTGGCTGATATTCCTGTAGATCGACTGTTTTTAACAGATTGCTCCCTAAAGGCATTGCAGAACTTTAATACCTGGCTTGAAGAGCTTGTGAAAGGCAGGTGACTCCTTGACCTTTGTTCTGGCTGACCCTTGAATGAAGAAGTTATAAGGTCTCAAATTGAAATAGCCCTTGAATTCCCAGATGTACTGCAAAAATTAAGCAAATTTGCCATAGATGCAGTCTGTTAATTATGCCACTGGCCTCCTTGAGATTAAATAAAAGTCAGGCATATAATCTTGAAGCAATTGTCTAGTTTTTGGTTACGATGTTGAAAGCTGGAAAAAATTCACTGATTTTTGCAGAGTTACTGTCAATCTAGATCAATATAGATGGAGCAGAGTCTGAGCCTCTTGCATCTTTATGTGATACGTGGATTTCAAGATCTCGTGGTTTTTCCCTATTCTGTTCTTAGGGAGCTTTAGGAGCAGCACTCGTCTGCCTGTCATGTTAGACTGATGGCTGCTCTAGCAATTGACAACTTCCATATCCCAAAAAATTACCCCAGAGGTGTCAGAGACTATTTGTCATCAGCATCCAGGCTGCAGGATTATGTGTGTGTTGTTTAATGTTCCTTTGAGATGGACAGTGCACTCAGCTTTTTCCATCTCCAGAAGGATCTCATAAACCTGGAGCAGCCTGGACAACAGCATGGCAGTTTACAACCCTGAGCAAGCAAGGGGGGATGAGTGCAGAAACCCCATGCCACAAGGCCAACTTTGTGAAGTAAAAACAGGACAACAACAAATCAATGTCCTACATTCATGTTGGGGGGATTTTTTACTGACACATTCCAGGAAACCTACCATGGGGAGCATCCCAAGTGTGCAAGTGACACACTGAAGCCCATCTTAACCATGTATCTGGAATTCATCTACTGAGAAAGATGCCCACTGTGTGGGAGAACCTCTTGGCTCTCCCAGATACGTCTAGCACTTCAAAAGTTATTTGAGATTCCTGCTATGTTTGTTGCCCCTTGACCACAAGGGACTGCTGCTCTGAGGTCTTCTCACCAGCTGTGCTTGCTACCTGTCTTCAAAAGCCAGGAATTCTTGTGCTGTTCACAGCTAATGTTGCTGGCCCAAAAGTTGTTGCTTTTAGCATATGTGGAGCTGGGAAAATGAGATTACTGTTGCCTACATTGCCCTTGTTGTACTGGTCTGCAAGCCCTGTACCTCAGCGTTAGAGGAGTTTTCTTGGAAAAAATAGCTTTTCTCTTTTGAGCTATGCTTATTACTTCATATTTTTTTCTATTGGAAAGCAATTGCTGTGTTTCCAAGCAAGCTGGGCTCCCAGTTGTCCTCTCCCACAATGTTGGAGGGAAACAGAACAGGCTTTTCTCCCTCCAGTCAAAAACTGTAACAAATTTCATCATCTCGTGGTACAGCGTTTGGGAATGGGATAGAGTTTAGCAAAATATTACTGGTAGTTTCCTTGTGATAGAGCAAAATGTGGGAAGGGTCTTGGCTATGTCTGGATTTTTTTTTTTTCTTGTCCTGGCATTGCTTTCTAGGTTGTCAGTGGAACTATAAAACTGCAGGTTAGGATTCACTCATTACTGGTGGCTTCCTTGTCTGCTTGAATGCTTGGGTTGGTGCTGAGGAACTTCAGGGGCTCCGTCTGACCTCACTGTCCCCTCTCTAATCTCCCTCTCCTTCCCCTCCCTGCCCCACCAATACATGACCACAAATGATTCTTGAAATTCTTGCATGCAGGAACATGCACATGTTTAATGTTTCTGGCTTTGTGATGATCTTAGTTAAAAAGCAGCATCTTGCAAGTCCTTCTGCCCCTGCCCCAGCTGTCCGTGGCCTTGGTGGGTGTTAGCATTTACATTTAGGGGGGGCTGCATTGAGGCTGTGTGAAAAGTCACAGGGTGGGCAGGCAGAGTCAATCCCAGGGTGCAGCATCTCCTTGGGGTCCCCAAAAGTTCCCTACACCGGGGTTGAGCCAGTGTCACACTTCAGTGTCCCCACCATGGGAGCTTCCTGCTCCAGCCACAGCCTCATTGCTCGGTGCCCTCTTGCAAGGGTTTTTATCTACCCTCTTGTTTGGGGTTTTATTTTAATCCTTCTCATTTGTGTGTTTTCCACAGGGAAAGAAGAAGAAGAGGAAAAGGGATAAGCAGCCAGGAGAGACCAACGGTAAGTAAAGATAAGTCTGAACCTCTTGCTTAGTGGAAGTGTGGCAGTCCTGATGTGACCCTTGTAGGTACGGGGGAGGTGGGCACAGGTCTGCTGGCCTCAGGGGAGCCAGTCCCTATGCTAGACAGCTTTTTTTGTTGGTTTTTTTTTTAAATGCACTCCAATTATTCACGCGTTACCGCCCTTCTAAAACTAGTAACCCAGCCATTGCATGTCAGAGCCTCCTCGTGTGGCACTAGCTGAGTTTGTCCCTGTAGCTGCCGAGCCTGTAGCCGCAGAGCCGTAGCTGTGATGCCTATGCCATCGTTTATCCAGCCGTCCGCTTCCTCCGCGCATCCGTGTGCGTGCGTGCGTGTCCGTGTGCGTGTGCCGTTAATTTGGGCTGTCCCTGGATGTCCTGATGCATGCCTTACAGTGGTAAATCGCACCCATCTTAAATTAAGGAGGTTTGCCATTCTATATAGGAAATTAGAAATACTGCATAGGCAATCTCATAGTCGATCTTGAAGAAGCCCTGACTTAGTTTTTTTGAAGCCTTTGTATAATTTGTTCTTTTTTTTCAGAACACAGCGAATGTTTCCTAAATCCTTGCCTTTCACTTCCTCCGATTACAGGTGCTAACGTCATTTTGAGTCATTTAAAATAGTTTATAAACTGCTTTTAATTTTTTTTTCCTGCCATTATAGATTTTAACATTAAACACTTATGACATTAAGAAAAAAATACCATCCACACGTTTTGATAGTATTTATTATCTATATATCTTTATATCTTATTATGTTTGATAGTATTTTTTAATTTTGTTTTTTGTTTTTGTAACAATTGCTATTAAAACAGTAATGCAGTAAAAAATAACGCAAGAGTTGTACTAACTGTGCAAATTGAATATGCAGTATTTCTTTAAAGAGACTGATAAAGAATGGAAGCAAGTCAGTAATGAACCTCCTTAATCTAATGGCATTTTTCATGGCTCCCACTAAGTCTTCTCACATTAGCATGCATATGCATTTTTTTGTTATTATTTTAGTTTTGGTTTTATTTTTTTTTCCTTTCTGCTGAAGCCTATTCATTGCAATTCACTAGCTGTACTAACTCAGCACCTTGCCATGCTTTACGTTTTATTTTCTGGCTGATACTAACATACTCATCCTGCAATCTGCTTATTCTTATCCATTCTTTTAAATACAAATTAATGAAAACAAGTAAATTGAATGTTATTCCAAAAGCTGCATTATCCCAGGAGATATAATTTCTTTTTTTTTTTTACTTTCTTTTTTTTTTTTTTACTTTCTCTTATTTTTTATCTGAGTTGAAGAAAAAAGCATGTTCAGGATCTAACTTCCATACTCAGCTTCTTTTCTTCCTTTTTCCCCCATTCTTAAAAAAAGAAACACAAAAAACAAACGAACAAAAAAACCCCAGCCCAAATCAATCTTGCCTGAAACATCCTGCTAGACCAACCACAAAGACTTTCCTCTACCTGCTCTCTTGAAAGGGAAAGAAACAGTCCTTTATAAAGGGATACTGCAGCTTTAATTGCAACAGCTAATCTCAAGAGTTGAATAAAAATGTAATTATCACTTTTTTTTTTTAAACTTTTAAATCAAAAGTCAATATTTGCAATTAATAACGAGGACATTGATTTTTATTCCCTTTTTTATTTTTATTTTTTCCTTATTTTTACCTTTCTCTTTTTTCTCCCTTTTTCTCTCTTCCTCTCTCTCTCTCTCTCTCACTCCCCCCTCTCCCCTTTTCTTTTTTTCCTCTCTCCCTTTTCTGCTCGCTTTTCTTGAACTCATTCAGACCTGAGCGCTCCTAAGAAATGCCGAGCGCGCTTTGGCCTTGATCAACAGAATAACTGGTGCGGCCCCTGCAGGTGTGTATAGTTTTCCCAGACTCGCTATGGCTGATTTGCAGCTGGTTTATTTGGTACTTTCCCCTTTTTTTTCCTGCCTTGTTGCTTTGTAGCTCTGTGTTGTGATCTAGAAGACACAAGGGAGTGGGACACTGCCATCAGTAATCGTCTCTCCGAAAGGGTTTTGCTTTTATTTTTTTTTTTCTTTGTTGGTTGGTTGGTTGTTGTTTTTTTTTTTTTTTTGCCTTCCTCTTTGCTGCTGCTAGCCAAAAACCCACTGTAAAACAGCATCAACCTTAAGCCCATCTGATCCGTGGCTCAACCACACTCCTTCCTTCCAAGCCTCCACCCAAGGAAAGTCGCTCCCAAAGCCCTTGATAACGCGGCACTGAGTGCGGCTCCGACACCACACAGGCTCGTGGCTGTCTCGGAGATTTTTTTTGTTTGTTTGTTTTCCTTTGGCTCATTGTGAAAGTCCTGTTTTCCTTCCTGCCCTTGGTACTAGGGGAGATTACCAAATAAAACGGAGGTGACTGAAAGCTGAACGTAGCTGTAGCTAAGATGACGCAGACCAAATGAGCTCTATCCACCATTGTGTTGTATTTTTTGTGTTTACCTTATGCTAACAGATGCAAATACTCCAAAGAAGTGTCGGGCATTGTTCGGGCTTGACCGACAGAGTTTATGGTGCAAACCATGCAGGTATAAAACTACCCATTAGGCCTTTGGGGAAATAAAAGCAATCTGTCCTCTTAGTGCATTTGTGTGATTTTATTTTTTTAATCTTTTTTCCCCACTCCCCACTTTTCTCTCTCCCACAGCATCAATTGCTAATAATCTTTGATCTTTGGAATTTCTTGCTAATTTAATGCCATTTTCTCTCTTTCTTTACCAATAACCTCTCCCTGGTGGTAGAACTGGGAACAAGAAAACTCAAAGTCCTTAAAGCTGGCAAATTTTTGGCTTTTTCTTTTTTTGTTTCTTTTCTAGATTGTCAGCAAAATTACTGTTTAGCTGGACATTTATATTTTGTCTTTCATTTGGGTCTACACCCCCTGCCTGCAAAGGCTTTTTAAAAAGGTTCTGGGATCTGCAGCACTAGTGTTTTTCTCATTATTAGAGATGTAAAAGCCAGCGTTTACAGCTTATATTGTATTCATTCTTTTGGTATTGTCTGAAAAATTAAACAGCTACCTGTTGGCTTCTATGTCTCAGTAAGGTTTATGTAGATACAATTTTTTTAAATATCTGAATTTTTTTTTCTAATCCCAAAAATATTTTTTTTTCTTAAATTTTATCCCAACAAGCGAGCTGTAAATGTCTGAGCTCTAGACAAAACTAATTACGACTTTAGTAGCACAGTTTCCAGCATTAAAAGGAGATGAAAGACATCAGAAAGCCCAAATTCCGGCAGCCCATGTTCTACTGGAGTTTAATTCCATGTGTAACTCAGTACGTACTTCTTTCTTGGTGGAGGGATACCGAGTAGTTCTTTTCTCATTCCTTTTTCCTTATATGATCGCATTTGGTTAAATTTGTTGTTTCTTTATTCTGATACAAGCAGTCTTTGAATTTGGAATAATATGATGGTAGGTATTTCAACCCAAACCACACTCTGTGTGTAGTGATTCCTCTCCCACATTTTCCCCTCTTACTCATGCCAGTCCCATGTGCTCCATCTCATTTAGAATGTAGCTCAGACGTCCATCGTATTTTGTGTATGCACGCAGTCTTGTCTGTGCTTAGTGTCGAGGAACCAGGGATTGAGGGTGGTGGTGTGTGTCAGTGTGCCAGAGGAGGCACAGAAATGCCTTCTGCAGCTTGTGTTGTCCCATTTGAGGCGCGGTAGCACGGGGTGTTGGGGTTCAGCTATCAGTACCAGTGCTAAACAAGCTGGGAAAGCAGCAGCTTCTTGGTGCTTAAAGGGAGAAGGGCTCGGTCTACAAGAGGTGTGTAGCTGCTTCAGTGATCAGGAGGCTCGAGTCCCGTGCTAGCCGAGGACTGCAGCGCTGTGTTTAGTTAGGCTCTGCTCTGTGGTTACTTTGCTGCACACTATCAGCAGATATTTGTGTAGTCTAGAGATAGAGTATGTGAAGCATGTCAGGCTCTGCCTGCCAACTACCAGAACTGGGGGCACATCATGTTTGTGTTGCTTTATCTTTTCCTGGCTGCTTAAGTAAGCAACATACTTTTAAAACTACATTTTATCAGCAAGGAAACTTTTTATTTGGTCTGTACAGTGCTTAGGTTACATGTGAAGTGTAAACCCTCTCTTAACTTACATCAGATTTTGGTCAGAAGTCTTTTCAGTGCAGCAGGGACAACTTCAGTGGTATAGCTGATAGTTTTGGACTTACTGATTCAGAGTCAGCTGCTTTCCTTTTTGTTTTGGTTTGGTTTCCTGTTTTGTTTTGTTTTTTAATGCATGGAGACATTTTACCCTTAGGTATTAGAGCATTTCTCTCCTAGTTCTGGTCCTAACCATTATAACATTGCATTTGCTAGCATGGTAGCATTTTGTAGCACACCTTGGATAGGTGCTAAAGATGTGCAGTTTGCTACTGCAGTGAAAACTGAGACATCTTTGCCCACAGCAACTGAATAAACCCTTGCAGTCTTCTGTGGCTTTTACTCATGGCAATTGCAGCATTACAGGTTTCCTAGTGGTATTCCAGGGCTAGTTTCGAGGGCAGCAGAAGTGGGGTCAGGTCTGTTGGTGTTTGCCTCACTGATGTAGCAAGTTAACACTTTCAGAGCAGTGCACAAGTGAACAATGCTCATCAGTGCTTCTGAGCAGGGGATATGTGGTATTTTTGTTCCAGCCTTTAGGAGAGCAAAACTGAGGCACACGTAGTTCCTTAGATTTTTACTTATTCCCCCTCACCAGAGCTGCTTGATGGTCTTCACATCTGCTAAAATTAGGCTTGCATGGTTTGGGGGTTTGCCCTCTGGACCTTTTGTCCCACTTAGCCCTGACAGGTACATGACCACAGGTAACCATGGTGGCATTGGCACAGATTGCAGAAATGTCTCCCCCCTTGAGCCATCACAATTTAAGTAAATATTTTTTTCAGACTACAAGTGGCCACACTATTAAAGTTTAGCAAAAGAAGCAATACGTTCCCTTAATCCTAGTGAAAGGAAAATTACTTCAGGTAGCAGAGCAATGGGTTTGGTTTTTTAAAAGGTTGTTAGCTCTGCAGTGTCAGAAAGTCAGGTAAACCTGTTTTAAGGCTGCTTCGCCATGGGAGCTATTTCTTTCAGGCCACAGAACTTAAATAATATTAAAAAATAAATTTGAAATGCTGCTATACTAGATTTGAGCTGCCTCCAGTTAAATAATTCACTGCCCTGTAGGTTCAGTGCAGTCCAGTTAAAGGACTTGTGAACCCCCATCAATGAGACAGGCAGAGCTGAGGTCTCTGTTTGCAAGTAATTTTAATCTGGGGATGGAGAGGGAGTCCTGCAGTCTCCAGATTGTAAGAACCCATCTTTCCACACAAGGAATATTGGTGAACTTTTTGGGACTTAGCTGTCCTGCTTTGCCACTGGAGCCATCCAGAAGGTCCAAACAGGAACTGTGGCCCTGGTAGTGCTGCACAGCTGAAGTAGGAAGTGGTGAGAGAGGAGGGGGGAGAGAGAACAGCAGAGCTGTCCTTAGCCAAGAGCCAGAGATCTCCAGTGTTGTTTGTTAATGGTAGAAGAATTAACAAGGTCTGTTTTGAGCCCACCAAATTAATTTTTTTCTGTCTTTTAACATTGCTCTAATAAAGCATGGTTTACAGCCTTCACTTGCTGTCTTCTATCTTTCCTTCTTTCTTTTTAACATTTAAGTTGCATGGTTGTCTTTAGTTTTTAGCATGTATTGATCTGCAGGCTAACGTGGTTAAAACTCTAATAGCCCTAACTCCTCACCTTGCCATGTGGCACATGGAGCAGAATCTGAGAGCAGACCTGAGTCTCTGGGGAAGGGATGTCACTGCACTGGTCCCTCACTGAAGCTGGTGAAAGATGGGGTGCTGAGGTTGTTGTTCCCTTCCTGGCTATGGGAGATGATAGTTTTAACTCCAGGATCAAGCTAGTTTGATCTCCTTTGCAGATGAGAAGCATCTGTCCTCATTGCCTCGAGGGCAGAGCTTGGTTTAACCTAGTCAAGCACCATACATAGGGGAGAACCCTGGCGACCAGCAGGGGACCTGGGCACCTACTGGGGTGGGGAATGTCCCCCAGTGACATTCAGCTGTTGGGCCCTCCTCTGATGAAGCTGTGGACCTGGGGTGGCCTATCCACTGGAGAGGGAGAGCAACCTCCTCCTTCACATCGGTGGCTTTGTGCAGCTTAGCTGAGCATCCAAAGTTTTTGTGGCAGAGCTGCTCTAGACAGGCTTTGTCCTATGCCTTGGGCTGTGTGACTGCACTTCAACACTTCCCATGGGAAGTGTGATTGTGCATAGGAGGGCTGGAAAGACAGTGTGCTCAGGATCAAGGTGGCCACTGGACATCATTCTGCCAGATGCTGTGGTTGTTTGCCTCATTATTTCTGTCCTACTGCTAGAATTGTCTTGCGCATACCTGGCAAGAGAGATGGTGTGAAACTGTCATCTGTTTTCATTGCTCCTTTACATTATCCAGTGGACAGAGGGAGGAGAAAAGATCTCTGTCGGGTCACTTATTTATTTGAAGATGAGCAGCTCTTGCGAGACTCTCATATTCGCTGGTGTGAAATAAGATCCATGTTGCTCCTCACCTTTGTACCTGTCGTCGTGCTCTTCACCTACTGAAATTGGATCCCACTCTGGAGTTACATGGATGGCCTCTCAGAGGAAAATCCCCAAAATGCAGACAAGCAGCTTCCCAAATCTACCACTCCCCTAAAACAAAAAGTAAAACTGAGTCGATTTAAAGCCACAACCTGCAGGCCATACAACCAGTTATTCTTGTTATTTTGGATCATATTCTGTTTTTCCTGTTCTTTTCCTGTTTTTTTCTTCTGTTTGCTTTGTTTGTTCGTTTTGTTTTTATTTCCCCTCTCTCTCTCGTTCTCTCTGTTATATATCCCTCCTGTCTGACTGACATTTCTGGATTTGGTGTGGTTCTTAACAGAGGAGGAAGCAATGAGCAGTAGTTTGCAGCCGTTCTTGCCTCCCAAGGGCAGGGCATCGTAAGAAATCACAGGTGACACAGGTGTAGCTATAGCCCTGTTGAGCTGGACAGCGTTATGGGACATCTTGAGATACCATCAGCTATCCAGGGTTTTTATTTTAGGAGGATTAAATTGCTTTGTAATATTTTTTTTTCCCACGGAGGAAAGTTTGTAGATTAGAACAGTGGGCTCCAAAACCCATTTATCTGGTTTTCTGATTATGAAAATAAGGAAAGGAGGAAGCCTGAAGAGGAGGGGGATGAAGAGACAATTGATTGGTGAATCCTTTCCAAATCTGTTAGCCGAGGGGAGGTTCCCGAGCGGGCTTGGTGCCGAGGACACCCTGCCAGACCCCCAGGATGGCACGTGGGGCCGGGGTGCCACCCGTGCAGAGCCCAGAGTAGCTGATTGACGGCTCTTTGCTGTAGATGACTGTCTCCATCAGCATCTCTGCCCTTTATTCACAGATAACTCTCTCCCTGTTTCTAGGAGAAAAAAAAAGTGCGTTCGCTACATACAAGGTGAAGGCAGCTGCGTCAGCCCACCCTCTTCAGATGGAAGCTTACTAGACTCTCCTCCGTCCTCCCCTGCCATGCTCGCCTCCCCCTCCAGAGACTCGAAACCACAGACTGAACAAACGCAACCCCTCTCGCTCTCATTGAAGCCCGACCCGCTGGCGCACCTGGTGATGATGCCGCCGCCATCCTCGCTCGTGCTCGCTGAGAGCGCCGCGAGCAAGCCCGGCGCCCTGCCCGCCGCCAGCTGCCCCAACGGGGCCCTGGACCACCCGCCGGCCGCCCTCCCGCCGGCCGCCGCCGCTTCCCTCGCACAGCCCTCCACGTCCTCCTTGCATTCCCACAGCTCGCTGGCGGGGACACAGCCCCAGCCGCTCTCCCTTGTAACGAAGTCCTTAGAATAGCTTTAGCCTCGTTAGCCCTTTCGGTTTCCTTTCGGGGGGATTGAATTCTGTTGGTATTTGGGGTTTTGTTTTGTTTTGTTTTTTTTCCTTTTTTTTTCCTTTTTTTTTTTTTCTTTTTTCTTCTCGTTGTTGTCCGCTGTTTGTCGTCGTTTCTCGGTTTCATTTTTAATTTGTGCCATGTGGCTACATTAGTTGATGTTTTATCGAGTTCATTGGTCAATATTTGACCCATTCTTATTTCAATTTCTCCTTTTTAAATATGTAGATGAGAAAAGCCTCATGATTCTGCCAAAATTTTTATCAACAGCTGTTTAAAGTCTTTGTAGCGTTTAAAAAATATATATATATACATAATTGTTATGTAGTTCCAATAGCTTAGTTTTAAAGACTGATTTTAAAAATTAAAAAAAAAAAAAAAAGAAGCAATTTTGAAGCAGCCCTTGCCAGAGGCATTGGTTCTTTATTATTTGTATTAAATACGAGCTTGCGAACCAATCATTTTACATCTGGTTTTTAAACCTTTAAGGGCATAACGAATGCGGTGCCGCTACTACTTCTTTTTTTTTTCTTCCTTGTGTGAAACAACCTTTATTGTGATGTTACTTGTTATTGTTTAAATGTACAGAAACAAAGGGTTAAAAAAATGTGTTAATATACCTTGTTCCATGGTGTTGTTCTTTTTGGGGGAGGGGACGCTACTCAACAATTAAAAGTATCACAACGCTATTGGACCAGTAGTATTTATTGCTTTAGAAATTGCTTGTTGTATCTGTATGTTGTCCCTTTTTAAATGTTTTTTTCTTCTTTTTTTTTTTCTTGAAACATTGTATAAAGGTTTTTTTTTTTTCCTTTAGTGTAAGCATCTTATATATAACAACTCATTTGTACAAGGTTTTTAAGTTTATATATAAATGTGTATATATATATTTTTTCCGGGATTTTGTTTTTCGATTTCTTTTTGTGATTTTTTTTTTTTTTTTTTTTTTTTTTTTGCTATATGAAATACGGTTGCCACCAAATGGACATTCGCAGATGCATTTTTTCAAGGATCAATAGTGTAAAGAATAAAATTGCTTTAAAAGCCATTACACTCGAAAAGACTTGAAAATTTAGCAAGGGAATTTTTAGCAATGCTGTTTGAAAAATAGCAAGGTCCAAGTGTCTCCCGTTCAGAACTGCAGCTGAATCCCCTGCGACATTAGGACTGTAGGCTGTGTGCAAAATTTTTATGTGCCAAAATTCTCAGTGACTTTTAACTTTCTCCCGACAACTTTATTATTTTTTTTTTAATGCTGTAATTTTTTTGTTCATCATGTTTTGCTGTGATGTTACATAGGTAGATATGTATGTAGTTTTAATGTCACCTATAACAGACGTGTTTGGTAGCAGATTGTCCGGAAAGCATTTAAAATGAAGAGGTATAAACCCTTAAGGGCCAAATTCTGTATATTAGATTATTCATAAAAGGAAAATCAGACTGCCACTTTTATGTACACTTACTACATACAGGTAGGTAGCAAACTTAAAACAAAAAAAAAAAACCTAGGCATGTTGATGTTGCAAAAAACGCTGTATAAAGCTGAAAAATTGTTCATCTGTTCATTCAGTGCCATTGTAGTTGACATGAAGCGATTGTAAAACTGTCTCAGATTTTTCTCTGGTTTATTAAGATGCTAACTATAACATTTTTTGTGAATACTTTGAATGTTTCCTAACAGTTGTGATGTTACTGTTCCGTTTTATGCTCTTATTCCGATTTTCATTTTTAATGGTTTGGAAGCCATTTTTTGTAATGAATAAATGTTCATGCTGTACAGTATCTGTAGCATGCAGTTCTGGATTAATAAAAGCAACTTAGTATGTGCAGAGAATGACTTGTCAACTCATTTATGCGTTGACTACATTTTATCTGGCTGGAAAAATTTGCAGGCTGACTGGGAAACTTCCTGAAAAAAAAAAAAGTGTGAAAATTGTGGCAAATTGCAGCCAGCTCTCGTTGTGAGAGATTCCCTCTCCTTTGGGTTCCATGGAATGCATTTGCACTGGCCCTCTCCCTGCTCAGTGTACTTTCACATGAGTAGAAGTGGTTAAAAGTCCTTTTTATTTAAAGCAAATGGCACATGATTTGGCAGAAGACAGCATGTGAGCTAAGGGAATGTCCTTCCATGTGAAGTGAGCCTGACGTGGATGGGAGACCAGGACTGGTGGTACCTTTAATTTTAACGTATTTTTGTTCAGCCTAGTGATCTCACAACATAGGGCTGGTGCACTGTAAAGGTCACACAGGAGAGCCCAGATAGCCCTAATTAGTGAAGTCCTTCTTCTGGCCTTATGCTTTATCTCCTGGACAGATTTGAGTCCAGTTTTGCACGTATTTGAGGGGCTTTTTAATGCAATGAGCCCTGGCAGCACAGCCTGCTCTCAGTTCTGAGAATCCAGCATCCACCTGACATCAATGCCTGCAGATGCTGCAGGATGGGAGGGAATTCATATGCAAAGATTCTTAATATGTTGTTGATTTGTTTGGATTCTATCTCAAGTGGATGTCACCACAGGGCCAGTCATCTGGGAAAACGTCAGCCACAGTAATTCCTACAGTGGCACTTGAGGAGAATGGAGTGCAAAGGTGTTGAAGCAGGTTTGTTCCCTGCTGCTGTGCAGGTGCATTGCTCAGGTACTGCACTTCTGTTTGGTTGGTTGTGGCAGGCTCTGCAGGAAGGGTGAATGTTCTGCAGAGACCCAGGAACAGGCTGTGCTGGTAAGCCCAGCACTGGGATGGTGCTGTCCCATCCTGTGGGGTCCAATAAGACCTGCAAAAGTGTTCATTGGCTGCAGAAGGAATTTCTTTCGTGAGGGCCTGGGAGTGAAGTACTAAATAATGTGTAAGCAATATACAGAACTTTAAATTGCTGATATTTAATTATTAGTTCACAAGACAAGCCCTTTCTTTTTTATTGTTCAAATGTGTTAGTAAAGTGCGATATACATGGGCATTGTTTCTTCTGTCCTATTAGAAGAATTAAGTCATAGTGAATTTTTTACCAAGCTCCATTTATCTCTCTTGATCCAAGTCCTGATGGTGTTTTTGTTGTGGTCTGACACAATGCTGCCCTTGACCTCAGTGGAACATGTTCCCTCATCAACCACGACAGGCACGTGGGCAGCGTGGGTGGGAGAGGGCTCTGCGGTGGGGAAAAGGACATTGCTGCAAAGCCTTTGTGGAAGATGCCAAATTTGCTGTTGTTGGTAGCCAGTAAATTGAATGCAATGCTCAAATTACTCTCGAGCTAGTTAAGGTTTCTAGGGAATTTTTAACTTCTTTTCCCTAAATGTTTTGACTCTTGCTAGAGCATGGCCATCCATCAGCCCGACACATGTGCTGCATCTCTGCTGGGGATAGCTGCTCTCTTCTAAAGTAAGGAATAGTGCTCCAGGGAGATCTTTGAATTGCATGATTCAAAGTAGACACCATCAAGGTATGATTCATATATTCAGGAAAATACTGTGTTCTTTGGTCTCTGCTTTATTAGGCAAACTTCGGAAAGCAGAGTCCTAAAACACCATTCCCCTGCAAATTAGTTTTCCTTCTGTGTGTGTGGTGAGAGGCTTGTGTTCCAAGGGTACATTGAACAGAGCTTGTGAGTGGTGGATAACTCGTGCTGGGAACTTGTTTGCTATGGAAAACAATTGTATATCCCTGGGAAAGCAACTGCTTGTGTTTCCTGCAGGTTGTGCCTTGGCTGTGTCCCTTTGAGGGATTATGCCTTCAGATTTGCCCCCACATTTCCTTTGCTTAGAGGAATTGAGCTGGGTCAAGGCTCCCGGGAGAAAATGACCATTATTGATATGTATTCCCTTTGTGTCTAAGAGTCCAGGTACAGTGGAAATGTGGTGGAAAGACTTTCTATACACTGTAGGTGTAATATAGGGTGAGGAACAGGCTGGTCCACGCCAGGGAGGGCAACCACTAGAGTGGGTGGTGACAAAAGTGGCACGGTCTGTTCTCATCCAGGGCTGTCATGGGACAGCACAGGGCCCTACATACAGTAGGTAATTCACTGTAGCTATTGCTTCCATCTGTTTTTATGGACTAAGGCAAGGAAGCAAGTCAATGTATTGCATGTTCGGGAGACATTTATTTTCCATTAGTTTTGTAAATCTCATTTTTCACTTAGTGTATGGAATTTTAAAAAGTTTAAGCAATTGCTGACTCAAAGCGGTGCCACATGGTTTTATACTTTGCTTAAAGTAAAAAAATGGACAGGTAGGAAAAAAAGAGCAATCTTTAGAGTCCTGTTCATTTCATTAGACTATAAAAAAGATGTAAAGAGAATTTAAAGTAAAATGGTTGCATAGATCATTGCAACAATAATGAAAGATAATATTAATATTAATGTTGTTATTATTATTATTAATTACAAAAACAATAATAAAACAACAGTGTGTGACACTGCTGCCCAGGTATGTGTGGCATACACATAGGACCACTTTACCTTCCAAAGACTGGATGAAGGTTTTGGATGCTGTTTTAGGAGAGGTGCTCCAGCTGAAAACTAAATTCAGTACAGGACTGAGATTAATCTCAAGTGATCTTTTTTGGACAGGATGTCTAAAGCTTTTGGAGCTTTAAAATGATGAATATTTAAATTTGCTCAGAGATTGTAGCAACTGCTGTGTTATAAAAAAAAGGGTATACAGTTACTTTGGCATTCATTTTAAGATGTCCCTGGAAAACATCTTGAGACTTTTGAGGCAGATCAGCTACAAGTGATTTCATTCCAAGCACCCATCATTGTCAAAAATGTCACCAACTCATTTAAGGACCCTTTGAGCACTATAGTTTCCAGCCCCTTGACTGATTTTCTTCTGGGATCAATAAAAATATTAACTCATGACTTTCATCCATGTACTTGGAGTTGCTCTTTTTCTGAGGTTGGAAATGCTTTTAAATTTGGGGTGGGGGGATATTAATCTGGACCTCTAAAGCAGTGGAGAGCATGAAGTCATCCTCTCTGTCCATCTGCTTGACCTTCTGCTGATAATTCTTGAATACTCTGGCATTTTGAACCAGATTTGACAGCGGCAGTCAAACTCTCAGAGATGATAAAGTCCCTCTGAGTTCCAGGGAAATCTCTGCCGGCACTGAGAGGAGAGGCTTTCCAGATCTGCTGCTGAAGAAAAGGCAGGGAGAGCTCAGCTGTTATCCATTCTCTCTGGCAGCATCCAGATGGTCAATTATCACACGTCTACTTCTGGACCAGCATCTGCACTCCCCTGCCCAGCTGGCAGGCTGAGAAGATTAGGTAGGAGACATGGACAGCATGGGGATGTTGGAGGGAACAAGGGAACGAGTTAAGGGTATAGGGAAAAGTGGAAATACTGCAGCTGCAATATGTAATATTATGTAAGATTGCAGTGGGGAAGCAAGGGGAGGGAAAGGACAATGGAGAGATAGGAGACACATCTGCAGGACACCAGGCCCTGCTAATGCTTCTGCTCACAGAGCAGAGCTGCTCTGGAAAAGTCAATGCTCTGGGATTACCAGCTCCTTGTCTCATTCCTTTGACTTAGCAGCTGGCACCAGCTCACTGATGGGAAGCACAGCCCCATTTAGGAGGTACCTGCTGGCAGGGGCTTGTGCTGCCCTGGCCTGGACACCACCAGAACAGTCTACGGGGTGGGAAACTCTCAAAGTGTTTCCACAGCTCTGTAGCATGGGGATGACTGGAACTGGGTGTGCAAAGCAAGAAGGGTGGGGCTTTTTTCAAGGAGAGAAAAAGGATTATTACCTTATTTGCAAACATACCCATTTGTAGTAGCTGGTTCCCAGGCATTAGCAAACACCCTGGTTTTAATCTCCATCAGAAACTGTCTCCTTTGCTCCCTTATTTTGTGTTCCCTTTTAAATATGTTGCTGGGGTATTTTTTGGATCTAACTATATCTTTTTAATCTGTTCCACCCACCCCTCCTCAGCCCCCGCTGCCTCCCTCCCTGCTCCTTCTTCAAACTTATATAATGGCACATTATACAAAATAGCTAAGCAGGTGGTATTTTTAAAGACAGTGAGTGAGCATTTTTTTGGCCTAAATTTGGAACGAAACAGATGGATTTTAAGACTCTGCTTTTTCTATGAATAGTAACCGTTGTTCTCCACTGCCTTAAACACCAGTTTCAAGACCACCTCCAGCAACCAATCAGCACACTGTTATTTAATTATAACAAAATTCTTAGCTCTGTCTGCTGCTGCATGGGCAAGTGGGGGGCACTGGATCAACTTCTGGAGCCAGGCAGACTTGCCAACAATAATTTTCCTTTTCCCAGAGGGCTGAGGGGGCCTGGAGCGGGTTCCAAGTTCCTCCTAAACTGGCTGTTCAGTTTGGGCTCCCTGACAGAGTGCTTGAAAAGGGTTATAGAAAGGCAGATAAATGCACTTCTTGTTGCAAGCTTCCCTGACAAGCCAGGCCTCCAGAACAGTGATCTCATTCCTGCCTTATTATTGGTGGTGCCAGATTTTTTCCATTAACAGGTAATTGAGTCGAAACTAAAATAAGCAAAGTTTGTTTTATCCAATGCGTTTTCTTGCTTGCTTGTGAAAGAAAAACACTTTAGAGAGGGGCTTGCTTTTAATGTTCATGGAAATGTATTTACATCTCAAAGATTCCTCCCTGCTCTAGTGTAATTAACCTGGCTGGTCTTTTTGTTATTGTTGTTTTGATTTTTAAAGCAAAGATATTGGCGAGGCTTAATTCATTTTTCTAGTGGTTTGAATTGCCTGGGAGCAGCAGAGTTGAAGTCGCCCATTCTGTGCACAGCCACAAGTGCAGTCCAGCACCCATGTGTGTGCATTCACACCGTGGGCTTGGCTTCACCCCTGGCCCCAGAGGGGAAGCAGGAGCAGGATGCCAGCAGGATGATTCTGTGCAGCATTTCCAGGCTCACAATGAGCCTTCCCTTCCAGAGAGGCCGTGGGGACAGTGCCGGGACCAGCCGGTGTCTTCTCTCCTGACCGAGCAGGAACACGACACGGCTGCCCATGAAACGCTCATGGTCTTACTGAAGACCACTCTTTGTTTCTCATCCATGTGTTTATGAGGGTCAGGAGTTGGACTCGATGATCCTTGTGGGTCTCTTCTAGCACAGCATATTCTGTGGTTCTGTAATTCCTCAGCCAGCAGCTTCAGGCGTCCCTGTGTTGCCAGCAGGGCACCCTCCCACTCCTCACCTGCAGGAGAGCCAGCCCTGCCCTGGGTGAAAAGCAGCAGATTAACAGGAAACAGCAAGCAATACTGGAGGACAGAGAAGTTACACGTCTGTGGCTTTGCTCTTTTCTTCTGTTTCCAGTTGCCCAGAGCTAGGCTCCTGCCTGCCTTGCCCTTGTGAGGGAGGCCGTGATCTCCAGCAGCACAAGAACCTGGGCGCTCTGCACAGCCAGAGATGAGACAGCCACATCTCCCTGTGAACCCTTCTCCAGCCTCGTGCAGAGGAGCAGAGGGATGGGAAGGGTCAGTAGAGGTGAGGGAGATTGAGCAGTGAGGGTGCTGAGCTCAGGCTGTGGGATGGGGACGGTGGCATGTCCAGCACAGACGCCGCAGCCAGGACGGGGCAGTGGGTGGCTGCAGAAGTGCTGAGCACGGCAGCGGTGTCGCCTGCCAAGCTGCCTCAGCCTCACTTCCCCTGGGCTCTGTGAGGCCAATTACCAATTCACAGAGTCTGTTTCAGCACAAACAGGACCTTCAAAGAGCTGGGAGCCTTTCTGTTTTGTTTTTTTTTAATGCCTTCCTAAAAAAATGAAAGCAGAAAGACCCATACTTAAAAGTCAAGTAGATAATTGTTTCTATCACGAATTTCAAACATTGTCTCTTCCTTTGGGCAGGTGTTGCTGGGTCAGTTACCCTGACTGCCTGATGGCAAACTGAGACACAATAACCCCCATTTGAACTTGAACGTATCCTCTCTAAAGTAACATTTAACGGGGTTTTGGTTTGTTTTGTTTAATCTCTCAACTTTTGG
Source organism: Cyanistes caeruleus (assembly GCF_971803275.1). NCBI lineage: Eukaryota > Metazoa > Chordata > Aves > Passeriformes > Paridae > Cyanistes > Cyanistes caeruleus. The sequence goes on along the minus strand of NC_141708.1, from coordinate 8,584,456 downwards.
GGGTTTTCTTGCTGGAGATTTTAGCCAGCTTTCATCTTTGATGCTGAGACTTGCCTGGCAAAGAGAGAACTGTGGTCCTGCAGTAGCACTTGTCTGGCTGAGGTAAAGGGTCCATATGGGGAAGGTGTACAGTGTATGAGGGAGCAAAACAGAAAATGCCTGTTAATGTCTGAAGTTAAACAAGATTCACTTTTTTTTTTTTTTTTTTTTTTTTTCCATACCTAGCAGTTTGGGATATGTATTAACCAAACCCCTCAGTCTACCTGGCTCTAAATTGGTAAAAAACATGCAGTCACAAGACACAGTGGCACAGCTCATATTATCTGCAAAAAGCATGTTCAGAACCTCTATGGCAGAGCCAGTGTTGCCACAATGGCAGGAGATGAAATTCCTCCTCCAGTTAGTCATCCCAAAATATGTTTCTCACTGGATTTTCTCGGGTACTCCATGTTGAACCAACAATGTAGTTTAGTTCCCTGTTTGCTGTTTGAAATTTGCTCAGGCAGTCAAGGGTCAAGAACTTGTACAAATGAAAAAACACTGAACAAAGTGGCTTCATCTCAAATTATTTAATTTTAAGAGCTGATATTTTTCTTTTCCCCACCCTCTTTAAATTTTTAAGTGAATTTTAATTCATAGGCATCTTTCAGGTATAGGCAATACACGGGTTGGAAAGATTTGCCGTCCACAAATCTGGTCACTTGTTAAAGCCTTCAGTTTAGCTAGAGAACACCTGCAGTATAGACAACAACAGTACAGACCCCTCTGAAATTTGCCCTTTCTTCAAGCTATCTGACCTGGGTAAATGAACTGAGTGATGCAGCTGACTCTCTGCCTCCTTCTGCCTTCAGATCCTTTCTGTTCCATTCACATTTTGCACAGTGATTGTCACCTCAGGTTTCTTCCAAGTTCCTCTTCCAAGTTTTCCATTGTCCTGCATTTCATGGGGGTGGCATAGTGGCATCATCTCCATTCCCATGTTTGTAACCTGACCCAAAAGACCATTTTTGGGTTGAGTTTCACAGATGTTGGAATATTTGATATGGTTTACATCAAAAGGGTTGGTTAGCAGTGAATATAATACCGGGACCAACTGCTTCAAGGCAGCTGTGTCCAACAACAAGGTCTGGCCTAGTAGACCAGACCCAGTAATGTGGAAGACACAAGGACTGGTTGTACAATATAATACCCTCATTGATTCAGTCCCTTTGACTTGGGTTGTGGCATCTTTGAACTTTGTACTAACTTACACCTCTTTTTTCTGGGATTAAATGTCCAGGATTTCCAATGACACCTTATGGCCTCAGGTGTCCCATTTGATGAAGGAAGCTGTTTCACAGCAAGAATTCATTCCAGGTAGACAGGAATCTGTGTAAAATGTCTCAACTTCAACTCTAAAACCAAAGCCAAAATGACTGGTAGCTATCGCTGAAAAATGTATAGTGATCTTATTTTAATTTCATCCATGAAACACATTTAAAACAATTTTGGTACTGCATAAAACAAGAAATTTTTCATGTGTGTTAGTGAAGACAAAAGAAAGAGAAGTATAAATAATTCTATATATTAGTTGTATTTAAATATTGAAAGTTTCACTATTTTATATAAGTCTTTTGGATTTGGTCCAGCCTAACACTCATATTTACCCAACCTCAAATATTTTGGGGGGATTTTTTTTTTTTTTTCCTGACTCTACCTGTCTATTTTTAGTGGTGATGTTGTTCTGGCTAGTTTTCTTTACCCTAACAGAGGTGACTCCGCAGCACATTTCTTTTGACAAAAACACACAAAACCAACACGGATCAGTTAACACAGATGACATCTTTAAACCTGAATACATTTTTTCACTATAAACGCCACCAGTCAACTTTCGTGTAGGTAGGTTTCCATTGTTAGTTGTCAAAGTCTTCTTGAGTGGATTTCCCACTGTGTCACTTTTGTGTGAGTCAAATCAAGATTATAGGTAACAGAGAAGAAAAAGAAAAAGAAGAGAAGGTTAGACCCTCATTTTAGAGTTTAAGAAAAATCTACCAGCAGGTTGCAGTTCGAGTTGGTAATATACATGAAAGGGGGAGTCCAAGCCGTGTCACAGGTATCACTATATTAGGCTTTCAGGAAAAAGCATACAAAACACATATTGTAGTGGTCACACACAGAGACATAAATTTAGGAACAAGATCTGCCTTAGCTTGAACATAGTCAGCTCTGATAATAAGGAACAATGGACCGAAGCTATTATGAAACGAAACCCAGGTGCCAGAATGGAGGGAGCTTTTAGTTGAGTTCTCCTGGAATAAAAAAAGTCTAACTTTTTTTCAGACATATGTTGTCCTAATTTTTTCTGTTCTCACTTTAAAAGACAGCTGATTTTATTTGGGGTTTGATTAATGAACATGATTAAGGTGTTCCATGCTGAAATTTTCTGGAGTAACCTTTACATAAAATTTTTGTTTCATCTTTTCTGTCTTAAATAATTTTATTTTCATTGAGATCGAGGAAAATATGTTAATTTATGCCCTTTATCATGTATACACAATATCTAGGGTGGATTTGAGATAATTTGTAGTAGTTTGGGTATTTTCTGGTCTTATATGGAGTAATAAAATATGCTGAGTTGGAAAGAACCCACAAGGATCATCGAAGCCTCACTCCCAGGACCACCCCAGGGATCAACCCACATGCCTGAGAGCATTGTCCAAACACTTCTTGAACTCTGTGAGGACTGGTGCTGTGGCCACTGCCCTGGGGAGCTGTTCCAGTGCCCAGACAACCTCTGGGTGAAGAACCTTTTGCCAATATCCAACCCAAGCCTCCCCTGACACAGCTTCCATTCCCTTGGGTCCTGTCACTGGTCACCAGAGAAAAGAGATTGGTACCTGCACCCCCTGTCCCCCTCATGAAGAAGTTGTAGAATCCTATAAAGTCCCCCCTCAGTCTTCTTCAGCTGTAGAAACCAAGTGCCCTCAGCCAAACCTCCTATTCCCTCCAGACCCTTCAACATCCTCATAGCCCTTCTTTGGATGCTTTCTAATAGTTTTATGTCTTTCCTACATTGCAGTGCCGTGGCTGTTGGAAAAAATCGCTCTAGAAGCATGGTATTTATTAATTCATGAGAAGCATGAGCATGAGAAGCTTGATTTATGTCAAAAAGCACTTGCTTGACACTTTGTCCTGACCTGTGTGGGAGGTCAACAGGCTGCTGAGATGTGTCTTAGAAAGCTGCAGAGCTGGCAGAGCAGAAATCTTCCATGGAATCTGGAGAGTCACACATATAAGGCAGACAGAGGCAAAATCCAGGTTGTCTGAGGTACCCAATGTCACACCCCGAGCTGTGGAATTTGCAGGTAGGTTTGACTTTCTTCTCATTCTAGGTTTGAGAGATACATGCCTTTGTCTTTGGTCATACTGAAGGCCTTTTTGCTAAGGTGATTATCTTATGTGACATACAATGAATAAATCAGTTTAAGGTGAGAAATTTTTGTTTACTTTTGTCTTAACCAGTGGCCAAGAACTTCCAATGGAAACCAGAGCTTCTGGTCCTCTTGAAACAGGCATGGTGTGTCCATACATGAGGCACTGCACTTTCCAGGGTTTTGTCATTATGGGAACCCACATCAGGGATTCAGTAGTGTGAAGCAATGTTCTTTAGACTTGAAGGAGCAGTCAGAATATCTGACTGCTGAAATAAACAAGACTGAGCTAGACTTCTTTTAGGTCAATCAGGGCTTCTCTTCCCTGCAGAATCCATGGCAATTAGTAGATTTGCATCAAAGTTTTAGTCAGCAAAAGGTTAATAGTAGTAAGCATGAATATTTTGGCCTATTTTGCAGAACATACAAATATTCAAGGGTGTTTGTACTGAGGCTTTTGGCTGGACCTCTACAAAGATACAAGCAAGAAGCCAAACATATGTTCTGGCATTCTAGGCTTTGATTCTTAATCATGTTCTGTGCTTGCATTCAAAGGTTTGCTTTGGGACCATCTCCAGTGTGAGAAAATATGTCAGAGAAATCAAACACGGAGGTTATGCATAGCGGAGTGGTGTTCCTACGTGAAGGGGGGATCTTGTAAGCACTAACATTATTCTTCTTTTGACAGCAGCCACACATTTTCCCTTGGTTTATCTTAACTGGGAATAACCCCTAAGACAGGATGTCTCTGGGCACTTCAGAGGAGTGCTTTTTGAAGGCAAAGGAAATGCTGTTACAGGGCTGAGCCTCACATCTCTTCAGCAGTTAACAATCATATAAATACCACTGCCGAGTGCAGTGTGTCTGTGGCTGGTCTCAAGTGTAGCTGCAGTGCCTGGCTTGTGGCACAGGAATCTCTCTTCCTCCAGGAGCATGTTCCCTAGCCTTGCTGATACCTGGTTCCCAGAAACAGAATGACCCTCAGGCCATACAGAAAGCACTGGCTGGGCACACAGACCAGGGAATATGTCACAGCATGGGAAAAATTTGGTATCAGCTGTGACAAAGAGTGAAATATGAAAGCTTCCCAGAAACAGAAAAAATATGGAAATTAAAGTTTTGGGATGGGTTTGGATTTGCTTTCACCTGACATTATGTTCTCCCACACTTAAGAGATTTCTCAGGAATGGCTTCTATATTTTTTCAAGGCATCACCCTTTTACTTGTTCTGTTTACCAGGAAAGAGTGCTTACTTGTAAGCTGGATTTTCCATTTTCTTCCTCTTTTCTATCCAGAAGTGTTCCTCCTCCTTAATTTTTAATTTTCTTCTTAATAATTTAAAATACCCAAATAAAAAGTCAATCAGTATATGAAGAAATGTAAAAATTAACTGAACTCCATTGTCTAATTCCAAAATACATTTCATCTCCTTTGTAACTTTTTGCACTTTGGTAGTTCAGTAATTACAAGGGAATGTACTTCACTGGATAGATCTCATATCTGATATATCAGCGGAGAAAAAGCCATAAAGTCAATGGAAATATCTCAGTAACCTGAGGTCAAGCTGTAATTTCCTGAGAAAACAGAAACTCGGTTTCTTTTCTTCCAATCAGTCTTGTCATCTCTTCTTCCTCATATGTGCAGCTTCATTTTCCAATGCACATTTCTGTCTTATGACCGCTTGAGGCACGTGGCAGGTGTGAAAAGCTGATCTATCAGCTGTTGAAGCCAATGGATTTTGATCTCAGCTTGCTTTGCATTGGAATCTAAATTGCTCTTTCTGCAGAAAATGTCGTGAAATATTGGTCAGGAACTTGTAAGAGGAAATGGAACTGAATTCAGACAACACCCTGCACCAACTGAGAACACTGAGAGCAAAAGAGCAGCAGCAAGAATAACATCATCCACAGGCCAAACTGCAAGATAATTAAACCAGAAATAGCGTGGGGCAAGAAAGAGGCCAATTAATTCCATCAGAAGGATGTCATCTAGCAGTTCAAGACAAGAAGGAGACACTATAAAGTGCAGATGAATGTGGCAGTCTGCCAATCTATCACAATCTTCTTTTATTAAAGATGCTTATTAGTATCTTATATTTCAAATAAAATATTTATGGTTCTGTTAATAGAATGTGGAAAGGAGGCCTGTTCCAGAGATTCGTCTGTACAAGAAGTTGTCCACTGATGTAAATTAGATCATTGAAGCTTGGGATATTCATGTTTACAGTCCTGTCATTATTTGTTTTTTGGGGCTGCAGGTTGGGGTGGCAGCTGAGCTACCTGTGGGCACGTTCTGTCCTCCCCATGAATGTGTGCACCTCTCATTGTCCTGCAAAGTGTTTTCTTTCCTGGATCAACTGTTTTGGACTTCAACAATTCTCTTAAGGGAATGTTTTAGCCTTCATGGCTGGCAGGCCAGAGCTGTTATTCCCATTCTCCCACATGGAGACTCCTGCAGCTTTTAAAGGACATGCCGAGAAGCAGTGCCAGCTTTGTGAATATATAGCCCCACCATTCTTATTAGATTCCATGAAAGATGAGAATAGGCCCTTTGATGCTTTCAGTGAGTGCTGAAGCCTTTAGCAACGTTGTGAAAGGTCGTTAGAGAAGAGCTAGGGGGGAGACAGATTCAACTGGCACTCATGGGAATGGTCCTTGGGATGTGGAACTAGTGTGGGAGAAAATGTGAAAACAGAAGTGATTTATATTTAAATGAGGGTTATGAAGACAGCAGTGACCACAGAAACATACACAACAATAACTCAGAACCACCTCTCTGGCACACTCTGCTGTGCCATCTTTTTAACCCTGGAGGAGGTGACTGGGAAGAGAGATTTAGAGCAGATCTGTGGGACTGATACGAGTGAACGGATCTGACTTCTATCTAGGTGCTCCTGGGTTCTCATCAGCCCCTTTCAAGGCGTGAGGGAAACCATCTCGGTCCTCTGTGATCTGCTCCCTGGGATACAGATAGCAGGACAAAGCAGTCATTCTCTTTTTCTCCCATGGTAAGTGGTCCCTGCCCTTTTGATATTAAATATATGGGGTCTTTCCAGAAGGGTAGTGTGAAATGTCAAAGAGATAATGTATTTAAGCATTCATCTAGTTTGCAACCATTTTATGCCCACCACACAAAGACATAGAAGGCTTCTCACTCATTTCTCTGCACTCATCATGCTGCCATTGTGGGACCAGAAGATAATGAGATGAATAGGAAGCATTTCCACAGCATGAGCGATGTAGGAACATCATTATTAATGTTCGTACAAAATATCCCATCTCTACATGATGTCTACATATCTGAGATACAGCCCTCTGCCAGATATAAAAAACCATGCCCATCCAACAGTGATCTGTTACTTAATGGAAAGTCTGCTCAAATTTCAGTTTAAATTGCATTTATTATTTATGTCTCAAGTACAGAGAATACTGAATATGTCTTCCCCTTATAGTGTTAGGGGATTAGTAGTTTCCATTTAAACAGGCAGATATTGGCCCAGAAGGATGTTGAACATGTCCATATTCAATATTTAAAAATTGCAAAAATCCTTTGAAATCAGTGCAAAGAAATTATAACGAAGTAGCCTTTTCTGTACATACTGAGGTGCTAATTTCCATGCAGTTGGGGTCAGCACCTGCAGCTCTGCTCCCAGTCACCAGTGCTTTTCCCTCTGGCTCCTGGTGGGTTAAGTGAGTGCTCCTCCTGGGTGGGTGTGCCAGCCTGAGGGCAGGAGCTGTAAGGATGGGGTTCAAAGGGATGTACAGGGCTGCACAGACACATGGTGGTACTCGAGGTGATGCACACAAACTTGGTCACAGTGGCATTACCTGCAGATAAACCTTACACTAGAAAATAATATTCTGATTTGGGTAATCTTTTTCTCTTTGTGGCCTGCCTGTTAGCAGGGATAGTTTTCAAACAGAATATTAAGGTGACATTTTTAGTCGTTAATTTCTGACTTTTGTGACCTGTGATTTGCTCACAAACAGCTCACCGCACGTGTTCAGTGCTCAGCAAGCCACATGGCACATCTCTTGTCCTTGCTTGGGTGGGATGCCCATTGCACTCCAGATCTCACTGGCACAGTGAATCCAGGTGTTTGAATAATTCATTGCCAAGACATCTGGGCCTAGCTGACAAACTTTGTGCTTCAGGTTGTTTTTTTCTAAAGCCTTGGAACAATGCAGTTTGTCTTCTCACACTAATTCATTCATATTCATATTTTCATAGTAGACATTTTGAATGCTTTAGTTAAAGCTGTACCCAGAAGTACATGCTGAAACAGATGGGAGAAAGAGCTAGGAATTTTCGTGATATTTTACGGGTTGGACAACAACCACAACCTGATCCAACAAATTTTCTTGTTCTCAAACATTTTACTGTCAATACACTCCTCAGGAATGTACTCAAGAGTTGTTCAGGGACATGGAAAAATATTTACCTCAGCCTTCCACAATTTATTACTTATTGTTTGAAAAAGTTGACTCTTTTTCTGCGCCAACATTTATCATCTTGGGAACACACTGGAATATAGCAGTGATATTAAACAATAATATGCTCTTTGCTGGGATAAAATAATATTGCTGAGCCACTGCAGAGGAAGCCAAAAACCACATGTGAAATAGTTCTTTTGGAAGGGCAAAAAGTCTCAACGTTTGTTAGCAAATAACTTAGCTAGTGGTGCAGACATCAAATGGCTTCGGCAGCACTTGCAAAGCTATTCTGAATATGCAATTTCCCAGGAGTGCTGGGGCACAAAGCCACTGTAATGAAGGTTAGAAACATAAGAATCCTTTACCAATAAAACGTAATAATATAAAAAACCCCAAAAACTTGCAGAAGATTTCAGGGAAGGAATGATAGATTGTGAGTCTTTCAGCAATTCAAATTAATTTAATTTTTATTTGCATGGCCCTGAATAAGACACTGCTTTAGTGTCTGGGTGGAGGTGGTTGTTCAAACTTCTTTTTTGCTTCTTCACCCTGTCTGGGGAGGGAGGGGTTGCCATCCCTCTCCTCCAGTTGTTCAGCTGCTTTCTTAACTGAGCATTTCTTGCACAGACATACATTTTCCTCCCCTAACCCCCAAAGTAGCCTAAGACTTTCCCTTGTGCAGTGTGTTATATGTGGTGAAGCTTTCCCATACAAAAAAAGCACAGCTGCAAACGCAGCATTCTTTAAATATTTCCCTAAAATGCCTCTTTGCTGAGTTGCTGATGAAATACTTGGTGAGAGCTACATAGTCCTGTGTGTTTAGTAAAATTCATGTCCTCGAGGACTTCCTCACTGTCTTCTTGTGCCTGCCCATAACCTCCTGTAGGATACCTAGTAAGTGCAGGAGAGGAGAGACTATCTTTACTGTGATGTTTCAGTGCAGCCTGCTTCAGAAAGCTCTTAAAGCTTCCTCCATAACCCATAAACCATAGAATCATAGATTAGTTTAGGTTGGAAAAGACCTCTAAGACCATCAAGTCCAATTGTTAACCCAGCACTGCCACGTCCACCACTAAAGCATGTCCCCAAGAGCCACATCTACAGATCTTTTAAATGATACCTCCAGGGATGGTGACTCCACCACTTCCCCAGGCAGCCTGTTCCACAGATTGGCAACCACTGTAGTGAGGAAATTTTTCCTTATATCCAATCTAAACCTCTGCTGGTGTGGCCTGAGGCCATTTCCTCTCATCCTGTCTCTTGTTACCTGGGAGAAGAGACTGATCCCCACCTCACTACAACCTCTTTGCAAGTGGTTGTAGGGAGTGAAAGGTCATCCCTGAGCCTCCTTTTCTCCAGGCTAAACACCCCCAGCACCCTCAGACACTCCTCCTCAGGCTTGTGCTCCAGATCCTTCACCAGCTCTGTTGCCCTTCTTTGGGCTCACTCTCATCAATGCAGTACAAAACTAATGTAAAATGTGTCTTGAATCACTCCTCTCTTCTCAGTGGAGTTCAGCCCACTCAGCTCTGTGCCCACCATCAGCTGAACCTGCACCTCCCTAAGGGGCATCCCTGGTCGGAGTCTCTGTGCTGCCCCAGGAGCAGGAGGTGTGCAGTGACCTCAGCATGGAAGGGGCTGGGATTTTCCTGGGAGTTAGTGGGGTGCAATTGCCCCATTTCAGCCAAAGGCTCTGAGTTGTGCACCTATTTTGTCACTACACAGGTATGTTATTTAATGTTCTAAAGACTCACCTGTCCACCTACCCTGTGTGCACGAAAGAACAAATACAAACATTTATTCCTTTTTGATGTTTGCAAAGGGGTAAGAGGGGAGAAAGTATCAGTGCTGTGCCTGGAGGGAGAAGAAACAGCATTAGAAGGGATGGGTAAGCTGAAAGAGACAGAGCAGTTCTCAAAAAAAGTATTAATAACTACTAATAAAGGCACATTTGAATACTGAGTTTAGGTTGTGATGGATCCAAAGAGCCCTGGATGCACTGGAATTGTCCTGGCCCACCTCTGAAGTGCTCCCACCTGAAGGGCAGGGTGCCCCAGTTTCTTAAAAGTGCGCTCTGGACTCGACACAAGGTGTGAAACAAATCTTTGAACCCTGGGTGCTTTGCCCAACTCCTGTTCCTTTATTAGAAGCCCAGAAGCCAGCATGGAATAAGCAGGGTAACAGTACAGCACGGCACATTTTTATAGCAAGGCCAAATCTTTATTATGCTTCTTGGCCCAGTTTAGTGGAGAACACTGCTGGGCCTGATTTCAGTTTTGATATCATACACCGAGGCTGCAGACCCTTAAGAGTACAAGCTGGAGAAAAGAACATAGAAAATGTTAGGAATGAGAAAAGGCCATTCAACACATTGATGCTTGTCTCTTGTAATACAGCGTTTCCCCCAGGATAGCATCTAATTGCTTCTTGAACGAGCCCACTGTCTTTGCCTCAACAACCTTGCCCAGTAGGCCATTCCAAACATTTATTATTCTTTGAGTGACAAAGCACTTCCTTATGTCTCCTCTGAATTTGTTTTTTGAACTTCCATTTATGCCCCCGATCCTGTCATCTGTGCTGTATCAAAAGTAGTAACATGCATTGATATTATCCATTCAGCTAAGATTTTTGTATACTTCTGTTAGACCCCCCTTAAATGTCTTTTTTTTTTCTTTTTTTTTTTTTTTTTTTTTTTTTTTTTAGTTGAATAGATTGAGGGGTTTTTTCACCTTTCAGTAACTTCTACAATTTTATCCTGGAACCAAGTTGAGCAAAAATATTTGTTAAAGTCTGACTTACATTAAATCACACTGAATGGATGTATAAATTCTACTGTAGAAAAACATTTCAGTAATTTTTTTTTTTCTCTCACTCTTTTGGAGACTAAATTATCATTTCATTTCCCTGATGCCTGCATCTGGTTATTTTGACAAAAGTTAACTAGGAAGATGGCAAAAATAAAAAACTTGGTATGAAATTTGGAAAAAGCTGGTCTTTATTTTTTTTCATTTATATTGTGGGCTTCCTTCCCACTTCTCTTTCTCCAAGCAGAGGTCTGGTTTTTTTAAGAGAATTGCTTATCATATGGGATTTTCCATGTGATAGTGCTTTGCAGAATCCATATGAAGAAATGTCAGAATACGTGATCTGTGATCTCCCCAAAAGCCACAGAACCAAACAGTCACAGGTTCAGCCCTCATTCACTTCCACAGCCGAGGTGAATAGTTCATTACCTTTTTGGATGACATTCCAGGGCATATGTTATGCAGGAGGCCAGAACTGATGATCTAATGGTCCCTCCTGGCCTTAAAAAATATCTACAAATAATGATTATAGATGAAATATATATGTTCTGCACAAAGCAAAAACCAGCAGGCTTTGGGTGGGAATAAGAAATTAAGGAAAAGAATTTTGCCTTAGCCCTTTCCCAGAGGCTGGACAAACAGCATTAGCCTGATGGCAGCTGTGGCTACTTACTCATTGTCTCTTAATTTTTTTCATCATATTAACAATGTGGGGTTTGTTTTTTAGGCCATCTGTAAATCTTCTAGTTTTCTCTGAATTCCTTCCCAATGCATTTCTAGGAATGTGAGATCTGAGCAAGATCTGCGTGTTGTCCCTAAGGCGCTGGGCTGAGCTGGGATTATTTTCTCACGGGTTCTTCACAGAAGCAAATGCTTTCCAACAGCATCACTGAGTTTAGGATCAGGTAATTTGGATTGGCACTAATTAGCTTAGACAAAGGACTAGTGTAATTTATAGTTTGGAGATGAGTTTGGTCTCATCTTTTGTGTTTTCTGTGCAGGTTCACCCTATGGGGCTCAGGCATGCTGCTGGACCATCACAGCCGAGGGAGTCATTCTTCTTTCCTCTGCTTGGGACCCTGGCTGGCAATCAGCCCTGCACCAGCACTGTGTAGGACTATGCTGGATCATCTGTGGGTAATGAGCAAATCAGCCCCATAGGTCTCAGGGAATTATTTTTGCTATTATGCTACCAGGGAAAGAAAACTGATGTATGAGACTGTAATTATTGGGATCATGCTTCAGTTCTTCTCTGAAAAATCTGAACAATATTTTCTTTGCTTCAGGCCCTGGGAATCTCCCATGATTTGTCAAAAAATAATTGTTGGTGGTACAATAAATTTGTTGTTCAATTCCCTAAGTGTTCTGGGCTTTATGCAATGTGGAAAGCTGATTTGTTTATATTCATATTTTCTCTATATTCCCTTACCCGTTGTTTGTCATTATCTTTATTTCTACAGGTTTATTTCTCTCCAGTGTTTTCTAGTTGTTCAAACTTTGTGTTTGTATATTTACTTAAAGGCAGATTTCAAAAGAGTTCAGCCTCTCAGTTTACTGAAGGATTCAGCTTCTTGCTAGTACTTCATCTCCCCTGGTGTTTTTGCGAGCGCTCTTGTTCTCCTTACCCGTCTATCTAGCGCTAACCTCTTTGGTCTCTTTGCTACTCACATCTGTTGCTCACAAACCTCAGAGTCCTGGTTTTGAACTACAATCCCCTTACATTCAGCAGGTCTTTGCACATTATCTGCTCCTTGTTCTACGCCTCTTTTTTTTGGTAGAGGAATTCTGAGGCTTCTGACATGTTTTTAGAAGTCTGAAATATTTTTCTGCGCAGATTTTCATTTTCCCTCCTAAGAGGGGTTCATTCTTACCCCATGTAATGCAGCTGTGGGAGTAGAGGAACAGCACTGGTCACCACCAGGAGGGATGATACAGGGGCAGGGTACCAGCCTGAGGCATGGATGAGCCTGGACCAAGCCTTTTTTCTGCCACAGGCTTCTCCTGGAATTCCCCTGAGGGAAGCAATTTATTCTTTCTGCTTCAGCACATCTGTACAAAATGCTGACACAAACCTATCTTTAACATGTGGTCACAAAAAGAGTTTGTGGCCAAAGATGCCAGGCCCTGTATGGAGGGCTTTGCTGTGTGAGGTCACTGTGAAAATGTTGTGCTTCTGCTCCCTGCAAAGCTCTTCCTCATCCAGTGTGTGCCTCCCAACAGGTGAGTCTGCAACGCAGAGGACATCTGTCACTTCCCTAGAATCAGAGCTGCCAGAAGGGAAGAAATCTGTGGGAAGACCAAGACCATGGAAGCTCCATGTCCTGGCAGAGGCTATGTGAAAAGGGCTGTGAGGTTTTTTTTGTCTTTGGCAAGTTGGTCCTGCCATTCTGTCCAGTGTTTCAGATTGTTAAGACTGCTTGTCCTGTCAGAACTACCAACTATAACTAGACCATTCACTGGATTTAAACATTTTCAAGTGTTTACAACCACATCTCTTCCCCAGGGGGATCTCTGAACTGTGTTGCTTGACTTTTGGCGAGCTCTATGGAGTTCCTGAATTTATGCACTTAAAAATCAATGAGCCTTGGTTAGACAAGAACCCAAACACTGTGACTCCACCCATAGGATTTCACAGGGATTAAGAGAGATATAAATAAACCTTGCTTCTGCAACCTTTAAAGTCTCTATCAAAAACTTTTAAGTCAATTTAAAATTATTGGCCAGATACGCCATGAGAATCACACTTCAAAACGTAGGTCATCTTTATGTGTTAAGGTGTGAGAAGATATTTAAATTAATTCTGCAGCCTCTGCTAGCCAACAAGAGCTAGTGACAGAGCACCTAATGAAAAGGCTGGTTGTATAAATGCTATCATTCACATCTGGGCTCTTCTGTGCCATGCAGGTCCAGCTTGCTCCCCGGGCAGCTGGGTGGCAAACACGGGCGTGCAGATATGTCCACAGCCCAGCCTGTCCTCTCCACACAGCTGCCAGCATGAATGACAGCTTTCTCCTCCCATGGACTTCAGAGCTCCCCAAAGGCCCATTCAGGCTGAATGAGATGAAAATGAAATGAGCAGAGTTTGGCCTTATGCTTAAGATACAGCCCAGCCATACCAAAAGGAGTGCCCTGGGACCCCCTCACTTGGCGTGGGCCACGTGGACAAAGTCCTCATCACAGGCTCTCTTTGCTGCAGTATTTTGTGTCAAGCTGAAGCAAGCAGGACTCTTCCTTCTCCTTTGAAAGAGCCATAAAAGAGGCATGGAGAGATGGAAGAAACAACCAGAAGAATCCAGAGAGACAAAAAGACAAGAGAGAGAAAGAAAGAGACTGAGAGGGAGAAAGGTGAAAGAAAAAGCTGTCTCAACAGTCAGGGGAACAGGTGGTGTGTCATCTCCCTCTCTGTATAAAGAGGTTGTGTGGGAAGGGGGATATGACAGATAATATATCAAAGGAAGTGAATTGCAGGATTAAGATCCTGACTTTGCTTTGTCAAATTTGCAGGTGATTATTGTATAACTCTCTGCAGCTCCTCTCAGTGACGGAAATGCTCTTCAGATCCTCACGACACAGAATCACTGGAAAAAGCAGCAGCTCTTCAGAGAGGTGCTTACCTAAAGTAGCTGAAGGCTTCTTAAATCTCCTTCAGACTTCTTCCAACACTGTTACACATTCTGTGTAATCTCCATGTTCTTGAGATGTATTTTCCTCATGACAAAATACACATTGAGATATATTTTCCAGACTGATAGTAAAATTTGAGCTCAAAAAATACATTGGGAATCTCTGAAGTAAAATTTAGTTAGAATTTAAAATTTTCAATTTGGTACACACTGTAGAACTATTTTTTTTTTTTATATCAAGAACCAAGGATAAATCCTGGGCATAAAATTTGGTTAAGACCTGCGTAGATAAGGATTTGTACTCAGAAAGTTCTTCACTTTTTTTTTTTATATGACAGATGGTCAAATGAAGATACAACTTCTGTCCTACAAATCAAGCATCTTTGATATTCATATTCTGTAATAGATACAATATCCTTTGAGGCATCCTCAGACTTTCTTCTCCTAAAAACCTGAGCTTTCCCCTGGGAAACAAAATAAATGTCAAAAAACTTGTTAGAGGATTGTGTCCAGTAAGACCAGTCCCTGTCCAGGGCTAACTGAGGGAGTCTAGAGGGAAAAGTAGGTTTTGCTAACCTGTATGAAATGGTTCCCAAATGCTGAAACATAAAATAGTAGAAGAAATTCATAACTACATCTCTCTCTCCCGCTTGGCCTTTCCCTATCCTTTAGTGTTCATCATTCATGGCTTTAAAATGGTAAAAGTAGTAAATGGAGACAAAATCAAACCAAAACAAACCTCTTATATACAAACTCAGATCCAAGAGATCATTCTTGCCCTCCAGATCAGGGGAAATTCATACCTCATTGCCACCAATGGGGATTCCAGACAAGGCATACCCAAATGGGAACAAAGTTATTTGAATGAAAAATTCAGCCATCCTCCTTCCTCTGCCTTCCTCCATCAGCTCCCCGAAGTGACAAGCAGCAAGAAACCTCTTCGGCCTTGGAACGTTTGAAGTGAAACTTTTTGGGAAATACTGAAAGTCACTCACAGTCCCAGGGGAATGGTGATCCATTTTTTTCCACCCTCCTTTCTTTGTAGTTTGCTTCCCCCTATATACTTTTTTTTTTTTCCTTGCTGCAGCTTTTCTGATCACAGTATCACAGTGACTTTATCGCCATCACCTCCTCATTGTGAACCAGCCCATCCCTTGGAGGCAGAGAGCTATTGTGGAGGTGGTAAGTAATTTGTTTTGTTCAATGGATTTCTTGTTATGCATGCATGCAAAGCCACTTTTATCTCACATTTAAATTTGTGTTTTCCCTCTTATGATTGGTTTTGTGACATCAAAAAGCTTTCAGCATCTTCAAAAAATCAAGAAGAACAAACTCTAAGAAAAATAAAATAAAAAGAAAAAGAAATCCCTCCTAATACACCCAGCATTTCAGTACAGCTTTAGAAAAGAAGAGATTCACATGGGATACTGGCTACTAACGACTATGGAAATAAGCCTGATTTTTTGATCTCTAGGCCCAAACATTATTCATTTTTTTTTTTTCCTTAGCCTCAAACAATGTCTTCAGATAGCCCAGGTAAAAGCAAGCCAGAAACAAAACAACATCATAGAGGAATTGCTTTATGCAGATACTTTCAGCTACACTACACAACTCGCATTGTCTTTGAACCCAGTGTGATGAGAGAATGATTTGAGACTCCAGGGACAACTCCTGGATATGTTTTTACTTCAGCACACTGTAGTGAGACAGAAATCCTTGGCTTAAGAAATGTGTTCAGCAATCTTCTGCATTTGGAAGGTGTTTATTTCTGTCTCTCTAGTAACTCTTTGGACAAGGTTGAGAGCTGAGGTCAAGGAGCAGACACATTGTACATATGAGGTTATGGAGAATCTCTTTAACCTTTAAGGAAACATTTTGTCCATGCTTACTGGATGGCTGAGAGCAGGGGTGGGAAAGTCCAAGCAAATCCTCCTCAAAACCAGGATAAGTGGTTATAATCATAAGGCTGATTTTCAGGGAAGGAGTCACATATATCCTTTGATTTTCAGTCACCTGCCTACTTTTCCTAGAACATTTTTATCATTTTACTTCTTGGGAATTGGTTAAAATGTGCCTAAATATCTACCATGAATTGAAATATTTAACCTCAATACAAGTGAATTGCAGACAGCCTCTGGACTCTTACATACAGAACCCAGGTGTTTAGATTCATATAACTCCAGGAGAGAACACAGGCCATGGAATGGCTTTCAGAGGTTTTCTTAGAAATTGCATCATAAACTGTTTGGAACATTTCTCTACAGTTCAATTTGTTTCTGTAGAATTCAGACTCTCTCTAGAAGCAACTGAACAGCAAAGATTTTTTAAATTTTGATCCTCTATGACATTTCTCATTCAAGACTCATTCTTTGATGAAGAGGTGTGGACCACAGGGCAAGGGATCTTCTCTGAAGCAGCAAGGCAATGCACACACCAGAGGCCCTGCTGCCTCCCAGGCATCCTGGCTCTCCAAGTCATGGTGAATAAGTGATGCTGGCTGGGACATGTGTGCTTTTAATAAAGTGCTCTTTAGTGTGGAAAAAACACAGAACCCTGTCTTGCTTCAAATTTACAGTTATAAAGCTGGAATCATTTTACTGACCAAAACAGAGCCCTTAGCAAAAAAAAAAATAAAAAATGGGCAGGTCAAATTTAAGCACGAGCATGATCTTACACCTCACGCTGTAGGAAAGATCTGGGATGCAGAGACAGCCATCCTGCACTTTCAATAAAACCTTTTGTCCTCAGTTTTTCCTAGGGCAGCAGATTTTCCTTGCCCCAAGGTGGGAAATACTACATTCCCACCACAACTGTGACAGAAGCAGGGGACTCAGTTTCATAGCTGTTCATGTGAACCCACACACGCATAGGGAACACATCTATCAGCATTTGGCCCAACATGTCTGTGTTGGGACTCAAAAAATGTACAAGAAGCACCACACAGTGAAAAACAGAGGGGTGACCTAAATTCTGTGTTGTGCACCAGCCATCCCCCTTTTTTAAACTGCTCACCATATCCAAGGCACCACAGAAAACAGATATCTCTGCAATAAACAAAAACTTTATTGAGTTAATTCCACTGCAAGGGTGCTTGTTTTAAAGTGATGTGTAGGCTTTGCCATCCCAGCTGTCTAACCCATGAGTGCTACTGGGGCCCTGGACCCAAAGCCACAGAAGTGTCTATGTGCTTAATTCTGGCAAATGTGTCCCTTTCTTTCCCAGGGAAATCAGCTCTTCTGTTCTCAGCCCCTTTGTGAATGTGGACTGAAGGTATTAATTATGCTGAGGAAGGGATTTG
This sequence comes from Cyanistes caeruleus, assembly GCF_971803275.1. Taxonomy (NCBI): domain Eukaryota; kingdom Metazoa; phylum Chordata; class Aves; order Passeriformes; family Paridae; genus Cyanistes; species Cyanistes caeruleus. Next base: position 8,566,888 of record NC_141708.1, on the reverse strand, counting down.
GGGTACTGTGGGAGTCTTTCCACTGCCTTGAATGGGAGCAGGACTGAGCCCTCCTTGCCTGATTAGGAAGGTAATTTGAGGCCATTACCAGCAAAGGCAGGAGGAAGGAGGTCTTCTAGCAGGGCCTGAAACCTTCCCCCTCCAGCCCCATGTTCACTGCTGCCCTTGAATTTTAGGGGCTTTTCACTCTTGCAAATATATTTTATGAACCTGATGTACACTTAGCTAGAACAATCCCACACTGGGATCCAATTTCAGACCTACAAAGGTTGATTTATCCCTTTTCAGGCTATGTACTCATTTGAACTAAAATTACCCTGCTGCCAGCCTTCTTGATAGCAATTACATCTAAAGAGAGAGAACCACTGAACTTCATGTATTGGTAATGGTCTTTCCATCTATATTTTTCCTAGGGGATAAAGTTGTATGGGAAAATTAGACACATTAGCCTAGGAAAAATAGTGAACAAAATACATATTTTATACTTTTAAAAAGTATCCTCATGTTACCAATTAGAGACATTATTTAATGCAGGTATTTTAGCATTATGGTGCCAGTCTGTATATAAAACAGAACAAAACCATTTCTGATAGTTATTTAAGGGCATCCTAAATACACTCAAGAATAGTACATTTTAATTTTCAATAATGCCAGCAGACTCAAGCATTCAGATTTTAGCATAACCAGCAGGAAAACTGTTTGATGTTTTAATTATGTCCCAGAAAATGCTGAATGTGTTATAAAAGAAATCTGAAGAGGGGAGGGGGGAAAAAAAGGTTTTTATTACTGCTCAAGAGGAAGGACGTTTTACAACACAGCATTAAAAATGTAAAATGGAATAAAAAAGAACTCGGATAGTCAAAACTTTGTCTGCAACAAAGTAGGCCAGAGAAGCACAATAATATGTCTGTTAGAAGCAGTCAGCAGTGAGAAGTGAAGGAGAACATTTACATAGATACAGGGCTGAAGGAAAGGAAAAGCCTTAAAATAACCCCAAAGTCTTTTAAATTATGTTTAAGACTAGCCAGAACCCGGTAACCATTCCCAACAAGGTGTCTCGGAGGATTTCAGAGTTCCTGATTAATGTGGTGACCTACTGCTCTCTGATGCAATGCATTTAAAACCCAGCTGGGTATTCAGAGTCGGGATGAGGCTGTTGGGACTTCCTGGGGCTCTATCCTGCTGGCACTGGGGTCAGGCTCTGCAGCAAGACTCAGGAAAGGTGTCCCCAAGGGAGGGGAAAAACGAGAACCTGAATTGTTGGGAATGAATTGAACCAGATGTACAAAGCCCCAGCAATTCAAGCAGCGATAGGAAGTACTGTCTGTGAGTGTGGGGGGGAAAATTGCCGAGGTTTAACTCTTCCTGCCCTTGGCAGGTGGAGGAGGAGGACGAGGGGGGACAGCACTGCCACGTCCTGTGTCCCCAGTGCAGGGACCAATGCAGGGTGGCAGAGCCACTGCAGGATGCCTCTCCTCTGCTCATCACATCCTAGGCACGCTGCCAGTCTTTGCATACCCATATATCCACAAATTCACTCATTTCTGGCACCCAACATTTTGCCTTCCTACTATTGCGAGTTCCTTTAAGAAAGCAAAATCTTCCATTTGGTTCAGATATATGATTTATGTCATGTTAATACATTTTTATCTCAAGAAATGTTTACTTCAATTTTTTTAAAAACATCCATACAGTAAATTTGTGTATGTATATTTATACTCACACACATATACAATACATATGAAAAGCAGGTCTGTGATTGTACTACATAGATACATCTTAGTGCCGTTGAGGCTTTAAAAAAGCCAGCACAAAGCTTTCTGAGGCTATGGCTTGTTAAAAAAAAAATAACCTTTTATTGATAAAATCATAAATTATGTATCTAAACAAAGCAAACAAAAAAAAAAAAGAGCCTGTTTTATTATGTAGTTGATAATGTCAAAATGATGAAAGATTTTGGAGTCAGATGTCAATGAAACAGTGCTGTGAAACCTCCTTGAGCAGAATGGTATTTCAAAATGTCCAGTGTCATGCCTGGGTATTATGATATATGTTTCTTATTTACCATCTCAGTTCTTAGAGCTTCTGTGCTTTTGATATCTTGACTGTTTGCTTAAACTCTGTATGCAAAAACAAAGCTCAAATACAAAGCTGGAGTATTAAGATTAAAGAAGAACTAGGATTCCAAGATTAAAAAGGGAGATGAATGTCTCATAAATGTGTATTGTTAGATTGTTAGTCTGATTTTAGAGGCTTTTTTGGTAAAGATTAAAAAAAAAAAAATCAACATAGTAAAAGAAATAGTCTGAAATGCTTCAAAAAATATGTGTAGTAGAAAAGCCTTCCCCCAGCTGTAAATGAGCCACACTCCTATGCCCATGACAAAAGTTATTGTCAGTGAGAGCAGCAAAGCCCCAAATGCTACAGTTTGGATGTTATTCCCTTATTTCACCCTATTCTCTTATGTCCTTTCTATTTGATGATAGCCCGAGCCAGCCACAGAGGGCTCTCATTCCCGGTGGCAATTCAGAGGGGAGGCTCTTCCGTGAGCCCGGGCAGGTGCTCCATGCTCAGGGCCGGTCTCACAGTCCCTGTCAGGACACCGAGGTGTCCCCAGGCCCGGGGACACGGACACCTCCTCCCCGCAGCTCTCAGGCAAATAAATGGTCCCGCAGCATCAGACATCCATGGCCCCTCAGCATCCGACATCCATGGTCCCTCAGCATCAGACATCCATGGTCCCTCAGCATCAGACATCCATGGTCCCTCAGCATCAGACATCCATGGTCCCTCAGCATCCGACATCCATGGTCCCACAGCATCCGACATCCATGGTCCCTCAGCATCAGACATCCATGGTCCCTCAGCATCAGACATCCATGGTCCCTCAGCATCAGACATCCATGGTCCCTCAGCATCAGACATCCATGGTCCCGCAGCATCCGACATCCATGGTCCCGCAGCATCCGACATCCATGGTCCCTCAGCATCAGACATCCATGGCCCCTCAGCATCCGACATCCATGGTCCCTCAGCATCAGACATCCATGGCCCCTCAGCATCAGACATCCATGGCCCCTCAGCATCAGACATCCATGGTCCCTCAGCATCAGACATCCATGGTCCCTCAGCATCAGACATCCATGGCCCCGCAGCATCAGACATCCATGGTCCCTCAGCATCAGACATCCATGGTCCCTCAGCATCAGACATCCAGGCTGCGGCTTCTCCTCCCCACCTTCTCATCCCTCCTCCATCACAAGTGGAACCTGTTAGCAAGAGAGCAGCTGGCATTGTTATTCGATGCTGTAAACTTTCACCTTTTGAATAGTATTTCTGTGTCTTTCTGTGTTTGTGTCAAGGCTGGGAGTCTAAGAGTTCAGGGAGACAAAAACTTGCTTGACAAGCAAAGGGTTTTTCTTTAAAAAAAGAAAGGGAGAAGGGGAGAAATGCTTCAGATTCACGGGAATAGGTGAAAGTGACAGAAGCTTGAGACAGAGATCAGAAGTGATCCCGATCTGTCGGTGGATGATGCTGGCAGAGGGCTGGGCATCCTCGGGCCGAGCGGGCACGGAGCCGGGGAGCCGCCAGAGCCTTTCGGTTCCACTGCTTCCTCCAGCCTTTTCTGCTCATTGCCACTGTGTGCTCTTGCTTCTGGTCAGGGCGGGAGGGGAGGCGATGCTCCCGCTGCGGACCGGCTCCTCGGCCGGGAGTGCGGCTCCTCGCCCTCCCCGCGAGCGATGCTGAGCAAAGCCGGCTGCCGCACACGGCAAGGGACCGCAAACCGCCGGGCACCCACGGCTGCTTCTCGCTTTCTGAGCGCTTCACCTTTTTGACTTGTGAACCATGAAGTGTTTTCCAGAGGAGTATGTCCCTTTTGAAATGCACATTCTTAAAGTGCTGTACAGCATAAATGGACTTGTTTTTCCAAGCCACCTCTCACGGCCACCTTAGAAGTAGACCACAGAGCTCCCCAGAGGTCTGCAGACCCCCGGGTTGAAAACTAACACTCTAATGTTAATCCTTTCAGCTGCCCAGTCCAGGAAATGTGATTATTTTGCAACTGAAAGAACAGAGGCAAGGAAAGGTGATGCCAGAAAACAGGAATTTTAAAAGCCCTGCTCCCATCTAGGAGCACAGCCCCGGCTGGGAGTGAGGGGTGGTTTTCCTGCACGTCTTTCAGATGCTATTGAAATCACTCCCGAAATGTTTCTCCTTCATTAGTTGTCTAAATTCACATCCATAGGTGCTAAGTGCTGACAAATCCCTCTGTCCTCAGAGCCTGTGTGTGCCTGCCCACCCCCCATGAAAATCAGACCGGTTGAGTTCTTTCTGAAGCAGTGGCTGTAGCCGGGCCGTGAAAGGAAACAGTGCCAGGTTTTGGATGAGATACTGAGATTTTAGAGGTAGTTGATGTTCATAAACACTGGGAGAACCTCTCCACCTACTCTCCTGGGATTCCTCTCCCTTAAAGTGGAGCACGGTTTGAACACTTTGATTCCTGCAAGTGTATTCAAATTCAATCTGACATTCACAGATTTGTAGATTTTTGAGGCCAGGAGTGCATCCTTTTTTTCACCCGTTTTTTCTTGCATTCAACCCGGTAACATGCATCTGACTAGAGCATAGCTTTTGTTTGATTAAAGCATATCTGCCAGAAAAGTGTTCAGACCTGATTTGAGGACATCAGGAGAGAGAGACTCCACCTCTTCCCTTGGTGGCTCATTCTAGTGGCTAATCACCCTCGATGTTAAATATTTGTGCCATTCTTGCTAGATTAAAGAGCATTTCAGTATGTGGCATTCCTGTGAGATAATGCTTGCAATGAAGTAACCTTTTAATCTTCTTTTTGATAAATTAAACAGTGTGAGATCTTTAGGTTTTGCACTGTCAAACATTATCTACAGTCAGTAAATCATTTTTGTGGCTCTTTTCTGGGCCTCCTCCAATTTCATAATGCTCTTTTTTAACATGACGACTGGATCCCACAGTCCAGCATATGCTTGCCTGTGGTGTATTCTATAACCTGCTTATTCTTTTCCTTGCCATGAAGGTGAGAATCATCCTGCCTGAGTTTAGCCAAACTAGAAGTTCTTGTATCTAAAAATCAGCAAAACTTCAGCTCATCTGCCAGGATGCCTCTGTAGTCATCAGAGAGAGATGGACAATCCTGAAGGGCAGGCTTTCCCATTTAGGTAATTTTGCTTCAGGGTGTATCAGAACACCCTTTCTTAGAATTCTTCCCACCTTGCAGAGGGACTCGTGTGCTGCAAGTGCCACCCCCATATCATCAGCATTCTCTTTTGTCCCTCTGTCAGGCTCTCTGTTCTCCCCTACCTGTAATCAGCAAAGACTTTGAGAGAGCAGGTCAGAAATGTTTTCAAAGAGAGGAAATTTTTTCAAAATTCTCAAAAACAATTTGCTGAGAAGTTCTAATGTGGATGTAATTTTTCCTGAGCCTGATTCATATGTATGAGGCTATTGATGTTTACTGACTGAATCCACTCAAGAAAACATCAGCTAGTTGCAGACAGACCAGTACTAGTCATTGCAAAAATTTGTTAAGGAGAAATCCCATTCAGTGATGACTCTGTGTTGACAAGTGTATTTTGGAGATCTGCCAAGTAGCCAGCTCTTCACCCATTCATCCTGTGCCTTATCAGTATTGCAAATACCAATATTTCAATTGAAACAGTATGCGAATTAAACTTAACAGAAATTCCATAATTATCTTGCTTAAGAAATTCATTATAAAGTACCTCTAATCTTCATTTGCATTTTTCAGTCTTTTTTCTTATTCCTTTCAATTTATTTTGATTAATTGGCTCTTTTGAGCCAACTGCATATGTTCCTTGCTTGGACTCTCCTGTTTGTATCATTGGTGCAACTGTAGGTTTCTAGTGACCACTGTCTTTCATGGTTGTAACTAATTAACTCCTGGAAGTCAGGAATGAATCTGTACATTTCTCATAAAATAAATGATTCTTTATAATTCTTTTTCTCGCTGTCATATTTTGTCAAGAAATCCAAGTAATGCCTTATTTCACAGCTGCATGAAACCTCTAGCATATGCCTCCCAAACTGAGGACCCCCTAACTATGCAATTGTTCCCCTTGCTGCATTCCAGAGAGATCTTAAGGAGGAACATGTCCTGTTTTCTGGTTTGATTTAGAGGTCTACAAAGTCTCCTACCACTACCACTTCCCGAGCTTTCTGAGTCAGCTAGGTGATTGAAGAGGCACTTGAAGTCCTGGTGTTCACTCTGGGCTCCTGATAGCTAGAAAACCAGATAATGGTGCTTTTACTGTTCGTATTTCACCTCTTTTACCCTTTCTGTTGTTCTGTAACAGGACGAGATGGCTCCAGGAAACAGCACCACAAAGTCAGCAGCATGAAGTGGATGATGATGTGGTGACATTTCCTGAAAGTCTTCTGCCGCTGGTATTTCGTGAAGGGTCTTGACAGTGTGATGGCATCCCACAGCTCTTTGTGCATCTTCAGGTGAGTGCACAGTGTACCCACAGGCCAGCCAAATCACAGGATCAGAGGAGTTAAAGACAGGAAAGGTCTGTCAGATCACAGAGCACATGCCCCTGACAGAGAATGCTGTCATTCTGCTCCGGCACGTGTCAGATCTCAAACTGAGACCACAACTATCTCAGCTAAAGGGCCAAAGCGAGCTGGATGCACTTTTTCTTCATTTTGTTTTGTTTTGGTTTTGAAACCTGGTATTCTCAATGGTTCAGAAAGACTTTCTGCTGTGTGCTGTGTGCTGTGGTGGAAAGCTAAGCCCAACACTTGAGTGTGGTTGCTGTGCTGCCCTGACTGGTGGTGAGTGTGGGTCAAAGCAATTCACTTTTTCCACCTTTCCCTGAGAGTGAGTCATGATGGACACTAATAAAGTGAGCCTTCTCTCCTCATCCAGACAAGTGGGGTTTTTGTTTCATGAGAGAGACTTTATAGAGTGCAGGCAGAAATCAATCCCCACACAAGCTAGAGAAAAGAACCCAATAACACCCAGGACTGAGAAACCTGTGGCACAAAAATCACAGTGATCAAAGCCAAGTACTTTAATACCTTTAGGCAAAAGTACCTCCCAAACTGTGTTGTCTCTTTTTGACATCTGCTCTGCTGGTGCCTGGGACACAGCAGAGGAATGGGAAGGCAGCCATGCTGACAAACACCACAGTGACAGGGACAAGCCTCTGAAGGAACATTTGGGCCCAGAGCTAAACAAGAAGGGCCAGAAAGAAGCAGGAGTGGGAAGGCTTATCTGGTGTGAGAAGAGTGGATTAGAGGGTGAGCAGTGCTGTGGGTGAGCCCTGGGAGATGGAGGAGGAGAATATTTGCTGGGGAAGAAGGAGAGGGAGCCAGGGAGAGTGGCTATGGCTGTAACTGGAGAAAGCACTTGAGAAAGGGTGGTGAAGGATCAGGAATGAGGCAGGGGTTATACATGTAGTGAGTGGGTAGGAGCAGAGGCTGGCAGGGTGAAGGTAAGGAGGGGAATGGGAATGTTGGAGTCAGGTCTGTGTGAGCTGTGAGAGCCACAGCTCACCTCTGTTTCCTTCCCACTACAACCATCGGGGAGAGCAGAGACCTTCACAAATCACTGGGAGTGATGCTCAAAGACTCATTTGTCTGGGCTGGTCAAGGCTGTGCTGACTCCTTGTCCTCTGACATCTCCAGCCTGCTGAGCTTTGGTGTCAGCAACCTGCCAGTTGTGCAGCAGAACTGTTGTCGTGTGTTCTGTGATTCTAACGCAGCAGGAAGTGTGCATCCAACTCCAGAGAAAAATGGTAATAAAAAAATCGGGGCTTAAGGTACATTACAGTTGTTGTGGGTCTCTGACTTATGGGGGAAATTTGGAAGTGCTTCTACTCAAACCTGAAGTACATTGAGCTGAATGACAATCAATGTAAATTATGAACATTCAAGAAAGCTTCTCTATATTTCTCTGACTGTTTCTTCCTCTTGCACCATATTATTTGCTGTACAAATCCATTAGCATTGCTTTTTCTTGCTGCATCCAAGATACTGCAGTCTATCACTTGAGCTATTCACATTACATTTTTTCCTTTCTTTGGAAGACAATCTTGTCTTCAATCAAAGACCTCTTGACAAAAGGAAATAGGAACAAGAACTTGAGATGGCATAATGCAGCAAAGTGCTTTCCATACACCTGCATAATACAATTCAGGCTGCCTTTACTTTCAAAATTATGCTGAGAGACTTCTGTTGTTTATGTTTGTTTGTGTGTGCCCCGACCCATTGCTCATTTAACCTTGAGGTTCCCTTCATTCCTCCTTCCCCCCACTGCTTCCCTTGTCTGTACCTCCAGCAGTTATTATTTTCTTTGTTGGTAGCAGTTTCTGTAATTGTGCTGCTGCAGCCAACACACAAGCATTTCTTTAGTCCTTTTTCATACCAAGGAGGCTGAGTGCAACAGTCAGGTGGGTGTAAGTATTTTAGATGATTTGTCAAACAGATTCTAGTGTCTCATTTTTAGAACATCTTCTTTAGGGCCGGTGATGAAGGGCTTTAGATTGGCTCAGGATTTTTTCTGTAATGAAAGGATATATTTGAGGGGAAAAGTACTTAAAAATCAAAGGTATGATGGGAATGACAGTGCAGAACTGGAGTTCCAGCAAGGTCTGCAGCTGATTTTGGTTGAGTCATGTTGTCCTTTGAGAGAATGCTGGAGAGATTCCCTATGGGAAGCAATGGAGACAGGAATTATTGCCTTCCTGTGAAAAGGTAGCTCTTACAGCTCCTGCAGGGCAGCTGGAAACCTGCTGTGTTATTGACACCCACCTCCTTAGGCTGTTCCTGCTACAGATCTTGCTTTGGGTTTCACTGGGGAACACTGAGGATACATTTGCCATGCCCCAGCCATCTCCTCTTTTTGGACTCTGCTGGGTCCTTTACCTGTTTCCTGGTGTGGCTGGTGTAACTGTGGTCACATCTTCCTTTCTCAAATCACTTTGTGACTATTTATTTGCCATCTCACGTGATCATCTCATCAAACTTAAAATCCTAGGGCTGGCCCAAAACCTGCTGACTTGGTTGGAATCTGAGCTGTGATGAGGTAGGGTTTTGTAGGCTGGTTTCCTAGCTCACCTGAGAGACAAAATGTGGGGAAGAAGTCTGAGGGCAACTCCAGCAGCAAGCATGTTTTTCCTCACAGAAAAGTCCCTTAAATCCTCTAATCTCCACTTCCCAATCATATAAATGTGCAGCCATAAATCTTTCTTCATATTAGTCTATTTTTTTGAGACAGGCAGAAACATTTATAGCTGGTCATTTCTGCTAACAGAGTAATATTGAAAGATCACCTTTTTGATACAACACACAATACACAAATGTGGCTTTCCAAATATTTTTTGTCCAGAATGTAGTTCCAAGCAAATAGCTCTAAATGTCCCAGTGTTCACTGCTGCCCCTGTGCTGTCACCCTGAGACTGCTGAAGCCACATTTGAATGGTCAGGAGTAACACTGGGATGGATCCCATGTTTTAGGATGGAAACCTCAAATGATCTACAATTTGCAGTATCCCTTAGGGTGAAACCTGTTCCCACCCACACAGTTGTCAGGGTCAAGCCTGTTCAGTCACAGTTATTGGGAATGCTGTAGATGATTCATAAGACCTATCCACCTCCTTGATGACTGTGATAATCTGTGCTCCATATATAATCTCAGATGGCATTTTGTGGCAGGAATCATTACTTCCACAGACAGAAAAGAAAGAATGAGAAGTTTGTAATTGTGTCCACTAAAAAATTCCAAGTGGCTTACGATTTCTGTGACAGTTTATTTATTCTGCACCACTTGTGTGTATGCTCCTGTACAATAACCTGTGGTTTTATAGACACTCTTTCCACCTCAGAGATGTTTGCCTTTTGATAGTGAAACCAATCATTGGCACAAACACACTATTTCTAATACTGCATAGTCCCCTACAGTCTGTAATAGCTGCTACATAAGTGAATCACTAATGATGATATCCTTATTTGAAGCAAAATCTGGCTGCTGACATCTTCTCTGTGTTACTCTGTGAGTCTGTGCTCTGTAAATTCACTGGATCTGTGTTGTTTTCCATCAGTGACAGACATGACTCTTTACTGCAGTGATGAGGTACAAGCAATTCAAATCTTCTGAGTTAACAATCCTGGACCTTTATCCCTCCCTTCTTTCCTCTCACTTTTTCCACTGGCAATGCCACCTACTACTTTTACGTTTCTGTGTGATCTGCTGAGTCCCTGACTCCACATGGGATAAAAGAGTGGTATGCATCCCTGTGCCAACCAGCTTGACACAGGAACTTGTGGGAGGCAGGAGGTTATTGGGAGTTTATGCCTCTCAACAGAGGCTTTAACTGTGGGTGCAGTTGCAGAAGCACCTATGAATGTACTTCACTGGTGTTGTTGTGCCCTGGATAATACTGTAGATCCTTTAGAGAGACAATTTGTAGCATAATAAGGAAATAATAGGAATTATTTTCTTTTTCCAGCCTTACTTCTCTGGCTAATTGTTTTTCTCTCTTTAAACTTATCTATAGATTTATAATCTCACCTCAGACTTGGGAGTCAGCATAAAAAGCTCTTACCCACCAGGTGGCATTTTCTCACATGTCCAGCCTTAATTCTAACATGAATGCTTTGTACATATAATTATAAAACTGAGGGCCAATAAAGTGCACCTGTAGAGCAGAAACTTGACTGTTCTCAATTCTGTTCTAATTATCAAGCCTTAGAGCAAAAACTAGGTTTCAAAGAAAACTTTCTGTACAGGCCTCAATAGAGTTAAAGGAGTAACATTTTAAGTTGATGAGCTGACACTTGTAGAAGCAAATATATTAAATAAATCATGATTCGTTTTGGGGCTAAATCTGACTTACATCAACTCTGGAAAAACTAGATCCTAATGAGTGACAGTTTGGTGTTTTCTGTCACTTCCTACAGTAATGGCCCCAAGCTGACACTGCTCTGTGGGAGTCTAATACTTCTGAACAAAAGTTTTTTTGGAGTGAGATAGACAAGGTAGAAATCCCAAGGTGACTGGAAGGAATGTCTAATGACTGGAAAGACATATTTACTGGCAGACTGTATGTAAGCTGTGACAGTTGACAGGGCTTGATTGTAATAAATATAGTTGATGAAGAGAAGGCTGACAGGTGAGGACAGAGAGAGAAAAAGAGTCAAAAGATCTGCATTGGCTGAACCCTATTAATGGTAAGTTGGTAACAAAGCCCAGAGTCATAAAAGAAAACAGGTATTGCAAACTGATGTCTAAACAGTGAAATGTGTAGGACTTGCAGGTTGCTGTAACAAGCTCAGATTTGTTGACCTTTCTTCTAGCTGTTTTGTAAGTGGTGTTTTCAGTTGATATTTCAGCAGGCAGGCAACTGATATTTTTAAATACTGTGTATGATTAATCATGTAATAGAATAAACCCTGATCAAGGTCATAATTATTGCTTCAGTCTCTAACTTTTGTTGCTTTGATCAGGGGATTTGATGTTGGAAAATGTGCCTCCACGTGCTGTGAAGGAGTAAATCTTGCTGGAGATCTGTTCTGCTGGAAACAAAAAAAGATTCTTGTAAAGGAAATTAAACAACATAAAACCTGAAAGTGTTTCTTTAAATGCAGAGGCTCAGCACACAAACACACACACACATACAAACACACATACACACAAACACACATGCACACACATGTATGGAGTGATTGACCCTGAAAATGGAAACAACTCTGGCATATTAAATCATGACACTTTTATAACTGACTGGTCAGAGTTTCAACAATAGGATTTCCAATGAGCTCTGCACTTTCTTCCCCCAGGCAAATGTCACACACTGAAACTAAACAGGATCCTTTTTTTCTTGTTCATCCCCATGTGTTGTTTTCTGTGCCCAAGATACAAATCTGTATTCAAAAATGCTTTAACCCTTTGGAAGGGCAACCCTCCCTCTCCATGCCCCAGGAGAAGAGAGGTTTGTGTCAGCTGTGGGACATGGGGACATTTTGCCTGCTTTGGTACCAGGGTCAGTCTGCATGTTTATTGCACTCCCATTTCAAAAGGGAAGAAAGGGAAAAAACAGTGGTAAGGGAATATCTATCTGGAGGAAAGCACTCAGGAATTGCACAAACTTAATGTAAAGGTTAATAACAAGGAACATCCCTTGTTGGGAATATCAAGTGAGAGTCCTAAACTCTGGAAATGGGCCCATTTAACAGCAGTGTCACTGTGCTTGCTTTTGCCACACATGGACAGAGGTGAAAATCCCCTCACCTTCTTGCTTGTATGAAACACAAAAGCATTTGTGAACTATTTACACAACTAAAATATTGAGAGAACCTTTCTTTTTAAAAATTGTTTTTGTTTTAAGTGGATCCCCTCCTTTCCCCCCACCAGATGCTGCAGTCTCTCTAAGTGGTGCTGCGACTGAATGAATTGTGGGGAGCGCCAGGGAAAAATAAAAAGAGACCATAAAGTCACAGTACAAAGACTCTCAGGGTAGCACAGTGCTTACGTGTCAATCACAGCAGTGCTCCCTCTTTGCCTGTCTCCCACACAGCACTGGATCCAGCCACTCTGCTTCTCACTGCTGTCTGTTTGGAATTGCAGGATTCCGAGCCATGGCTTGTCAGCTTGGGAGTTGTCAGCCTAATTGGCACATCCACACACACCTTGTGCACTCCTCTGGTTGTCAATGCCTGCTTACGCCCCTGTGCACACCCTGTGGTGAGCATCAGAGTGTCCTGTCAGGTGGGATGCTCTCCACACAAGCACACAGATGTTTTCTGAATTGATATTAAGAAAATATTTGTATCTGATGACCTTAAAAATGATTTCTGACCCTAATGATTCCGTGATATCCACAGACACTTTTTATCTGTCCTTTGTACACTGGTTTGTTACATTCCAGGACATACATCTACACCTCATCTGCTGTCCTGTGCATGTGATGTCAAAGTGAATTTATGGTTATTTACTTCAGTGGCCATCCATCCTTTGATACAATGGGGCATCATTGTATTTAAATAGAACAAATACATTTAATTGTAAATCTGTGAATACACAAACACACACAGTTTCTGCTCTGAAAGCCAGCCTCCTGAAGCCTGAACTAAATGCCAACAAATTTCTTGTGTAGTGAACGCCTTTAGCCAGGCAGCTGGAAGCACAAGACAAAGAAGGTGATATGTAACTATGCTGTAACCCTTGGTTTTGTTTGTTTTTAATACATGTTTATGTTTTTCTGTACAAACTTCACCTTCTTTGGTTTGACCTTCTTCCAGAGACCTTACCACACCTTTAAGCTGGTGAGAACACAGAAATTTTATTCACTCAAAATACAGTGTGTTGGAGCCAGTGTAAGTGGCTGTAGATGCCTTGCCTTTGGTTTGTCATCTCTTTTAGGCTCCAGGACACACTCAAGGTCACTTCCTTGTCAGAAGAGGTAAGTAGAAGACAAAACAGGAATTAAAATTTTCATGGAGTGTGCCTTCTTTCATAAGGAAACCTCGTTAAAGTCAACATGATTATGACCATTGCCTGCATCAAGATCAGTCCTTCATTTCAGTGCTGAAAATGTTAAGAACTGTGTTTTTAAAGTGAATATAGCATTAGCACAGGACACTTTTTTTTGGTGTTTCATGGACTAATCAAAATACCATTGAAAGCAAAATCTGAATACAAATATTGGGGAAAATTTTCTGAGGTTAAATTCACATGGAAAGAGAATATTTCCCTTCTGGAAACTGGAGATACTCTGCAGAGCGAATTGCTATTGCTGGGACAATAGCAATTTTTTACTATTAATTTTATAAATTATCTTACTATAATTACTGTGGGTTAATCTTGCAGCTCTGGGGCTTTTTAATGGAAGTCGTATAACTGTTCTACAGTATATTTTGCATCTTTGAATTTAGACTGATTTTGGATAGCTTCTGAGAGCCATGTCTCCCAAGAGGGCAATAATCAGCAGTCTGTTGTCTATGGTACAAGATACATCATAGGTGATGTAATAATGATTTTGAAGGCTGTGAATGTCACTTGAGACAAAACTTGTCTGAGCCTACACAGGAGAAAAGACTTTAAGAAAGAGCAGAACCAATCTGATCTTGTGATTCCCAAAGTCTGAAGTAGGCCAGGTCCTGCACACAGGTAAGAATGGTTTTTACAGGTTTGTTCATACAACTGGGATAGGGATGAAGATTATTGATAATGCTTCTATGTAGCTTCTGTTCTGAATACTTCATCTTCTTCCCAATTAGGATAAGCACCTTGCTAAAAAGAATTGTAGCTTTCCAGGTTCTGCACACATTTTTCCCTGCAGAAAATTTTTAGTGTGTTCAGATCTCTTCCTTCAGTTTAGATTCTCACTAAAAATATTTTACAAGTTGGAAGAAAAAAAAAAACCAAACAAAAAAAAATCCCTTTTATATCATAACTATAGAATTCATAATAATCCAAACTAAAGCTTCAGCTAGAATCACAGTTATGTGTGGCACCAAACACAACATGAGGGATGAGTCAGTAGCACTGGCATAAGGTTTACAATTGTATTTAAGATGTTAAGAGAAAAAAAGTGTTTTTGTTGCCACAGTAGGTGCAGGATAATGCCCAGGACTTCAGCTGCAAAAGTCCTGTTTTGTCTTTTGCTATTTGTTCATAAAAGCTTGCCAAGCACATGGACCCTCATTAAATGCCTTGCTGTTGTAATAATGGCATGAGAACACCCAGCAAGTTTTTTGTGCCAGAGGAAACTTCTGTGAGAAAAAGAAGTACATGATGCTGTGCTTTCAACAGACATCATTGAGAGCTGTGTTTGGGGACCGATGTGTCAGCTGCTTATCAACACAGCCATGGAGTTGAATACATCAGGGAAGCTTTAAGAAGAATGGGAGAAATAGAAAAAGAATGCAAGAATAATGGGGTAAAATTATTTCCAGTGTTAAATGTGCTGAAGGAAATGTAGTTTCAGCAAGGAGAAGTTTGCGCTGTTGTGTTGTGGGCTCCTTGTTTGGGTTGATTACATGGCAACATGGAATTGATTTCTTGAGCTTAGGACAGTTGGCAAACTTGACTAGACTTAAAATGAACCTCTTTGATTCTGTCTACAAAATTACAGCAGATTTGATAAAGTAAAGATGTATCCTTTGAAGTATTCCCTATCAACATAAGTGCTAAGAACACTTGAGCGAAGGAATTTTAACGGTTTTGAAAGCAGTAGCAAAAGAACATCAATGAGGATTGCAGCTAAGGGCATGCCCACAAGGCACTATACTAACTGCATCTATCCTGCAGGCAATAAGCAATTGCTAAAGATTCCAGACTTTTTAAAGTTCATAGTTCATCTCATAAAAACTTTACTTCCAACTTAAGATACGTTTTTGCTGGTTCAGTTTGTCTTTCAGTAGACGACTCCAAGAGAAGGCCTTACCAAGAGGATCTGCATAAGAACATGAAGAAACTTTCTCTTTTTTGTGTGTCACATGATGATTGCAGGGTGTGAAGTGTGATCATGTCCTGTTATACCCTGTTTTAAGAGCATGGAAGCTATAATACTTCCAGGCACTTCAACAGAAAAGGATCAGTCCAAATGCTGTGTGGATTCAGGCCCCACATCACAGAAGAGAAGAGCTGTCCTTCACATTGCAAATTTCTCACATGTGCTAGATTTGAGATGCCCATGTTGCTGCAAAATGTTTTTCCAAGAGGAGGAAACAATATGAAGGACAACTGACAATCCAGTGGTAGTTTCAGTTAGGCCAGATATCTGCTTTGCAGCTGTGATTCTGCTGGTCCATCAACATCAATGCTCTTACTGCTGTGTTCTTACTGCCTGCGTTGGGCAACTTGCTGTGCCTTGAAAATTTTTCATTAGCAAGGATGAACACAAGGAATAAATAACAGGAGGATCTGGACAGAAACAAGATGAAAACACAAGTTTGTTTTCAACAGCAAACAACATCTGAGTTGCTGGCAGTGAGAAATGAATCACTGAGCAACTCGGATATTTAATTTGGGCAGCAGAGGAGGTGTAATTAAAAAGCTTTTACTTTTTAATGAAAATTTCATACTGGTGATACTTGGTAGATTTCAGTGCAACCACAGCAAATTAGTGATAGCCACAGTTATGACAATGAGGATTCTTAAAACATGATCATATTACTGTGGCTTAATGAGCTACTGTACATCAGCTGAGCTGTGGGAAGTGGCACATGTATGCCCTTAGCCCAAACACGAGGTAGTGAGTCAGTGTAAACCTCTTCCAGCGAGTTTTAAGCAAACACCACACAGCAGTGGACAAATAACATGTACAGTCAGTTGCTGGTGCTCAGCTGCTGAGTGCAGTAATTAAAAGTGTCAGACTTTTCAGAGAAAAAAATGAGAGAAACATGTACATTTTGTTTTAGATCACCTAGCATGTTTCCACAAGACATGTGATTCCCAAATTCTCTTCACAGTTCTAGTTCCCCAAATTTGATGAAGGTATTATTTCCACAGTGGAGCTGTAAGAAAAAGAATAAAAAGTGATTGTGAGAGAGATCAGCTGAAATGGATTCAAGATCAGCAAGGTGTGAACAACTGTTTTTACCATAAGCTTGATCCAAAGGCAGTGGACTCACCAAGATGGTTTTCAGTTGACTTCAAGAAGTTTGGTGTCAAACCCAGATCCCACAGCTTAGTGAAGAAAATGTAAGCCAGGAGAACATTATTTGTTCTGATGTACCTCTTTCCTGGATGTCATGACAACACCTGCCTCATAAATGCCCACCATAATAATTAATACTAGAAGGACAAACGGGGTAATGGCTTTAAACTGAAAGAGGGTATATTTTGATTAGATATTAGGAAGAAATTCTTCCCTGTGAGGGTGGTGAGGCCCTGGCACAGGTAGCCCAGAGAAGCTGTGAATATTCCATCCTGGAAGATTTCAGGGACAGGTTGGGCAGGAAAGACTTTGAGCCACTTGGTCTAGTAGAAGGAGTAGGTCCAGGAGAATGTGTACCTGCCCACAGCAGGGGGACTGGGGTTAGATGAACTTAAAAGTCCCTTCCAACCGAAATTATTCTATGAAATTAATACTTTTTTTGACCTTCGTGCTTTTACTATGTGAAGCTCTACCATGCTCAATACTGAAGTTTTACTGCTTATTAGGTATCACTTTATTCATTCACTGAAAGCTAATAAAAATTGGCTGATTAGACAACCCCAGGCTGCACATCTTAAATAGTCATTAAACAATCATTACAGATAGAAACAGCTACAACTGGCTTCTGTTGAAATGCTGCTGATTATTATATAATCCTTTTTCAAGTCAAAATGAATGCATAATCAAAGCACAAAGCAAACAGTTTGAAAGTTCTGAGCTGGCTGTGCAAAGCTATAATGTATCAACAAACCTCTAAATTAATGCCCAATTCAGTAGATGAGCACTGATGTACAGCAGAAGAAGTAATTGAGGAAAAAGGATGGAACCATGAGCATCGGTGAAGCGACCTTCTTCTGAAATAACTTCATCTAGAGCCCTGCAGAAAACCCTTGCAGCTCTGACCCAAAAACACGTGTCTGGTGTCAAGGAGTAAAGGTAAGTACACAGTTCTGGTGTTTCTTTTTGTTATTACTGATACTGTTATTTACAAAGACTCACATTAAACTGTGCAGCTGAAGACACACAGACTTTGAGATCTGTGCAGGAGCAAGACACTGCAAATTGATCCTTACCCAGTAACATTTCTGCTATTAACAGACTCCTTAATGAAATTTAATAATGAAACCCTCAGATAAATAAGGATACTTTCTGATCCTTATTATACTGGTATAAATTTGGAGCAACTTCAATGAAAACTAGTGGAGTTGTTCTGCATTTACTAACAGTGCAAATGAACACAGAAAGAAAACCAGAGGCTTTGGGAAGCCTTAAGCCAATAACTCAGATTTCTGAATCGAGAAGATCACTTATTAAGGTTATACTACAAAAACTCCTTTCTTCCTTCTCTGTAATAACATTTTTCTTAATAGTCCTTACTTAATCTTTGCATATTCTGCATGAAATAAATGGTCAGGATGTTTAAATTTCCACCCTGTAGCACCTGCAAGTTACAGGCCAGACCCATTTGCTTGAATGAGGCCAGCAAGAATCATTACCACATAAGGCAGCTGATCTTCCCCCACTTAAACACCTGCAAATGCAGGTCATCTGGGAGTTTGAACCTATTAAGGTTCTTACAATTGAGACAAGGGCAAAATAGTTTGTAAAATAGTACATGAACAGGAAGATGAGAGAGAGGTTGAGAGAAGGAGAGAGACACTCTGGTAGGATGACAGGAAATCACATAACAATATTTGCAAGTGAGCTTTGGAAGCACGGTCTTTGTAATGGGGTTAGCTAATCCAGATAGTAATAAGGATAGGAAAGTCAGCAATCATAATCATATTTAATGGATTCCAGATGGAGAAATATAATTGTTCTCATTATCATTGTGAAAACTCCAAGGAAATACAATCCCAAGATACTTTACCTTGACAGGCAACCAGGAACAATATCCACATCAAGTCATGGGTTTTGTAGGTAGAGTTGTCAGTTATTTCCTTTTTGTAGCATTCCCTTCTAATGTAATGGTTTGATTAACCTAAGACATTCTGATGTGAGTATAAAAGCAATGTTAATGAAATGCCTGCTTAATTGACTGTGCATCTCTATACCATATGATGTGGTGGCTTACTAAATACATTGTGGAATTAAAAAAAAACCAAAAGCCTTGTATATCATGAGACTTTTCCTTTGTAATGTGGTTAAAATGAAATATGACTGTAAGCACAGGCCTTTTTGGGTGCAGCTGTTCTTTTTGTTTGGGTTGATAATTGGAACCAGTCCCATGGGCCTATTTGATGTTATCTCTTGTTTAAAACTAAACTGTCAAAGCTTATCCCCCCTGTGTACTCAACAGGGAGTAGTTCTGGGGAAACTTTCTTCTTAAGTATTTTTAACCCCTCCTCCCTGCACGCATTCTCTAAACTGAACCAGGGCAGTCATGAAATGATGTCTTCACAGGAACACTTGTACAGCAAAATATTTCTTTGTGGAAAATTGAGCCTTTTCATGTTATATGTCTTTGTAACAGAGGCCTAAAAGAAAAGATCCCACAGCAGAAGTCAGATGATCAGGATGTGATCTCTCAGCTTTAAAACAACGCTTCTCTCTACAAAGGGAGTCCTGCGCTGCATCCCCACGGCATGAGAGCAGCTCAGGGTGTGGGGCAGAGAGGCAGATGTCTCCCACAATATGAACCACTACTTGCTCCAGGAGCACCACAGCTGGGTTTCACAAAGTCTCCAGTGTGACTTTGACATGCCTGATCCCAAGCTAATGCATTCAGGCAGCAGTGCACTGTGGGGACTTTCCAGTTGGGCTGGTTGTACCTCAGGATTTTCTCTAAGGGTACTATAATATTTAGATGTTACCTCAGAATGGATAGATTTGCCCAAGTTCAGGAGAAGCTGGACCTCATGTTTTGGTTGGTTTCTTGAGTACCAGGTGGTAGGCAGCAGGGAGAGTACCTGTTGCAGTCCAGTGAGGAGGTATTTTGGGTTTGCTTCACACCTTTCATTTTCCTTTGAAGTTACTGGAAGTTTTTGGAATTATAGTATTGAGACAAGTCAATGGTGTGACCTCCAATTAACAACACTAAAAAAGAAAATATTCTTTTGGCCATCAGACCATTGGGTAATTTTCTTGGTTGGCTCCTTTTTAGATACATTTTTCTCAAAAAACGTCAGGCCTTCTGCTAGATATTTCTGTTTGTACTGACAATTTTGTCAGGCCTTTACATAATATTATGGTACCTATGGAGCCAACTTTAATGGAGCAGGAGGAAGGAGAGATAAGAATCACTGATAGATGCCATTGTCATCTCCACTGTCTTGGGCAAATGAAAAAGGGAAAAAAGTTACAAGTTACCAGGCTTGCTTGGTGGATTATTGTGGCACTGCTCCTCTTGAATGGCCCATGTGCAGAACAAGAGAACCTTTCACAAACCCCATAGACCCCATGCATGGTTTGCATAGATTTATGCATACTGTTCACAGTCACACTACTTTTAAAAAAGTATACTCAAACAACACACTCACTGGTTTCTCCTCCTGTGGACATATGCACACCTTGGAGGTGTTGCAGTGTCCTGCAGGGCTTGGAAGCTGTGTGCTGTGCTATGTTCAACTTCTATTATGCAGCATTTCTGATAAGGAATCAACATCCATTGCAGGCTGGGCTCTTGGCCTTTGTTGCACTCACCTGACTTGCCTTTGTCTTAACACTCATTTCCACTGTTTCCTTTTAGTCTTTAAGACCAAATGCAGCAGTGTATCCTCACCTTCCCCAAATCCATTTGTTTCTCCCCTATAAACTCATGGCAGGACACCTGGAAGAGCCCTTCTGAGTAAAATCAGATGTAAAAGCTGCTGATAGCTGTAAAAACAGCAAACAAACTTCCTATCTTGTGCAGCACTCAATGTGCCTGAGAGGCTTTTGACAAGCAACCACTTTGCAGCCCCTCTGAGTGGAATGTCTAAGCGCAGGCTGTGGGTTGCAGGTTGATTTTGTGCCCCAAGAGAAAAAAGATGCTTGTGATGCCCATTTGTAGAAGAACAATGCTCAAGCTGTAGGTCCCTCTCACCCTCACAAACCAGTTTCTGTAGACCTGTCATGTATTTGAGATGGGAAATGATTCTTTGGTCCCCTGGGGGATGCCAGGACTTCATGCATTGTAGATAAATATAAGTTTCTATTTAAAACCAATACTACTGGGACTAGATATAAGAGGGGCTGGAAAAAAACATTTCTAAAAATACAGGAAATAGCTATATGGTTACAGAAGTGAATAACCAGCTGTGGGTAATCATATAACTCACATATTAACAATAAGAATCCACTGTGTAAGGGCGAAAAAAAAACCAATCCACATAAGTTTGAAAGACAATAGGCCAGTTCCTGATCAGACTGTGGAAAAAGAAGGAGCAGAGAGAATATATGGAGGGCAGAAGAAGCAGGGAGTTGGTGCTTTCTTACAGAAGAGCCCATGGAGAAGGCAATTCTAGAAATGTCAGTAAGGGCAAAGCAAAACATTCATTTACTTTTAGGAGATACCACTTGTAAAAGTGAGGTTAAGAGTATGGACCTGAAACAATGTCAGGAGGTCACTTTGCTGGACTGCCCATCTGTTCATGGATTCATGTCTGGAAGCAGCAGCCTCAGAAATAAGCCCAGTGCAATCCATACAACACTCTCAATAAGACTCAATAAGACCCAATACAAGACTCTCACAGCAATTTTGAATAATAGCTAATATTGGACTGCCTCACTGTTGACAGAGGACTGATGAGGCCTTGTGTGTTTCAGGTGGGAAAACAGAGACATTCACCTTGTCAGTTATTGAAAGACTAGAAACAGAAACAGAACCCATCCATTTTAGATTAGTTTTCATCAATTTCAATTAGTCATCCAAACTTCCATTTCCTGTCAGGCCTTTTTAGCTGCAAAGACCCTATCTTACAGGGTTTTCCTGGTGTGTTCTGGAAAAGTTCATCTTGTCTTTTTCATTTTTTTTTTTTCATCATTACTGCTGTTGAGAATCTGAGTATTTCCTTTTTCTTCCTGTGGGCCTCTCCAGTGCCTATTCCTTTAAAATCCCTTCCGAGTAATTTTGACTGTTATTCTAAGGAATAGTAGATAGTTTTGATCTGTGGAGCTATGTAAAAACTGTGTTCTCAACCTGTCTCTCTATCTGTTTTTCTTCTTCAGTGTTAGAGATTCATTCTCATGGGTTTGACCAGAACGGTTGCTTTTGTGTAGTGGGACTAATTTTAACCTATCATCCAATTGTCAAGGGGTTTCTCCACTCGTTTCAAGGCAGCTTTTTTATAGTATTCTCTTTGGTTCTCCTCTACTTTACAGCAGAGGTTTTGCAGGAACACTAAAGAAGAGTTATTGCTGGAAGGCTTTTTCAGACCTAGCATGGTTTCCTTCTCAGAGGAAGGGGACATATTTGTCTTAATAGAATTATTCTGGCTCATTTTGGTGGTGCAGGCTGCTCCTAGGTCCTGCTGCAACTGAAGGTTTGTTTATGGATTATGCTTCTCTACAAATCCATGGCAAGCAGAATTCTTCACTTTACTAATCTTCAAGCTTGAGGAAACCAGGAAAGTTTTAGCCACTGACAAAGGATCTGATCCAAACTCACAGGAAGTCAGTGGAAACATCTACAAGTTTATGTGAACAATAATCCCCTCAAAGAACAAAACTGGGCAGTTATGTCTGCTTTTAGTAGCTCCTCCACTTCACTTGCCATGTCCCTGTTATTACGGTGGATAGCAAAATCTCTCCTCTCCTCTCCTCTCCTCTCCTCTCCTCTCCTCTCCTCTCCTCTCCTCTCCTCTCCTCTCCTCTCCTCTCCTCTCCTCTCCTCTCCTCTCCTCTCCTCTCCTCTCCTCTCCTCTCCTCTCCTCTCCTCTCCTCTCCTCTCCTCTCCTCTCCTCTCCTCTCCTCTCCTCTCCTCTCCTCTCCTCTCCTCTCCTCTCCTCTCCTCTCCTCTCCTCTCCTCTCCTCTCCTCTCCTCTCCTCTCCTCTCCTCTCCTCTCCTCTCCTCTCCTCTCCTCTCCTCTCCTCTCCTCTCCTCTCCTCTCCTCTCCTCTCCTCTCCTCTCCTCTCCTCTCCTCTCCTCTCCTCTCCTCTCCTCTCCTCTCCTCTCCTCTCCTCTCCTCTCCTCTCCTCTCCTCTCCTCTCCTCTCCTCTCCTCTCCTCTCCTCTCCTCTCCTCTCCTCTCCTCTCCTCTCCTCTCCTCTCCTCTCCTCTCCTCTCCTCTCCTCTCCTCTCCTCTCCTCTCCTCTCCTCTCCTCTCCTCTCCTCTCCTCTCCTCTCCTCTCCTCTCCTCTCCTCTCCTCTCCTCTCCTCTCCTCTCCTCTCCTCTCCTCTCCTCTCCTCTCCTCTCCTCTCCTCTCCTCTCCTCTCCTCTCCTCTCCTCTCCTCTCCTCTCCTCTCCTCTCCTCTCCTCTCCTCTCCTCTCCTCTCCTCTCCTCTCCTCTCCTCTCCTCTCCTCTCCTCTCCTCTCCTCTCCTCTCCTCTCCCAATATTTCTGCTCAGACAGGATAAAATACTTTATGTTACGAAGCATCCCCAGAGATTCCCATCTGATTACATCTTCTGTCCTGCTAGGGCTGCCTGCATATAGGGGTCATCATACTTACAGAATTACTTGATTCTCAGCAGACTTAAAATATTGATATTGTGCAAAGTAAAAACAAACAAAAAATCTTTTAAAAAATAAATATTTATTTTACCAATAGGCAGTAACACTATTCCAGCCTATTACTCTTAAGCACTACAGCAAGACCCTGAAAGATAATTGCAGTCTTCGTGTAAAAGAAAATATGCAGTGTGTTTTGCAATTAAAGAAAGAAAAATAACTTTCATGACAAAATGACAGACTAATTTTTCCTTCCATTGTTTCTGTAATATCTGTGTCTCCTTGATGGCATGCATGTTTTTCTCCTTCTCATGAAACAGCAACATCTGCTGTTCTTTATGTTTATCCACTGCTTTTGGAGCTGCAGGAGTGGATCAACCCTTATTTTCAGGGTTTTCAGTACCATCCCAGAGGCTGAAGGCAAAGTCAGACCAAAAGCTGAGCTCAGGGGGTTTCAGGCGTTCAGGGAGAAAAGAAGCAGACCCAGGACTGCAAAACCCAGTAGAAAACTGGAGAGTTGTCAGCATTGGCCAGCGGTGGGAATGCCTTCATGTCTTCAAAGCCAGCAAACCGTGACACCTTGATGTGAAATTCAGCATGAGAAACATAGTATCAGCATTCATTTCATAATAAAACTGTTTATTTGTTTTAGAGGAATAACATTTAAAATCTTGGTCAGAGATGGTAGGCAACACACACTCCAAAAGAACAGAATTGAGAAACAGGTCGTGCCAGTACAAAAAACACCAACCTGAGCAGTCTCATTTGCCCAAAGGTTTCTTTGGCTTTGCCAGCTCTTTTTCCAGTTTTTACAAGCGTTTCTTTCTCCTGGGTTGCTGTATGAAAGAGCTGCACAGAGCAGAGGGGAGCTGCCTGGAGCCAGCAGCCCGTGGAAATGCCAGCCCCTCCTTGGGACCCTACCCATGTGCCTGCCTTTGTGTTCCCAAACCTGGGTGCTACTTGCAGGAAGAATCTACTAAACAAAGAAGGACACACTGAGGTGGAAATGGTGATGTTTAACTCTGTGCTTCTGTGCCAGAGCTGGGGCTCTGTCTGGGCTTGGTTTCATCCAGAGCCCAGGGAATGTGGAGGTGGCCGTGGTGCAAACACCCTTTGTTTTCAAAGTCAACAGCAGGGCTTGGGGCTGTATGGAACCCAGCTATTGCACACAGCCTCATGTGCACCTTCCTTACAATGTTGGTCAGAGATGTTTTAATGTGTTTTAATGCATTTTAATGTATTTATCCAGTGCATTAGAGGCATGTCTGTTGGTGCTGTTGAGGTGTACCGATAAAATCAGTGCTTAGGGACTTTTAAAAAATGTGTTTTGACCCGACAGACCATAACTAGCCTCATGGTTGTGTTTAGAGAAGCAAATGAGTATTCAGGGACTCCTAAATGTGCTTATTATGTAGCTACCATGAATGCATGTGAGAGCCCTGGTCACACCTTGGCGTTCCAGCGTGGGGCACACCAAGCGCCAGCTCTAGGTGTATTTGTCACTGCTGGCAGGGAGGAGTTACAGCCTTGCTCAGTGTACCAGACATGTGCTGGCCCTGTACCCTTCCCTGTGGCCATGTGTTGGGACAGCCATGCCCCAGGGCACACCCTGGGATACCACCCTAAATCCATGGTGCACCTCTGACTCCGCTGCTGGCACAGGGGGAACTGGAGGATGAGTTTTCCTAGGGGTTATGTTCCTTGCCATGACAGGATTCACATGTGGATGGCATCGCCTCCATGCCTTCCTGGCCTGGCTTTGAGAAAACTGAAGGCTGAGAGGAATGATAGTCTGAAGAGTTTTTATTTTGTTTTTGTTTGGTTTTAATTTAGGTTCAATTATTGTCTACAGCAAGCACTCAGAAGGCAGTTCAAGAGCCATACTTCAGCTGCAGCTTGGCCTTTCTTTGCTGTATGCTCTGGTTCATCTTTACAGAGTAAACTGGAGGTTAAAGCAGATCAAATACAGCATTTGCCTGCATTGTTGCTTTGCTTTCTTTTTAAAGAATATATTTCTTTATTTGCTGTTTTTTCACTACTGTTTGCTGGAACTGACTAAGCTCAGGGATTATTGTAAAGTTAAAATGAAACGGAAATCATCCAGGAAGCAAAAATGCTTGCAAAATCTGCTAAAACCAAATGAATAGCTCTCAAAGGAGTCGAAAGCATGCAAGATAATGCAGGAAACATTAACATAATATTATCTTAACCTTGTAGATAAGATTATCTGATGCGTGAAAATGGTCATCTTTTGTATTGATTCCACCGTGCCATGCAGCAGTTCTTAGGAAAATGAATAGGTCATTAAATGTTCATTACTTTATAGACTCTAAAGCAGAAAAGATGTATTAGCAAATGAATTAACTGCTTTGTTACAGTTTGAATATATCATTAATGTGTATGTTTTCCTCATGCAAGATGTGAATTGTATGCATCTGTAGGGCAGCAGGGTCTGTAGGCTGCTGGGAAGCAATATTTGCTTAATACTTGAGGGACATTTACACTTCTAGAAAATTCAGGTAAGCCCTCATCACTTTTCTAGTAACTGGGAGTAGAGAATTTGGTTATTAATCCATTTATGAAAGCTGTCATAGGAGAGCTGTGCCTTATGAGATGCCCTGTTTGAGAGCAGGAGTGATGCACTGGCTGCAGGGGTGCTGCCCCAGCCCTGCCTGACCCTGTGGGCATCAGCACTGCTCCTCAGGGACAGCCAGTGAGAACTGGGGGAGATGCCCACGGGAACAGCAGATAAAACACTTTGCACTGCCCAGGCTGCTGGAGGGCTCAGCATCACAGCAGTGGCTGTCTCAGTGCTCCCAGGAGGATGCTGCCCTCAGACACTGCCCACTTTTCACAGCCCACGGCTCACCCTCACGGGAGCCACAGGGAAAAAAAGGTGCTTCCAGCAGCAGAGCATGTGGGAAGCCTGGCATCACATCACCCAACCTTGCTGAGGGCTGCCCAGAGGAGAAAATGCTCGTTACATACCGCTTGAAACAATGACTTGGTGCCACGGTAAAAATGCCAAAGGCCTTTCTTGCCCTATCTACAGGATCATTCCCACCTGTGCCAGGCATAGAAGGGGATTTTTTTTTCCTCTTTCCTTTAAAAGCTAATAGGGCTTATAATTGCATTTGAAGCTGTTTTTCAAAGCCATTTGCGTCCACACCCACTACGACTTTAAACGATATTATAAGCGTATTAACCAATTAAGTGACATATTACCCAGAGGGACAGTCAAGAGCGTGATTTCGGCTCACGCAATTGTTAGAGAAATCCCAGGCTGCAAAGCTGGATAGCAAAACCACACCAGGAAAGGGCCGACAGTTCTGAAGGCAGCGCAGCTGCGAGAGCGAGCGCTGCTCAAGCTGCGGCTCAGACAGGGCCTCTGAGACTGCTAACAGTGTTTGGAGCCAGGCATTGTACAGTCTAGAGCTGAGCAAAACTCTGCTCTGCAGCTCACTCCTAACCTGCAACACCACCTGCTGTTACAATGCTCGGTGTCTCCTCAGCAGTACGGATTGCTGGGGATATGCTGAGAGCAGGGCTTGTCTAAGCCCTGGCATACAGCAGTAAGCCTTTCTTGGGAAATGTGAGCAAGGGTGCTAATTGAAAAGTCATCAGGGCTGAAAAGCAAACATGGAAAAATATGTATAAAATCCTTTCCCCATTCCCTTCTTTTTTCCTCCCCCAGTTCAGATTTGCTAAGTGCTAAACCAAAACCTAAGGGCTCCTGCTGGCTACCTAGTGGGAGGCTATAACTATATTATACTTCATCTCTGGGGTAAGGTGAGGTGGCAGCTGCCCTTTTAAGCCCTTTCTTGTGGAAGATCTTGTACCCTCCTAAATCACCCAGCTCCTGACTTTTCTCTCCCTCAGTTCCCACTGCTCCTTCAGCAGATGCCGTGCTGCTGCAAGCCCTCAATTTGTCTGGAGCAGGTAGATGCTGAGCTGAGGGAGATTTGGATCTGCCCCTTTGCTTTTCATCACAGTTAAACAGACAAGTGTGGGACAGACTGAGGTGGCATTTTCATCTTCCTGTGCTCCAGCAGTCAAGGACTGTCCCTTTGTGGGCCATCAGTAGGGACCTCTGTCTCAGATGAGCACCCCATGACTCAATGCCTTCACCGTTTCTCTCCTGGGGTGATACCATTTATGGACTTTTCTCAGGACAGGGTCTAATGTCTCAGCCAAGAGCTAAATCAGTAACAGAAAGATGATTTCATTCTTCTGTTTAATTCAAGTTTCACAATCTGCAAGAATATCACCCTGAGCCTTCTCCCCTTAGTTCCCAAACTGATTTTTATTGCTCTCCCATCTCAAGCTGGGCTATGATCCTGTAGGAATAAAAGAGCTCTGCACCCATGGAAAGTCCATTTTCTTGGCACAATCAGGAACTAAGCTGTTTGTCCACATTCAGCATTAGATTTACATGGGACAAGAGAGCTGTGTTTTACAAAACAATGTTTTCACCAGAAGTCTTAGGAGTTTCCAACTTTGGGCTTTATTTGTATTTTAAATTTAGCATTTGCAGATGTTTTATAGGCATCCAACTATTTCAACAAAATGATCACTTGACAATATTATATTGCTGAGCCTTGAACTGTGGCCAGATTGCTTTGTTTACATAAGACCACCTGCAGCCATGGTATATTTTGTGACCTTCTATGGAGAAACAAAATTGTGAGTAAGGGAGCATTACTCAGGTCTTTTTCTGTTCATGAATGAAGCCCACTACAACACAGTACAGTGGGGGTATGAGAGGGAGATGAATTAATCATGGCACACTGCAGAAAATGAAGTGCTTGCCATTCATTTAGTAGTCAATCAAGTATCTGAGAAACTATAAACCCCTTTGTGGTACAGGAGCTCACGGCTCCATCCCAGTTCTACCAGCAGTGACTCACTGGTGGGAGGCATAATGTCATGGGTTATTCCTGTTCATTTGGCCTGCTGCAAATTTCCATGAAACACCAATGGGAAAGAAAAAAAAATAAAAAATAAAAGAAAAGGGCCACTCCTGGGATGAGCAATGTGTCTCGCCAAATGCTATGTGCAACGTCAGTATGCAAGTACATCTGCCCACCTCATGTTCCTTTACCTTCATGCACAAATCAAGCACTGTCAAACAGGCAAGGCACTGGGGAATGAAAAAGACAAGGCAGGGATGTTTACTAGAACTTTGAAGAAAACATCCTCTCCTTCTGCAGAGGTACCAACCAAACTACCTTGTAATGTAAGAACAAGGTGAAATTTTAAACGCTGGTGCTTCTTAGTCAACAATGTCTGATCTTGTTTCTGAGCAGCTGAGCTATGGGTAGAGTCCAAATGTCTCTCTGCAAGAGGTGATTGCACTCAGAACCAGCCAAGAATGTTAAAACACATCGAACTTGATATTGCAAAACTTATTGCCATCTGGCCAGTGCAATCAGTTAACTTTTATTAAAGCTCAGGAGAAGCAAAGGAAGAAGCTCCTTTTTTGGGTTGCTTTGCACTAATAATTTATTCAACAACTCCAGTCTTGTATTTTTATTTTTATAGTTCAGATAAGGTAGATTATTCCAATCTATATTATTTTCAAATTTTGCTTTGCCTAACCAGTTCATAATCACAAAGAAAAACTAAAGCCCATCTTGGTTATCACATTTTTGTGTGAAGCAATGCTGAAACCATTTATCAGAACTTCTGCTCATGTTTAGGGGGACGCTTGATAGACCTGTAAACTCAAACTACAGTGGTTTGTTTATTTCTTTGTAAAAACACTGTATGTCATCCTTGCTGCATGACTGATCCTCACTGCTTCAGCACAGAACTGGCCCTGATCCTGAAACCCTTACGTGTATGCCAAAGGCATCCAAATCTGTGGGACCCAGAAGACTGTTCCCCAAGACCTGCTTGCCATGAAAAGTGCCAATAACAGCTCTTGCTCTTGCTTTTGTCTCTGCAGAGGACTTGCTGCTGTCCTTAGGTAACCACAAGGTTTAAGTCAGGTTGGGAGCACATTTCCCCTGGTCTTTCCTTCCAGCCATCCAACAGTCCCACAGCAGTGTGAAACCTGAGTATTCTGTGCTCTTTCCAACTATTTTAGGTGCCAGGGAGTTTCGATGAAGGCTTAGAAAGCATATTGGGAGATGAAATGTATCTCCAGGCCTTGAGGGTGTTTTAATTCTAAGCCTTGTCTGCAGGAATGCCTTGGGTACCACACAGCAAGTCCAGACTGAGTTAATTGGGTGAACATATTCGTGCTGCTGGGCATCACTCAGCAGACATGGCATGGGCCAGTGCCACCCTACCTTTCTCAGGAAAATAATTCCTCCACAGCCCACTGGCCTCTCTCCTCTGAAATGACTGTTTCTTTGATTCATGATTTCAGTTTACTGGAACCCAGCTCCTTTTACAAATATCTTTCTTACGCCCCCTTCATTTCCTTTGCCATCCTAGCCTGGAAATGGGCCCTGATTGTTTCAGCTCTCATACTCTGCGCAGAGATGAGCTGCAGCCAAATCTCCTGTCTTGGGCTAATTAATGACACAGTAGCACAGTTTCCCTGAACAAAAGTCTGTCGCATTCCCCGAGTTCACATATTAGCCTTTGTACGATCCGAGACGTGACAAAGCACTGCCCCAAACCTGTCTCTCCATTGCTTGTATTTCCCATTTAATCTGTTTCTCCTTCCTCTCTAAACTCTTTTCTCAGTCTTTCAGCAAGTGTGAAACAATTTCCTCTTTTCACAGGGGCCTAGTGGCAAGCAGATTAATGAACCCTTAACACAACACGGAATGCTGCTGCCAAAAAATGTATGAAATGCATTCAGCAGTCCCCACAGTGCACTGTGTGGGGGACAATTACAGAAAACAAAAGCTGCGTAGCAGTTCACTTAGGTTTCCAGAAGTCTGAAGAGCTTGGATCAGACATAGGGAACTACAAAAATGCCCCTGTTTTTCCTTTTTTGTTTTTTTTCTTTTTTTTTATTGGTCAGCACCAGCTATCTTTTATGACTTTAAATGTAGCAGAAAACAGGTCAAGTGATAGGAACCTGCAGCCTCCTTCATTCCTGGTACAACTGCTATACAGTTGATTAGACATCAGGGAAAAATTTGACTTGTACTATCCCCGGACATTAATGTGCTTCTGCTTGAGATCTCTGTATTGTTCTGAACTGGAACTTAACGTTTTATATTTCAGAGGGGTTTCAGAGGAGAGATCCTTTGATTTCTCACTGGCCTTTCCAGCTCCATTCTAACCCTGCCCAGTGGCTCTGTATAAAATATTTGGAAAATAGCTTGCTTTCTATCTTTCCTTCCTTTTTCCTTTTTCCCTTTCCCCCCTCCACCCCCCCTTCTTTAATAAGCCTTTGTTGGTCCAGCTTGGTCTCTCAGTCTCTTAACACACTCGTGTGTGGAACACTAACTCCTTGAAATGCGAAACAGATGGATGAAGTGTGGGACTCGCAGATATTTGTTTTGGAACAGCGCTGCACATCAGTGTCTGTGGAAGAATTTCCAGCAGCTGGGTAAGCCCGCTGAGACTTCCCTGGTTTCAGTACAAAAGAGAGTCCCCCAAAGAACTTTTGGCGGTCCCCAGATCTCCCCCAGGGAGTTTTTGCAGCTCATGAAAAGCAGACTTTGCACTCCCAGGATGACATATGGTACTTACAAGTTCAAGTGCTAAAGGTGAAGTTATTTTATTTTGGGGAGCTTCAGGCACTTTGTTTGCTTGTTTGCAAAATGCTCAAGAAGCAACAGGATTTAAAAAGCTGGATTAACGATGTTTTAGATTTCAACAGCAGCTTCCACCCCAAGAAATAAAATCATTCTTTATATCCACTAATGACTACAGCCTCCAAACACTATAGTGAAGAAAGCAGCCTGCTTAATCACATTTTGTAGGTGGGAACACAGGAGGTGAAACCCAGGTCCCAGCTGAAGTGAAAGGGAAATTTCCCTTGATTTCATTAGAACTAGGATTCCACTGACTGTGATTAGGAGCCTGAGTCTGCAAATCCTTACTCAGAGTCTGGCCATTACACAGACAAGCAGTCCATTGTAGCTGTGCACTCACATAAACAAGACTTAGTGGGAATGGGCTCCCAGACCTACATTTTTAGTTTCAAAAGCAGTCACTGATTTGGGATGCCTGGCTTGAGACACCTGAAAAGGCTTTTTCACTGTCAGGGAATGTTTGTGCCTGAAATCTGTCAGAGCTGGGCCTAAGGCAACACCTCCAGTCAATTTTGGTTTAGCAATCACGCTCATAAAAATTTGGCTTGCCTTTAGGTCACTGTGAAAGGCCAAGAACAGCAGACTCAGGATTTGGGGTTCCATGTCCTTTGGACTGCATCTAAACTCTTTACATTTATCATTTAACTTGGGGACATTTGGAACATGTCTCAGCAGGGGTATCCTTGACTGCCATGTGTTGGAATGTTCCTCCACCAAGGCTGCTAGCTGGATGACTGAACTGGAATATACCCACAGAAACAAATGGGAAATCCAAAAGGGATTCTCAGCTCTGCAGTCGAATTGCACCATGCAGCTGCAATTCTCAGTCACTGCTGTCCCCACATGGCTCCCAGAGGGACAGTGGCAGATTGTAACAGGGACATGGTGGGGCAAGGCTGGGTGGAGGTGAGGACATGAGCAGGGAGAGGGACTTTAAAGGTCCATAGTAGTGCATAGTGAGCTGGATAGTGGTTTCGGGGAGCAGATTTACTTTTCTTTCATATCAGCTCCATCCTGCCCCACACCAGAGCATATCTGAGCTGAGCCTGACCTGTCAGTTTCATTCCACAATGCGCCCTACCTTCTGATGGGCTTTGTTCTGCATGGAAACCTGAGCCCAGAGCTGGTCCTGCTGCCTTTATCCCCTTCATGCCCAGCAGCTGTCGGTTGTTACAGCAAGTTGTGAAATACGGTGCAGACTTGGAGCACATCAGTGGGTCTGTGGTGACTTGTGCTTGCACGTGGCCCTATGAGGTGGCTGTGGTAACTCAGTGCATTAAATATTAAGTAGTTCAACTGGCAAAGAGCAGGAGTTGTGCTGTCTTGCATCCATCATGGCTTGCACCCTCACACAGTTACTGTGGAACAGTTGATGGACTGCAAATTTGCACCTCAGCATTTCTGCAGAGAGCAGTTCATGTGACTCAGAAAGCAAGTGAGATAGAGCTGGTCTATTGAAATTCAGTAGGGCAGCAACTCACTCATGCTCACTCACACACATGCATATATATATATATATATTTATCTACACACTTCTGAATGTGTTGACATCCCCTTGCCATCTGTGTGGGGAGCCAGGAGCCCTAAAGGAAGCTGTGATGTATCAGCCATCTGGATTCTCCTTTTCTTCTGTCACTTCTATACCTAAGACACCTTCCTAGAAGAGAGATGCCCAATCTTATGCAGCCCTCCAGCAGCAGTGTCCTGAGAGGCAAACCTGGTGCCCAACACACTGTTTCTCATGGCTGTCTCATGGAATCAGGTCAGTTGCATTTTCACAGCCTACTTTGGACTCATGGAGGTGAGCCACATTTCACAGATGTGGTTCATCTTTTTGCCAGCTTCAAACAGGGCTGTTATTTATGATGGTAGTCTGTTAATATAAAATTATTTATAAGGCCAAAGAATGTGAATATTTTATGGGAGATGGTAAAGGTCTTTGGATTAGAATCAGTTTGGGTTTGCTACATCTTTCTTTCTCTCTTTTAAAAAGAAAATACAAGAAAAGTTACCCAGTTATGACTTGCACGCTGAGGCAAGACACTGATACTGGAGAGCTCAGAGAATGACACTGAGTCCTTCTGTGAGGTCCTCTGAGGATAATTAACTCAAAGCACTTTTCTGAGCCCAGGACTTCCACTTTGACTTTTTTAAATTGTTATTGATTGTGGAAATAGTGTACAATCATATACATACATACACATACAGTATTCATCTCCAATATCTTTGAAATGCCAGGCCCAGTCTAGTAGAACATGTACCTGCCTATGGCAAAGGGGTGGGAAGCAGATTGTCTTTAAGGTCCCTTCCAAGCCAAACCATTCTATGATTCTGTGAAATGCAAGTACTCTCGTAATTTCATTATGCAGAGTTCTAGCATTTGACCACAGCTAAACTCTCTGAGCAGAGATTTTCTGAAAGATCATCTTCCTATCCAGCAAGCATGGCTTTGTATTGTGAAATATTTTGCAGGTATGTGTCAACTCTTATGATGTTTTCAAAGATAAGAAGTTGAAACAAATAACTGTGACACTATCATTTTATTTTAGCAATCCTGAAACATTTTATTACAGTAAAAGAGACTCTTTCCTTCCTTCAAAGATAAAAAGGTCTGCCACATGGCTGGCATTTCAATTCATTTTACTTAGACTCTTAGGTCATATTGATCACTGTTAATACTATGCTGGTATTTTTACATACATGTAAAATGTATGTTTGGTATCATTCAGATTAAATTACTTGATAATGTTTATTATTAAAAAAAAATAATTACTTTCTGTGAGAGATTTATGTGTTTTTGGTTCCAGAAGAGAAAATAATCACAACACCAGGATTTCCCAAAGGATGGCAATTCCGGGCCATCATTATCACCAATATCATCACATCAGGGACCCTCACTCCTGACTAGGACTTACGGACTGGTTCCAAGTGCAATAGTGGTCCCAAAAGTCCCTAATTGCCAGAAGCCCCAAATCCTCAAGAGCTTGCAACAAAAGTAGAAGGCAAGAGTCACCAGATGGACCGAGACAGATGGAGAACTGCAAAGAAACCAGGAGACACAACAGGTCAATTTGATGGAAGCAGCATCAGTGGCTTCCTCCTCAGCTCAAACTCAGAGCTTGCACACCCATCTCCATTATGCTGTCCTTAACACTTCAGTGTCTGGCCACAGCCAAAACAGCTTT
The DNA here is from genome assembly GCF_971803275.1 of Cyanistes caeruleus. Taxonomy (NCBI): domain Eukaryota; kingdom Metazoa; phylum Chordata; class Aves; order Passeriformes; family Paridae; genus Cyanistes; species Cyanistes caeruleus. Next base: position 8,532,732 of record NC_141708.1, on the reverse strand, counting down.
TATCTGACCTTTCATAAAGGACTGTGAACACCCAGGTCTTCCAGTAGTTCTGGACAGGATTTTACTGTCACCTTTGGGAAGGTCAGAAATGGTTGGTAGGAGATACAAGGCCCCGTGTGCAATTTCCCCCCTCTCAAATGGCTTTTCTATGAGAGGTGAGAGGTTATGTAGAAAAAATATTACATACACACAGTAATTAGTAGTATTTATTTGAAAAAAGCCAGAACAATGAATATTTTTTTAAAGGGCAAAGTCTGAACTAAAGATCTCTGTTTTATATAGATGTAGCATGCATGGCTGGCTAATATCTAACCCGTGACTAAAAGTTTTGAGCTCTCAAAGATGATTTAGCATGTGGCATTGGTCAATACCATTAAACACTTTCATTTTCCTATGACAAATGACCACGGGGAGCTAGAGATTGTGTTGCCTTACAAGACACAAAGGTAATTTTTATGCTTGTAAACTTCTTTCCCTTGAAGGGATTATTATCAACATTATTTGGCCGACAGTGAACAAAAAAGCTTAGGGTGGAAGGAAAAAAAAAAGTGCTTTATAGTTGTGAAAAGCTCTATGGAGAGCAAGAGAGTCGATGCTGGCAGCATTGCTGGCAGCATTGGACACTTAAACAGCAGCAAAATTTGAACTTTCTTACCGTGGAGCCGTGTCAGAAACCAACAGAGACTCTGAGAAGCAGAGAATATTCACTCGTGGTGTGTGTGTGTGTGTCTGGTTGGAGAGTATTTCTGCAGTTAACACTGCTTTTCTTTCCTGAAACACTGTGCTACAGGAACAGATCCATGCACCTAGTGTTCATTCCCAGGAGTGACCTTCCAACAGGCGTCCCATGGAAATGGGAGATGAAAACTCTGAACTTCATTAGCTTGGGCTTTGCTTCTGTGAGCAGCTTTCCCCTACAAACTGATTTAAGGCTGATGAAGTGGCAACACCAAAATGGATGAATTTCTTTTGTGTCTCTTAAGCCTTAGCCTAACACAAATTCAGTGAGCCTGTGTATGAGAGGGCTCGAGTAATATAATCCAAACTATGGTAAAATCAGTTCAGGGGTGAACCATGTTACTGGGTTAACTGTTGGTATTGTCTATTGTGTAAAGAGACAAAGAGAAATGAATCCATCCACAAACTGCTGCATTCCAAATGCCAGCAGAAGCTGCTGTTTGAGTGTTTTATTGAGATTAAATGTTAAGAATAAATTAAAGATTGTTTCACTTTAAATCTACAACAGGAACTTGGCAGGTTGAAAAAAAATCAATTTGTCACTAGAGATTTTCATTAAGTCAGTTATGATGAGAAGAAGAGGACTTTTGCATCTTTAGATCAACAAAAGGAATAAATTATTGCAATAGCTGGAGTTTAGAGTGCTTAGCCCTTGTGATGCTTTTTAGTGGGACAATAATATATAGCCATCAGCTGACTTGAAAGTACCTTTTTACAAAGAAACCCCAAAAGCAGTTGAAGCTAATCTTGGCAATAAGGATTTAGTCTGTTTTATTGTACGTTGGTGCTTGGCTTGCATGCCATATCGCTCGATCAGGGAAAGCTAGATGAGTTATGTAATTACATGCAAATGTTCCTCAGTATTGATGTTTCAGTCTGTCAGGCTGAAAAAAAAAGATGTCTTGTTCTTCAGATACTTTCACTAGAGAAACAGCAACTTCTTATTTTTTTTAAGAGTTTGTTTTAGGGGATTCCATTCTCTGAAAACAAAATCAGCCCTGGATATTTGCACATTTTCCTTGAATGAGTGCCTCCTCCAAAGAGCACCTACAAGCCAGCATTTGAAAGCAATTAGCAGAGAAAATTTTAAGAGGAAATTTTAAGAGGAAATCCAGGACATGATGTGGAAATGGAGGGAGATATTTCTCATTCCTCTTTACATCTTGGGTTGTGTTGCATGGACAGATCTGACACAGAATGAAATTCACCCCTGCACAGAAAGTCAGCACAAGGCAAATAGGTTTCACTTAAGCCTGAGGGCTTAGATGAGAATTAAGTGGTGAGCAGGTCCAGTGTCAGCCCTCAGCACCAGTGTGAATTCTATAAATCAAAGAGATTTCATTGTTCTGAACTAGCACTATCCCACTAACACATCCAACACAACACCCAGACCTGTTGATTGGGTACAAGCTTTGAAAGCCAGGAGGTTTAGATGGGGACATCACATCTCTTGCTACATGCTTCAATTTTGGAGAAGATTCAGGTTTGGGATTTTCTTAAATTTGGGTTAGGCAAGTTGAAGTTCTGAGCTTTTGGTTGCATGGTATTATTAAAAACCACTTCAGTTCCTACTTTTCACAGGAGGTGTTCCTGCTCCTGGCCACATTTTTGTTGTTTTTCATTCAAAACAGACTCTTCTCAGTCAAGATATAGTCTCGAGAGATATAAGAGGGAAAAAATGAAGTTTTGCTCTTTTTATTAAAGAATTATTTATAGAGTTCCATGCCCTTTTCACTGCCTTAAAAGGAAAAATATAGGCTTTCACTTTTCTTTATTTCTTTCTCTTATTTATTTTTTCTTTTACTTCTTATTTTATTTCTTCTTATTATTTGTAACAGACATAAAATCATGGAGATATAGGTGCCAGAATACAGTTAAATATAATAATAATAATTCTATTTGTGATTAATACCTGTTGCCTTGAAGGTTGTTAGATGAAATTAACTGGTAAGACTTTTTCAAGTTTGTTTTTTAATGAACAATATTAGACTGCAGCAGGCTCTCCTGCAAAGGAGGTCTTTAGATTTACCAAGAAACTCTGTAAGGCAGAAGGATGAACATCAGCTCTTCTCTAGGATGAGATAAAGGGAATTAGAGCAGCAAAGATGCAGCTCAAGCCCTGTTGACACATCAGGATTCAGCCTTTGAGCTTGCAGCTGTCTTGGTCAGATACTTTCCACCAGCTGCACTGGAGACTGCTGATGCTGCAGCCCTTGTAATTAAAGTGCTCCAAGCCAGCCCCTCTGGGATCTAGATGTGGCAGGAGAGAAAGTCACAGCAGCATTCAAACCTGCCACGTGGGACAAAAACCTTCCAGCCCTCAGACCTGACAGGCACCCTCAACTTTGCTGTCTCTGCAGTCCCAGGATGCAGAAGCCCCAACTCAGGAAGTGAAATTTTGGTTGGCACAGGGAACCTGAGCTGGCTTCTGTGAGAATGTCATGCCACCATGTCCCTGCCAGGACAACCTGGTCACCAGTGCCAGCAGCATCCCAGAGCAGAGGCAGGACAGCTGATTTCCCAGAGACAGGGCTGGGAGGAGACACAGCCAGGACAGGTGACCCAAAGGGACCCAAGGAGTATCCCAGACCACATAACATCATGCTCACTATACAAAGTGTGAGGAAGAAGGAGGAAGGAGGGATATTAAGAGAGATGGCATTTATCTTCCCAAGTCCCTGTTATGTGAGATGGAGCCCTGCTCTCCTGGGGATGGCTGAACATCTGCCTGCCCGTGTGGAGCAGTGAATTCATTCCTTGTTTTGCTTCACAAGTTTTCCAGGTTTTACTTTCCCAGTTCTCTCCCTGATCCTGTTGGTGGGGGGCGGTGAGCTGCTGGCTGGGGTTAAAACCTGACACCATGGGGGAGCAAAGAGTTTTTCTGGGAAGTCAGGGTGAGGAGGAAATAGCATCAATGAACCTAAGATAACAGGCATTTCAGTCCAGAGCACTTCCACTCGCTTTGTTGATTTGTCTTCATATCCAATAAAAAAATGGATGATTCAGTAATGAATGATTATTAGGCATAACAAAGCCAAAATGTATTTACGGGCAATATTTAGGCAGTTAACAGTCATTTGGAATACTGTTCTCCCAGCAGATATTTTATTTGTGTAATTTGTGGAAATCCCAGTGGAAAAAGAAATTTAAAAAAATAAATGTATTTGTGAGGCAAAATCCTCTGCAGGAAGACTGGACATCTTCATTGTATTAGCATTGTTACTTTTTTCTATTGGCTTGTCCAGGTTTGTGTGCTGCTTTTAAATGTGAACTTGCTAAAAGGCTGAACTGTGTACCTTTAAGATAAACCACAGGGAATTAGTATCTAATCAAGCAATTGATTGTCCGAGCACTGTTTGTCCATGCATTACACAGACAACATGTAACCTCTCAAGACATTTGGTGGTTTTTTTTTTTTACCCTTTAAAAGACTGTAATCTCTTTCTGTATCAAGCCCAAACATTTCATGTGATCAAATTAAGAAAATGTGAGATTTTGTGCAACAGGGAGGAATAAAGAAGAATTGCTACACAGACAAATTGTTTTAAAGCATTCTAGGGACTACACAATAGCTCTGGGATCCCTTGGGTAAAAATGAAATAGCTACACCTTAGGAATATAATGGAAAGATATTATCAACCGTGGTTTACAGGGGATAGAAAGAGGATCCAGCCTGACTTCCCACAGAATATGTGAATAATCTATGAGAAAGACTGAGCCCATTAAGGGTAACTACACAGTGTATGCTAAACCTTGATAGATGTTATACCCTATTGGAAGTCATGTACTTTTCTTTTTGGATAGCCTTTTAATTTATGCTTTAATATAATCTTTTAAAAATAATTCTGACTGTACTGGCACTTCTGACACACAGACCATCATTTCAAATCCTTTTATCAGCACATGTATCATTTTGTCTCATACTAGTAATAGGATGGGAGTCAAGGAATATCTATAGTTTCACCTCATGCCTCTTAGCAATAATGGAGTTATGTGTTGCAATGAAATACTGTATAACTCGCTATTCATCAAATGAGGCCAGGCTACTGAAGAAATTTGCTCGATGACTGTTTCATGCAAAGAACATCAACGGATTTGGGGTCAAGCCAAGGGCTCCCATGGCTCCCTGAGATCCCAAATCCGTTGGTTGCCGTTTTGTCCCCTCTGGTGTGTTCCACCAGCCCCCATGCACAGAGAATCTCTGCTCTGTGGCTGCAGCTGAGCAGTGCCCTCATGGGGAGCGTGTATTCCCTGTGCTGCAGAGTGCAGAGGACGCCCAGCCAGGGTGTGCCAGCTCTTGTCCAGGCCCTTCCACTGCCAGCTGTGGCTGTGGATTATGTGGGAGGTGGCACTGCAGCTATCACTCCTGCAATGAGCTGTGCTCAGTGCTCTGAGTGCCTCCAGGAGAGGAGTCTGCAGTGGTGGGTGATGGGCATGGAGGGTGGGAATGTCAGAAGTTCCCTGCTCCCCTTGTTTTCCCTGTTAAATCACTCTGGGGATACCTCAGGCACTTCTTGGCTCAGTGTGCTGGCAGTGCTGTCACATGTTCCCACAGTCCCACGTCTCTTTGTGCACCCAACAGGGCTTGAAGTGCACAAGAGAGGATTTGACTCAAGAATCTCTCCTGGATTTAGTATTAATTTAACCAAGCTGTTTTGTCTGTGTGTTTTCATTGCTACTTTCTGGTGGACTACAGAAGCTATGGACTCCTATTGCCTATGACGTTCTCCCAAGCACCCAGTCATCCACCTTTCCTCATTTTTAAGCACTCCTTTGAATTTGTACCTACTTTTCTAAACCTGACCTTCTCCATCCAACCTCCCAGGACCCTCTACCAACATTTCTACTGCTTCAGCTCAACAGTGCAAATACCCTCCTGCTCTTTGGTTTTCCAGTACTCCACATTGATTCCAATGCTAAACATTTCCTACGGCAAGGGAAAAGTGGCCACAGAGTCCAGATGGAAAAACACTTCATTATTCTGTAGGACAGCAGCTGTATAATCCAGTCAGGATGGGAAGGCTGAGGTGAGGAGGAAACCACATGGTGCAGTGGAATTGTTGAGTATCAACCTCCAGCATCTAATGAGTGTCCATGCAAAATTCTGGAGGTTGCAACATTTCAAAGACCATCAACGCAGTCAAATTTGGGTATGTTCCCATCTGCCATGAAAAAAAAAGTAAACTTACCCAGTTTTCACCAGTAAGAAAAGGAACAGGGTTATGAGTTCATAACCCCAGCTGGGTGTGTCTGTTCCCACGGAGTATCCTGACTCTCAGTACTGGAGAAGTATCCAGAAAGACACTTGCTACAATGGAAAAAGAAATGCAGATCCTTCTAGGCCCATTCAGGTTATTGGTTAGGTCATTTTGGTTCAAATTTTTCCACAAGAAAAATCAGTATGAGATGTCATTCGTTAAACATAATCTATCCCAAACAGCTACATTTAAGGGAATCTAAACCTAGAATAATCAAGGATTTACAGTGAGTATCTCAGCAAGGTTTATTTAGTTTACCAACAGCATTGCATCTCAGTTTTCACAGATTTTATTAAAAGCCGTTGCTCTAGAAAGTCTTAAATTCTGATGATCAATCTTACCAAACCCCCACAAAAAAATCTCACAAGTCCACTGAGAATATAAGTGCATTCTCAGTAGGAAAAAAAAGCCAAGGGCTTGTGGCCAGCTCCAGAATTTGGTCTCCTTTAATAGCCAGAATTAGTTCAAAGCTGATTTTCTAATCTGTTGCTTGAGAAGGAGCCTTTGCCCCACAATGATGCTGTGGTACCTGCAAGGAAACACATTGGTCATGTAATCTTAGCCTGTCCTCATTTCCAACAGAAAAAATATATTGAAAGTCACTAAAAATACTTGACACAGTTTCTTAAGACTTTGTTTCTTGGAGCTGATATGGTTTCTACAGGCCTGGTATATGACTGTGAATGAAACCTAAGGGTTTCTTATTTAATGAAGTGGGGGCCAAGGGATGGTTTGCAGAAATAAGCTAAAGGTGGTTAGGTGGGGAACATGATGATTTATTCTTTCAAAACTGATGCTTTAAACCCTCCAGATGTGAACACTGGGGCAGAAACTTGCACCAGGGCATGCAACAGCATTGCAAACAGAAGTCTCTAATGCTCTCAGTTGATGGACAGTGTTTTCTGGAGCTATGTGTGACCTTTAAAACAGGTGCCAGCAAAAAGAAACCAAGAGCCAGAATCCAGCTGACAAAGGCAACAGCACAGGGCAAAGAGACTACTGGTAACCTGCAGGAAGAAAGGCAAAGGACAGTGGGAAAATATTGATTTATTAGTGTGAAGTGAAAAGTACACAGACCAGGTCAGAACCACTTGCTTTCCTGAGGAAGTTTTAATTTGATTAGTCTCTTATTTGCAGTGGAAGTAAGTGTTTTAATGCAGTGAATGAAAATACAGAGCCACTGGTTCCAATTTTTAACAGTGCTTGCAAAGCATTCATTTTTTTTACTTTAATTTTGTGTCACCTGGGTAAGAGAGTGTAGTGGCCTTTCAGATTTGAGGAAAAACAAATAAATTGTGCTTCTGCCTGTTACAATAAAATTTCTTGAAACAATGTGTAATGCATACCCCTTTGGAGAAGGGAGGTTCTTGGCAGAAAGAAGGTAGCACCAAGGAATAGTTTCCTAGAGACAGAAACTGGTATCTCCCAGTCAGGTAAACCAATCAAAAAGTGTGAACCACAGATACCAGTGTATAATTCCAATCTTTGTACAGTAATAAGATTTCATGATTACTGCTTTGAAGGCTGCACTCTGGTCAAGCAAGATAAGTACTGGCAATTTCCCTGAGCCTAAATTCAGTAAGATATCACATGTCACTTTCAACGATGTTCTCTGTGTGCTGTGGTGAGATCAAAACCTGGACTAGAGTGTATCACACAGATCACATCACTTGTTAGGAGATAACACAGTTAGGATGGCACAGCCTATTTGAATATCAGGAATATTCAGGATTTGGACTTTCGTGGATCTGCAGCTGTAATTGCAGTGAGGTTTTGAAGAAGTTGCAAAGCCCAGATTTTTGCTTGGTGTAAATTTTCACAGGGTGATGAGGATTCCTTTTACTTATATAAGGCAGAAAGGGTTTTTTTTACTGCCCTTGCAATATCAGTAAATAGATAGGTCAAGCCTATGTGGGTCCTGCCCTCTGCTCATCTTCCTGAACAGTGCTTGACTGCCAGTGAGGTTGAGGACTGTCTTCTTGTCATATTTTCCATGGGAACATGATGCATCGCTGGATTTGGGATCAGACATGATTGAATGCTCAAACTTGTGCTTGAATGGCAACACAGGAGTAGGCATTTCAAAAATAATCTGCTTACTCAATTCTGTGTTAAATCTCTGGACCATGACAGAAATCAGCCAGCACTGCACACTTGTGATCCAAGCCTATTATCAGCAGCAAGTTTAAAAGCATCCTACTGTTAAAGGAGAGTCTCCTATAGTTAAAACTCTGTAAGAGTATGCTCAATTCCAGGTTTTTCCACAACCTTCCAACTAAAATAGGACAAGTTGCTTCAACTCTTTGTGTTCTGTTGGTGAAATTAGGGTCTTGCATCTTCCATCGTTTCGTGCTTTGGAGGATGGAAGAAGCTTCTCTTATAACACTGAGATGAAGGGAATGATCTGGATTGAGACTGCTACTTGGCACCATGATGCAAATAATAAGTACTTAAGCCTTATGAAAATGCTACTGAGATCAGTTGCAATAAATTAGCACTAGTTATTGAAATATTAGGAAGGCTTTTCTTTGCACTAGAGTGATTAAAGCAGATAAATAAGAAGCCGGACAATTTTGTGTGTGTGGTTACTGTGTCTTAGGGCTGCCTCTAATAGCCCCAGTGATCTTTCCATCGTTGTTAATGGGTATTTAATTGGGATTTATTTCCATGGAATTTTTGTACCTTCAGATCATTACAGCACTGAGGGAATTTTATAGCCATGGGGATCAACATGGTCTCTCTAGAGGTTCTGTTTGATGAATAGAGTTGGAAAGAGTTGACATATAGTTAGAGACCATTACCATTTAGAAACACAGGACTGAGAGGAATCCATTTCAAAAGGATCCTCTTTGTCCTATGCTGTCTGTCAGTCATCTCTTAAAAAAGAGTATGATTAATGCCTCCAATCTTTTCTTTTTTTTTTTAATTGATCTTTCCTCAAAATTCTATATGCCTTTTATTTATATTTTTTTTTAGTTTTCTTTTTTCATTTCAGTGCAGTGAAACTGAATGGAACTACCATCTAAGGAGGCGATAACTATTGCATTTTGTCCCTATCTTTCCACAGCTTATGAACGAAAACACTGATCACAGATAGAGAGAAAGAATAACAGGGAAATGGCAGCACTGGCCTGTGACTCAGGAGAGGTGAAAGCAATTCCTCTCCCTGTCACATACTTCTTGTATGACCCTAGAAAGTTACCTGTTTTTCAGTGGAGAAGAGGAAAACTGGTGGTTTTCCACTTTGCTAGGCAGAGGGTCAAGTTAATACTTAAGACTTTGAATGAGAGATGTCTGTTATAAAATTACTAATGTACAATAAATAGTTCATCTTCTGTAACAGGATTACCCCAAATAATCAGCATACTTCACTCAAATTCATACGTGTGAATGGAGTATTGCCACATATGTGTCTTAAATGTTTTCCAAAGAAATGAAATTAATAATGCAGCCTTTATGATAAATCCATATATTGGTAACCCGTGTTTTTCCCCTTGTTTAGCCTTTAACTATCCTTGTTAATAGAGGTGAGTTTGGCTGAGTCACCTTCTTTTCTCTAGTATTCTTTCCATCTTCAGAGGGCTTTCTGTCTGTCTCTCATCTCTAGTGGCTCCTGTCTAGTTCACATGTGCATGCAAAGCCTAGGGGAAGAACCTTGTCATGTGCAGCCACTTCGAAGCACCCCCTGCTCCTCAACACAGCTCTGCTTGACATGTGGTTAAACACCAGCTTGCACTTGGCAACCCTTCTCTTTTTCTTTTTGCTGGCCCTGGCAATGAGCGCTCCAAGATTTCCCTTCTCTTAATTGCTTCCAACTTCCACCATTCCCTGAATTTGGACCTGAGGAAAGGTATTCAATGTGGCAATCTTCAGGCCTTTAAAATTACCAATTCTTAAAATTGTTTTAATATTATTATTTAGATTATATTAGTATTTTTTATATCGGTCCTCGTGTTCTCTGTGCTGGGACTGTTGCCTAGCCCGTCTTTTCTCATTTCATTTGATTAGGGCTTTTGGGAGACTTTGCTGGGCTCCTTTTCAACAGCATGATCCTGCTCAGCCTGAGATCCAGCTGTGCAGAGGATGCTGTTTCTCAGATGCTCCAGTCTCTGATCTGGGGAGAGTTCTGGTGCTGGCCTGAAAGGATGCAGAAAACCCTGTAGTCAGGTGAATGAAAAACATAAGCTGTACAGGCAGGGAAGAAGTAAGAAAGGTTTAAGTGGTTCTTTCCTAAAAGTTATGTTCTTGTGTGTGGGATAAAATGGATTTTTAAAGTATGTGTTTACAATTGGATGAATTATATAAGCATCCATTATGTAAATGAATAATAGCATAATCTTCCATAATGACAGGCAGAAGCCTTCTAATGTTTGGGACAGGACTTATTTCCTTCTTACTTGGATATCTTTCAGATCCATTGTTATGCAGTTCTTTACACGATGTTTTCTTTCTTCCCTCTTTGAAATTCATCCATGTTAACTGGCTGTATTTACTCTATTATTATGCTTCCTTGAACATGTCTTTCCTTTATTACTTATGTCTTGATAGCATTCCAAGCATACCGAGCTGTGATGCTCTTTTATCTTGCTTTTATTGCAACTTCGAGCCTCTGGATCCAGATCTTGTGCCTCTTCACCTGTTAGAGCTCACTCCAAATGCAGAATGAAACTATCTCCATGCAAGGTGGAACAAAGGTCTCTGAAGGACAAAGAAGAACTTTAATGAGGCTGACCAGGGATTCTTCCCCTCAGTGAAGAGGATGAGAGAGGCAACTCACATAAGTAAGCACTTGTGAGTTCAATTCCTGAGTCAAGTATCCATTGGCTGTTGAGTACACTGTGCTGTAAAGCTGACTATATTTGTCTTTTAAACATGCAATTGATGGAAATTTTTGTGCTAATATGGTATTTTTTTCTTTTTCATTTTTTCCCCTTGGCATTGTAGCATAATATCCATATTAAAAATAATAAAACCAACCCAACAGACTATCTTTCACTGAACTAGTAATATGTTTAACACTGATGGCATTTTTCATCTTCTTTTCAAACACTGGCATACAGAGTTCATCTGTAGAAGGGCACTCTTGTGGGTGGATTTATGGGGAGATGCATTTCTTCAAAATTATGAAAATCATCTAATTTTATGAAAAATCCACAAATCCCTTAGGAGGCACAGAGGCTTTAATTTCAAAACTGCACTGCTTCTGTCCACTTTTCTTGGAAAATCTTCAAAGAGCCTCCAGATTTTGTGTTGATGTTTACAATCTCCAGTAAAGGAAAATGCTCCTCCCCTTATTTTTCTTTAACACTGAATTATATACATATTTGAATATTCACATTTTGGTGAATTGCTGACCACAATGACTTTTCTGTGCCCTGGAAGAAATGATGAGCCTTTTTTTTTTTCCCCAACTTCTGGTTCACAGAGCTGAGTTAAACATTTTCTCACAGCATTTGTTAATAACATAAGCAGGTTTATTCCACGTTTGGGGATTTGTTTAGCCATGGGCTAAATTAGATTGGCCACATGTGGTGTTCAGAGGACCACAGTGGGGTCCCTGTAACACCCTCCATGAGTAGCACTGTTGCACTGCTGAAAAACGGGGGAGAGGGGTGAGGGTTGGTTTAGAAGAGCCAATAATTTCCCAGTTTATCTGGGTTTCTGGTGGCTGCGGTGGTTGTTGTTGTTGTTGTTTTGAGTTGCGCTTACTACGTTTGAAGAGAAAGCCAGGACTGGTTGGAGCCTTAATAAGAAATAAAAAAATTGGAGGTGAAAGGGCTCACTGATAAAAGAGCTGCTTTCATTTACTGCTCCAGGCATCTGCTGTAAAGGAGCCAAAGCGAATGTGCAAGCATCAGAGACAGTCGCAGGAGGGAGGAGGCAACAGTCAGAGCTGTGAGTAACTGTACATAAACATAATTTAAATCAAAACAGCTGAATAACAATTTAGGACATAAAAGGAGAGAGAAAAGGTGGAATGAAGTAAAGGAAAACAAACCCCACAAATCGACCACAGTCAAATGAGAGAGGAACACAGAGGAGCAGCAAATGGAAGACAAAAAATCAAGCAGAGCCATCGGGGTCCAGTGGTTCATTCCTGTGGTACCCTGCGGTTCCCAGCTCAATTACTCAATAAGGTCTTGTTCTTTCCAGGCCAAGAGGAGCCCTGAAGTACCAAATCTCTCCTTCAGGCTTCGTCTCTTCAAACACAAGGCTCTTCTCAGCTCAGCTTCCCTGTACTTGCCTCTTTATGCTGCTTTCTGCGCCAGCTCCCAGGCCCTCTGCTCTGCCAGTGATGCACTCTGCTCACTCCTACTGCTGCCATCATTCCCTCTTGCCTGGAGCCAGTTACACCCTTTCCAGACAGGTTCTCTTTTCCCCCAACACAGGTCCCTTAAATATTGCTTGCTGCTGCTCAGCCCCTGCTGGTATCACCAGCTGGAGGAGGCCAGTTTCAGTGCATCATCCCTTGTCATGTCACCATCTCAGGTCACTCCTGCTGCTCTTTCCATGTTCACACAGCTCCTTTGACAAATGGGTTTGCATCCACAATTAGGGCTCCTAAGTCCTAACACAGCAGCTGTTGCTGCTTTACACCCACCAAGGCCTTTGTGCCTCCTGTCTTTTCTCAGTCCCATCCAGCATCACCGCCTGGTGCCCTTACAAACAAATAAATAGAAATTTAGACTTTTTTAATCCTATTAAATAATTTGCCCTGATGGTACCATGTGGCAACGAGTGTCACTGATGCCTCAGTTTGAAATGTGTTTTCCTGACGTTCTTATTAAGTGGGGAGAGCAAGCAGGACATTGCCAGGTTGATGTGGTTGATGGAGAATGCTGTTGATGGGTTCACAAAGACTAATTGCCCACTCCTTCAAATCCAAGAGACATAGTTGTGATGGGACAAAGACCCATCTTTGTTCAGTGGCTGGGAGAAGAATGGCAAGAGCAGAAGAGAACAGCAGGATAAGAATGTGTCAAACAGAGGCTGTTACCCCATACTTCCGAGGATGTTATTCAAGGCGCTGTAGCAGATCTTTCGTGAAACGTCTCCCTGACCCCAGTGCTGAGGCCTCCTTTGTGCCTGGAAGAATGAAGGCTTAAACCCTTTCCAAAATACTTGGGGTTTTGTTTTCTCATTAGTGCAAGCTTAGCTTTGCTTGCATTTTGGGAATATTTCATTTCTCAGGTTTGTGATATGAGGAAAAGCAAAGAAATAAAACAATCCTCTCTCCTTTATGAGAGACACAGTACTATATCCCTCCCTGATCTGTATGTCCAATTAGTCCATAACAGTTACTCTCTGCTAATTTGATATCCCATTTTCCAGCTTTACCAACATCTGAGCCATCTGATGTGTTTGTGAATGTATAGTGGGATGAGGATGTGTGACAATATTTTTTCCACAGCAGAAATGTGTATATTTTTTCATGCATACATAATTAAAAATGGTTGAAAGCGACTTTGATTAAGCTTTGTCAAAAATTCAAGCTAATGTTAATCATATTTCAGTAGACATAATGCAATAATATTTTCAGCCACAAAAAGAAGACTGCCTAGGGAAAGCCACCACATTAGGAAAAAATAAATACCAGCTTGTGACTGGAAATATTTTGCTTTCTTTTCTTTAGCCTATACTAAAAAGTGACCACTGTCAAGCAGTTACTAGGATAAATAATACATACTAGCAAGGCTAGGGAGAAATGAGGAGTCATAGACAAGGGAGATGAATATTATTTCATCTCAGAATTGAAATGAATAGAGCCAAAACCAGCAGGGTGGGAAGTCTGTTCCAGATGGCAGGAGCTGCAGAAGCTGTTCCACCAACGGTAGCCAGCTTGCAGGAAGAGGCAGAGAGAAATTACTGGGTTGCCAACAAAGCATCAGGTAATGTAAGAGAGGGACTTACCAGTGCCAAAGCTCTGATGGATGCTTCCTTAAGGAGGTGCTCCTGCAGGAACTGGGAGGGTCACTGTGACTCAGAACCATGCAAGATGGGGGAGGCAAGGGGGTTAACATTTTTTTCCTTAGAGGTGGCACTGAGTCATAAGCCCTTTTTTCATCTTTTTTTTTGTTGTTGTTGTTGTTTTGTTTTATTTTGCTTTCTTCAGGTTTTTTTGGTTGGCTTTGGGGTTTTCTTGGGGTTTTTTAGTTTTTTTTGGTTTTGTCTTTTCTGTTAAGTAAAAATGTTCTGGCATGTTCTCTTCCCAGAAGATTTTGAAAAGAACATTTTTGAGATACATTTCACAGAGCCAGGCAGAAGACAGTCCCAGGCCAGCTGGGATTTGCATCCTCAGGCAGCTCCCCCTCTCTCTGGACAAGCTCCCTGTCTTGCTGGCAGCTGTAGGACACCACAGTCTTGCTGCAGACCAACAGGACTGAAGTTAAACCATTTGCTCCAGCAACCCACTGAGCAGGAGTCACTCTTGGGACCCACAAGTAAAAGGATAAAAACTGTAAAGGAAATTAGAAGTAATTTTTTGAAAACTATGAGTTAATGAGGGTAACTGTATGCCCTCTTGTATCTTCTGTTCTTTTACAGGAGATACCAAATGTAATAAGGAAGTTCCCACATGCCACACTGGCTTCAACCACATGGAGAACAATTTCTCATGGCCCCCAATGCAGGGGTTAAGAAATGTATCAAAACTAAGCTTTTGCAATGGGAAAAACACGCCCATACTCCCAGACAGGGTCCTGCAAGCACTGCTGGCTGCTCAGACTCTAAACCCAGCCCAACTTTTTATTGGGATGGTCATCAACCACAGCATGAAAATAAGGCTGATGCAGGGATACCTTTCTCAAAATTTGCTTCATGGTGAGGACCCAGTTGGCCTTAATATTCTTTTCTGAGAGTGAATTAGGATAAGATTTGTGCTCAGAGTTGGTAATCTAAATCACAGTTCAGAGATTTCAACTGCAAGATGTCAAAAACTCTTGTATTCAGAAAGTCCCTTGCCAGTACTTTGCCATGTTTCTGTCTCAGGAACCGGTTTGAACCTTGGAACCATCCAGTTAAGTCATCTGGGACCTGCTGATTTGACTTTGACTGTTAGCATTAATTTTTAAAGATGCCAGACCTAACGGTTGGTTTAAAAACTGAAAAATAAACATGCTTGTTAACTTGCCACACAAGATACACATGTTGAATCTGCATTGGTTATTTGGCAGCATCATGAACACTCCTCTCAAACTGATTTGATGACTAAACACTGTTTAGAATAGTAACTGATCCTGCTGAGAAAAATCTAACTTTTAGGGCTAACAGTTTCTTTGTGTTCACATTCCTTCTTGAAATTCTGTTCAGCTTTTGGCAAAAAACCACTAAATTAAAAATGCATTTTGGTGTGATGCCAACATCTTACAAAGTTACACTTGGGGGTTTTTTCCCTGTTGCAGGTTTTTTTTTTTTTTAATCTAAAAATTGTTCTTGTCTTTAATTACAAACTCAAATCACCCGATCAAAAATGTAAGTTTTCTCCAATTCACACAGCAATAAACCATTCAAGATTAATATATTCAACTAATTGGTCAACTGAAAGTATAAATTGACTTGATGGCCAACAGGAAGAACTAGAACAAAGGTTCAAAATGTTCAATGAGCTGAAAAATCTGTTTTGTACAGATTCTGTTGAGCAACCTTTAAAACCAGTCTCACCCCATTGAACTGAATAATACACTGTCTCTTTTAAAGGCCAGCAGTTTTCCAAGCAGATTTTTTGCGTGTCACCCCCAATTTAGAAAGCAAGCTAACATGGAGCTGACACCAATTTTTGACCAAGGCATCTATAGGGAAGGAGCAGAAACCTTGCTCCTCTGGAGCACTCACATTTTCAAGGCCATAGTGTGTTTTTCAGTAGCACTGTTGAGTTTAGTGCTGCCGTCTCAGGGAAATCTGAGACCAACATCGTTATTAAAAAAAAAAATATTAGAAACAGCAAACACTATTTTTTTGGCAAAATGTGACTATAAACAGAAAAAGTCAAAAGATAAATCAGAGTTGCTGAAGGGACCTCCAAGACTTTACAAGCTTTTCTATTTGCCATTAACCTTCTCAGCTCTGATTTCTTTTGCCAAAAATTATGCTTTGCTGATTTATTTTTTTATTGTTGTGAGCAGGAGGTCTATAAATCGATCATTACAAGTCCTGGTAGAATGTCTCTATTATATTCTGTAGGTATTTCTAGGTTTGTGTATAATGTCTGTGGGGTCCACCCTGGCAAACACACATCCCTGAAACCCACAGGCGATGCCACTGGACTTCTAATCACTGCGTGAGTGACAAATCCTTGAAGAGAAATAGGACTGATGATACCAGGTGATACACAGAAAAGGGCTTCTAAGAAGAGCACTGTACACAGGGGCTGAGTGCATTTGCTCCTCTTTTTTTAAAGTCATTGACTGATTTGAACAATAGTGTTTCAGGCTAACTGAAAGAAACATTTATCCTTGCTGAAGCCCCAAAATGAACAACAAAAAAAAAATTAAACTATATGAGAAAGTAATTTCAGGCTGGGGAAAAAAATAAGTCCTTTTCAGCTGTTATTGTTGTTTTTCATTCCCTCATAAAGGAAATTTAATTCAATTTCCAAATTACATTTTATTTCAAAATTAAATATCCAAATATTTATTTTCGAAATGTCAAAGGCAAATGCATTAAAACTTTGTTCATGAGTTAGTTTAGGATGGTGTGTTGAACTTAGACTTGATCCACAAGTTCCCTTGCTTGACTTGGAAAGGAGCTATTTTCATCCTGTTACGCAGAACACTCCTCCTGGAGCTGCTCCAGCATGGGGAAAGCTGGTGGGGATGCTGAAATGTCAGGTTATCTCAGCTGACACTCAGTGCCATCTCCCACAGGTGGCAACTGATGGCACTTGCCAGCTGTCAGGGGGCAAGCAGGTGGCCAGGCAGATTAGAGGTCGTGGCAGCCCCAGAGCATTCCTTTGCAGTCATCAACCGCAGCACCTGTTGTGATGTTCCCCTCTTGGCCCCTGATGTCCCTCCTAGGCCCACAGTGTCCCTCCTTGGCTCTCCTTCACCCCTGATGTTGCTGACAACATCCTGCTGGGCCCCAGGAGCTCCATTTTATAGGACAATGATGATGTCAGGGCAGCACAAGATCCCTCCATCGGCTTAATTATCCCCTCCTCCTGCAGGACAGCTCTCCTCGCCTGCTCGTGGGTGACTTTTGCAAGTGGGCTTCTGGTATTTGTCCCGTACAAAACATGAGAAGGACAGCCCAAGAAGAACAGATTTTTCCCTGTCCAACTCTTCCAGGATGAAACTCGAGGCAAAGAGGTGCCTCTCTCTACCTGTCAGCCTGCACCCCCTGCCACACACTTTTTACTGTTGACTCTTCTATTTTTTGTCATGCTCTCTGCTTGTTGTCTGAGATGAGATGAAAGATTTTTAATAGTGATGGCATACAGCTCTAGAGACAAAAGGGTCTATTTCTTTCTTATCTTGGATGTGTTAAAAACACTCTACCTTCATCCCGCTACGTTCAAAAGGAGACAAAAGTGAAACGAAGCGAACAATTTTTCAGCACCATTAATAAAACAACCCCAAATGATATAAAATAGCCTTGTTTCACATGACAAACACTGTACCCACGAGCTTTGGCTTTTCTCATGAAGAGAGAGAGAGAAAACCTTCAGAACTTTTTCTGGGCTCTCAAACTTCCAGCGCGGTTCGTAGGGGCTGTAATTTAGCCCCAGGCATTTGAGAATCTACTTTGTGTGTTTTGGCAATGACATGAAAATGCAGAGAGAACTGTACATCTTGCAGTTGTACGCTGAGCTAGGCGATCTGAGGGGCCTGTCTATAATAGAGGAATCATCTTTTCTTCAATGAAGTGCTACTATTGTTGTGATCTTCAATAAAGGATATAATGGATGCATTCATGTGGTGGCTGTTGTTTGTGTGTGAGTCTTTCAGCGCACGGCTAAGCACACAAGAGTCTTTTAAACTCTTCTCTACTCACATCCAGTAGTGCTAGCATTTAGTGCCAAACTAGGTTGGTTTTCCCCCTGCAAGCTTCTGTTCCTATTATTTTTGGATAAAGCCAATTGACCATGAAATACCTCTTTATTGCAAAATGATATCTCCAAGCCCTCACTGTAGGATCATGGGTTAAAACACCACTGTAATGCACATTGGCATGGAGGTGTTGTTGGTTAAAATATTTAAAATTAGTCACTTTGGCCCATTGTAGGCATGTTAAGAAAGTGATAATCTTCAGGGGTCAGAAGTGGTACATGAGGCTGTGTCTGCTTCTGGGTACCACAATGATACCAATTGCCCATTTTCATATAAGTCAAAATTGAAGTTTTGTCTTTCGTGTGAGTAAACAGCATTCTCAGGCCTTCATAAGGTGACCTGAATAAAGTAAGTTCCTTCTGTTTGATTACAGCATTGGGCAGAGGAGAGATTTTCAAAGACAAAAGGAGAAGGTTGTGCCTGGAAAGGCAGAAATTTGCATAAACCCACAAAGCAATGGCACGAGCAAAATATATTTTAGCATGCAACGTGCATGTGTGCTTAACATATCACAGATGCAATCACCAGTGTGTGGGCTCTGAAGGAGGGAATGGTGTTGAGCAAGGCTACAGCCAACAACTGGTAGTACACAGGATGGGCCACGAGAGGTTGTCAATTTTTCAACTGTACAACAACAACAACAACAACACTTTTAGAAAAAGGGTAAGGGAGGAAATGTTACCTTGAATCTGCTCTAAAGAACTTACTTCAATCAATAGACCTACATTTAAATAAGTTTAGATGTAATTATCCGTTACAAATCTGGTTTTCTGCCTTGTTAGTCAGAGATCCTAGGCACTTTTATTTAAAATTTGTACTAATCTCAACCTCATTTAACTATACAATGTGAACAGTTTAGGGAAAGAGAGAAAAAAAAAGAAAAATATAAAACCTTCCAACATCTTTTCTTTTTAGGCAAGTTGAAAAGGATGAGCACCTAGCAAGGTTTTTTCTCAAGTCATTTTTTAAAGATTGTTATTATCTTTTCATATTAAAGTTAACATTACCATATGCTGTTGAGCTTTTGTTGATGGCAGTGCTTAAACTGGGATGTTGTTTCCTTTGGAGATTCTTACTGCTAGTCATTAATTTACATTTTTTTGAAATCGTACAGCGAGTGCTTTGTTGATGCCTGTTTTCATTTTGTTTCTTTCTCTTTTCAGGTCACACATGAGGAGTTTTTTCAAACAGTAAGTTAAGGCGATGGAATGAAATCAGTGACATCTGCCACTCATGCTCTCTTCCTCCATCCTGTTTGCCCATAGCCCCCCTTTTCTCCTTTTCTTTTTGTGATGCTCATGGTTTTCATCCCATTCAAAGGCCACCCCCAATTCTGCCTCCCCACCCCCCAGTTTCCCCAGTAATTACCCTGGGGAATGCATTTGAAGCTGAATCACTTTTTCTCCTTCATTCTTTGGCCCTTTATGGCTGTTGGTTTGGGGATGTCTTAATGTTCCCATTTGAACTGAGATATCTCTCTTCATAAACTTCAGTCATGTCCATTTTTATTTCTTCTCTGAGGAAATCAAACAACATGTCATGTAAATGAAGTGCCCAGCACTTAACATGATCCCATGCTGGTTGTTACAGGCTTCTAGGAATTGTCCTACTCTCTGCTTTTGGTGCCCTATTGTGGTTGACCATCTCCATACCAATCTAAATAAATAAAATCTAATTAAAAAGAAAAAGGACACAACTGCCTCCCAACTCCCTCTTTAAAAGCTGAATGAATAACATTGAATCTTCTCCAGTAGGAAATTTATGAGGCTGAGAGTTAGGGTCTTGATCCTGAACTCTTTACTCATACACTAATCCTCACACATTTGATTTATCCTTTCAGCTTCAGTTCACACAATGACTCATAAAAATAAGTGATGTAGGATTGGGCCCTTCAGAATCTTGCAATGATGCAGTTTTCCCCAGCGTTTTCTTTCATTAATGTGATTTTTAACTACTGGATATTCAGGCAAAGAAAATATAATCAGAACAGAGTTTTTTGTTTGTTTGTTTGTTTTTTTAATCCATACTGCATCATGTAAAGAAGGTAGTAACTTGTCAGAGAAGGATTTGATCCAAAAAGCATACTCATATGCATGTTAGATTTCTTCAGTAATAGATTTGTCTCTCCTCACTGTTAGATTAGGACCATTGCCAAACAGGATCCTCCTGTTTTGTTACAGCATGGGTGCTCCCTATTATAGTGCTCTAAAATATAGGACAAGCTGCTTAAAAAAAATTAAAAGAGAAAGAGAAAGAGAAAGAGAAAAAGAAAAAGAAAAAGAAAAAGAAAAAGAAAAAGAAAAAGAAAAAGAAAAAGAAAAAGAAAAAGAAAGAAAAAGAAAAAGAAAAAGAAAAAGAAAAAGAAAAAGAAAAAGAAAAAGAAAAAGAAAAAGAAAAAGAAAAAGAAAAAGAAAAAGAAAAAGAAAAAGAAAAAGAAAAAAGAAAAAGAAAAAGAAAAAGAAAAAGAAAAAGAAAAAGAAAAAGAAAAAGAAAAAGAAAAAGAAAAAGAAAAAGAAAAAGAAAGAAAAAGAAAAAGAAAAAGAAAAAGAAAAAGAAAAAGAAAAAGAAAAAGAAAAAGAAAAAGAAAAAGAAAAAGAAAAAGAAAAAGAAAAAGAAAAAGAAAAAGAAAAAGAAAAAGAAAAAGAAAAAGAAAAAGAAAAAGAAAAAGAAAAAGAAAAAGAAAAAGAAAAAGAAAAAGAAAAAGGAAACCCAGATATTTCTTTGCCAGTATTTCAAACTGTAACACAGATCACCACCAAAAAGGAAACAAAGGAAATTCTAGACTACAGTAAAACCTGATCTGTTTAGTATATGCCCTTAAAACTTAATGTGCACGGTTAGGATCCAGTTAAGTGCTCTGTCGCTAAAACTTGGATTGAAACAGCCCTGCTGTAAAGTTTCTTTCCTGATGTCATTTTAAAGTGAGAAGAGGCAAGAAGAGAAACAAATTGACACGTTCTGTGATAAATTCCTGTAATGGATTAGAAACAGTGCACTGCTGTCACTGAAGTCAGAAGAACAGAACCATTTGGGAAATGGTTCAGAGATGCTGGCTCTGGTTATTTCTTCCAGTGGAGGAATAAGAATGCTGGAAATTTGCCTTGTGTGTGTGTGATCTGGACTCAAGTCCCTCTGGAAATGCATTAAAAAAAAAGGAGGTCTTGTTGCTAAAGGGTATTGTTTGGAAAAATATACGAAACAACAACCAGCAAAAGAAACTGCTTTTGTAGATGATGGGAAATATCAGGAATGGATAAAGTTATTCACACTAGGCTGAATTCTCATGTCTATCTTCCCTATCTGAGAGTGAATAAGAAGGAAACTTAGGATTTCTTCTATTCTTGCCTCTTCAGGTACTGAACTCAGGAGGTCCCGTTAGGATTTTAAAAAGGCCAATTTTGCAGACTGCTGGAGAGGCAGAAGGCAGTTTGCTGACTGGTTGGAATCCCATTTATTTTGTTTTCTTCTGTTTTGGGAGAGAACATTTTGGTATATTTAGGAGGTTACCCTCCAACATCTGGGAGCAGTTTTCACACCAATTGATGGGAAGACAAGCCTTGGTTTCACCATTGATTCCTACCCCACTGCTGACAAAAGGCCATCTCCATGTGTGTGCCCCACTCACTTCCCAGCTGGGGACAGCCACCCGAGAGGCTCCTCTCCTTCAAGGCCCCTTCTGCCAGGGTAGCTGCTCCTCAGGGCTGGAAGTCTGCAGGAAGGAATCCAATTTCCCCTGTTCTCTGCCTCTGAGCAGCTCCTGTTCTACAGGAAAATGGATTTTCCTGACGCCTCCCTGTTCACCCTGACTTGAGAGGAGATTCTGGGGTTCCACCACTGCTGATGTCCCATTGCTTCCTTATCACCCCCCAGTGCATCCCAACCCCTCTGTGAGGGGTGTTAGAAGGACCTGATGCTTTTTTTGGGGATTAAAATACAGACATTTTGCCCCAAACTAATGACATATTTCAAAATATGAGGAAGGAACAGGAAGGAGTCAGAGAGGGCTTTTTCAGAGCAAAGTCTACCTGGATGGTTTTAATGGAGGTGTAGAATTATACGAGTATGAAATATTATTTATGAACTAACCTGCACTCTCACTGCCTGAGATAACATTTTACTGGCCCGTGCAAAGTGATGCAATTCTTCGGCTTCCTTCCCTGCTATAAGTGCACTCACAACCTGAATGGGACATTTGGGGACCCATTTCCAGTGTGTGGATCTCAGACCAAATTGCACAATGACAGATCAGGGGTCTGCTTTGAACAGGAGCAACATGCAAAGCAGTCTTCCTGGTGAGGGATTTTTAGGGTAATTTATAATCAGGGAGAGTTGTAGAAAACACATGTGATGATGATGGAGCATCTAAGATACCATCAGTGGAAAATGCAATACATATTTTCATACGTGTAACATGACCAATTACAAAAACTCTCCTTTAAAATTATCCTCTGACCAATTTGTACCTCTGCAAACTTGCATCTCCACATAGCCACCAAATTCAAGGCAGAGAGAATGAGAAAAACCTAAGGCCAGCAGCCAGCATAAAATGAATCTATAGAGACTCAGGATACCACAATATCAGAGCAAAAGCAGGACTGTGGTGAGGAGTCCCATAGGGCTGGGGAAAAGGGGAATATTAGGGTAAAGCCACTCTGGGCTAACCTGGCTTTTGCATCTCCTTAGTGCAAGTATTACCCACACTGCTGCTGAACCATGGAAAGCTGGAAGACTCAGACAAACCATGTGCTGCTCATGGGGATTTCCAGCTGGCAGCAGACATTACAGCTATAGAAGGGGGCATTGCAAAGGTTGTGGCACCAGATCTCAGCCAAGGGGCTGAGCAGCAGTCCACTTTCACCTATGGCCACATGTCCTGGCTTCTGTACATTGGAAGGGGCCATCTGCTCCTTGTAGACCTGAGAATGGCTTGTCTTAGATTTGTTGTCTCCAGCAGCGGTGACTTAAGCACTTCTAGTAGAAGAACTGCTCTGGTGATCCCTACTTTCCCATTTTGGCAGTATAGAGGAGCTGTCATCAGGATTCATCTGACCTACTATTGTTCATCCCCTTTTCCTTCAAACTAGTAAAATTTCCTGCTGCTTTCCTGTGAGTTAAATACCAGGGATTTAAGATGAGCAGTGCAGCAAATCATCTGTTGGCTCTTGCTTCCTCTCTCTCCCTCTCTGTCTCTCTCTGCAAGCAGCACTTCCTCCAGCACTGATTTATATCTGGTTCCGCAGGAAAAGAAGCCACTGGGGATATTTCAGCCTTTGACACCACAGTCTCCAGAGACCCAAAGCTGAGCTCATGGCTTGCAAGAGCAGCTGTGTGGATGCCCAAGGAAACCCAGCCTACCTCCCTGTCCTCACTCCCACCCCGCTTGCTGAGGGTTTTCGTGTTTTGGATGGGCTTGATGGATGTGGAATAAAGCCATGATTGTCACCAGGAGCTCCCCTAGACTGTTCTGGCCAGGAACCCATGGTGTGGATGACTACCCAGGGCACTGCTAAAATGTAATAGTGCCTACAGTGTTGTAAAACTCTAAAAACAATCCCTTTACCTCTGGCTACAGTGGCTGAATGCAGAGCTTGGGAGCTCTGAGTTTCCTCCAGATTTACCCTCAACACTCAAGCCAAGGCATCTCTTATGCTGAGCTTCCTAACTGACCTGTGCTGTGTGGAAAATCTTCTGACATCTCCAAACAAAAGGTGCTTAAGAATATCAGCTTGCTGTTAGTTGAGTATGGCCTCCTGATTAGCTCAGACTGCACCTCCTGTTCCTAAGAGAAGTCCATGGCATTTGGAAGGAGGTCACTGCTTTTGTCACCAGTGATATAATCTGATATAATATCATAATTCTGATAGAATAATGTTCTTGCCACCAAAGGAGCAGTTTTGATTTGTCCATCCAGGCAGACAACACAGAGCTCCCTGTGTTGATCACACCCTTTTATTCCCATGAGGTGATGCTGCTGCCCGAGGTTTGGGTGGCCCAGATGCAGGGCTGGATCTTCATGCAGGGTTTGCCTGGCTCCCACCCCGAGGCTGTCACAGGTGACCTGCAAGGGGCTCTGCTGCCCAGGGGATGAGCAGCTTTCAGAAGTGATCAGCTGCTGCCAGCCCTCACTGCTCTGCTGGGAGTCCTGCCTTTGGGGTCATCTTCCACCCTGCAGCATCATCCAGCCTGGCATGTGCCCCCCTGCCTTGTACAGTAGGGGATTGCTGAGAAAACAGCTCAAACTGCCTTTTGTTCATCTTTTTAATGGCTCTCCCCTACACGTCACACTGGTCAGGAGCAGAATCCATAGATTAGCTGAGCCATGAAGCTGAGAAACATTCAAGCTTCTGACTTGCTAGTTCTCAGCCAAGTATTTCAGCTATCAGAGCTCTGTGTAGGGTATGTGGATACTTCTGTTTGTCTGCTCCGACAGGTGGTCTTGAAAACACAGGTTTCCTAGCTGAACTTTTATTCTGACTTTTAAAAAAAAATAAATAAAGCCAGTCAACTTGACTCTCCTAGGGTCTGTTTTATTTCAATAGGGAAACAACTTACTAATTAGGGTAAGACTCTTTAAGAAAATATGTTTTCTATTCCACTGATAGTCAGTTACAAGTGATAACACTGTTAAATGTAGTGCCTAATAAATCCAGAAAAACTACCCAATAAATGTAAGTAATAACAATGATTAACAATAAATTAAATGCAGAGAACTAGGAATGTACCACATTATTTTTAACTAGTCTGGTCCATCGGGTTCTTATTATTCAGTTTGTCCTCCACACCTGGAGTTTATTAGAGTGTAATACAAACTAAACAGTCCCTCAGAGAGGCCATTGGAAGGGCTTAGTATAAAACAATATACAAGTTTAATAGTTGTAACTGACCCTTTTTCTTTTGCAAAAACTTATCTTGGTAATTCGATGCTTAAGGAGATGTAATGCTTTTTTACATAATCCTAATGGGTAATTTTCTTTTTGGTTTAATGTAGATTATTTTTATTCACAAGACAGCAAGACCTATGACCAAGTCCATGATCTCCTATTCTTCCAGACATAGAATAGTTACTCAAGAGTATTTTTCTTTCTTCACCCATTTAAAGATCAAGCAAGCAAAAGGTTTAACACTGTAGGCTCTACAAATGATGAAAGTGTACAGTTAGAAATGACTAAACTTCACCAGAGTCATGCCTGGCTAAAGGTTTTAAGCAGCTTAAAGTTCAGGGTTGCTCAGACTCAGGTGGCTTTTTTTTGGCACAGTGCAGATATAAGGTTCATTGGCTGCAATATGAATCCAGACCTGACCTTTAAACACTTCTAAACTTGGACTAGGGGTGTTGGCTGAAATCAGTGTATTTTATTAATACATATCCATGAGTAACAAACAAATATTCATATGACAAATGTTGTTTGTAGCTGGAATTTTGAGTTAGTTTTCCTTTGGATTTTAATTTTAAAAGGTTGGAAAATGATAATTGCCTTTTTTTTTTCCTCTCTCTCTCTTCCTCTTTCCCTTTCCCCCTTCACTTTTGAAACCACAAGCTATGGGCAATGGTAAATCCACAAAACAAAAGATTCTTTTCTAATTTATTTCCCTGAATTTCCATTGTTACACTTATGCCATCTATTGGACTACAGTGTTTTTCTGTCCTATTCCCTCTATTTCAAATAAAACATACTTTAACTTCTCTGTGGTTTTTAGATGCTTTTAAAGCTTACAAATAGTGGTCAAAGGAGGTGTTTTCCTCACACAATGACCTGTAATATTTTGTGTCTGTGTTTCCAGTGTTTCACTACTTCTCCATACTTACCGACCCCATACATTGTTTCAGACTAAAAATCCCTTTGTTTAGATGTCTTTACATGCTCCAAACCACAACTTCTGACATTGACACTGCAAATTAGCCCATAAACCCACAAAAAAACAGCTCAGAAACAATTAAGAGAGAATGTTAATTCAGTGCTGTTCAGAGGTGTAAATAAGTCAACTAACATATGGAATCTGAAGCAGGGAATAGAAATATTTCTTTATAGTCTACATTATCTTCAGACCTACTCATCTTGCAGGATTGGCTCCAATTCTTACTCACTCAAATAGTGTTGCCAAAAACCACATACAGCTTGCTCACTCTAAGCCTTCATTTTATAATCAAAACCATTTTTATTTTGATTTACTCCCACTTCATTTTAAGGGATGAGAAACTATTCCTTGTTTCTGCAAATATCATCTTTGCTTCAAACACAGACTTCACTTGCTTGATAATATAACCAGGCAAACACTACAAAAATAACTTATTTTGAAACAAATAAAGGATAAGTACAATTGCCAAAGATTTTTCAGGTGTGTTGGTTTGGCTTGCTTTTTATTTTGTAAGTATCTCTGGCAGGGGGAAAAAACTCAGGAGGAGTAATATATCTGGATAATTTTGTAAAAGCAGCCAGGAAAAATGGAATTTGCTGTTGCACCATGAGGATTTATCTTAATGGCTTATAAAGCCATTGGCCAATGAAGTTGGAAGCGTGGCTCCACTTCTTTAAATGTGATATGGTCCATATTCCTAAAAAGTTAGAGTTTGAAAATTAAAAAGCACCACAGATCCTGTGGTGGAAAGAAAAATGTAAGGTGCTGTCACATGGGTGATAAACACTCAGGTTGTGCTGGGGAAGCAGGTTCTAAGAGAGGACTGTCCCTGGACTGCCAAAAAGGTGCTGATTGCCAGCAGGTTCTCCTGGCCAGTCACTGCCTCAGGTTGGAAGGGACAACAGGGGTCATCTATAACAATATCCTGCTCAAGCAGGGTCATCCCAGAGCACAGGGTGCAGGATTATGTCCAGATGGTTCCTGAGTGTCTCTGGTGAGGGAGACTCCACAACTCCCCTGGACAATGTGTTCCAGCGTCCAGTCACCTGCACAGTAAAGAAAAGGGGATGTGCTGCTCTGTTTCTGCATTTCCACCACACCAGTGTTGGATTCACAGAGAGTTTGAGGCTGTCTTGCCACAGGGCTCCCCACAAGGCTTCTGGTGCTTTTTGTGGGGTAGGAGGAAACAAGTGGCTGCAGCTGCCTCTTGCCAAAATGATCCAACCCACTGGTGTCCTTGGGAGCGCAGCTTCAGCCACCGTGGGCCCCACTGACATTAATGAAAAATTCACAAAAAACAGGAGAAACTTGAAGGGTCCTTGTTGCTTTTGCTGT
The DNA here is from genome assembly GCF_971803275.1 of Cyanistes caeruleus. Lineage (NCBI taxonomy): Eukaryota > Metazoa > Chordata > Aves > Passeriformes > Paridae > Cyanistes > Cyanistes caeruleus. The sequence goes on along the minus strand of NC_141708.1, from coordinate 8,505,500 downwards.
CACTTCTCCTACCAATGGGGAAAACATGCTGGGTTTGTAGTACATGGATCTGCTCTCATTTACACTGATGTCCCTTTATTCAAAGAGGAAATCCTGGGTTACTCTGACTCAAGGTCTGCCCCTGGGAGCCTTCCCGAGTTGTTTTAACAAAGCTGTGTTCTCCACGCTATCATTTACATAACTGGATGTCTGTCCTGCTTGATCCATGCCCTCATCAATATGCTTAGTGCTAGTGTTATTTGATTTGATTTATTCTGCTTTTTTCCGAATCATAGATTGATTCCACATAAAAATTCCTGGGGAAATCAGGCAGTTTCTCTGTAGCACTTGATTTTCTCTACACTGCAGCCCCCCTGAAAACTACAGTCTGAGAAGGAAAGGTACAGAGGCTGAGAATCAAAGCAGAAGGCTTCCACAGTAAGCTGAGACTCAAATAAAAATGCACAGACATAGGTAATGATGGCTTGGAGAGGAACAGTTCTTTTGCAATTGAATGTATCGAGCATCCAAACAAACAGTAGATTGTTTCTTGGGTTTCTTTTTTCTTTTTTTTTTCACATAACATATCTTTTGGGAGTCAAAGTCCTATGCATAATTAAGGAAGTTTCTTTTTTAACCAGATGCATTGGGATGTGTGCTCTCTAAACAAAATAAATAACCATTACAATATGAGAACTGCGGGGTCATTTTATCCCCACCCGCCCTCCCTCCGCTTTGAATTTTCTCTGTGGAAAATCAGACACCATCCCTGCTGCCTCCTAGGAGCAGCACTGTGATCTTGCAGACTCCTGCACCATGGGACCCCCTGTGCTGGCAAGCAGACAGCAGTGTAGACCATCTCTGGGAGGAACAAAGAGTGCACAGAGGTGGGAGGGTGGGCTGGGAACAAGGGAGCCAGAGCATCCCTGGTTGCCCTCCTTCCCAGGCCTTGTATTGGCATGGAAATGATTTCTCCTTATTGATTCCTGCCCTTGTTCACATGCATGTCCCAGGAGGGTGTTTTTCCTCTGCTTGTGTGTATGTTTTTATTTGTACAGGGCTTGGGTGTCTACTGGAGAAAAGTGACACCCAGGATGTCATTATGGTGTGACCAGATTGGCATTGAAGAGGCACATGCATGGTAGGATCTGCCTCAGAGGCAAAATCCAGCCCTGATCAAGGACTTGTGCCCTGAGCACTCCTAGAAACCACTGGTCCTCAGAAAGTATTTCAATGGTGCAAGCAACAGGCTCTAAGACAGACAGAGGGTAGCAGGACACACGACAATAAGGAGGAAAACAAGTGTTGCTATGGCCTGAGCGAGCCCAGGAGTGAGCCTTGTCAGGCCTGTGAGAACACTGGTTATCTGGGAATTTCCCCAGCACAATCAGTAGGTTTGAGAAATTAGCAAAACATTTTCAAGAAAGATGAGAAACCTGGAAACAAATTACTGCTGACGAAAATGAATGAAAAACCTAAATGGGTTGCATGGGAAGTGCCCAGAGGCAGAGTATTTCTGAAAACCAAGCTTGTTGCTCAGGCATTTTGGTAAATCTTGCTGTCCTTCACATCTTGCAGACTGGGATTCTTTCCTCTGTGCAGGCAGTGTTGACATGTATGGTTTTTGGTCGGTTTTTTTGGGTGTGGGTTTTTTTTTCCTTTTTTTCCTTTTTCCTGAGGTATTTACATGGAGAGCTCCTACTCCATGTTTAAAGAAGAAAAATCCACAAAAGTTAAAATTCACCTGGGGGCAAAGACTCTGCTCCTGGACTTGACAGATGTCTGGCTGCAGTCTGGGTTGTCTGACTTCCAGTTTGGGCTTTTGGGAGAGAAAGCAGATAGGAGGGCTTCTTGAAGTGCCTCCCACAGGACAAGGGGTGATGGATGGATGATTACAGGGCTGGGTTCAGGCTGTCTGACCTGTGCTCCTGACAGCTGGGTTGGGTTGTTCCAGGGAGGCACTTCTGGAGGGCCTCAGCATGGCCTGAAACCTGAGAGCACGTGGATGTCATGTCCTACCAGCTGGGGTGGCTGATGGACGTGAGGGAGTAGCCCGTAGGTCTGTTCTTCTTCCATGGCCTTGGGTTTCCAAGATGGATTTTTCATGTCAAGAGTGCTCCTCACACACCAAGGAGGATGTCTGTGTCCCACCATGCTGACCTAACATTTTCATCCTTATCTTGGGCTGCAAACAGCAGGACAGCCAGCAGCAACTAGACAAATCATGGATCAAGTGTTCCACAGATGCAGAACCAGGAAAACCCGGTGGAATTAGGGCTGCAGCATTTCCCATCCTTGACCTGGTCCCTTGGCAGCCACAGGCTGGTGGCCTCAGGTGTCCCAGTGAGCTCCAGAGCCCATGGAGTTATAACCTGGTGTTCTTCATCCTTTTTCCTGAAACATGTGATTTGGCTCTCTCTGGAAGCTGTGTCCAAAGCCAGTGCCATGGGACTGGCATGATCTGCCAATAAACACTTTGAATCTTTTTAATGTTGGAGCAATTGTGGCAGTGAAGGCTCATCCTTTCCAAGCCTTTTCCCATATCTTTTCATAAATATGTCAGGGCAACCTCAGGGCTAGACTAAGCCAACCTGCTCATTCCCACCAAGCCAGGAGATATTCAGATTTAATTTACCAGCTTGGAGGCTTTCTGAGGCAGTGAGATATCTTCAGATAAAGCACTATATTTCAAGATGATTATTGTTATAATGGGAAGGCAGTTTATATGAAACACTCTGTTCTCTCTGTGTCCCACACTTCTACAGGACATTCTGGATAACTGGTACCATAAAAACGTGCTTTTGGCAGGATTCAGATAGCAATAAAGTTAAGCACTTTAGATTACAGCTAGGAGAGAGAAGGGGGAGAAAGGAAATTCCTTTGAAAATTATAATTTCAACATGATAAATCTGGCTGAAGAAGTGCAGCAACAGATAAAAATCAGCCTTGGTAAAAGGCTGTGACCATTCAATGAAACAGTGAAACATTGAAATGTGCAGAAAGTGTTTTACCATGAATTAAAAGTGCAGAGAGTTCATCAATGAGCAACAGTTAGCTAATGAGAAAAGCAGAACCATGCATTTAGGAAATGTAAAGAAAACTTAAACCTTGTAAATTTTTATGTTTTGCCCTTTGCAGCAAAATATGAGAACCAGGTTAAAAGACAAAAAAACAAGCTCCCCCCTGCCCCCCCCCCCAAAAAAAAACCCTAACCAAAACCAAACCGACTGAGAATGTCTATAAAATTGACCTAGTCAAAAGAGAAACAAAAAACCAAAAAAAATTAGAAAAAAAACCACTATTGACATATAGAGAACAGAAATACTGAGACATAGAAAATACTAATTTTTAATTCTCACGAACATAGTTTTTATTCCCCAGTTATAAAACAGATTTTTTTTTTTCCAGCTCCTTTTGGCAAAGCCCAATCTGCTGGAAATATTGAATAATGGGTATGTTCTATAGGTACATCCTCAGAAGGACACCTAGGCATGACAAAGACAGTTTTATCAGCTGTCTATTGAAGTCTACAGGTAAATGATTGCCCTAGACTCAACCAGAAATCCAGAGCAGTCTCTGGAAGAGAAAAACATCTAGGATCCTTGACTTTCATAGCTTGTTCATAATTTAAAAAAAATTCCCCTGGAAGGTACCATACTGGAAAATCCAATCTATAAATATGCCTTCCGGATAGACAAGAGAGTGCTTTAAAAACTAAGGCAACAATTGGATAAACTGATTTAAAAGCACATATGTTGTTTAGAGGCAATGCTAATACATTCCAACTTATTACTCTATTGGTCTGAGAGGTAATTTTCCATGAAATTAAGCTCTTTCAAAATCTATAAAATACTTTATTTTTTTTAAAAAAAATTCTCCTAATCATTAGCACCATTGACACCCTTTATACATACAGGAGCAGGTGAACTTTTAGAGGGCTGTAGCTGGTTTCAAGTACATCCCTCCTTTCTGCAGGCTAGACCCTCCCTGAGCTTGGCTGCTCTCCAGTGTGCTTGGTAGATCATGAAGCACCATCCAAGCTCTGGCTTGAGCACTGCTGCCTGCAATGTCCTTAAACATTCAACCTTTGACTGGTTGGACTGATCTGAAACATGCAAGGCCAAATTAAGAGTCAGCACCTTGCCACCAAAATCTCTCAGATATTAAAGCACATTCATCTCTGAGGAGCAGTTGTCTTGGATCAGGTGGAGATTGGCACAAGGGAATTGCAGACTGGCTTCCTGACTCCGAGTTTTGCTGGCCATGCAGAGTGCCTTCAAACAGTCCCTGCTCTGTAAAGCCATCATGTAGGATGGCAGGGTAACTCAGGTTGGAAACAGCATCAGCATGTCTCTAGTCCAACCTTCTGCTCAAAGAATGTTCAGCTATGAGGTTGGGGTAGGTTGGTAGCATCTTTATCCAATTGTACTCCCAAAAATTCCAAGGATGGAGACAGCTCTGTCTCTCAGGACATCTCATAGCTTGATTGTCTTCATGGTAAAATATTTCTTCTTTCAAATAATGTCAGCTGTCTCCTGTCATCCTGCAGTGGCTCTTACTGCTGTAAAGTCTCTGGATCTCCGATTTTGTCTTATCAATATCAGCCTCTTAGGTACTGGAGTAGGTTAAACAACTCTGGAGGATGTAGACTGATTTCACACACATGTACATGGTTGGGATAACTGAAAAACTAATCAAATTCTACTGAGAACCTCTGCAAATGCATTGAAGCAAACCTGTCCTCCCCAGAATTGCAGCAAGTTTTTCTTTCTGCTTCCCACACAGATCCTTTTGTGGTCAAGCTGGAGTGTTCACTGAAGTGCAGCAGCCAGGAGCCTGCTGACCTGCCCAGAGTCAGAAAGGACACTGCAGGTTCTGCAAGAGTCCCTGCAGAGGTGCCTGGCTGGGTCTGTCTGAGGTAACCACACTGCCACCCTTCCTGACTGACCTGCCCTGCTGGGGAAGGCTGTCAGATCAGCTCATTGCGAGTGGGTTTGGTTTCCTGGTCATCTTCCAGGGACCACTTATTAATCCCAGTAGTGATCTCAACTTAAAAAACAGGGGCCTCTCATGGTCAAAATCTCCCCAAATTTGAAGCAGGCATCTACAGTTATCCCATAGATGTCAAATCTGTCCTGGAGGACATACATCCACCTCCCTTCCTACATAACATACAGTAGCAGTTAACTGTAATGAGTGGTAATATAACTCAAGTGCCAAAGGGATTAGACATAGAGGGTTCGGCATAAAACACGATACTCAGGGTTTATTCTCTTTATATTTTTTCCCCTTTAATTTTAATGTGGTGGGCTGGGGCATTTGTATTTAATTCTGTTGTTGCATATACATTGCATTATTTTCAGTCTATAAAATTTATATTCCTCTTCAATTAGATTACAGCTCAACCAAAAAAGAGGGGACTCTGCTCTGTGAAAATGCCATTCCAGTTCTTACAGAGCACAGGCAATTGTCACTTCTTTCCTCCTCTCTGTCCTCGTCCCCCTCCCCGGTCCTGCTCCTTTCCTTAACTCAGCTGTGCTGCAGCACTTGATCAATTGCAACAGCACTAGAAAAAAAAAGTTAGTCATACATGATCAGCAAAATGGCCCAAATGATGTCATCCATCAAGATGGACATCGCAATTTGCCAACTATTTTCTCATAAATCAAATCATAGTCCCACAAGGAAGAAGAGCAGCTCATGAAGAGCCAACATGGCAGCAGTTATCGGCAGACTGAGAGAAATGCTCCCTCAAGTATACAGTAATTATTTTTACTCGATGGGAAATAAAGAGGGGAGAGATGGTAGTGTAGAACTGGAGAGTGTCTGCCTCACTTCATTACTATTCCCTAGGCAAGGGACGCAACATATGCTTTTCATTGTGAAGCCAATAATTTTGAATCTTGGGACAGGTGAAAACTTAAATGACATTTGCAAACCTTGATTTATTTCCCTGCTTAACTCTGGAACATGCCTTAGATTTAGCTCTGTAAGTTTCAATAGATTAGTGGCCAGTGTCACTGAATTTGCTGTGACCTTTAGCAAGTCTTTCCCTTTTTGTATCAGTTAATTAAATATTTTGGATACTAATAATGCCTTACTTAAACCATCCCTGTTTTCTTTTTGTGTACACATATGAAACAACAGGGGGATAGCATGAACACTTTAATTTTTTATTGAGATTGTCTCTTGCATTTTTTTCCTCTCTCTTTCCCTCGCTTTCTCTGTTTTTTCCCCTCCCATGTGCAATTTTACTTGCTGGAAATCTCATTAAAAGTTATTTATGAGCTGCTAGTGATCCCGTAAGAATTACACCTAATTCAGCCTGTAAAGCTTTTGAGTTACATTGCTTCCCAGGAATCGTCCCTACAGCAAGAAGGACCACCTTTCCCATTGTTTGCCTTTCGTTATCATTAGTATAAATACTTCATGAGAGGTTCCTTACAAATGCAGAGCGGCTCATTGACAGGATTTAGGCACCAAGTGCCACTTGGTATGTTAAGATTTTGCTTCCTGATTCTTTTGATTCATGCCATTTTACATGTGGGGAAACTAATGATTCATAAAAGTGACATCATTTGTTCAAGACTCACAGAACGTGTCAAGAAAAGTCTATTTCCTTGAAAACAGCCAAAGGTTAATAATATTATGGTCTAGAGTTGTATTTGCTAATCAAATTAAACCTCCTTGGGAAGCTTCAGAAGGGTTAGGGATTCAAGGCAAACATTCTTTATCTCTCTAGAAGTGAAGAATTTGCTTCTTTCTTAGCCTGTTATTTTATTGTCAGGCTGCATTTTTTTTTTTCAGAAGTTTTTCAGACTGACAGTGAAAATATACCTAATACATTCAGTATATCACATAAAGTATTAGGTATCCTGATTTTTCTGTAAGACTTGGGACTTTGTGCTCTTCCATCTTAGTCCAGTCTACCATTTGGGGCAGCTGTCATTATAATAATAATAATAGGACAATGAATATAGGTTTTTTATTTTCCTTCAGTAGTTAGATAAGGTTAGGAAACTAGAGCAGTTAAATCATCTGTCAAGGGCTGTAGTAAATATGGATCAGGAAAATTAGTGAGAACTGGTATAATTTTTTTGCTAGGCCAGGCAGCCACATCATTGTTCTGTGATATTGGAAAGGCAACATGCAACAATTAGTGCAGAAGATCTTCCCCAGGCACCAGTGTCTGAACACAGACACATCAGAGTGTTTGGGCATCTGATTCACTTAATTGTGAATAAACATCTGCTAAATTTCAGCATTTACACTCAAACCAAATCGGGCCAGTTTATAGTGCTAGAGAATTTAAGCACAGCAAGAGATGATCTCTGCTCCAACAGAGAAAGGAAGCAGAACTAAAGCAGGACTAAAAAGGGAGTGTGATCCTCTTCCCTTACTGGTGTGAGCTGGAGAGGCTATAAATACTCTCACCAAGGTGAGTGAAGTCCACCAAAGGGCTGAGGACCAAACCTCAGTCTCAAATCCCAGCCTTGACCTGTAGCCACACAAAGCCTGTCCTTCCTCCTACTCCTGCTAATTGGTTTAGCCAGCCCACCCAGTGAACATCAAAAACCCTTCCAGGTCACCTCTCAATACAGGGAGAAATTTCAAGGGGGGAAAAATAGCTCACTTGGGATGAAGGAGGCTTTGTTTCATCAGCTGTCAGGAAGAACTCCGGCTTTTGTTTGAAGGAGGAGTGAAGACAGGAAGTGAGATGAAATCCATGTTATTTTCTAACCAGTCAGGGAGAAGCAGGAGGTGGACAGAGACTGGGATGACCTGGCTCATCCGCCTTGCTTTTGAGGGTGGCCCTTCGCTGATCTCAGCTGTGCAGTCCTGGAGCTCCTCTCTTGCTCATCCTGACCCAGGCTGATGTCCAGGAAGTCACTGTGGAGTGCAGAGAACAGTATGTAACATCTCACCAAAAAATAAAACACAGAAAACTCCTGCTTTCCTAAAAGCAGTAAAGGACACAAGGAAGGGTGAAGTTTGAAAGTATAGCCTAATTGGGGATTTGCAGCCTAAACTACAGAAAAAATGAAACAATGTTATAGCAAGACACTCCAGAGAATCACTGATAAAAGAATAAAAGATTATAAATGTCTGTCCTTAATTAATTGTATAGCTCAAAAACAAAGACTACATTTCCTCAGAGTTCTCGGTTTTCACTCTCATGTAGTACAAAGTCAGCACTAGCACTCACAATTCTGGAATTCAATACTCACTCACAATTCTGAATTCAATACTGGAATTCCACTTGGTGCCATTCCACTTGCAATTCCCAACTTTTCAAAATAACTCATCTTAAAAAAAATTAATGGTTATTTTCCTCCAGGCTAGCAGGAGCTAACACAAACAGAATATTTCCCTTGTTCACTACAAATTGCATAAAAATCACATGCACTTGATTAAGCTAACAAGAAAAAACTGACTCTATCTTCTCAAAACCACTGAACACTACCCACACCAAACTTTCTGGTCTAGGTTAAAGGGCAGAAAAGAATTGTTTTTTTTCTTTTCAGGAGAGAGGCTCCTGATTAGTGCTGGCTAATGGTTGAGGCAGGACTCAGGGAGTCCACCCTCTCAGCTTCCCCATGGCTCCTGCCTTGTGATGGAAGGCCAATTTGGCTCTGACTTTGCAAAACCTTAAACAAGGCAGCGAGAAGAGACTCAGCTGGATTAGGCATGGATAATGCAAAGCTGAGGTGGCTGGGGCAGCCCCTGTGTTTCTCCATCAGGATTTATACAAGGGGACACACTCCATTGATGCTGGCAATCATGGTGGTCCACACTATCCTTATTGCTAAGGTTTTGTATTATATTTATTGTTAAAGGGAATTTCTGTATTAGTAGTTGAATTAAGAGCTCATAATTGAACCCAGAGAAAGAAAGAGAGGGAAAGAGAAAGCTCCTGCTGCAAAATGTCAGTTTAGAGGATCCCACCTACCTCAGAAGCCATTGTTCCAGCTGGGTCTGATGGCTCCCAGAAGTCAGGCAGAAGCCCAAAACACTCAAATTACGGCCAGATTCAGTTACCAGCTGGAAAAAGAGAACATGCCAAGAATATATAGGTGTGTAGAAGCTGCTAAAACAGGGGGGAAATGATCAGAAAAGGAAAAAGTTCTCTTTCTGAAAAAAACCCCAAACAACAGAACAGGTAAGAGGTTTTCTTTTGAAAAGCTCCAGCTTGTTCTCTGTGACATGAACATCTCTTCCAGCTTCCTGAGACACACATAGCCTCGAGCAGACTTGCTGGTTCTGGTCCAGTCAAGCTCCTAATAAGTCAGGCAGAAATCTGCTTAAAATTTTCCTTTTCTCATTTCCTATGACTCCATGAGAGTCTGCTCTCTGCAAGATAGAAGAGGATCTTAATTCCAGTCTCTCCTTTCGTGTATACCCCCAGCATACTCTGCTCAAATTGATGTGAATATTGGGGCAGGCAGGGAGAGAAGAGAATTTCTTCAGTATCTGTAACCCTTCTCCTTTTAGCCAAGAGAAACACAAATGGTAATCCCTTACACTTCATTTAGAAAATGGGTTTCCACAGCTATGGAAAGCTGATTGTTATTGCTTTTCATCTGATTTCCACAAGGTCTGCAGGCCCTCCCTGCCAACATGACACCCTAAAATGAATGTGTAATGTGGTTGTGATCAGGCTAGTCATGGACTAGAACTTCTTCACAGTGAAATGACTTCTTTGCATTTATCTTTCCAATGTCTATTTGCCAATTTTTTATTCAGTGCCATGTTCTGTGGCAACAATTCTTAGTTTTCTGCCTATTATCACTCCTAGACTTCTTTTATCTCTCTTGGCTTCATCTTTCCATTAAATATTACTAGCACTGGAATATTTTTTCTCTCAGATCTTGCATTTCTTCTACTTGAATCTAATTTTGTTGTGGTTTTAATATTTGGCTTGACAGAGAGACAATTTCCTCTGTTCACAGGCTGAAATTGGTTTTGTTTTATTGATAACTCTGTTCATTTCTGCTATCAAATAACCATTACACATTTTCATTTGGTACAACTGCTCAGCCACTTTGCATTGCCAATAACTAACAGTGAAAATGTACTGGTAAAAAAGTGGCAAAATACTGCTGAAAAAGACCTTTCTTTAGGCAATTAAAAAATTTATAAGCTTCACATTAATTAAGAGGAGATAAAGAGGAAGCTCGAATATGTAATGTTTGAATGTTAGCTTAGCATTTAAAAACCTGAAATTTTAATACAAGTGGTTCCTTGCCTCAAAGCATAATTTTGGTCAAAACCTTAAAGTTTTCACAGGGCAAAGGAAAGAACTGTGAGTTATAAACAGTACTCTGCACACAAATGTACACCTATACATACACACAAATATTTATTCCGTGAATAGTTTTTTTGAGCATCTGTTGTAGTGTGGCAGAGCCAATTAAATTTCATTTCTGCCTGGGAGGAGACAATCTGCACTCTGTTTTTCCAGTGGCTGTGCCAGTTAACGTGCAGGATTACTCTGCCTTTCTCCTACCTCTGTTTGGTTTTTATCAAGCTGAACAACAACAATTGTTTTCAGCTGCTCTTTTGCATGTAAAATAATCTTTGCACGGATGGCTGCAGGTCAGGCTTTTCCTTTTGCTGGGATTTTAATGTGACATGGTAAATGTGCATTTCATCACCCCAGTGTGTTCTGCTCTCTGGAACACTTCCCACCCACCCAGGGCAGAGGAGAGGAGCCTTGCTGCCAGTTTAGGATGTCACTGATGTCTTTCTCTGTGACCAGTCTCTGCTTTTGGAAGCTGGGCCAGGATAAATCCTGCTGCACCAGCTGTAGCCATTCTCTGATGAAGATGGGCACTCCTGTTCAGGCGGTAGAAGTTCAGATTTTGGGATGCAGCAGCTGTAAGCATCACCCCAGTCTGGGGGCTGTGAGTTTAGTCCAGTGTCACAAGCACCGGCAAGGAAGACACAGATGTAGACATTTCAGGACAGGTGGTGAGAACACAGTGGTTTGCATTTTTAGGAGAATATGGGGAATGTCTGGGACAGCAGTAAGCCTGCAGGATGCATATAGAGATATGCTTGAAATGGTGGAGACCTAGCTATGTAGCAATGACCTGGGAATTCAAAATTTATGCACATCCTGGGCTTCTGCCATGTGTGTAACTGGGAAAACAGAGGCTGGAAGGTCTCCTTCACAGCCATGTGCACCCAAAGGACTGCATGAGGGGACTGGGGACTGCTCATGTTCCCTCCTGTGCATTGTAGGGCTTGCCAGAGAGCAGTGGCTCCTGAGCATGAGCACAGCTGGATCACACCAGCTGCACAGCAGGGTAGATCACTGTCACTGTCCATTTGTCTTCTCTTCATGTTCTTCTTCTGCTCCTCCTCCCTCTGTCATGGGGAAAACCTTAGTCCCTGGGGCAGCAGCAAGCTGCTCTCTCACATGGCTCACACTCTGGGTCTTCAGGGCACCTGGGGCTCTCTAGGCACTATTATAAAACTGATGAAAAAGCAGATGCTTCTGGTTAGTCCAAAATTATTCCAAGGAGACAAAACCTGTGCAATGTAGCAAAGAAAAATGGGCATTTTTGGGTGGGAAGCCTTTTGCTAATTGATTCTGTGCCCACAGCATCTCTGGTGATGACTGAGGGAACTTGGTGGCAATCTGCCATTGCCACCTCTGCTTATTTTGGAGGACCACTGAAGCTGGAATCCAGGCCCAAGGTTGGAGCATATCGTGTGCCAGAGCTCTGCCTGCTCCACAGCAGGGGAGCAGCCAACAGTGAAGCAGGAGAGTTCAAGTATGGGAAGAAAAGCAAAGTCCTATGGAAAATGTGTAGGGCAGTGGAAACCTCTCAATTCCTTTATTTGCATGACTAATCAGCTGGGCTTTCTGCTGGCTCCCCACACAGCTAAGTTTATACTATTTATTTCTCACATCACTGCATTTAAATTCAAGTGTGGAAGAGGGGAGCATGGGCACTTTCATTTGTTCAGCATATTTATAAAAGGCCCAGAAATGAACATGTGGCATCAGATGAACACCTGGCAATCAAAGCAGGGAAAGCCAGCTGTTGCCTTTGTAATTGGAATTACAAATTCACACCATCCGTCCTCTCTCTCTACTGTACCCACACCACTCATGAAAGCAGAGGAGTTAGCTCTGGGTGCATATGCTTGAGAAGCAGCAGCCAAAGACAATGTTTGGGCTATCTGCTAAAAAAAGAAACTCTCCTTGCCTTTTCCCTGTAAGAAGCAATAGTTTTTAAGCCAGCTGTGCCTGCATCTCCCATTTGCTACAGAATTCTGTCTGTGTCTTTACTGCAGGGCATGCAACTTTCAACAACTTTGCAGTTTGGAAGTTGAACCCACTTCATTCCTGACTTCCCTCCAGCTGATCCGCACAGTATCCTTCGTGCTGGAGTTCATAGGTCTCTCTTCTCCTCTGGCTGGTTTAGCTGCTGAGTTATTGAAGACCATGGGTAATGAAAGATGCCTGTGTTACCCTCCCTTGCACAGTCTGTACTTCAAGGCTTCGGTCAGGAATCCTATATGTTAAAAAAATAGGGAAACAAAGAACCAAAGGCATCTTGAACATACACACTGTAACTAAAGGAAAAGAAAGAGTCAGAGCCACCACTTGAGAACATGTGAGTCAATAAAGTTTTATAAAAGAAGCCCATAAAGCTGCCATGGAAACTTAACCATTGCATGCATCCAGGGTGAGAGCAATTCATTGGTGCTGGAGTAGGACATTGAGTAGCATTCCTCTTATCTCCCATGCTGGGATCCTCTATTTAAAACATATGGAGAAGGCTAAAGTTCGTTAAGATTGACTGCAGTGAAAATAAAAATTTTAAGAAAATGCTCACGTGCTCACACACATACATACCCAAACAGATGGGGAGAAATTAAGATGGGTTTGCAGAGGAGGTTGTGCTCACAGTAAAGCACATTTCCAGTGGCACAGGGCAGAGGGGACTGGCTTCTCTGGTGGCAGCTGATGGACACGAGCACTTGAGCAGCTCACAGCCTCTCTGCTGTCCTGTCAGAAGATTTGTAGGTGGCTCTCCGCCAGCCACCAGGCTGATGGGTCAGGGGTCGTGACCTGTTGATTTACCAAAGTATGATCAACTCACACAAATTATCGGCGTCAGAGAACCCTGACAGCTTCAATATGATGAGCCATGCTGGCGATTGTTTGTGACATGTGAAAGCAGCGGGGGAGAGCCGCTCTGCCGCTGGGCGAGGCGGGCAGGGGGCTGCCAGCGGGGCAGCACTGTCCCCTCGCCCACCCAGAGCCAGGTGTCCCCTGCCTGCTGCCAAAACAAACCCCCAGGCCCCACGGGGGAAAAGCATCTTCTCAGACAGAGGCAGAAAGCAGCAAGAGGGATTAGAAGCTGTTTCAAGGGATGGATTGGTTATTTCTTTTTCTCACTGCTGTTGCACTCAGCGCAAAGAGATGTCGAGGGATGGGGGCTTTAAATCTGATGGGAAGTGCTAGGGGATTCAGATCTAGGAAAACCCTGGAGCTGGCACTGTTTGTGAGGTTTAATCAAATGGATATACCAGCTTCTTCGAGTTATCTTTGGGGGCTGTTGTCAAAATCCTTTTCCTTTTTTTCCTCCTTTTTTCCCAGCTTCATTCACGTAGGAAAAATTTTGCCCGGGGTGGGATGGGAAAATTATAGCTGCTGGGCATTTTCCCTTGATCCTTCAATTCCTCTTAATCGACTGTGCTATTCAGATGGGGGCAGAGGATAGCAGAGGTAGTTGAAAGGAGGCAGGGAGTGCTGAGGGGTTAGGGCAGGGTGGGGTGTGTGTGTGTGTGTGTGTGTGTGTGTGTGTGTGTGTGTGTGTGCATCTGCACACTTGTGCAAGAAGAAGAGAGCCCACAGTCCAGGAGATGGATTGGGCTCTGAGAAAATTGTTTTTTCTTTTTAAAAAAACTGTGGTATTCTTGCAGGAAGTTCTCTTTCAGTGACCATGACATGGATGTGCAGGTACCAGAGAGCCTCTGCCAGGCACATGGGTGGCCCAAGGCTGGCTCCCATCCCGTCTCCTACTGCTCTGCCTGGTCCCATGCAGGTGGCTTCACCTCACATTTAACAGAAAAAAGCAAACTACTACACTACTAGAACTACTACAACTTCCCCGTGTGTTTTATTGACAGTGGGCATGTTGCACTCAGCCCATTTCTGTGTTTGTTTAAATCCATTTGTTTACTTCATGAAAGAAGATGCATAAAATAAGTATAATGATCCATTAAGCTATCAGTTTTTATTTTCTTATGAAAAATTTGCAGCACAAAATAGATTTTTGGAGCCACCAGAATAGTCACAGCATACGAGCTGGCAGAGATGAAGAGTCAAGATTTTTCTCATCTAGTTTTACCATAATGACCTTTTAAATATTTATTGTATATATATAAAAAGGCAGAGGAGGACAATACTTGCAAATATATATGCTTAACCTTGGGTTTAAACCAAACAAAATAGTATTTAAAGAAATACAGAATAAATTATTTATTACCAGGTCAATGGTTGCAGAAACACAGCTTGTATAAAAAACATTACAATTCTGGCCATTTTAAGTACTGCCTTTAGAAAAAATCCAAACCTCTTAATGCAATTTTAATAAAGCCAAAAAAAGTCATGCTCTTGTTTCAAGCTGAATAGTTTGCTGTTTCTGAATAGTAATCATTCAAGACCTAAATCTAACCACAAGATCTTAGTGCACAGATGCAATATACTTGCAGGAAAACCCTTAAGAAATAGCTGTTTGATTCAGGATCTCAGTCAGTAAAACAAGATGTGATGGTTTAGTGGGATTGGTGTCAAATAATAGGAAACAAGGACAACAAATACAGAAAGAAGACTTTTGAGGAGGATTAATTAATAAATTAATAGCTGTGTGCATGGATGGAGTACAAACAAGTCAACAACAGTTCATTATTCCCTTAAACAAATACGATGAGCAGATCCTTCCAAAAGGAAGTTGAACTGTTTGTGCTTGAGTAAAGATCATGTGTGAGTGGATGAATGGATGAATGGATGGATGGCTGGGTGGAGAGATAATTTATATAAGAGGTGCACACAGACAAACACACGTGCTCACACTCAGGCACATGTATTTAAATAAAGTGTATTTTTCAAGTGTATGTTTTATTACACCCCAAGCGTCAGACTGGAATATTCTAGCATTTAATCATATTTTTGACTTGCATGAAATTTTGGTGTGTTTTAATGGGCAACAGATTAGGTTATGCTACATCAGGAATAAATAAAGATCACCCCTTTTCCACATCACATTTTTATTGCTAGAGATAGTCATGACTTTTTCTAAAAAAACCTCACAAAACAAGCCTTTCGTCAGAAAATGCTGATTTCTTGGCATCAAGGCTTTCTATGGAAAATATTTATGTTTTTGCATATTTAATTAAATAGGGTTTTTTTAATTGTTGGAACATAAGTTTCAAAACAAAAAAAATTCCAGATTTTCAGTTCAAAACAAGATTGTTTGAAATGTACGTTAATTAGCATACAAAAATAACAATCCCAGTACTAAAATGAAATGTCTCAAAATGATCAAAACACAAATAGGTTTCTACAGCCCTGAAATGATATAATTTTTTTGCTTTACAGAACTTTTCAGTTTTTTCATTGTTTGTCAAAAGGAGCAAAATAATTTTTTTTTTAAACACACAAGAGATTAGGAAAACAGTATTTTGCCCAATTTGAGAGTACTGCTCAGGCTAAGTAGGAATATCAGAGGCTGGACAGAATAAATGAATAAATACATTAAAAATAATAGATCAAAGAAATCTGGTTTTGAGCAAGAAATCACTTCCAATTTAAGGGTCAGCATTTTGACAGGGATATACAAATATTCATGTGTGTGTTAAAATAAAACCAGTGGGATATATAGATCTATACACACATGCACATCCACCCTCTCTAATCACTTAATTTGATTTTTGCAGTTGGCTTTTTCTTTTTCACCGTGATGTGCTGCACAAATTTCATGTAGAAACTTCATAGCTAAAACAATCACCACAAAAACCTGGGTTAATGATTAACTCTGAATGAAGAGTTATAAGCACTCATCAAGGTAATACATGATACAACTTAGCCATTTCCTTTCTCTTTTCAGTTTTTCAAAAGGGGCAAGGGAGCATGAAGAATAAAGCCAGGCATCCTTATTTGGTTGAAATAATAGCCAGTATACCAGAACTTCAGACAAATCCTTCTTGCTTTCTTTCAGCGGCCTCAACCATTTTGATCTCATTTCATCATTGAATGGACCCCTTAACAGAGAGTGACCCCATATTTTAGGACTGAAAACATACACCTTGTTAGTGTGAGTTTATTTTTTTGTTGTTTGAAAAGTGGGCAAATGTAGTCAAAGCTCTCACAAAACATCACAAGAGGCTCTTTCTTCTTTCATGGCACACTGAACATGTAAAGTAATCATTGTTTACAATACAGAGGCAGATAGCAAAGATGTGTTTGTTGTCTCATGCTGTATCTTATTATGCATTAGATTTTGATTTCAGTTGCTTTGCCTTTCCATGTTATTTTAATTTTGAATGATGATCACTCAAGGGAAAAAAAAAAAGAAAAGGAAAGGAACAGAAAAGACAGGATGTGTCAGCAAGACCGCGGTCCCCTCGTTCGGAGCACATGTAGGTGGGACCTGGAGCACGGCGCTCGGCACTGGGCACCTCATTACCACAGGCAAATTGGAGGAGCCAGGGATGGCTGAAAGCATGATGAAGGGGCCACTAGGACTGGCTTGAGGAGAAAGATTAAAAGACTGAAATATGTATAGACAGGGCAAGTGACGGGGCAGCCCCGCTCCCCACGCACCGGAGGGAGGGGAATCCTTTCCAGGAAACCTGAGGGTCCCTGCTCTGGAGAAATGGGGTGATATGGAGCAGAAAGGAGACACAAGAGAGACCTCAGGAGCTTCTGGGTTTGGCAGTGAAAGCGCAGTGAGCCCTGGAGCAGCCTCCTCAAAGAAGCTGCAGAAAGTCCTTCCTTGGGGATGTTTCAGTGGAGCTGAGCTTGACAAAATTCCCAGAGGGAGAAATCCTGGCAATGCCCTGGGTGCATCAGGACCTCATTCACACTCCTGCCTTTTGTTTGTCTCTCCCTCCTAGTTGGCTTTTTGTTTGTTTACTCAGGGTTTTCACATCATTTGAAGTTTCTTATACTAAAATTTAAATTCTTTTTATGTGCTCTGAAGGACATTTATACCCAGGCAGGGAACTCTCATTCCACAAAAGCCTCATCATTTCTTCTCAATGCCATGGGATAGATGGCGGCAGCTGAGACAAAGGTGGAGAAGTTTGGCATGGGGTGATGAGAGCAGCAGTAACTGACTTTTTGCCTTTTTATCTTCCCCAGAGGATCTAGTTCAAGCAGGGATGGTGTTGCTAAGAGGGTTCCCTTGCTTGACTCCAACACTGACTTTTGTTTGACCAATAGACAAGACCATGCCGTGAGTTCTCCCAAAACTGCACCCCTCAAACATCTGCCAGGGACGCTGCCAGGCACAGGCAGCACTGCCCAGGACGTGTTTAAATACTGCAGTCACGTGGGTAAATTTAGGATATGTACTGAGACTGAAACTGTCTTATGCTGGGCAGAAGAAAGATAACAATGGAAGCTTTGGAGTAAAAAATTGCCTGGAAAGACTTTGAATGTTAGTGGTTTTTTTTCTCTAAAAAAATTCAAGTTTTTTCAACCATCTCTAGTGAGCATATTAGATGAAGAGAATTAGCATAAGAAATATGACTCTATGCAAAACTTGTAAATATTGAACAAAAACTGACAATTAGCTGGGAATGAAAAGGCAAAATATAGTTACAAAGAAAAAGCCGTTAAAAATTAATTGAAACTACCCCCAAATTAAGGACATTCACTGATGTAAAACCCAAATATTTGGAGACAGGGGAAAGAAGACATCAGACACCTGCATACAGACATTGATAAACAGATAGAAAAATAAATGAGAGCAGTGTGGAGTGATCCAGGAGCCTTGCTTCCAAAAATGACAAAGGAAAGACTCATATAGATGTCAGCAGACTGTGGATCAGGCCCCAAGCCTTAAGTGGACAATCCAGAACATTACAAATCACTCTTGGGATCAAGCTGCATCTATGTCATCTAATTACAGATAAAACTACAGAGTATTTAACATCTCGTTAATTTAAATACCTGGGGCCATATCATGGCATCAATTTTTAAGTAGATGTGCCCATTGATATCAAAGATGAGTTCACACAATGCAGCCCACACAGCTAAACCTTGAGGGACAAAGCAGACAAAGGGAGGCAGAGAGGGAGACACAACAAAATATTCCCCTTTCTTACACTCCCTTCTTCAATCTCCTTCCTTTCTCTATTATTGGCTCAGATGCCTGCACATTTTGTTATCTGGTCCCCAAGCGTGATTTCTATAGGCATCATTCTGTAGGGATGATGCTGAGCCATGTTCACTAGAGGAGGATCCTCAAGTTCAGTTTTTAGCTACCTCACCAAAATGACTTATTCAGTAGTGGGATGGTTATCATAGTTTTCTTTCAAGCTGTCAGAGGTTGTCAGAAAGATTACAAATCTTAACATTTGTTCTGTTTTGTTTGGTTCTGTTTCTGATCCTGACTAGAAAAATGAGAGAAAACGCAAATACTGACATTAGATATGTCAGAGAATAAGTCAGAATTTTCCTGACAAAAACTGTGTTCGTTAAAAAAACATACTTTTTAAATTAGGTTTTCAATATATCTAATATTTTATTTTTTTTCCCCCAAAAAACTCTCTCAAGTGAAATGCAACAGAAATAATGCCACTTTTATTTCTTGAGAGTCAGAACATTTCAAACATCTGGGATTTTTATTTTTGCCACTTTTCTACTCTTTTCTTTTTTTCCTTATTATCAGCTAGTACAGATTTATACTATCATTGTTATGGTAGTGGTTATAGTCTTCCCATCCTCTCCCATTTTCCTTTGAATTTTTTTTCTGGTAGAGAAGTCTCCTTTAAAAGTTAAAAAAGTGTTAAGAGGAAGAAAACAGAATGACCAAATGGCTGAGGTTGGAAGGGGCTTCTGCAGGTCATCTTCCCAACTCTGAAACAAAGGATGACACAACAGGGCTTTTGGACAGTTAGAATTTTTCTTCCAAATCAAGATCTAAGGAATAAGAACAGTGCCAAGACACTTTGGAGGATGAAATTATTTTTTACATTTTTTGTCCAGCTACTCCTGGTAACTTTGTGATAACAACAGGACAGGTGTACAAATCTCATAAACCAGTCATCTTTGGCTTCAGTGAACCTGTTCACTCTTGCACCAGTGGAAGGCCTGTTCTTATTTGATGTAAAAATACTCCCTGCTGTGCCTGAGCCTACATTTCAAAACAGGTTGAGGTGTTTGCCCTTTACTTTGCTCTTAAAAAATGCACATGAACACACATCAGATTGTGGCCATGAGTTTTCCTGCTGAGTCCAGTGACTGTTCACAGACATAAAATTAAACCCAGGCTGAAGTGCCTTGCTAATCAAACATTAAAATCAATATAACCACATAGCTGATACAACTTTCACTTTAGCTGGAATCAGGCACTAAAATGTGCTCAGATTGTTACAAAAGGAGGAATTTGGTCTTTGTCAAGAAATAGAAACCCCTTTTTTGTTATTTAGTTCTACTCTTTAGAAGAACAAAATACAGAAAGCTCTGTGAGGTGTACCACATCCTAATCTTGAAGAATCTTTGCCTAAGACCTTGAGGAGGTTAAGATACCTTATGCTGAAACACCCTTTCTCTCCAAATGGGAATTTATTCCAAGGCCTTCATTAAAGCTGAAGGATTCAGCTGTTATCAGGTAATAATACAGGTGTCACTAACAAAGTGGTTAATGGAATAGATGGTGGCAGAAAGGCCACACTGCAAGAATACGACATTTCCTTTGACTCTCTAGACTTCTACTTTGCAAGTAAAATTTCCACAGTAACTCAGATGCCACATTCTTTTTCTTTTTTGATACTAAGAATATTTCACTACTACAATGATAAAAATCACTGCCTCTGTTGGGCAGTTACCAGGAATAAGTTTTTCTCTGGCTGTCTTAAGAGAGCTTCATGTTCTCTAACTCCTGTGTGTCATCGATTTTGGACTTCTGCTTTCTGCAAAGACAAAAATGCTGAACCTGAATCAAAGCCTCTCCAAGGGGTAACCAGAATTGGTGGGCTGCAAGGAGGTGTCAAGTGAATTTGTCACCCCAGAGAAATTTTTTTTGACTTTCTCAAATGTTTCTGAAGCTGTTTCTTGAAGAACTTTAATCATGAGAATATTTTTCACTTTCTTTACAACTTCACTAATTTTGAACTAAATAACAAAACACATTGGTGTAAAGGTTCAAAATCAGTTAGTGATTTGGGTCCTTTTAGTTTAGGGCATGAAGATATTCATTCAGCATATGTTGAAAGTGCTTAGCCTTTGCAGAAATCTTACACCTTTCAGAAGTCACTAGGGATGCTTCCATATACGTTAGGAATGTGAAAAATAAATGCATTATGCCATTAAATATGGAGGAGAAAAAACCCAATGGCAGAAGCCTTCCAAAAAAAGTCTGTTTTCCAGGACAAAAATACTTCCATCCAAGGTTAAATTCTTGGTTAACAATCCTGTTCTGGTTTTAGTTCCAATTTTAATTTTGATCCTAAAAGATTACCTTCTTTTTTTTTTTTTTTTTTTCCTTTTCATAATTCTCTGAGGTTGTAAGAACAGAGTCACAAATATTTTGCAATGTGAAATCCATGGTTTAAAAATAGCAACAGGGCCCGTGTGCACAAGAGAGAGTCAGAAAGTTGCACAAATCAGACCCAGTCTTTGAAAGCTGATGGAGTCTTTCCATTGGCTTCATCATGTTTGGAGCAAGACCTAACGTAGGAGGTTTTTACTTTTATTGGACATTTAGGGCTTATTTTGGAACAGGTCAATAAGTGGTAGGATGGAATTAATTTGAACAGAAAGAAAACTCAAGGCAGCCCCATAGAGAAACTGAAACATTTAAACAAATGGGCTGAAGGGCGAGGCCAAGATTACAGCAAGGACAGAGACCACAAGAAGAGGCTGCTGAAGTAAATACTTGAACAATAAAGTAAAACTCTTAAGTGATGACACAGTAGCGCAAGATCCACAGAAAAGGAAAAAAAGTGCAGAGAGAACATTAAGTGAAAAACTCAGGAAGTGGAACAAAGGAAGAAAGGCAGAGATTCAAAGGTCACCTAGGAAAGTTTCTGAGTTGTCTGTATACAAATGCAACAAGCGTAACAAAGGAACCAGGGAAACAGAGAGACCAAGAGACAACTCAGATGGGATTCGATTGATCACTCCTTCCATGAACCTTTCTGGGTATTTATTGTATGACACTTGGGTGCACAAGCAGCTGCAGACACATAAAATAGTATCAAATTCTCCAAAATTACTTTCAGGTTTGCATCATCTGCCAAGTGTCCCTCTGCCACTGCCTGTGGTGACAAATGAGTGGAAAAGGATGGTTGAGTATCTGAAACTGGGAAAACCTATGGAACATAGGGCTATGTGCTGAGGAGCAACCTCTGCTCCAGTGGCCTCCCTGTGGGACCTCCAGCACCCCAGGTAGCACAGCACTGTCAGTGGAAACACTCTTCTTCCTACCCACTTTTCCCCTAAAATAACTATTTTCACAGTAGACACACTCCCAGGCTCCCTGCTCTGTTCTGAGTGGAGAAATCAAAGCCCAGCCATCAGGAGCTCTCCTTCAAAGTCTCTACTACTCCTTCCTCCCTAAATGTATTAACTATGAAAATGAGGTAATTAGTCCCAGCTTGGCTGGACACAGCCATAGGGGATTGCAGGGGGCCCTGTGGCTCCTGTATATAAAGAGAGGTAGTTACTCTTTGGGACTGTGGTACCAGGAGGTTTGCAGCCCTTTGAGGAGGGTTATCTCTCAGACCTCCCTAATTGAGACACTGGCAAATGAAAAGCCTGGAAAGATGGGCAATGGTGCCCCACATTTCAGAGTGCCCTCTGCCAGCAGCGGTCATGTAGCTTGTAGCCAAAAATAGGGCTGCAAACAAAGGCAAAGTTTGTGGCTTAATCTTCTTGCAGTGTAACCATGAGCACCTTTGCAGTAATTTCTACTCATCCATATGTATTTGAACTTGAAAGTCCTCTGACTTCCCTCTTCCAAAGGGAAATGTTTATTTTAGGGGTACTTCTGCAAAGGGTACTTCTGCATATGGTATATGTGTCAGCTCTCTGAATTTCAAGAAAAGCTGTATTTTAAGATTGTAGTACCACATTAGTTAAGCATGGCATTCCCAAAAAATAACAGTCATTTCTTAGTTGCACTGCTTCTACAAACAATGGAGATGTGAGGTCTTACATGGCTCAGTTTTCTGCTCTGACTTCCTGTTTTACCTCCATGAGAGGGGCAGCAACGGGAGCTGCTGCTGCTGCAACTGTGGGAGCATCACACCAGCCTTGCTTCCAGGCATGGCACTGTCACATTCCAGGGCTCTGTGCAAAGGACACTTTCTCATGTGGCTCTTCAGTCCATGCTGTGATGAGATCTCCCAGCTACAGGAAGATCCCAGGGTTGTGTGTCATATGTGATGGAAAACTACCCAAAGTGCTCTGCTTTCCACAGTGTATTGCAGATATCAATCTCCCAGTTTTCCTGGAAATTCAGCCTACAGTTTTGCATCTGTATTGAACACCTTTAACCTTTGTGTCTAATTCTCAGGATGCCAAAACAAAATCCCTAGTTTCTGAAGCACTGGCACCTCTTAGCACTGTTGATTTGAATTCCAGATTCCTTCACCCTGTCTTGAAAGCAACAAGCTTCCTACTGAAGGAAATCTTTTAGCTTTTACTAAGCTTTCCTGGCTTTTTAAATCTAAGAAACAGAAGCATGTTACTTAAAGGAATCAGTCTGCATCTAATAACTGCACCTCCCTGTCTTGGCTGGACATAATATACTTATGTTAATGTTTTCCTCCTTTGTTTCCTAAAGAGTTGGTTCACACAAGGTCCTAACTTAGTGATTGTCAATAATTTTGGAGTAAAATTTGCTGCTGACCTACAGACCCCTTGTTCTGAGTATCAGAGTCACCTCTGGTTTAAAAAAGACTCCTCCACAACTAATGCCTTTAATCCTGACTATCTGTGGTTCACAGAAAGTAATTTGGTCCAAGCAACTGTCTATTTTTGTTCTATCTTTCTGGGGCTTGAACATTGAAGAGATTTTTTTTAAACACTGTAAGATTTCCCAGAGCATCTGGGATAGATTTTTTAAGTGTATGTCAAATATACAACTATAGAATTAGATTCCTTATTCGCTGTTAAATATTTTTGAGAACAGAGGAAGTGAGAGTCAGAGCTGACACAGATATGCATATGTGACCTCTCTCCACCAACATAATTAAAACTTCTCAGTAAATGTGTTGCATACAGTAGTTCAATTTTCAATAAACACATTTAAAAGACACTGTACATTTCCTGTACAAAATCTTTTTAAGAAGAACAATGCAAGTATTTTGAGATAGAAGTCTGGCAGTAGTCCACATTGATCTGTGGAATATCATCCCCTGTTTTTTTTTTCTAACAGGTACTGAAAGCAAGAAAGTAAAATTTGTTAAACGAGTCAAGTATGAGAGAAGCAAGACTCACCCAGAAACCCATCCCATGGAAAAAGAACACATCAGAATAGCTGTGGTGAGGAGACCCCTTGATTTGGGGATATTAACTACAGACAGGCTCATCTAGCACCTAAAGCACTTGAAAGAGAAGGTGGAGACTGTTCAAACTGATGGTGATTCAGCCACATCAATGAACTCTGATCACACTCACCAAGTGCTGAAACCCCCCAGCCATCAGCTGATAAGGACCTTAACATGTCCTGTGCCTTGCCTGTGTCATCAAGCAAGGGAGTTCCTTAATGAGTCTGGATAAACACATTTTATGCTGAAGAGTATGAGCTAAAAGGATCCTGTTGACCCAGGTGATTTTCAAAAACACTTTTTGGTAAGGGAATCTTTCTAGAAGAGGAATGAGAAAGCTACATTATTGCATTTGTTTTGTTAAAAAGAGGTAGGCTGGGGAAGGGAGGGTGAAAGCAGAGTGAGAGAGGGATAGAGAGAGAGGCAGGAGAAGTTGGCTTTGGAGCAGAAACTGTAAACTGAAGAATTGTGGTATTATGTTTCCTCATGTAGAAAGAGGAAGAATCATCACCTTTATGGCCTGGTGAAATGTTTCATGCCTGCAAGTGTTGAGCTTATTCTTCACAGCTGGTGACTGTGACTGCTAGTGGAACAGTGTACCACAGGGGGAATCCCACAGCCTTCTCTATACTCCACACTGGAGACAATGCTCCTCTGTGCATTTCCCACTGGAAAATGCCACCAATCCCTGGCTTCCCATAGGATGATGTCCTGTACCTCAGACTAGTTGTGATCACTTCAACTCTCCTTCTTCTAAAAGTGCCATAACTAAACTGGGAGGAATTTTGTTTCTATACCTCTTGATGTGTGTATTGCAGGTAGAGCTTGGGAAACATCCCAGGAAACAATGGGATTAACTGGGTTGAAGTTAGTTTTCTTCACAGTAGCTGGTATGGGGCTGTGGATTTGTCCTGGAACCAGTGCTGATGACACAGAGATGTTTTTTCACTGCTGAGCAGGACCTACACAGAGCCAAAGCCTTTTCTGCTCCTCTTGCCACCCCACCAATGTGCCTGAGGGTTAACAAGGAGCTGAAGGGGACACAGCCAGGACAGCTGACCCCAGCTGACCACAGGGATAGTCCAGGCCATGTGGTGCTATGCTCAGTATGTAAAGCTGGGGGAGGAGGAGAAGGAAGGGGGGTTGCAGGGAGTGATGGTGTTTGTCTTCCCTAGTAACCTCTAGGTGTGATGGAGCCCTGTTTTCCTGAGCATGGCTGAATGCCTGACCACAGGAAATAGGAAACAAATTCCTTGTTATGCTTCATTTGTTTATGTGGCTTTTGCTTTCTCTATTAAACTTTATCTCAACCCACAAGTTTTCAAACTTTTACTTTTCTGCTTCTCTCCCCCATCCCACTTGGAGAGGAATGAGCGGTTGCATGACACTGAGCTGCTGTATGGGGTTAAACCACAGTAGCTTCTTAACAAAGCAAATCCATTGGCCTACTGATAATTTACATTCACATTTATCAATCCCATAAGAGTTTCTTGGTGGCAGTGACACCACTTCCCAGAGACACAGCTTAGCCTGGGGGTGCTCCATTGCCTCCTGAACAAAACCACCACAGACTGGCACAGCTCCTTTAATCACATGCAAGTGCAGTTATGTTCCTCAGCCTATCATTTTTCTTAGATAAAATTATCTCATAATCCTGAAGCTTGTTCTTTTCATACACTTGTAAGAGTTTGATGGGGTACTAGATTTTAGTGGAAGTTCATTTGCCTTTGTGTTTTTGCTATTGTATTTGTTTCAAAAATCCCTTTGTCATCATTTTCACATTTTGTTTCCATTCAAACAAAGACCAGCTTTACATGGGGAAAGAAAAGGTCAGAGGTTACTTAGAGCAAGCCAAAGAAAATAAAAGGGTAGCACATATACAAATGTTTTCATCATTCTGGCCTGATTTTGCAATCTGGGACTATGCTCAGCTTTCACTAACATCACAATTTAGGGCATGCATCCCACTTGCAATTGTTTTCAATAGAAGGCAAAGACAGATAGTTCCTTGAGATACTCAATCCTTTACAGATGCTTTATAGGACCACAGTAACCACAGAAAGTCCACATCCAAACTCCGTGCTATTTTCTCTCACAGTTCGGAGCGGATTTGTAACTGATTTCAACAAGAACTGTGTAAACTATCTGAGGGAGTATTTAATTCTACATAACATAACATAACATAACACAACATAACATAACATAACACAACACAACATAACATAAAGCATAGCATAACACAACACAACATAACATAAAACATAACATAACACAACATAAAACATAGCATAACATTGTGTTGCCATGAAGTTCCTTACTGGGGCAGAACCCCACTCCCACACACTGAACCAGAGATCTGCAGTTGCACACTTCACCCTGATTAACTGGTGGAGTTTCCCAGATGTTGAGCACCATGTACCATGCACAAGTATAAATTGTGCCACTGCTGCTAAACTTAAGAACTCTATTTTCAAGGACCAGTGATTTTCACAAGCAATAAAGCTGAATGTAGTTAAACAACATCTACATACAAGGTCAAATACATTCAATATCCCCTTTGGCAGTGACTGAGCAGCATTTGCCTGTGTTTAGGGACTGGAAAAGAGCTTTAGAAAGACTTGGAGAAGTTCCTGTATTTTAGGAAAAAGGCAATATATTTTCTTCACGAAGCTGATATTTTCAGCCCTCTTATCTCTGCATGCTGAGGTTTTATTTTCTTTCATTTTTCAAAGTGCGACTGCCTATAGAGGTGCAGGATCACGGCAGGATGCTGGGAAACGCTTGCTCTTTCTCTCAGACCCAGGGATATTCCCAGTTCACAAGTTGACCCAGCAAGATCCTGTTTAGGAAGTTGTCAAATTAGTGCACCTGAACCCCATGGCTCCATGTGCTCATTTAAAATGCTTTTTTTACTAGATACTGCAGTATTAAATATAAGACCCAGAACAAAGAACTCTTACGTATGTCCTAAGAAATTACTTTCCTGAAAGCTGTGCATGGTCCTAGGTCTGTATTAAATTCCTCCTAAAGCTTGCCATCCTGTCCTCATGAAATCTAATCTCAAAAAGTTCACACATTCTGGAAGTGGGTCCCATACATAATCACTCATGGTGAATTACTCACCGTGCAAATGTATGCAAATGCATTCCCACCACTTAATCCAGGACCACAGATAGAGCTGCAAGTGTGCCTTGCTGAACAAGGAATATAAAGGGGTGGTGGCTGTCTTACTCAGATTAACTGTACATGCCAGGCACAGTTTGGTTATTGGATTAATATCATTCTGTGAGAAAAAAAAATGAGTGGGTTGTGGAGCATCCATGATGCCTCCTTTACATATTTTTTCCAAGGTCCCATAGTTTCTCATTCTTTCATTTGCTGGTATTTTTAGTGTGCTCAGGAATTTTTTGGTAAGATATTCAAGATTTCTTGTGGGATTTCTTGATAATGGACAGATTCTTTCTCTTCGTAATGATAGCTGAGTTTCTTGAGAGCAAAGAGACACTTTGTTCTTTGTTCTCAAGGAGACAAACTGTTATTTCTTTCCCTAAAGAAGCTTCTAATATGATGGGTGAAATATCAGGAATAATTAGACCAAATGGTGATATAAATCCCACTAGAAATAGTGCATCCGTTATTTCATTTTATGCCTATCGCTCCAGTTTCTGCCTGATTTAAGTCCATGTGAAGAAAGCTGTGGTTATTCCCTTTATAAGAACTACAATAAATTTCTTCATTGAATATTTAGTCCTGAGTTGCTCCTTTTTTTTTGTTGGACCATCATTACACAATTAAAAAATAAGAAGGTAATTTAGCCCTTTCAAGGGCTGATATTGCTTAATTTCAAGGGAGGGGGGGCTGACAGTTGAAAGGTTAATGTATTTCACTGATTGGGCCCCTGGGGTTCATTTTCTGAAAAAAAAAAAAGAAAAAAAGCAAGCTCTTTCAGTTTTTATTAAGAAACCCATGTAATGAAAAGGGAGAAAAGCATCTCTCGTTTGGCACACGTGAGGCAGAGGCTGCAGGAGCCCACGTTTCTCTTTCCTGGCTCAACATGCAGGCACTGCCTGGCTCAGGGGCAGCAAGGATGGGCTCTGGTGTGGGCTTTGCTGTGTCCTGACCCACCAGCACTGTGTCCCATGGAGGGACAGGTCCTGCTGGGGGTGACATGGGGGACTGTGTGCTGCCCTTGGGGTGAGAAGAGCAGCAAGGGGTCCTAAAGACGGTGGAATTCCCCTGAGCAAAGCTGGTTGTAGGTGCCCACCCCATAGGGCCATGTGCCATGGACACCCCATAGTGACCCAGAGGGGTCCCTTGACACCAAAGTCCATCTCTTTTGGCCCCAGCAGAGCAGCCTGGCCCCACAGTCCAGCCAGGCTGTAACATTGTGTTGGTTGAGCAGGAGGAACTCCTTTCCACCCATGGCTCAAAGGCTTGTTTGGCCTCCAGCATGAGATCAACAACTTAAAACAAGTAGAGCACTTTGCGGAATGAGAAATTAAACCACAAGAAAACACTCCCAGCATTTTTCTGGAGTTTTACGGTTGAACCTACCCCCAGACCCTTTCCCACAACACTCCTCTCTTGTGCTTCTGCTCCCTGGTTGTTCCCACCACGAACTTGAGTGACAATTGACAAGCAAAGCTGTTTTTCGAAGGTTTAAGCAAATGCTGGGAAATACCCTCTTCACACAATTAAATGCATTCATGCTAAGGCAGCCTTATGATTCACACACCCGCTGAAAAGCTGATAGCTCTGCGGTGTTTTACGAGATAACAATGCTTCGTGCCACCCTGGCATACATGTGGCTGACTGCTAGTAGAGAAAAGAGATATTGGTCATATAAATTCCTCAGTGTTGGTTATTTCTCACTGCAGTTAGCAAGAGAAGTTCTTGAGCCGAGGTCTTTAGAGTGCGAGTGCACTGAGTATTTCCCATTAGGTAAGTTAACATGCAAGTGACATTGCTTGACATAATTTAACTTGCTTGATTTTAATGTCTGCATAAGAAGATTTTAATCCACTACTTGAAAAACTTCCACAGTGCTGATGTCTCTGGCTGATATTTTTACTATTATGAAATCCCTGAAAGTCAACATTTATAGGCACAATGAGGCAGTAATAATACAAAATAGAAAATAAAATCTTTTGCTTGGGCTGGTAAAATTCTGAACATTGGAGAAAAGCTTAACAAAATAAAACAAAAATGGCTCTGTCTTCAAGCATCGAGAAGAATTGTAAGAATGTCCCTTTTATTGTCCTTTTTTGTACCCCTTATAAAAATTGTTTCCCTCTCAGCCCTTAATGAGATGTTTTTAGCAGTGTTTTTCTATCCCAAATTACCATGTGAGACGGGCACTGGAAGAAATGTGGTTTTAGCTTGGGGAGTTGTGCTGGGGCTGGAGCCTGCGCGCGCACTGGGGAGCGAGGCAGGGTCGGAGCGCTGCCTTTGCTGCCGGGGACTGTCTCTCTGCTGGCTTTTGCTCTGCTTATTGATACACTTTATAGATTGAAATGGCTCCAGAAACAGGGGGAGGAAAAGTTCTGCCTCTCACCACAGTGGAGGATTTGTATTCTTTTATTTTAACGAAATTAAACTGCTCAGAAGTGAATGAGAAAAATGTTATTTTATTAAAGAGAGAGACAGAAAACCTCTGATGAACTAAATAAACATAATACTTACCAGGAAAATAGAAGAATGGGTATTTCTATACATCCAGTTGAAAATAATTTTCAAAAATCATGCAGATATTTTGAAGTAAAATGCCTTTCTGATGTAGTAGCTTCGTGGAAATATAATGCCTTTGTTTTCTGTAGCCTGAGCTTCAGAAAAGAATTGCAGCTACAAGGAGAAATTCCGTATCCTACTTTTCTCTTTCCAATAGATGTGATGGACTTCTAAAAATAAATATGCAAAATTCAACATAATCCTGGAAAAATTCATTGTAACTAACAGATAATGATAACATGGTTAATTATTGGAATAAACAGAGGACCAGGATAAAGCTGTGATAAATTTTGGTAATGAGACACTTTCAAAGAAACCAGATGCCTATATGCATCTTGTAATACAAATGACTGATTTTTTTTCTCGTTGTTGGTGTTAATTTTAGAAACTGCTAAACACCCTGAATCAGATGACTGAAGAAATGTTCACTCCAAATGGTTACCAGTCGTCCCCAGCTCCCATCTCCATATCCAGTGATCAGAACATAGGAACAAACTCAGTAATAAAATCCAGCTGAAGATATTCCACCTTCTCCTGCAGCTCTCTACTCACCGTCTCAGTGCAGCAGGATTCTTGAACAGCAGTAGAAAAGCTTGTTATTCAAGACATCACAAATCCAGTTTTCTTAAACAGAAATAGTTTGGGGTTTTTTGGAGGAAAAAAAAAAAAAGAAAGGAAAGAAAGAAGCACTCCAGCTCCAAGGTTTTGAAATTAATGTACAGGAAAAATATAGCTTTCATTTGTATTTTTAAATACTGTCTAAATAATGTCTGAAGAAATAGTTGCTGCAGCTTTAAATATCAGTTGCCAAATGGTAATTATATTGTTTAATTTTAAATCATACGATAGCTATAGCATCTGACACTGCAAACATTACACACAAACACATTTTGTTATCATGAGGGAATGTGGTTTGCAAATGCAAAAAACATCTCTAAAAGCAAAGGGAAAAAAATCTATTTTTATTATGAATGTGAACTTCCCCTATCTCCTTTTCTAAAAGTTATGGTGCTCCAAATTGCGTTGTCAACTCGTTGTGGTGAATAACCCATAAATTTAGCCTTATATTTTTAAAAACATTTATATAAACATTTTGCTGCATTGATACAAAGCTAAAAAATTTTCTTATGGGTATTAGAGTTAAATAAACTATCCCTTCTCTGGAACTTCTTGTAGGAGAGGAGCTTCACGAGTAACAATCTTCTGTAAATCTGCAAAAACAGCAGTTAGGTAAGACAGCAAAATTGCTTAAGAATGGTAAACAATAGCTTAAAATAAAATGAAAATTCCCAATAATCTAACAGGCTGGCATGTTAATAGCTCTTGAAATAGTTTATGATCTGAAACGTAGCTATGCATTATTCTGCCCTTCCCTCCTGGTTATGGAGCTGTTGTTTACGGAGTGCCAAGGGCATTTCTGTCTCATTATCAAATACATAAATAGAAGAATATGCATTTAGCGGGAGATCTATTTTATTGTCAGTCTTCCCTTCCCCCCCTGCACCGCACACACATTTCTTGATGTTTTCTCCTCCCTTCTGCAGCCTGTATATTTCCACAAAACTGTGTAAAAAAGCCTAAAACAAATAACATCCTCAGCCAAAAGGGTGCAATTTCTAAAGCAGAATCAACTTATTTTAAGCTTCGGAGAAACATCCACACTTAAGACCTTTCTCTTTTTTTTCTTTTTCCTCCCCACTATGTGAAGCATTTTTATGTAAGCTTATAATTTCCCTTAAAAAGCCATGTTTAATATTTTCCCTTTTTATTTTAAAATGTTCTGGAGGGTATCTTTAATGCTAAGCTTCTCTGTGTATTTTTTAGAAGCTGGGATCCAGCTCCTGGGTGACTCAGTGTGGAGGCTCCTGAGGCAGGTCAGGGAAGCTGGGAAAGTTCACTCCAGCCCTGGCCCCAGTGGCAGCAGTGGTCCCAAGTCATTCTGCCCCTTTTTCCCAGGCCACGGATGCTGCAAAGGAAACCACAGCATCTCTGAGGGAGCCTTGTGTGAGCAGGGAGTGCAGAACCCACTTTGTAACACCCAGCTGGACTCAGGGACCCCCCAGTTCAGTGGGCTCAGTGCTCAAGGGATGCTGGCTCTGACTCCAACTACCCTGTCCCTGAAATACTCCCCCTGGTAAATACCTCAGACCCAGAAAAAAAAAAATGTTGAAAAATAATATTTCTCTGAGGAAAGACTAATGGGATCAGGCCCTAAATTATTATCCTCATGATATCTAATACATCAAACAATGGAAAATGTGGGAAAATAATTATAAAATAGATATACGTTTTTAAGTTTAGAAAGTTAATGTCCCTCGGGGTTTTTTTTTAAAGCTGTTTTTATGAATATTGAATGCTGTAAACCAAACACAGAGCAAGAGCTGGACTTTATTTGTCCTGTTTTTGTTGAAGGGTAAGGATTTTTTTGAACACTGGAGTTATTTCAGTTTTAGGAAGTTGAAAACTAATGAAAAATCGTTCTTTTCTGGTGGGTCTTGTATTCAATTGGCTCTCAATGGGAAGTAAACGGAGTCAAGAGTGTTTTTCTTCATTACCCTGAATGTCTACTGTCCCTTATTTGTGAAAGAAAAGGATGCTGTAACAAAGTATTTGGGGGAAAATGTAGAATAAGGTTTGAAAATAAAGACAAATCTGAAAGGAATATATAAATGTGAATGTAGCCAATGGGAAATCTTTACCACTATTTTTAAAACAATTTTTTTCTGATAGTTGTTCAGAAAAACACTGTATACATAGAGATACGTGAGTGACTGTGACAATACACTGTATTCTTAGATTTTGTGCTCACCTCAACGAAAGATCTCATGTTTGTTTAGGTTTTGTGTGCGTGCATATACCAGACCACATCTCTATTTGTATTTTTCCCTCTTGTTTTCTTAAACGATTCTCCTGCTTCCCCCTTAATTTTAGCTTGATCTGCTCATTTAAAAAGAAAAACCACAGAAAAAAACCACACAACCAAAAACACCCAACAAAAAGACAAAAAAAAAAAACAAAAAAAAAAACAAAAAACCAACCCAAACCTAAAGAGGTGGGGGTTTTTTGTTTTTGTTTTTCTGTTTTTATGGTTAAACTTGTTAGGCCAGTAGCTCGGGAATGACAAACAAATGGTGAGTGCGGTGCTTTCTGCAGCGCTCGGCTCTCGTTATGCTGCACTGCCACCTTCCGTCCCCCGGCCCCGGCCGCCGCCGCTCCCGCCGGCTCGGGCACCCATGGACTCCGAGCTCTTCATCAGCCCTCATTTCCATTATTCTGCTTCTGTACTGACAGCTCCTTTATGTAGGATTTGTTACCGGAATCTCTGTATTAGCTGTGTGATGATTTTGGGGCTTTTTCTTGTTGTTGTTGTTGTGGCTGTTTATTTGGGAAAAAAAAAAGTTATTATTTTTATTATTGTAAAGTAATTCTTATTTTCAGGTTTAAAAACGTTTGGCCCCAAAGCTATTATATTCCCCTTAGAAAGCAATACAGAAAGTTTGATTGCTGATTTTTATATTCTGAAAGAATTAATTCTTTTTCAGGTTGTTCCTTTTCATTGCAGCCCAATCCCAAGCTGAAGGAGAAGCATCTGGCACAATGGAAATTGTCACAACACAAGACTGCAACTTCGACTGGTGAGAGGAGGCTCCCCTTGGATGTGCAGATCACAGAGAGGAGACTATTTAAAAAGGACACTGCGGCTACGAGGCACAGGCACAGCCATGCTCTTGCTGGCAATGAGGAGCCTCAATCTGCAGGAACCAAAGGCAAAGAGAAACACACTCCCCTGGTGCCAAACTCATTATGTGTGTGGCCAGAGCAACCTTTGCTTATTATATTTTGAGAGGAAATCCCTTAAACACATTCACCTTCAAGTCCAAGGCAGGTGATGCTCGTGGGGGCTCCCCAGGTGATGTCTCGTGATGGGGAGGTGCTCAGCAAAGCAAGGAGGGGTGCTGGACCAGGAGGTGGCTCCTCATGGACTGCTGCTATCGTGGCTCCTGGCTGATCCCTTCCTCACTCCAGGTGCTCAGCAGAAGCACAGTTCCCCCTCTCCACAGCCTTTGCTATTTACTTATTGACTCCTCTAGCCAGTGGCTCTTTGCTTTCGGGAGGCTGAGCGGAAGGAGAAGGAGAGGAAGGCTGGGGAGGAATGGGAACTCTTCAGCACAGGAGGTGGACCGTGTTTCTTTTATCTTTACCAAAGGGGAAGGAAAAGCATCAGGAGGGTAATCCCAGGGAGGAAGTAATTCCCTTTTCTTCCACCCAGCAGGAGATTGCATCCTGCCTTCAGCTCTCTGCTCCCCGGCTTCCCAGGCCAGCGGGGTTACGAGCTGCTGGTTCTGCCCACACCACCACAGAGTGCCTCCACGCTGGGTGGGTTTAAAGGTCCTCACATCCCCTTTGGGGCTTTGACAAGGCTCATCAACTGCTGTAGACTCTATGGGATGGGATGGGATGGGATGGGATGGGATGGGATGGGATGGGATGGGATGGGATGGGATGGGATGGGATGGGATGGGATGGGATGGGATGGGGATGAGCCCATCCTGCTTTGGGTGCTGGGACCCTGCTTGGTGTCATCATCCTCATTTTCTGAAAAATTGAAAGCAACAACATCCCTGTGCCCAAAGGTGGCAAAGCCTGGCACAAATCTCTTGTTCTTCATACCAGGGCTTGGTTTCAGCATGGCAGTCCTGGGGGGTGGAGGAGATAAACTGGGGGTATCTTGATCCCTTCTCTTCTAGCACAGAGCCTCTGCCCACAGCAGTAGCAGTGTCTGACAGCTGCGAGGTCACCTCCCACATGAAGGAATTGCCCTGTTGCTTATACAAACATTATTGTTATATACTAATTTCACATGAAGAAATTCCTCTCTGGACAAGCCTTCCTACCAGCACCGGAAGAACCTTTTAAAACAAAACAAAAATAAATTAGAGATGGCTCCCTACCTGTTAGATGTCTATAATCTTACCTTGGCTACTACTGTTGGGAACCCAGGGTTTTTTTAACACCCAATTAAATTACTGTAATTGGGATAAAGTTGCAATTTCTTTGCCTCCAGCTGTGAGTCATAATCTATTTAGCACCTGAGTGTTACTTCACTTTATTTTTAGTACTTAGCCCATAGTTTGGAAGGGGAGAAAGCAAACCTACATGTCAGTCAGGATTTTTTGGAGGTGTAGATTACTTGTCATTAATTTAAATGTGGCATTTAAATGACCATTCACAGGTGGCTTTAATGCTTTTATTAACTTCTTTTTTGGCCCTTGTAATGGATACATTTGAAAAAGGGAATGTCAAAGACCTTGAACTACAGGCCATGCCTATTACTATACCATGGGAAAAAATGTAAAACAAGAGAAGAGTTTCCACTGAGGAGACAACCAGGACTTCATTATAATAAAGAATAATAACAAAAATGGCAGAAACATACTATCAATACCTAGTCTTGTTTGAGCTACTAGTTCAGCCTACAGTACATTTTGAAATGATGAATCGGCTGGAGAGAAAAACATATTCCAGATGTTTTGTGTGTTTGTCTCCGGTATTTACTTCATCATGCTTTATCCAGAGGGGTTATTAAACGGAAATAAATGATATACCAAGTATGATCAGTGAGGAAAATTATTGATTGTGCAAGTATAAAAGACGAACTAGCTCTGGGGAAATAGCTCAGGATAAAACACAAACCGGCCTGAAATTTTGTCTGCAGCTCAAATCTTTGGTTATGACTTGAACCAACCAGACTTAGAAAAATCCTTCTGAAACATGTTTGATGAAAACTGTAGACAAAATTCATTGTGATGTATTGGGAAACCAAGACCACAACAGTGGGAGTTCCCCCCAGCCAGAGCGGGGTGGAGAAATGCCCGTGTGAACCTGCTGTGTCCTGTTGCACAATGACCAACATGGGCCTCATCTTTGCTGGGCTCAGCATGCTTGGAGCCCAGTGCTGGGATCTGGGGAAGGCCAGGAGGCAGCAGTGCTGGCTCCAAGGAGATCGGAGAGGGATCTCTCGTGGGATGGCCAAACTGCCTTTGCACAAGAGAGCTTAGTGCCAGGTCCTCTGGTTCATCCCAAACCTAAAGAGGTTTCAGCTGAAATGGTGAAAGATTTAGAGGCATCAGAAAGAGACTGAGTCGCTGAAGTACCCATGACATGTTGACTAATAGGACATATCTAGTAGTGTCCCTGTAACTGAATTGGGAATGGCGGCAGGTCTGTGACCCTCTGGATCACCTGTCTTACACAAAAAAAAATAATTCAAGGCTCCTCAGGCAACTTATCTAAAAAAGGGGTGTTTATTTTGTAAAGCAAGACTGAACGTCTTAAAAAAAGAACTCCACCACATCCATCTATCTACACTCTTCAGGGTGAGGTTTTCTTTAGAAGCAAAATCGCCAAAAGCTAATTGCACGTAAGTTTAGACTTAAGATATTTTAGTGACACTTAGAAGGTGGGGAGCAAAACCCCTGTCACTAAGTTGATGTCTCTAAAATATCTGCCAAAACAGCTCTTTAAAAAGATATTTCCACCTTTATTTAGTTCCTTCTTGTGAGGAATGTTTACTGCAGTCCGTAGATGTGGTTATGTCATGTTTCCACTGTGTTTTCATTCAGTGTTGCTCTGTATTTGTGGTTTTCTCATTTGTGACAGTCTAGTAACTGGAGCCATTTGTACCTGAGAAAATAATATCAAATCTGAATACTTTATAAATATTTACAATATTTGGTGTGTCTCCCACTCACATCAAATGCAAAGTATAAAAAGCAAAAACAAGCAGAAACAAACAGAACCTGTGTTACGTTATAATAAATATTTACTGTATGTACTATTGACTAAAGAGTCCCATACAGCTATTTAGGAGGCATTGTTTCTGTCAGGCTGTTCTATATTAAAACACTCTAAATGAAGTTGTTTGAGAATAAAAATGTGCATGTTAGGGAGTGATTGATGCCTACGACTTATTTAATTTTTTTGGCGAGGGGAAGTAGTTCTTTTTTCCTCCCTGCACATGTGGGTAGTGAATTAGGCAGGAGCCTGGGACTCTGGCACAGCTGCAGAATTCATTGGAGTGAGGTCCCAGTGCAAGACTTGAGGGGAACATGACCCACCGGGCCCACGGGTTTTAAGCAGAGACCCCAACTGCAAACAATCTGCACGGAAGGCAGAGAGGGCAGTGGCAGAGCAGCAGCCATGCTCCTTGTATGGCAAAGTCAGCCTGAAAACCGGGAGGAAAGAAATGTAAGGTTCACAGAATCATTTGGGTGGCAAAGGATCTTTAATACAATCCAGTCCAACCATTATAAACCATGTCCTTAAGTGCCACATTCACATGCCTTTTGAACACTACCAGGGCAGTGACTCCAGCACTTTCCTGGGCAGCTCATTCCAATGTCTGACAACCTATTCAGTGAGGAAATGGTTCCTAAAATACAATCTAAACCCCCACCTAACTACAAGCTCCTTCCAGGTAGTTTTAGAGAGCAATAAGGTCCCTCTGAGCCTCCTTTCCTCCAGACTAAACACACCAAGTTTCCTTAAGCCATTTTTCATAAGACTTGTGCTTCAGACCCTTCCCCAGCTCCATTGCCCTTCTCTGGACACACTCCACCACCTCAGTGTCTTTCCTGTGCATAAGACCCTTGTTTCCAGGGACACAAAACTACACAGGATTCGAGGTGGGGCCTGCTCTGGGCCGAGTATGGGGGCACAGTCACTCCCCTGGTCCTGCTGGCTGACACAGGCCGGGTTCCACTGACCTTCTTGCCCACCTGGGCACACCTGGCTCTTTTTCAACCACTGTTGACCTAGGCTCTGTCCTGGTGAGCCACTTTCCAGACACTCTGCCCCCAGCCTGTAGCACTTCATTGGGGTGTCCCAAGTGCAGCACCCAGAACCTGGCCATGCAAATGTCCTCATTCCACTGATCCAGCCTGTCCAGATCCCTCTGAAGAACTTTCCTGTCCTCCAACAGATCAACACTCCCACCCAACTGGGTGTCATCTTTGAACTTGGTGAGGGGACACTCAACCCTCTCATCCAGATCATCAATAAAGATATTCACATGAACAGATAAATGTTGCAGAGCAGGGAGAAGGAAGCAGTTCAAGACATTTGGTTTCTCTGTTTTTGAGGAATAGCATTACCAAGTCCTGGGCAAAGGGATCCTTAATGAACAAACAAAGACTTTTTAGAGTGTCAATAGGTCCTGCTCGAAGAGAAGGACTAGATTTGTACCTGCAGGCTTGGTGTCAAGAGGTACCTCCAAAGTTTTATGAATCAGTTTATGGAAGACCTCTCTCCCCCTTCCTCTTTACTCCTTCTGTCTCTGTAGTCAATTTTTTCCTTTTGTTCCCCTACTGTGCAGGAGCTTTTATCTTTTTTTCTATGCTTGTGTTATTCTTCTAAGTCACCTGTCCCCAAGCACCTCTATTTCTTTGACATATTTATTCTCACAAGACTGCTTTTCTACCCATACTGAGGCATCACAAATCATTTTAAGTCTGAGATGGAGATCTGGGTTAAATTCTAGCTTGGCTGTGCACTAGCTGCCAGCAAGGCTTCCTTTTGCAGCGTCCATTCCTTGTTTGTCACAAACAAATTCACTCATACTCTTAGCTACCCATCTGCCAAGGCTTACTGGCTCACCTAATTTTAAAGAAGATTATTGAACTTACATCAATAAGCAAAGTTCAGTAATTGGCTATAATTTTTAACTCAATTCATCTCCAAGGCCAGTGTTCTCTCACTGATTCTGCAGAGAGGCTCTAGGAGGATGTGGTGTTTGTGTCTCTCCTGAGGTGAGAGGAATAGGCAATATTCAGAGGGGTTTTCCCTCTCTTGCATCCCAGTTACTTCCCAGCAGTGCAGCCCTGAGGGTCCCTGGGCTTTGGGATGTGAACGGTCCTTGGGTGGTGGGCCATGCTGTAGGGTACACAAGCATCTGCTGCAGGGTCTGGTGAGGTGACGTGGGCTGGAAAAGGGGGTGAAATTAAGACATTTTAGGAGAAGGATCCAGTGCATAGACATGCCCCAATCAGTGACTGCTGGAAAAGACTACAGAGGAAGGAGATAGAAATCCTGTCTTGTTACTCACACACTTTCCCAGAGCATGAGGCTCCCTGTTAGACAGTGCTGAACCTTTGGTCTGGCTGTTCTCATATAAATGAAAGTAGAAGTTCTGATCTTTGTAGAGGATGTGTTGCACATTACTGCAGATGCATCTTAACTATTTCCTCACAAACTATTTTCCAGGGCTATTCCTTTACCCACCTCCTCAATCTCTTCAAGTTGATTGAAGTCCAAATTCCTGCAGCAAAGGCTGTTATTGGGTACCCTCATGCATTGAAATCCATGTTTGAGTAAAAGAACAGTACTTTAGAAAATAGATTTGGTCTGAGTAAAAACTTGTAAAAATACCAAGATTTGGTTTGGCCTATTTGTAAAACACACGGCAGATCCCCTGCCTGAGAAGAACTTAAATTGTCAATATAGAAGTTAAAAAAGCTCATTTCAATTGGAAATTCCAGCTAAATTGTTCCCAGTTAGCACCACAAAGGAATGCTTTAGACTAAGACAAAACAGATGCAGTCTGTTAGGTCCCCATTGTATGAGCAGCCTTCCCTTTCAGGGAGGTAGGTAGCTGTGCACAAAAGTCCCTCTCGATTTGTAAACAGAGATAGAGCCGGCTGCCTCCACACCAGAGATTTTGTTTCCTACTGGGGCTCATCCAAAGCACACAGGGAAGGGGAGGAATAAAACGAGTCACCCAAGCCCAGGAGCAGAGGAACCCAGCACGCTTCAGACACTGGGAAAAACTCTCCCTTTAATAACAACTGGCTTTCTCCGGGCTCCAGTGACCATTTCAAGGGATGTCCCTCCAACCACTACCCACCTGGAGAGTCAGAGACAGCTCCTGGTTACTCTGGAGCCCTCCCTGGAGCCCTCCAGCAGTGGAGAGTGGCCTGAGTAAGCCTCTTGCAAAGGCTGCCCTTCAACCTCCCCACTCACTGCAGGCTTTATCCTGCAAGAGCCCCACGTTAAGCTTCCTCCTCTTTGTCCCAGATTGCCAGGCAATGTGGTTTGTCCTTTTTGCCAAGCACATCAGGCACTGGAGGAAACAGCTGTTGTTAAAGCTCCCTTTCACTCATGTGAAGGATAGGATAGAGCTGCTGCAGGGTACAGGGAGTAGGAGAAAAAGGAATTAAAGACACTTCACTGTCTCTTCTCCCCTCTACCCCATATTTGTCACAGTCCTGGAAATGGGAGTTGTTCACATATGACATCATTCCAGATTAGCTACTGATGAATTAATTCCTTGTGTGTGCTCTTATACCCCAAAATAAGAGTGTATTGTTCCAAGTCTCCTACCCTATATAGTGCAGTTTTAGAGAAAAGGGTTTTTAAGTCAACAATAAGAAGAATAGTGTTAATCCTTTATTGTAGGATTGGGCAATATATGTTTCATCTGCTTTAAACTATTTGGCATAATACACTTTGTCTCTTACTCACTCCTTGTATGGATGCAGTCATTCCCATGTGGGGGATAGCCAGGAGAAGACTTACATGGACACCAGGGGCCAAGGGAGATACTGCCTGTCATTATAATTAAAAAAAATTCTTAAACCAAGAAGGTAGTCTGTGTAATATTACCCAGCCTAACCTAGTCCTTGAAAGGGAACTGGGCAGAGAAGGGCAGTGCCATGGCTTCTTGGGGATGGGGAATGGAGTCTGCACCTGATGCAAAACATTTGCTTTACACTTTTTTTCAATAGGCACCAGTGTAAATAACTTATGCAAAATAATAAAAGAAAATATAAATCCTAACTAGCTGCAATGCAGTGCATTTTAATATATTTTGGGATACAGTGTTGAAAGACTGGGGTTCTATAAATGCCTGTTAAAAGAAAAGGCCCATTGTTTGAAAAATGTCTTAGGACTGCCCCCTCCTGCTCCTTCACCTTATTGTTTTTGCAACAGAAGTGTTTCCAGAAGCTATAAAAATGAGTTGCTTTTGTTAAATGGATTACTTCCCTTCTTGTGGCATGAAAACTGCCTGACCCCACTGACAGGCAAAACACATTTGCAGTGGTAGTGAGTGACTGAGCCCAACAGGTAGCCAGCAAAGGCTGGGCCAGGTCACAGCTGGTGCTGGGACAAGAGTGAGGCCTGATCCCTGGTACTTTGGGAAGGTGGAAATCTTGTTTGCAAAAGCATTTAGGCAAATTTGTGCTTTATAAAGGTGTCTTTGAAGAACAGCACTGTAGGTCACATTTACAGGGTGTTCCACAAGCCCTGAGGGTGAGCCACACACCCTTCAGAGAAAGCAGGCTGCAGGGGCAGAGAGGAACCTCCCACCTGCTGCAGGCTCCAATCCTGCCCCCATGGCAGGACTGGAAAGAGTTTGGGATGCCCTAGCCCATGTGTGCACTGCAAATCTCAGCTGCTCTTTCCAAATGCTTCCTTAATTCTCTAACAGATGATGGTCGCTATGCCCTTTCATTGTGCTTCCTTAAAACACCCTAGGTAGAAAAAGTAAGTTTTAATGAGCATTGTGGAGTGATTTGACCTAGAGAAAGGACAAATAATAAAGCATTCATTTGCTTTACAAGCAGAAAATTAATTGTGCATGTGTGTGTGTAAATTCTTCTGGTGCTCTCCTTGTCTAGTGCTTCTTCAAAGTTTATCTTTAGAGCATATGTGAGTTGTTGCAGCAGAGAAATGTGAGAAAAATCCTGTATCTGGATCCACTTGCATTGTGGATTCTAAATGCTGTATATAAACCTGTATTCTTCTAAGGGCATTTATTTTTTAAGACATGCTTAAAGAGGGAATAAGATATTTAAAAATCTTCTAATATGTTCTACCTGATACACAGTTTTAAAAGACTTAGGGTCTCTCAAACCCAAAGTGTTTTTGAAATAGGAAGTGTTGTTTGAAAAAATATCCTAGGATTAGTGTCTCAAATTTCTCCATTTTTAACCTGTTCTTCAACCCCATTGATTTTTGCAAAAGAAATTATTTCAGAAGACATCAGAGGATACTCAATAGAACATAACTGGTAGTGGGCAGGGCAGGAACAGGATAAAAATCTCCTATTGCCATTGATACCAAGAGAACAGGGAATTTCCTTTTACCCAGTGTACCATTTCAGGAGGTAAACAGCCTTCAGAGGTTCTGCAAGTATTTTCTCTTCCTTGCAGATATGTCTGTTTGCTTAAAACATGTCTCTATACCTATTAATCAATTAGGACATTGATCCCATCTCTGAGTAAACAATCATTTAACTGTCCAAATTTACACAACTTGTATTATGGAGCACTGCCACTGAAGGGCCTCTCTTCAGATGGTGGCTGGAAGTGGGACCATTTTTTATCTCAGTGATGAACTGATTTCACAAGTGGCTTGTTTTAGAGTTCCTCCTAAGGCACTGTGCTCTGGATTTTACCTCTCTAAATCCCTCCTAGCATTGTGTGTTGGTCCATTTGAGTGTGGAAGACTAAAGGAAGGACATTGGCCTGTGGGAATCATCTTTAATCAATTTGCAGAACTTGGGAGGTCCCTTCCTGCAAGGTGGCATCTCTGGTACTTAAGATCAGCCCAGGACTTGGGCTGCTGATGTTTGTTCAGCTTGGCTTTCTGCCTGGGCCCTTTCCTTTGTCTCTTCTCAAAAGAATCAGGATGCTGAAGGTGTTTTCTCATGCATTCCCATTGCCAGCTCAGAGCAGAGAGTAACCAAAATGAACAGCTATGCTGCAGATGTCTCTCTCACTGCTTAACAGCTCTTTTCTCTCTCTCTGTCTTTTTTACAGAACTGCATTTCCCAACCCTTTTTCCCTTGAGACATCCAGCTGAGCTCCCCCTATAAGTGTTTAAATCCCCTGCTGTCAGCTTGAGCTCTGCTGATTATCTGGGTCGAGGAGAGCCTGCAAAAACTCAGTGCTCTGAGAGTCTCTTTCCCTTTGCACCTTCCCTTCCCTCCTTCCCACTTTCCACTGCATTTTGCCCCTTTTGTCTCCATTTAAACCAAATCTGTCTCATGCAGAGCATTGCTGGTGCACTACATGCAGGGTGTGCAAGGGGTGTTTCTCCAAGGATTTGTTGCATCGCTTGTCTGTGATGCACTACCCCTTAGCCAAAGAGATCCATCATGTCTTGCCTCGCCTTCCTCCCATCTCCTGTCTCCCATCCCTTTATCCCTTTCATTTTCTCTCTCTTTCCTCTTCTTTTTTCCACCCTGAGGTGGGTCCTGCCCGCTGGAGCCGTGCGTGTGAAGCACAGCTGTGTCCCTGACGTGCTCCGCGCAGCATCCGACAGC
Source organism: Cyanistes caeruleus (assembly GCF_971803275.1). NCBI lineage: Eukaryota > Metazoa > Chordata > Aves > Passeriformes > Paridae > Cyanistes > Cyanistes caeruleus. Next base: position 8,462,725 of record NC_141708.1, on the reverse strand, counting down.
GTGTGAGAGGTTAACTTGCAGTGGCATGTGCAGTATGTGGCCCAGATGTTCCTGCCACCCCCTGCACTTTCTCATGCGATTCGTTCCATTGCTGCAAAGGTTGTGGGCTTGAGATATGGGGGAGGCAAAGTCATGGATGGGAGGTGAAAGGAAGGGTGTCCCTGACCCTCCCGAGCTCGTCTTACGCTCCTGCGTGTTCCGTTTGAGAACTGGGGCTGGACGAGGGGAGGTGTTGTGTCTGGACATGGATATACTCCATCTCAGAGGAGGATTTCCTTGAGTGAAAGCTGTAGTTTCTTCCCAAAACACCTCTCCAGCTTCTCTTTGGGCACTGTCCTTGCCTTGGCAGCAGAAAGAGGAACTTAGTGCTTCCCAACTCTGTTTTAGTGTGCAGGAACACCTCAGCTGGCATATTTATAGTTAAAATCCTGTCAAACCTCTGAGATACCCTTTGCTTATCTCTAGCATGTCTGAAGAGATTGCTCTTTTTTAATAAGCTCCCAGTTTGATCCAAGTATAACAGGGAGGAAGAGAGGGTTAACAGTAATATCTCTAGAACAGAAACCTTCCCTACAAATACCAAAGCAATGAGGTAAAAAAAAAAAAAGATTTCTTCAATAAAATCTTTGTAAGATTTAACAGGGGCAGAAATAATGTATTTTCCTGTAAACTCACTCTGAATAAAGACCAATCTGTCTTGGCAGAAATTTCCAATATATATTCTTCCTGAAGCAACTATTCTGGATGGAAAAAAAAAATCAGTCCAAACTCTTAAAGCCTGACCAAGTAGGTTATAAGCAACCAAACCAGGTCTTGTGTGGGAAAATCTCATGCAAGCTTAGCAATAGGTGTTAACAGTGCCAGCTATAATACACACACACACAGAGTTCAGCATGCATCTCCAGGAAGGTTTTTATGACTGATCAAATATACTTTCCTTAAGAAGTTCCCTTCCAAGTCATGTGTTGTTGCTGTGCAAGGCATAGAAATCTCCCCTGGCCGCGCTGCATTCAGCAAGTCAGGGCTAACAATGGGAACCGTGTTCGTCCCGAGGAGGCCACGGCGTTCGCAGGGAAGCCGGGCTTGCTGTACAATGTCAGACACATTTTATGGGCTACATTTTTCAAAACACTGCAGGCGGAAAGAGGGAGCATTATCTGCTAAATACTCCAGGGAGGGCCTTTATGGATTTCTCAAGGGGGCTCAGAACCACTGATCTGAAAAGATGCTGAAGTTCCATTGTGAGCTCTGCTTTGCCTGATTTGCATGGCTGAAAGAGGGGGTAAGAAAATGGACTCAGTGTCAGAACCTGAGACAATAGACAACGGTCAGAAACAGCCTGAAGTTCATCGGAAAAAATTCTTTCCTCCATTTTATCTTTGTCAGGATAGAGTTTGGCCTGGGGACTGTAGGATTATGCCTGAGGGTCAAGCCAAGAGGTTTCCACCTCTGCTCTTCTGGGTGACACCACTGCTCCAAGAACACACTGCAGGGAGGAGGAAAACTCATTTCAACCTCACTGGATTCCTGGAATGTGCAAATGTCCTGAAAAACTGTTTTAGTAGGTTATTCTCCTAATTCTTCCACAAATGACATATAAGTAACTTTGTCTGGATTTTCACTGCCTAAAGCTAAGCAGAGGCAGTATTTCTTTGTTTGCTTGTTGGGTGTTACTGTGTGCTGGTTCAGGGAAAAACCTGGGCTTGCCAGAAGCACAGAGTGCCAAGCCACAAGTGTGAGGAAGGATGCTCCTTTTGCAGCTCAGCATTGTGATTTAGAGGGACTGCTGAAGGAAGGATCAGCACACCTTTTCTCCAGGCCTGTTTCACCTGTGGCTTGCAGAGTACATGACTAGTTAGGAAGAGACTTTTAGAGACATTTCTCCAAGTGTGCATGAACATTTGGAAGCTAGAACTGGATCCTTTCAACATCACATGGACTTCGAAAGACCCTCCTCCCCCTGTACAATAGACAGTAAAGTTCTGCCTGATTGCATTTAACCTAACCCTGAGCAAACAGGAGCAGAAGTTTTGGAAATGCATTCCCTGGTGAGAAATTAGGGAAGAGTAGCTGCAGTGACAAGTCTCCTTGATAAGCAGGTGGCAAGAGTTGCCAGTGATGGGAAATCCATGGGCAGGAGAATTGAGCAGAAATAAGGACTGGGGTGTAGGAAAAGTGTATCTCTACTTCTTGGGTCTTTGCTTCCTTGCATGACAAATAATGCTAATAACCTTGTTGAGCAGAGTGCTTTGAGGCAGCACATGAAACACACCGTGCCTGGGGTTGGACCTGTAGGTTGGCTTCACTGAGTCAACACAAGCCAGAGGAATCCCTACACTGGAATCTGGCCCCTGGGAGTCTGGAGGTTGGACAAGCATGTTGGACACCTCCTTGCTTCATGATAGTTCAGAGCATCCAAACTTCATGTGGCTCCCTGCACTGAGCCCAGACTCAAACCAGTCTTTGCCGGGTTTGCACTTTGCTGATTTAAACCTGCCCACCTGCTGGTGCTCTGAACCGCCTTCTGTAAAGAGGAATGAAAGGTAACGTTTCACTTAAGTCTGCTCCCATGAAGGCAAAATGGAAATTGTTTCATCTTCAGGGTTTCATTAAGTCTCGTAAGAATTACATAAAACTCCCTCTCGCTGACTTTCCAAGGAGAAATCCTTTGCCTTTGTGTATTTATACTTGCAATGGATGCAGCCCTAAAAATGAGCTTGGATTTATTATTCATTATGTTTATAATGGCACAGATGTGTGCAGAACTGAGCAATGGGGAGCAGTAAATCAGCCAAAACTCTTCTCATTCCTGCTCTTTCTATAACATTTTCTACCTCATTGGGGAATTTTAACTGTTACAGAGTTTCTGCCCAAGAATTGGCAGACCAGAGAAACAAGAAGCAAAGTTAGGTTGTGAGATGTCTATGTAGGTCACTATCTTCTTCGAGAGAAATGCTGGAATAAGACATTTCAGAATTTAAATTACATTTGACTATTATATGATCTGTAGTTTTTACCAGAACCTTTACCTTAGTTTGGTGTCTGGACTTATCGTAGCTAAAATATTTAAATAAATATCTTCTTTTTCCTTCCAGAAAAAAAAAAAAAGGCATGAAATATGACTTTTTATTCAACTTTATAGTACAATATTCTGTGTTTCTACCATGTTTGCTAATAACTGATTAAAATTTTCAATATCCCCATGAATCTTGAGCAGTGAGAGTGCACTACATTGTGTCCAACACTTCACTTTAAAATAAAAAATGCAGATATGTTTAAACCCTTCTTCCTCCCTACGAGCCAAGAACATGCCTTGACTGTGGAGCAGGAGATATTTTATTTCGGCAATTCTTAAATGGAGAAACACCCAATTGATTCAGTAGCAGAAGTGTGAAATCATTTACACAGAGAACAGCCAACTGAGGCCATAATGCCACTGCTCCTGGAGTGTCCATGCCTGAAAACAAGCCCAGCTTGTCATTTATAATCATTTTCTACCCTCTCAATAGGCAAACAACGCATTTGTCAAAATCTTATGCTGATGCTTTCAGATTTAGTTCATTAGCCCTCATTGTGTCGGTGGGGATGGATCACTGCAAACCAACACCAAACAGCCTCCTTATTTCATATTAATTGTGTGTCAGCAGTAGCTGGGAAGCTGTATCTTTTCCTCTCATTTCATTATGTAGTTTCAGAGTATTTTGTCGGTTCCAGGGACCAGAAGCAAACCCTCTTTCCCAACCCTTCGTACAGGGATCCAGGCTATTTGGTTGGTTTAAAGACAGTTCCCCCTTCTGTTTCTAAACCATTTGCTTTGGCTTATTGTTAGAAGTGCCAGAAATCCTATACCTTAGGGGCTGATTTGCCCTAGACACCACCAATGCAGCTGCCCCTTGAGAAGTATCCTGAATTTCTTGGCTACCCTTCTTCTATTGTCTCAGAACTTGTCCACACTGGAATTCAGTGCTGAGTTTAGCTGTAAAACCCAGTGTAAATTTAATTTCACTCACCCCACCATGCTTCCAGCAGCACTGTGAGCTTTGGAAATGGGGAGGATAGGCATATTCCCAGTCTGTGCTGATCCATAAAGGGGTGAGCTGCAGCCTTGGTAGGGTGGTGTGCTCTAAATAATCATTAAAGAAGTTTCTAAACCAAGACATGAGTGAGAAAGGAGGAGGTGGTATTCATCCACAAGATGGAAAGCAGACTGCATTTTCCTCAGGCTTTCAATTGTTCCAGCTGCTGGCAAATTCCTACCTCTCTGAACTGTTCCTCTCCTTTCCTTGGTTTAGTTTTCCTAATTAAGTTGGCACCCTCCATCCACTGCTCCATCTCCCCTCATGGCTGCAGTTATAATTGCAGGTGATGTGTTGGGAGTTCCCACTGCCACAGAGGAGGGTTGTGGAGAGGACATCCTCTCAGAGGGACTGGTATTATTGAAAAGAAGTGTTTAGAGAAAATCTACAGGAAAAAACTAGTTCACTTTGCTAATCCCTAGAAAGACAACAAAAAAATAAGAATTACTTGCTCTAGTGATAGATAGCTTGAGGTCTCTGAAGTTAACATGTTTAACAAGGTCTATTAAAAAATCACTTAGCATATCAGCCATCACACTTGTAATGCATGCACTGCTGAAGGCAATATTAGCTTTTGTGACAAGTTGTTGTAACAAGGTGCTGTTCAAGGGTGTATCATCTCTTCTGCACCCTTAATAAGGAAGATGAATTTTTTTTCAAAGATCTATCCAGAGATCTTAGGTCTGACTGAGGGAACTGCTGTGGTCAGCACATGCAGCAATCCTCCCTCTCCATGCCCTATTACTTTCCAGGGAATGGCTTACAAACACGTTGGAATCAAGGTTTTTAAAACAAGAAAGATCCAGACTTTTGAGAACTGATGAGGGTATCTTGGGCACTTACCAAAGACATGATTGCTGCTATTTAATCTGCCATCATGTTCAATCCATGCTCTACTCTTGTGGGAAGAGGATGTTTCATAGTTTAGAAAGGATGCATGAAAGTTTAGAGGGGTATTCCGTGATTAAAAAAACATGGTTGTTAGTCCAGCAGGGCTGAAACACCTGAAATGTCCTGTTGACAATTTTGTCATATGTTTACATGTTAAGAATTTATGGCTTAAATTTGTAAAGAATGTATTTTCTTCTCTCTCCTGTACAGGGAGCAGAAGTTTCCACTTAACTTTGCACAGTGATGCCCTGGTCATCTTCCAGAGTGGTCACAGTTAATTTAGAAACCAGTCATGTGCATGAGGAGCTGGAATGATGCCTCCCACTGTGCCTGGCACTGCATTCATCAGTAATGAAACTCCACGTGACTTTATGTGGCTACACAACAAACTTTGTCATGCCCTTGGAGTTATGTGACATCTAACTAGATGAGGAGATAATTAATATTATCACCAGATGGGTCACACCTCTGAGTGTTTGCTGCAAAGTGTAACACAGCCACCACCACTCCACTCACAAAGAAGGACAAAGTCATTTGTGGACCAGGGGAAACAACAGAAATTCAGCCAAAATCCAGGTCTTTTGCTGCTGCACAGGTATTTGAATCAGGGGACTGAAAACTTCACTTGCAACTCCTTCAGTGCAGAGTAGCATGTCTATACACATTTCTACAGATAACATCTGCAATGAGGTTCCACCCAGGATGGCCACCCCTGTATTTGATGTGGCAGTTCTCACATAAACCAAGGTGCCATTGGCTTTCATTTGTTTCCTTGATAAATTTTTTTGCTTCAGTGGGAATTATTCTTGGGAAAGGACACATACAGAAAGTCCTTGAAAGACAGAGGAAATCCCATGGATCCTGGTTTATAGATTGTTTTTAATGTTACCACAGAAAACGTGAGAAAATTCTCTCCAGTAGTCTATCAGTGTATAGATAGGATCCTCAGACTACAGTCCTGAAAGATTTATGGTTAATTAAAAGCAACATTTGCTTCATGGAAATGAGCTAAAGCAATAAAAAAAAGTTTTTGTTAGAGAAGGATACATCTATCCAGAAATTTGGGAAATCCTGATGTAATCGACTGTTCTGCAGGGATTGTGCCAAATCTCGAATGGAGTGAAATTCATGCTGTTTTAATTCTCTCTTCAAAAATGTACATGCAGGAGCAGGAATAGAGCACTTATCCCATCTAACCAAGAGCCAGGCTTAGCTGAAAGAATCCTTTAGGGTCGTCAGTTTATCCCACCAATGGTTGGAATTATGGTGAGCATATCAGAAAGTGGAACTAAGTGCACACACACCTCTTAAAAATGCATTTTTTAATGCTTGAAATCTCACAAAACCAGGCTTTTCTTGTGAGATTTGACCTGCTTCCTGCTTCAGACTAAATCAGCACGATAATAGAGAACCTTTGTGTTTGGGCTGTAGTGGTGTTCCTGATCTCCAAAGAGATGCTTGAAGTATTTTGCCCATAATGACAAGTGTCCACAACTTTTGTGTGTAGGCAACACTGTAGCAGTTTTATCGTACAGAATGATATAATTTTTTCACAAAAAAGAAGAGAGGAAAAATAGTAATTGAGGGAACAGCAGGTGGTTGAGGTGCTCAGGTATTTGGAAACACAAACTCCAAGCCCTGGAACAGCATCATTAATTTATGATCTTGCTACAGTTTATCTTCTACAGTTTGAAATCTTCACATCCCCTAAATGAAGCCATGGCTTGTTTAAAATAAAACTCATTAACATGGATGGGAGAAGTCACTGCTTCTGACCTCACTGGTTAGAAATGACCACGTTACTAGAGATATACAGTTCAGCTGTTGAGGGAAAGACTCATGACTGAAGAAAACTTCAGACTTTCTCTGGATGAAACTTCACATAATTCACAGGAACTATCCAGACCATTAAGGGTTGGTGCCAAGTTGGGTGACAGCTAGTCAGCCTTTTTGTAATGTATAATCTTAGCATGACACTGTTCTGTCCCGTGACTGAAGCTCCTGGGTGCTATTAATGTGCATATACTGGTAAGAATTTAAATGCTGAAGCAACTAAATTAATTGGAAAACAGATCAATTCTCCATGCAATTCTTCTGTATATGTCCCAAACTAATTGATTGTTATCAATGCTAGCAGTATCAGACCCTTATATTCACCAAGTGATATTGATCTGAGAAATGGCTGGAATTGTTAAGTTTTAGCAATATTAGAAAATTTGAAATGAGGGAGAAAAGTCGATTAAATTTATGGGTGTTTTCCCTTTAGTTTTCAGCCAGCTAAAAAATTGTTAGGCATTTCTGGAAAGAGGAGGGGAAATATCTTTTTTCTTTTCTTCCATGTCCTGTTAAACTAGTTCCAGAGGATAAATTTTGCTCAGAGTGGAACAGAAAACTGGTTGCCTTCTTATATTGGTTTTAAGATGATATTTTTTTCAGAAAGGTAGAAAGCATGTAGTAATAATCAACCTGGAAAAGTTCACTGTTCAATCTTCTCTGATCTTCACAGATCCAGTTCCCATTGCAAATAGAACACATCTACTAGAAAACATCTGACTTTTGTTTAGAAATTATTAATGACTAAAAAGAAGCAGAAACTTTACTGAATTTTCCCAGTACCTGGCTTTAATCTGAAATTATTTAACCCTGAACACTATCCTTTCTTGCAGCACATCCTCCTGGCCCAGCAGTCTCAAGCTCACCTGCAGAAACAGCAAGGAAGGGGAGTTCTTAAAAATTTAGTCACAGGTACCTTAAAATAAATGCAGATTAACCTGGACTTGGGGTGTTCTTTTTCTTTTTAAAACCAATCACTACCACATTCCCCCAGTCACCCAAACAGCAGCCCATTATACAGTGAGCACTCAATGGTCCTTATGAGAGCTACACAAAAGGCTGATCTTTTCTAAGGCTTGTAGGAATTTATCATCATTGTCATCCTTAAATTTACTCTTCTATTGGAATTTCCTCTCTGTTTGACAACTGCTTTTTCCTTCCATCTATCACAATTTACAGTGACTAATCAGGTTAGTCACAAACCCTTCAGAAATTTACCCTCCAGGGCACTTTTTATTTTAGCTTGGGGAGGAAAGCATTTCAATTTACAACGTTTAACAGGCGCCTCTCTGCAGTAGCCATGAGGGTTTCTCTTTAGTTCAGATTTACATATGCAAATTACCCAAACATCAGTTCAGTTACACAAAAGGATGAGATTTAAAGAGAATGATCTGTAGACTGGAGGATGAGAAGCTAGTTCAGATCTGTCTCTGCTCTGCTCCAACATCATTCCGTGACCTGCAGCACTATAAAGTGGATGTAGGAGGCTGGACATTGGTAGTCATCAATTAATTGGTCTATAAGGCAGATAAAACAATTATTATCAAGTCTTTTATAAAGCAAAGTCCATTTAAGAGCTTCTGTTCAGTGAAGGGAATCTGTGAAACTTCAAACAACATTTTTTTCACTTCTGAAACATCACAAAGGATGCAGCTATAGTACCTGGGATTTTGGGGATCACTGAATTGTAGAAAAGCAGATGGGCAGGAATCCCTGACCCAGTTCCTGACAAAAGCTTATCTAATCCATGGATTACTAAAGTGCAACCCACAGATTCTTGCTGTTCTGTAGAGCATTTCTAGGAGGAGGTGCATGTGGGGATGTGTCTCAGGCAAATCTGAACATGAGAAATCCCATCAGCACTGGGCTATACCAGCTGTATGTGAAACCCTGTCAGATGCAATGTTAGGAGTTCACAGACTGGAAAAGGCTAAAAATTAATTGTGTAATCTGTGCTTAAAGACTGCCTATGATATGAAATTTAGCAAGCTCCCAAGATAATCCATTCCTGGTTTTTTCCCTTTAAAGAGGTAAAATACTTTTCCTAATGTCTAGCCTTCGCTGGAAGATCATTATTTCTTGTCCTGCCCTTGGTGGCTGTGAGGAATAGCATGTTCCTTTTCTCTTTGCAGAGCTCTTTTACATATATGAAGAGTGAGTACCAAGAAATTGTTCTACAAATACATTCATCATAAGATGAAAAGAGAGAGGTATCGCCAGATGATACCAAGGGGGTGAAGTGTTTAAAGCCTTTTTTTGTATCAGTGTTCATTTAAAAGATCAGTTGAGAGCAGGAGGCTAACAGTATTGGAAAATGAATTGAAAAAGGATGGGAGCTCAGCACAGAAAAAAGAAGTGAAAGAATTGAGAAAATTAGATAAGCTTCATGTTTTATAATTGGCTGAACCTGATGATCTTCATCCTAGAATATTTTGAAAGTGGACTGAAAAGATCTTAGATACCTGTGGTTACCTTTGAGAAGCCAGGAAAAGCTAAGTAAGATACCAGAAAACTGGAAAAGGGCAAACCTATCTTCATATAGAGGGAGGGAAAACAGAGGAGCATGAGAATTACAGACCAGCTCATCTATATTTTCAGCTCCAGCAAATATCAAGCAATTTAGTTGTTTGGGCACATTTGGGAAAAGAAGAATAACAGTCAGTATGGGTTTGTCAAGGAAAAAAATCATGTAATCTTATTTCCTTTTACACGGGAGTGGTGAAGAGAAATGAAAGTCTGATTTTGTTTAGGAATTGACAATAGCTGATAAGGTGATAGGCCTTAAACTGAAGAAAGAATGGTTCAGAATGAGCTGATAAGAAAAGCCATAGTAGTGTCACTCATGAAGCAGAAACCCAGGTCATCCTGGGAGCCTGTAGACCGTGCACCACTGGAGATCTCTATGAACAGGTCAAAGCAATGTCTATCAGCAGTGACTTAGATATTGCTGAGATTATTTCAGGGAAGAGGAATGGATTGAATGACCTCCAAAGATCCCCCTTAGCCTTATTTTTCTGTGGCTGTCTCCTGTAAACTTCCTCTTCTCTAGACAGAAAAAGCTTAATTCTTTCTGTCTCTCCTCATATCTTCTGTTCCCCAGGTCTCTGATCACTTTCTCCTAAATGCTTTAGAGTTTCCACACTCCTTTCTTGCAGCATGATATTAAGAATTATCAGGCAGATACTGTCAAACCCCTGGCATGTGCCAGAGTGAGGAGGAGGATGAAGGCTCCCTTGCACAGCCCCTTCTGCCAGAAAACCACCCAAACTTATCCTTAGAGCAAAATCCACCACAACCTAGGAATTAACAAAAAGTGGTGGGTTTTTTGCCATATCTCTGTGTTAATTCACATAAAACCATTCCTGCATTTCCTGCCTAAGAGCTGGTGAAGAGATGCTTGAGTACTCCAGTACTTTTGGAGATCTCCCATTCTCAGAAATTTCATATTTGGACATAACGTCAGCATTCCTCTCTGCCCCAGTTGCCTGAAGTGAAAGGAGTCCCAACAATAATAAAGATAAAAAGTAAAGACAGCATGAATTACTATATTCTTCTCATAGTACAATAATGGAGAAAGGTCCCATGTTAGGCAGGGGGAATGCAAGTCACTGTTTCAATACTTAAGAATCAGAAGTGATTCAGTGCACAGAGCAAAATAGCAGCTGTGTTCAGATCTCAGCCATTCACTGGAAAGAAAGAATAGTTTTCACTCATAAAAATGAGCATGTGTCTTTATTCTGTCATGGGATAATGAGGCACCTTGGGCTTGATCCAAAGCTCCCTGAAATCCAGAGAAAGACTCATGTTGGCCTCTGCTCACCCTAAACCAAAGAGGAGAATCTTTTGGAGTTGGAAGAGCTTCCCCTTGCTCTTCTTTTCTCTCCACACTTGAGTCCCACACTACTGCTAGCCTTCCCTATAAATGAAGACCACCAACAAATAAAAATCTCTAAGGCTGACAAAAGGATGTTTAAAGACATGTCAGCAATTTAAGGCACACATCTTAGTGCTCACAGACACAGCCTGCAGTGTAGATGTCCAAGGTGAGTTCTCTGCCTTGTCATCCCACAGCAGGGGACAAGTCCCCTGGTAGCCCATGGCCTCAGGGCCACCCATCTGCAGCAGCCCTGAGTGCACAACTGCAGGGGGAAAATATAACACTGTCCTGCAGCTTGTGATCCATCAGAAAACAATAATTTCTCATGGAGGATCAGTTTTTATTTACTAGCACCAGCCCATTCTCAAGGAAAGCAGCGGGAGCGAGGGCAGGATTACCTCTCTTGGTGGCAGACTGCCCTGGATTGACCTAAAATTGATCCTAAGGCTGCAGCTGTAGCCTGTGTTGAGAGTAAAATCAAATAACCTGAATTGCCTTGAAAATACCTAACCATAAAACCAGAAATCTGTTATTTATTATGACAGAACTAACATTGGAGACCAAAGGCCTGTGACAGACCTATTGCCAGAAACATCCTCCTCAGATTTTTTTTAATTGTTGCTTAGACAATTAAAGAAGAGACTAGCTAATTCTTTTTTATAGGAAAGAAAAATACCTGTTGCCCCAAAACCCTTTGAAGATTCATAGAGGCTCTTCCAACTGCATTCCAAAGTGGCCTGGAAGAGGAGGACCTCCAGAAAGTTGTAGAGCAGGAGTAGACCTGATTGACTTACAGCATGATCTTGCTTTTTTGTTTTGGACCAGTATTTTGTTTCTTTCTTTTTTTGTTTGTTTCTTATTTTTTTCTTTTCCCTGAGCTATTCTTTTGTTGAAAAGTCACAGTAAGGGAAAGAAAAAAGAAACTTTAACAGCAGCCTTCCTTGCCCCAACTCCACAGACAGCCATCTCACCAGATAAAGCACAGTCCTGGAAGGCTTCTCTGCTCTTCTGCCAGAAGCATTTGAAAAAAATATTTGGGCTCCTGCAGAACAGGGCACCATTTTTGAAAAGGTCTCTGCACTGAGAAAGACAATTGATTTTCTTCTTTTGGCCTCATCCCCATCCAGCAGTGTTTTATAAAGGCAGAGAAACAGAGAAAAGGATCCAAAAGAGACCATTAAATATTTCACTTTCCTGTTAGCTGGAAAAATCAAATATGACACCTCTCACCATCTTGAAGTTTGCTTCTGGCTCTCTCCTCTTCTGTTGAGTTTTGGGTTACAGCTCATGTTAAAAGGCTTGGGGCAAGGAGTGGGTGAAATTAGAGAAAAACTCGATCCGAAGGCAAACTTGAACAAATACTGAGGAGGGAGTTTGGTCTTAAAGCTGGGATACAATGCTGAGTTTGCTCTAATGATTTTTCAGGTGGTGGGCTCCTCACTGAATTCTTGGATTCCAAAGTAGAAGGTATCCAAAGATATTCCAAGGCATTAGGGACTCACACAGAGCTTTTATAAAAATGGGAGATGTCAGTGCTCTTTAAATCTGCCTCTTTCTTTCCAGCTCTGTAAGTGCCTGCAGGGGAAGGTGGCAAGCAGGTAAAACACGAGGTGATTTCTGCCCTTGAGATGCTGCCAGCACATTTCCTGTGAGGACTTGGGCAAATGTTGCTGCAGATTCTGTACTGTGAGAACAGAATCTGCTTCCTCTTTGCTTTATGCCAGCAATGGCCTCTTGTTTGGCTGCAGCTAGAATTGTTATTAGTGGTAATTGCTGGATGGAGAAGTTTGAGATGTAAGAAGGATGAAAATATGGGCTCCTGCTGCCAGCCTGCATGTGTTTGTTGTGAGAGGCCTGAGCAAAGGGAGCTGGCTAATTTGGTTTTAAGAATCTGTTGATCCTGGTTTGTGCATTCTAGGGCCTATACATCAAATCTTATGATCAGTCTTCTGTACACTCCTATAAAAATAAAAATATAAACATAAACATAAACATAAACATAAACATAAACATAAATATAAATATAAATATAAATACATTTTAAATATATCCCTCCTCATCTAGATGGACCTGAGTCCAGCTCTCAGTCTGAAATCCAGGCATAACCATGTTTTAAGTATTAAATTTCAGTACAAGACTTCCACAATGGTCTGAAAAGATCATAAAACAGGACTCTAGAAGAACTCTAAAAGATCAGTGAGTAGGACTTACTTTATATATACATATTTTAAATAACAAAGTTTTATTTCTTCAAGGAGAGATTTGCAGTTTGCTTTTTTGCTCTCATAATGCTGCAAATACCTCATCTTCCTAGGTCAATAAAAGTCTCCTGATAGTGTTTTCTTATGGGGGTCATTCCCTAGAAGTACTTTATCCCAAATATTCATTTGGCATTAAAATGAAATAGTCCTGCTCAAACAATTAAAAAGCTCTTAACTTGTTCATACTAGTTGCTTTACTCAAACCTCCCTTTTAGAGTTTGTAAAAGTAGATCAAAGCCCACATCTGAACCCTGCCTTTTGTTGTGTTCATTCTGCTAATGCCAGGCTGCTGTCTCCCAGGATTTGGGACTCCTGGTATCCCCTCCAAAGTGAGTGTGCCTGGCTCAGCTGGGAATCCCAGATCTACCCTGTGGTCCTGTTTGAATGGAAGTGAGGAGGAGGGTTCCAAGCATACCCTGAGCATTTCTGCTTAGTTTGCACCAGGCTCTCCTTTGGTCTGATGCTCCAGCTTTCCTCAGCTCTCCTAGCCTAAGAAAGTCTCCATCACATCTCAAATGAAGCCACAATGTCCACTTTCTGTTCTGTTTTAAGCTGAATCTTAACACTGACATCATTATAAGCTGTGTTCAGGCACTGTATGAGGGGACATGTACGTTTATGGTTGCAGCTTCCCACTGGATATTTCTCTGGTCTCTATCAAGATGTTGCCCTGCTGTTCATGTCTTTGCCACTTTTTTATGGCAGGAAAGAAAAAAAACAAAAGCTTGGCCTTCATTTACCCTTTTTATCATGTGAATCCATGTGTCTGTGGGGATGGGAGCTGCCTCTGCACATAGCAGACAGACAGAGGAGCTTTTAGCTGGAATCACAAGGTTGAGAAACGCTCGATGCCTTGACCTGTAACATGCGACTGTAAATTCCTCTGCTCTTGTTATGTTTTCCAGGGGTCATGGTCTTTAACAGTTTACTTAGTGGAGGAGGAGGAAAGCAGCCCTTTGTATTGTTGAGCAGCAGACGAGAGCTTGCCTTGTCCTGGCAGCTGGCGCTGAGACAGGGCTGTTCTTCAGGCGTTGCTTTGATGGACAGTGCCCCCGACCCCCCCAGAGCAGCAGGGGTGGTGGCAGCCCTCACTTACCTGGCTTTGGTTAAAGAAGAACCTGTGGAGTCTGCCCAAGTGGGACCCAGCACTGCCTTTCCAGAGTTTTCATTGCATTTCAGATGGAGGCTGAGCTTTGCTCCAGACTAATTGCCTGCAGTGGCCTGCTGAAGTGAACTTCAGCTGTGGTGCAGTGCATGCACAACTGGGCACTTGCAGTGACAGGTTTGCATTAGTACAAAATCCAGCAGCAGATTAAGTGAGGCTGGAGTCCCAGGGCTACAAACCTTAAGAATCTCTGGAGTGGGGAGGAGCAGATGCTGCTTTACTGTATTGTGAACTGGCTTTGTACAGCAAAGCAACCTGACACTGTGATCTCAGTGAGTCATGGATCCCTGTCTCTGCTGGGGATGTTCCTACATGGTTATTTTGGTACCCAGGGACACCACAGTGCTGAGGCTGGTACTTTGAGTCACATTCCCAGAGGTGTTGTCAGCCTCTTTGGCTGATGCCAGAGCAAGCCTGAACTCAGTGTTCCTAGTACTGGTAAAAATAGCACCAGGATGCACCAAGTGTCCCTGGCACAGCCAGAACTGAAAGCTCCTGGGCTAGTCAGAGCTCCATCTGTGACAGAGAGCAGCCCACACCCAGTTTGCCCTCCACAGCACTGTGGTCAGGAGAAGAAGACGGTTCAGACTTGCAATGGTGAAAACTCCAGGGCTTTTCATGCAAAAAATTCACTCTCTTGCCTCAAAAAATACTGTCTCTTCTGGCAACAGCTTTGAGATTAGAAGGAGCTATAGCAGAGCCCTAAGTGACTGCTGGCAGCACTTGTTGTTTTGTGACACCTGGGCTAGGAAATACATTGTGTGAAACTGAATTCCGTTCGGATGTGAGGAAGTGGGAGAGTATCCTGAGCACAGCCAGATGTGACCCCCAACCCTGCTCGTGCAGTAATCCACATACACACATCTCACAGATTTTCTGCCAGGTCCTGATCCTGAAGAGAAGTCAGTCAGTGTACTGTTGTAGGTTTGAGCTGTTTGATTTGTTTTGTTTTTAATTTTGGGTTTGTTTTGTTTTGGGTTTGTTTTCTTGGTTGGTTGGTTTTTTAACTATTTGGTTTTTAACTACGTTTTCCCCAGAAAAGAATAGTCTGTTATGCTGTGTTATCCTTTCACTAGAAAGTCAAACATGCTGTCTAGTGGGCTCTGACACCACTTGTGCTTTTACTGAGAACTTGCCAAAAGGGCTAACCCAGACAGCATCAAAAGTTCAACATAAAAAAATAGGACGATGAAGATATAAAATATCCTCTCTGTGTCTGTATTATGGAAAACAAGGTGACAAAAAAACATGCAGGTAGAATGGGCATGAAGGAAAACTAGTGGACTTTCCCAAGGCTCAAAATACTGATAAGATGAAGGTTTTGTGTGGTAACAATTCACATGGAGAGTTGAAGAAAAAAATGAAGTTTCTCATGCAAAGATAGAAAAACACTCCTCCATTCCAATATCTTTTTCTGTGTCTTTAACTGCACATCTTTCCACCTTTTTAATTTGAAAATGCATGTGTGTTAAGCCTAGAATTTCCTGTGGCTACAAGGAATGGGGTCTGATTGATCATAATTAGGGACAGTCTAAATGAAGTGCTTGGACTTGCCCCGGGCACTTCTATCTGCAGGTGCTGGGAGCCCTTGCCAATGAGAATGACTTTTTGGAACACAAGTGATTATTTACTGCTGAAGCAAGCCAAAGGCTACGCTTCTCCTTGCAGCTCACAGCCCTTGGCCTCCAACAGGAAATGTATTTCGTTTTCAAATCCCTCTCTGACCAAAAAAGAAATTCCAGCAAAACAGCAATAAACATTCATAGAGTCTCCTCTTCTGTAGGAAAAAAACTCATGAGCTGGGGTTTAAAATGAAATATCCTGTGACTAATGTATTTTAGGACAGGGCTGGGGTCAGTTTGTTGCATGTGGGGAGTCAGCAAGTTGACCTGAGAGAAGGTTGCTACCCATCTTATTTGCCACCCATCCCACTTTTAGAAACTCTGAATATCACCAACATGATGTTTTCAAACAAGGATTGCAAAAGGGTTCACTGTTTGATCCTCCTCTTCTCAGTTTGTCATTGATTTCCCCCATCAAAATAGTTTGTGCAACGAATCCCAGCTGTATTGCTGGCACTTTACTAGCCAGCAAATACAATCCAAATGTTAATTCTTTGGAGCAGAGAGCTGCGTGCCAAGAAACGAATAATCTGTGCAAGGCTAAACAAACAGTTTACTGACAGGGTGGGGTGGGGTGCAGGTGGGGGGTGGCTGGGCTCAGAAGCAGGCAAGCTCAACCAGAAGGACATCAAAGCTGCTTCTGTCAGAAGACTCAGTCACATGTGATTTGTTTTCTCCCCCTGCTAATTCAGTTACATGTCGAACTACCAATATTCCCAGGCAAGAGTGTGAGAGCTTTCCAGCCCAAGCACAGCAGGCAGGCGAAGCAGATGTTTACACCCTGCTCATCCCAACTTGCCCTCTGTTTTTTTTGGGATGCAAGAGTGCAATGGACGCACTCAGATCCAGAGCTCCAGCACCCAGGCACTCTCTACACTTGTCTCTGCTTTATAAATGGAGCACATGAGACAATTTGGAAGTTAACAGTGGCATTCCTCTGGCAGCTATTGGGAGTGTTCTAACTAGGTTTAAACCAATGGATTTCAATTACCTTGTTAAATCTTTGCACCTTCTGTCTTTCTCTCCCACATTATCCAGGAGGTCAAGACCAGAAGCAGGATTAAAGCCTAAATCCCCTGAGTCCCAAGCCAGCAACAGTGCAGACCACTCATTGCAAATGCTACTGGATCCTGACCCCCAGCTATGTGCTGTAGTAATCCACTTTGCAAATTTTGGGCCAAAGCCAGGGCAGGATCCTGGGGATGCTTCCCAGCCAGGTCTCAATCCTCTTCCAACCTGCTGCAATTGCAGCATGCTGTCTGGCCTTTTATTTTTCCAGGGTGGGGTGCAGGGGAGAGGACTGGATTGCACTTGAAACCTGAACCCAGTAAAATGCACAGACATTTGAGTCCTAATTCTTAAAATAAAATATCTACTCAAATTTACAAGAACTACATGCTGGGGAGATTGTAGAAACAAGTCTCTGCTTCTTATTCCACTTCTCAGATGCACTGACAGCAGGTATCTCTAATTTCCATTCCTCCCCATGGCAAAGAGGGTTCTTCCCACCCAGGGATGTTCCTTCAGTGTCAACATGCCTGCTGGAGACAGTCATCTTGCAGACAGACCTGCCCAGGCTGCAGCTCGGAGGAGATGGAGGGATTCCATCAACACCCGTCATTGCACAGACAGGGGAAGGTGAGGGCCTGCAGCATGATGGTTTAATAAGTAAAAGGCAGGAAAAGTCACAGGTGAGGGTGTTGTGATGACAGGATAGGGAGTTGCATGCACAAGCAGTTAAGTCTGTCGGGGGTTAATCTAACTCAGGTACTGATGCGGGCATTTAGATAGTGGATAACTCATGCTGTCATTAACCTGTCAGCATTACAGCAGGAAGATTATATCTTCACAAGTATGTATTGATCTGGAAAGGGACGTGTTAGGCATGACCAAGCTTTTTATATACTGTCTTTTACCACCTGCTTTTCCCCTGATCAAAGGTGCTTGATGTGTGTGGTCACTGCAAAGAAAGCCGTGTTTTTCTCTACGCTGGAGAGATGTTTCTCTTTGTCCCCTTCCCATTATCTTGGCTGCAATCTAAATATCTGGTTACTTACTTCCTTTTCATGATGATGGAACAGAGAAGATGAGGTTGGTGTCTCTGTAGTTCAACCCCAGCCTTTTGCAGAGAAATTTGCTGTTTGTGTGCTATGAACAGCTCAGGTGCAGGACAGCTCTGAACTGGAAGCTGTGTAACACAGGACTTTGCTGCTGGTCTCAGCAGGTGACTCACTCAAGGATTGTTTTTGGAACAGAATCACTTCCTGAAAGCATTCAGGCCTTGGGAAGAGCTTGCCAAGGTGTGGTGCCTAGAGATGCATTCCAACATATGGTTTCTTCCACAGCACACCAGAAAATGAAAGTTTATGGCTTTCATTTGGGAGAGGCTGGGCAACAGTTTGCATGACAAAAGGAGAGGGCAAGGGTTACAGCCAAGGGTTACAGCCAAGACTTACAGCCAAAAATGTCTTCATATTTAAAAAGCTAAAATTAAGGACCATTGCACTGGCAATTCCACCTAGAGTAAAGGGTCTTTTACCAGCAACAGCATTCTTCTGATGACAAAGCATATCCACTCCCAGCAGTTCCCAAACTAGGGCAGGTGGACTAGAGATGGTCCCCAAAACCATGACAGAGTCGTGTGTGCAGTGCTTTTGGGTGACTACCCATGGGCAGGACCATGAGGCAGTCCAGAGGAAAGTTGAGGAGTCGGCAGATATGCAAGGACCAAAAGTGTAGGAATGAGCCACCCTTACCAGCAGGATAGCATGTCCCATTACTAACTGAATTTCTTACACCATAGTGGCATCAGCTAAAATTAGGATTTTTTTCCCACCTTACATGATGTGGATTGGCAAACATTCTGAAGAAAATTTTGCAGTATGAAATCAACAAAATTCCCTAGCATTGGCATAAAAATGCTGATATTTCCATTTCTTACACTGGTAGGAGACTACATTTCTGTGAGCTGTGCTGACAAAACTTTGAAAGGCAGGTAAGTTTCTTTTGTTCTCCTGGCTCCCTTGCTTTGGGGATGGAGACAAGAAGTTAGTTGAGTTGAAATGGATGTTCTTTGTTCATTGCTTATGTGAGAAAACAAAGGTAACTGATAGTGGAGTTATCCTCTGGGGGCTCTGCATGGGCTGTTGCCCTCCAGACCTGCTCCTGGCAGGGACAACTCATGGAAAGTCAGAGGAAGCAGTTGTGCTTCCTTTCCCTGTGCTCACCCCAAAGCACTGTGTGAGATGTGAGCAGCATTTAAACATTTTCCTCTTTCATTTTCCTGCAAGTGTCAGCTTGGCACAACCTTGTGCTTCCAGGGTATGAACCAGAAATACCTGGGGAAACATGGGAGGCCAAAAAGTCTCACAAGAAGTGTCTAATTTGGCATCAAAATGTTGACAGTGCTTAGACAAATCATTGTTCAAAGCCTCCTGAGAAGAATTTGTTTCCATCACCGCAGTGGAAACTGGCAGCTCTTGGATAGGAGGCAGGTGGAAGTTCAGTGGACATGTGTGGCTGGTCCTAAATCCTCCTGCCTCAGACTGGGAGTCTTTACCATCTGTGGGCAGCTGGGTTCTGGAGAGCTGGATGTGTGCAGGGCGTTGAACACACAAGCGTCCGGGTGCCCACGCTGTTCAAGTGCTCATAGAAGGTGCCTGCACTTCATTTATTCAAGCTGAACCACAGTTCTGGGCAGATGATAAAATGGCTCTTCCTCTCTCCTTGAACACATCCACAAATTAGGACTCAAGGTTGAGAACAGAGCAAAAAGTAGTGTAGACTGTAGTGTCTGCACCTGGAGAAAGCTGCCCGAGCTCCCAGCTCACCCAGCTCACCCTCTACAGCCATGGCCATTCCTTGTGCACACAATGCTCTAACACATTTAAAATATATTTATGTTTAAAAAAAAAACATAAATGGAGAGAGGAAGAGAAACAAGCATTCTTAATAAAAACATGATGATATGGTAGAGGCCAGGCTCTTTGTGCTGTGCTGTTTGAAGGCAGGCGGGCACTGGGCTGTCGTTACCAGCCTCCATCATTTGAGGGCACCCCAGCCTTTGATGCTGGCTGCAATCTGCTGCGGGAGAGGTGCAGCACCACCCCTGCTCCTTTCATTGGAATGCTCTCTTCCTTCCATCCCTCCAGGGCAGGGCTGCTGGCACTTGGTGCTTTGCTGGTGGCAGGAGCACATGCTGGGCTCGCAGGTCACCAGCCTTGTTGGTGTGGGAGGGATTGGAGGTGAATTGCCTATGGGAGGGATGCACTGGCATGCCAACACTGCTATTGATTAAGGCTAATCACCATTCAGTTTAACCTCCAATTAGTTTTAATCAATTGTCACATTCTTCCTGGGTGTGATTGCAAAGATGGCATGCAATAAGGAGGATTATGGTCTTGAGCTTTTCCTTGCTTGTCAGATGGTTATTTTCTATCCCTTTCTTTTGCTTTTAATGGAGTTGGGTGAATAATTTATTTGCCAAATTTAGTTGCTGCTGCTGCTTCTTGTCCCTTGGAAGTATCTGTAAGCACCGTTTGAGTCTGATGCCTGCTCCAGAATTTCTCATCACAGTATATTGGTTCTTGGTCTGTACAATGCATTACAGCCATTTGATCCTGAAAAATCAAGCAGGGTGGTTTCACTTTAATCAGGCATGTGGTGGAATCTCATGGCCCTGGCTCCACTGTTGCTGTCAGTCATAACTCCGGGGATCCAGTTTTGCATGAATTTTCTTTAACTGTTTCTTTAAAAAGTGGTCACAGTCATGTTCCTGTCACCCAGAGTATTTCCCTTCAAAGGATGAAGCGGGGAGAAGGAGCAGTTACATCTGTTCATCTGCATCACCATCTCCAGGGCACGAATGCGGGCTCTAGCAATAAGAGAATGCCAACTCAACTTCTTCTCCCAAGGGGCCAGCTCCTCTCTGTTACCACACCAGCCCTCTTATCATTCTCCTCTGTGGTCTTCCCACTGAAGCTGGGGAGACTGGTTTTGTCTGAATATTGCCATGACAGCCTGGCTTTTCCATGTTGCATTTGAATGGATGACCACAGAATATATATAATCAGAGGCACTTGTCCAATGCTAATAATAGCTCTGTCTGTCCAAGAGAATTACAAAAAAAGTATCAATTCATTAATCACCCCCACTGTTTTTGTGTACATTACTGATGAAACACCAGGCAGTGTTCCCTGAAGGTCAATAAACTGGGGCAGTTATCCAAAATTACCTTCTGAGATCTCTCTGAAAGCTCAGGGAAAAGTGAGCAGAGCACAGTCCCATCTATTCTTGCCGAGGATCAAAAGCAACTCAACAATACCTCAGGGCATCAAAGACAGCTGATAGATCTAACAATAACATCTTGGAGCCCTGATATTCATCTGTAACCTGGACTGCCCGTGCAGTGCAGTCTCTGTGCTCCACTCTGTCTGTACCCAGACCGACACGGGTCAGGAAAGGCTGAAACTGTCAGGCACTCGGGGAATTCGCTTCCCTTCACAACTTTCTCATTAACCATGCCCACACTTGAAGAACAGAAACAACACAGCCCATTGCCTGCATCCAGCAAGAGCTGTTTTGGCACCTTCTCTGCACCTTCAGAGGTATCTCCCACCCGTCCTGTGGCGGGTTCAGGTGGGGCAGTTTCCTCCCCCAGCCCTGCCACCAGGAATCTGCAACGCTGATCAAAAGGACAGTGGTGGACAATGCAGGTTCATTCCAGCTGGTGGGCAGGTCACATCCCTGCCACCAGTGCCCCTGCTCATCTGTGCAGCTCTGCTGTGACCTGAGTGAGGCAGTGGCGGTGTGGGAAGGTGGATGTGTCCATGGCCCCTCTGCTGTCTGCTAGTGAGACTCTCCACACGGGCACCTGGCCTCCAGGGCATTTCCTCCCTTCCCTTCCCTGCAGAAGACTGGAAGAACCTCACTGCTGGAGTACTCAGAACCTCCCCTGCAATAGAAATCTGAAGGAACTCAGGTGCTTTGTAGGAAATATACAGTTCATCCCAGGATTATGATATGACTTGTTAATTAATTTTATTTTTAAATTTTATTTCAGAAAATAAAAGGTCAGCTTATGTGTAGAGCTGAGCTCTTCTGCCTCCTACCCAGCACATTCTGTCCCCAAAGGGTCAAGTTATGTGGGCACATGTGTCCCAGGCAGATAGTTATGTCTGGTTCATCGTTATTTTATTATAACCATTTAAGTTACAGGAGAATTTTAGTGAAAAATAAAACTAAGGTAAAGCAAATCCATTGCTCCATCGTAACGAAAGCTGGCCCCTTGCTCGCCTTTGTGCATGGGCTGGATAACAAACCCTTTGTAAGATTAAAATGAAAAAAGAAGGAAGCCAAAACTTGTTTTGTTCATATAAACATGGGACTTTCAATTTACTTTTCACAGAGCTTTGACTGGGCAACAGAAGAAATGTGAGATATCTCACAACGTTCCCTTGGCATAACATGGTGCTTTCAGTCTCATTATTATTGCATTATATGTAGCACATCTGTTACTGGTCAGGAGCCAAACTATTTAATTCTATTAGATACATCTATACAGCTAAGTGATAATCTACACCAGGTTTATGGAACAAGCACTTAATTCTTGGCAGGGAGCAGCTCAAGACTTGATACAAGAGCAACAGAATATATGCAGTGTAGTTGTAGATCAGTGTCAGAAACTGGCCAGAAATCATTTCTGCATTCTTCAGCATGCAGGCATTCCAGTGTGGGAAACTATTCATTCAATTTATTGTTCTAACATCTGTAAGTTATTGGGTGAGGGGGAGGGGAGAGGCAGAAGAGGAAAATGCTCAGAGGGAAAAACGTTTACCTAACAAAATACTAACTCTTTCAGGGGGTTTCATGTCAGCACTCTGTAAATAATAGGAGCCTTTTAATGCACATATGGTAGTATTTACTTTGTGGAGAGGTGCACAGAACCCTGCCTTGCTCAGAAAGTTTTGTGCCCCGATGCTGCTCAGGCATAGCTTTTGCTGAACATATTTTGTCTTGATCCATCTTTTATCTTGCTGAACACAACTATCAAAAGCAAAGTCACGTTGCATTGTCTCTGCTCACAAGCACCCCTAGAGCAGGCTGAACATCAGGATATGGGGTTGAGAGAAAGAGCTCATCTCCTCAGCTCTGCTTCCCTTGCAGGGCGCAGTGCAGCTCCAACATTTGCTGGCTGGCAGTTTGGATCCTGGTGCCTTTTCCCTCCCCTCTCTGCAAGATCCTTCCAAACTTTGAGAGTAAGAAGCCCCAAGCCATGTGTCCTTCCCAGAAATATGTAAATATGGTAAATATTTTGGAGGGGAGGAGGAAGGGCACTGGGAGGTGATGACTTGCTCAGGGATGCACAGGATGTCTGCAGCAGAGTGGAACAGGGGCCAACTCTGAGCTGTCAACAGTTCCTCTACCTTTATCCACCAGGCCATCCTTCCTTCCTCTATGCTGAAGAGTTGAAACAATTCTGAAAAGAAAAAAAAGGGGAAAAAAAAAAAGAAAAAAAAAAAGAAAAAAAAAGAGAATCTCCACCTGCAGACATTTCTGACCTTCCACTGACAGGGCTTTTCTTTTCCTTTCCTCCTCCTCCCCCATTTTTTGCTCTCTCAGCAGAATTAATTGGATGTATTTCTCAAGGAAGTGATGTCAGGAGACCTGGATGTTCCAGGAATAGTTATTTCCATATGATTTGAGCAGGTTTTTACATACTGTGACATGTACAATGTAATTTAAACAGATCTGGTTCTTTGGACTGAAAGCCATTTATAAGAGTCTCCAGTTGGAGAGGAATTAGTTTATTCATGGCCTTTGGGGAGCAGCAACATCCTTTACTCTCTGCTGTCTCTTCAAACACCTGGTGTCTGAAATACCCCTGAACTGTCTTATCCTGAGCCTGACCCTACCCAGGTAGGAACACCTATTGATTTCAGAGGTCCTGCACTTCTGTGGGTGAACGTGGCTGAGCTCCACTGGGCATTGCAGGCAGCAGGCTCATAATACCCGTGAAATCATTCCTGGTCATCACTGGTGGAACTTGAGTTTTTATTAGAAAGCCCAGTCCTTGCACCTGAATTTGCAAGCTGAATCCAGGAGGATAAAAAACAGGCTCTGAATGAAGGCAGAAGGCTGCAATGCTGAACTGTATTTAGGTTTGAGCTTTGAGGACAAGTTCTGCATTTATTTTTCCCATGGAGTTGTACAGCATCTAATACAGTCAGGTTCTGGTTCAGGACAGATGTCTGACGTGCAACTATAGTGCCAAAATAATATCATTAAATACCAGTAATAGCAACATGAGGTAATAAATAGTAATAAAACCTTGGAGGGAGGCCAAATAGAGGGGTCTTCAAAGGCTGTTCTGCCCCCTGCTACTCTTGATCCTGAATTGGATATAGTCTTCAACCCTAAGTAGAGATGTGTCAAAGAAACAAGGCTCTGGCTTAGTGTGTGGTCACAGCACCTGGGGATGGGATGAGAAGGGAGAAAGGTCTGAGCCTTGCTGAGCCCCTACACCTTCCCCTCCTGCCCAGTACAATGTCCTTCTGACCATCCAGAGCAGTGCCACATCTTGTCACCAGATTGGGGATTTTCAGAGGTCGTTTTAAAATGATTTCATGATTTAGCATTATACTTTAATTCCCCAAGTGCTGCTCGTGTCAGGGATGCCAAAAGCAAAGCCAGTGACTGGCTGAGGCTTATTAGGTCTGAAACACAGCCCTGACCTGTCTTCTCCCTTTAGCTGAAGGCCTTGGGCAGGGCCAGTATGGAGGAACAGGTCACTGCTGACAACAGCAATTTCTACCACATTTGTCAACACATGGACTTGTAAAAGTTAATTTCCCAGCACGTGGGTTTCTGTCCATTAAACAAATGGCTCACAGCCCCACATGGCCTGGGCACACACTTCAGGGGGTGACTGAAGGAAGGAGTCACTGCTGGCTGAGCCTCTGACTTCCAGCCAGGTCCTTCCCAGGAGCTTTGGTCTCTGTGGAGCAGGGAGCAGAACAGACACATCCTTTGTACTGACCAGCCTGCTCCCATCACTGATTCTCTGAGTCACTGTGCAGAGGGATCTATGAGGACTCCAGATACTTTCTTGAAAATGGTGAAATCAAAAAGACCAAATTCGAATGGTATGAAAAGCCAAATGTGTTTTTTACTCTTTATTTGCCATTGGCTTTGATAGTTGCTCCAGAGTGCTGTACCTTGTGACAGTGTCCCCTGGAGTTACTGCTGCCCATGCTGAAGGTATATGCTGATATCCAGAGGTTTAGGGCAGCAGCTCTGACATCACACAAACTAGTAGTAGTATCAAAACTCCTATTGAAAATGTTGAAGTCATTTCCAGTTACACCACCAGAATCACTCTGTGCTTTTCATGGCAACATTTCTCCTTTCCTTCCCCTAGCTCTTCATCTATATCAATGAAGCATCCTGGCATTATGCTGCAAGCTGGCTTTTTGCAGTTAGAAACTTTAAACTTTTCAAAATAAGGATTTTTTTGCTTTTTTTAATTTGTCTTGGGTTTTTTTTTTTTACTGGTTTTTGGGTTAGTTTGGGTTGGTTTTTTGTCCCTTTCATGAAACCTGGTGAGATGCTGATAGCACAAGCATTGCTTACTAAAGTGGGGTGATTTCTGCAGGCTGGGAAAATCTTACATTTATTATAAAAATAGTACTCACTATGCCCTTGAAGCCTGGTCACCATTTTAAAACTATTCATGTGATGATACCAATTCCTAATGCTGGGTATCAAAGAAAGAGCTCTCACTCACCTTCTGTGCAGTCTTCCTTTTGTGTGTTATTTGCATATACACTTGATAGGCAACTGTAATCCTTACTAAAAAAAATAATTTTTCTACTATTTTCTTGCCATGGTCCAGAGCAGAGGACTAGGGACATGATCTCAGAACGTCATTGCAGAAAGATGACTAATAGGCATTTAATTTCAAGGGCTGCTCATTAGGTATTTTTTCTTGCTTTCTTCCCATGAGACAGAAAATTATGTAAATGAAAATCTCAATGGGAGTAGTTTGCTGTGATTTAGATTGTGCCTGGAAAATGGATGTGAGTTCTAAGATACAGGTATTTCACCTAGCAGAGCACACCGTGCTCCTGGAGCCATAGGTGGATGAAGCCTTGGCTTTGGTGCCACCACAAATGCACCTTTGGAGAAGTGAGATGTTTCTGCCATCCACTCTTGTCAGTTACAATCCCCTGGGACCATTTTTTAGCAGTATAGCCAGCCCCTGTAAGAAACATTCATCTGCCCATCTACAAATACCAGGATTCAATTCCCCTCTATAAAATCAGCATGAGACTGTGTAGGAAGCACCAGGACAGGAAAAGCCCAGCAGAACAGCCCCTGGGGCTAGTGCAGATCTGCTGACAGTTCACACTACTTGCTGCTAGCCATAGCTCATTGGTCATGGTGTTGGACAAGGTTTTGAGACATCTGACTTCATTTCCTGGTTTTCCATAATATTTTTGTGCCCTAATTCCCCACTTCTGAAAGCAAAGTTGGTAGGGGAATGCACATCCTTCTTGAATGTTGTGAGGGGTGTGGCCCTATGAATCCCACACAGTTACAGACTCAGTCACACTGCACTGTTTTTAGAGCCTACAAGTTCTCCACATGCAGTATAAAATAACCATTAAATCATCTGTAATGAAGCCAACTTAACTGTAATTCTATAAGGCATGGATTGACGACATGTAACTAACAGATCTGGTTAGAAAATGTGGGAAACTTTTCAAGGCAGCATTAAAAATAACCTTTGCATTTATTTTTATCCAAATTTACTTGTTTTCTTTTAGTTAAATTAACTTTTCCTTCCTCTTTTAGGCAGTCTTAATTCTCTCCTTCTTTTCTCTTTCTCATTTTTTCATGAGAAAGCATGAAGGAAAGAAGGGGATGAAAATCTGAAAATCTTCAAACCTTGCTGGTTATTTTTTTGTGATCAGTGAGCCAAGATTTTTTTTGTTTGTCTCAAAAATGAAAATTTATGTAAATGACAGAAATTTCTTTTTCATTAAATGCGTTGTTCGTTACTGGAGAGTATTGGCTGAATTAAAGAGGCCCAGGCCTTTTCTTCTCCATTGCAGTTGGGGAAACAGAACTGAAACACTGGAGTGATGACCCTGAGGCCACATGGCAAGGGTCAGTGTCAGAAAAGTTATTTAGACCAGAGGAATCCCTGGCTCCTCTCCCAGGTCTGGACCATTTCTGCTCACAAGGCAGCTGTGTGAGGTCTTCTACTGCAACACAACCACGCTGTGCACAAGGAAAGCCCAGAGGGCTTCCCTCTCCCCCTTCCTGACAGAAAAATGTCCCTACATCTCAAGATTACTTTTCAGAGCCCCTTCTGCAGCAGTGTGGTGAGGGAGCAGTCCAGCCTGGGTCCTGGTGATGGGTGTGGGAGGCTGGGGACAGGTGGCAGGTGGGACAGGGACCAGTGTGGGAAGCAGCCAGGAACTCGGCGCAGGACTGCGCGCATAGATCTACAGATGCCTGAATTAATTGCCTGCTGTTTACAGCTTGGGTTTATTGCTCAGCTTTTAATTAACTGTTTCCGGATTTAATCTCACAAATGTTCTGTCTTCGTCCTTGTTTAATCCAGCAGTCTAATGGCAGGCTGATTTATGCAGATCAATACTGTTTACAAACATGAAAGCCGCCGGTCGGTGTTTGAACTTTAGGCGTGATGGCATTGGTTATCAATAGCTGAAGCAGCCTCAGCAGGTGGCGTGTCAATATGCAGCCAGTCAATATGCATGGAGCAGCCAAGATTAAAACTTTTTTTAGCAGGAGTGGGAGGGAGCTGCCTAAACTCCTCATCATATTCATATATGGAGGAATTACTACCCGCTCCTGCCCCTGCTTTCTTTTATTCATTTGCAGCCGTCCAAATGCAGCGCTAATGAGAATAATCAGGTTATTTGAGAGCACAGGTGGTGGTGGGGAAAATAACTCTTCCCACAATCTGCTTCAGACTCTCTCCCTGAGCCAGCTCACCTGCAAAGGTGTTTCCCCTCTATTAAACTATTTTAAGTAGCAGCAAGGGAGACCTGGCTCGGCCTTTACACCTAGTTTACCACTGATTTAAATGGAAATTACTGAAGGTATTGGATTATTTTCAATTTACTCCATTGACTTCAGTAGGCATGGAAGAACCATTCAGCAAATGCTTCCCTGAAAAGAAGGAATGAAAACCCAGTGTCTGGGAATGTTTGGTGAGGGACAGAGCAGCTGTTGATGTGAGCCTGCCTCTGCAGCCCCGTATCTCCTCGGACACGTTCTTCTCCTTCTACCTTTGGCAGCTGTTGGCATAACTGTGAGGGGGGAAAAGGGTGTTTTCCCTCTGAGTTGCACGGGTTTGAATAGCACAGAGTCTGAACCCTTAAAGCACTGACACGTGCTTATCTTGTGGCTCTCATCTCTGTTAGAGTTGGTGGCCCTGTTTTTAACAGGCCAGGTTAATCATGTGTAATCCTCTGAAAAAGCAGAGCTGAAGTTAGTCACTAGTCAGGGCTAGTGAAAGCTTTCCTTGGGAAGAGTTGTAGGCCTAAGCATGGAACACAGAGCCTCAGCCTGATTTTATCTGATACAACCTTAACCCACCAAGGCAAATGAGATCAGACTTGCCTGTGCCTTCTCTTCATTTGCGCAGTACTCCCAACACCATCAGCATTCAGGGGCCAAGGCCCTGCTGTGCTGGGGATGGTACAAGCAAAGCTAATTGCATGTTGGCTAAAAACACAGCTCTTACACAGTTGTTACACCTTTCATAAATACATTTCTAATAATCAGCAGACAATAGCACGGGCAAGCCAGAAGCATAACACAAAGCATAAGAATAAATTGCATTTAATTACAAGGAGAATCTAATTAAGCCTGATTTTCTTAGACCAGTGTTAGACTAGAAGTAACTTCATACACATTAATAGAGTTGTAACAAATGTGACCCGTGGTATAATGACAATGACTACTCAGGGGTGGATTGTCAGATTGATGCACGGCATGACATGAACACCATCCCCTAATTTCAAATGTGCGGAGAAGATCATTTTATGCAGAACACAAGGGCTCCCATCCCCTCGTTACCTCTGCGCCTTGGCTTTGTGCTTTTGGCCATTTGCAGCGTTTTCCAACATTTTCCAGTCTGTTTGTTGTAGTATTCACTGTTGATAAGGTAGCCAGGAGCAAGACTCTTGGGGCAGCAGCCGTGGAGTTTGCACTGGGGTCTCGTGGCTTCCTCGGATCGAACACCCTCCACGGCCGCCCAGGAGGGTGTTTTGTTCTCTGGGTTCAGAGGCAATGCCACCATGGTTTAATTTGGATTCTTCCCAAATGATTCACAAAAGGGGGAAAATAGGACATGGGGAAGTGGGAAATGTGGGGACATTGAGGGAATGCCGGGCCAGGCAGGCTTTGCAGAGCCAAGCTGGATTTCAAAGTGATGCACCCTTGTGTACAGGCGGGCTGGTTAGAAGCTGCTGATCTGTTCTCTAGCAACTTGTGGCACACCGCAGGCTTTGTGAGGCTGGCAAAGTCGGAGCAGCTAATCAATTCTGCTTTATTCTCCTCACCACAGACCTTCGCCTGCAAAGCACAGCGCCGGTTTTAATAGTGACATCTTGAGCGCCTTTCAGAGTCTGCTTGAAAGCAAATATAGGCCTTTTAATAGGTTATTTTAATGCATTAAACTATGGAGAGGAGGAAGAGAAGGGGGAAAAAAAAAAAAATCCCTGGCACATACATCTCTGCAAAAGTTTCAGAGTCTGGAAGAATCTGATCCAGAAACAAAAGCCCTTTGAATCTCTCCCCTTCCCTGCTCCCCCATGCCTGGCTCCCCCTCCCCTTCCTTCCTTCACTTCTCCCTCCTCCTGCTGAGCAGTAACAGTGCCAACTTATCAGATACTTTTAGCTGCCAGCTTCCCAGATACTTTCCTTTGAATGTGACCTGGCAGCAGCTCGCTGCAACTTTTGAACTGCTATGTATGTCATATGCTAAGAAGAAGAAGAAGAAGGAGCTGAAGTATAATGACTACTGGAATACGCGATTCAAGACAAAGTCAAAATGCTTTCAGTGGGGAGCGTGAGGCAATTTATTTTAACTCGTAAGGCAACTTTGCTATCCGACAGGTAGGGGGGTGGGGAAGCGAGCAGGATAATCGTCGTATTTTATCTTCACCAGAGGGCTGCGAGGCCATTGCCAGCATCCACAAATTGCCCCTCCTGAGAGCCCCCAGGTGCCCGTGGCAGTCTGGGGTGAGCAGAGAGAGGGGAGGAAGGGCACCTGCCTGGCTGGCCAAGGAGGCACCTGGGGCCACCATCCAGCCCTGACCAAGGGAGGGGGAAAGGGGAAACTGAGGCAAACTGACTCCTGCTGCTACCACAAGTCTGCACGGGGAATAGCACTGGGGATCAACCACCCAAATTCCTGTTTTCCGAGTCAATGGGATCCCTCTGTTATGTGAAGGAAGAAAAATATCCAAGATACACATAGAAACAGTCAAACAGCTAAGTTTCCCACATCAGTACCTGCTCAGGAAAAGGCTATTGTAGGAGCAATCATCATTCAATGATAATCAGACCTTTTTTCCTTTTCTGGAGAAAAGTATGGATTTTGACATGTTGCTTTAAAATTGCACAAATCAGTTATGGAGGGAAGCATCTAATTAAAAAACAAAGCAAATTCCATGAACAACAAGACCCTCATTTTATTCATTCAGGAGAAATACCTTTGATTTTTTGAAACAAAATTAATTTTCTTTTAGCAAGGTAGAAAGGAACAGAAAAGTTTTCAAGGCTGAGACATGGGGCAAAGTGGCGTCATTTATGAAAAAAATATTTCAAATGGTTGGGCATCAGTTTTTCAACTTTTGCCTGGAAGGAAAGGGTTGAATTCCCAAGTTTTTTGTTTTGGATCAGAGTGGATGTGGTTTCCATGGTCTGGGGGGTATTTTGCACAGAGGAGAAGCTGGTTCCTGAACAGTAAAGAATGAATGGGAATGCTGAGACTAGAGGAAGGTGGTTCAAGATGTTCCCTCCAGCTCAAGGTTGTATTGCTCCAAGAAGCCCCCAAGTGCTCCTTGAGCCTTTGCCTAGCCCTCACTGAAACAGGTAGACTAGTAATTATTTGCTGTAAAGTTTATTAGTGTCCTTGGCACATTTCAGCAGACGCAGATTAAGACCACCTTGGCCCCAAGGAGTTTGCTGGTACACTGCCACCCTCACCGGGGCTTGGCAGGAGACTTAATACAATAATTTCACAAAGCGCTTTGAGATCAGGGGATGAAAGCTGCTACAGAAG
Organism: Cyanistes caeruleus; assembly: GCF_971803275.1. Classification (NCBI taxonomy): domain Eukaryota; kingdom Metazoa; phylum Chordata; class Aves; order Passeriformes; family Paridae; genus Cyanistes; species Cyanistes caeruleus. The sequence goes on along the minus strand of NC_141708.1, from coordinate 8,431,675 downwards.
TGCAAAATATAATGATTAATTGCCTTTTCTTGGTGGGAAGTTGCTATCATCTCTTCACTTTCTATGGCTGGCAAACCGGAGGGAGTATTTAACTTTTAAAAAAACCAACATCTTTACAAAGTAACAAATTAAGATGCAAATCTGGAGGGGTTTTTTCCCCTCTTCCTTTTTTTTTTTTTTCTCCCTCTCTCTCTCCCTCTTTTTCTTTTTGCTAATTGGCAGAAAATTAATGACTGTATTTCTGAGTGAGCAGATGCTCTCGTCAAAAAGGCAGATTTGGAATTTCTCTAACCCTCCTTTTAAAAACACATCAAGAAGGCAGTAGCATGTGGCAGGTCAGAAATTAAGCGAAGGTAACTGTACAGATTGTAAAGAACACAAAGGAGGTTTTGTGTGTGCATGTGAGTGAATGAGTGACTGAGGGGGGGGTTGTTATTTTCCTCCCATCTCTCCCTTTTGTTTTAACTTCCTTGCATCGGATTTTATGGGGGTTTTTGTTTTTTTGTTGTTGTGGCATTTTTTTTTTAAACCCATATTCCACCGCAGCTCACAATTAGCAGACAGGCCTCTGGGACCTAATTAACCAATTCAATTAACAAAAAAAGCATACAAGTCACCCTGACATTTGTCAGCCATTAGGAGGGATGTCAGGCTGGTAGGTTCTACCGACACATTAATGATGATTAGCTCATTTGCAGCTCACTTTTACCCCAGGTGTCCACCTGGAGAGACTGGCACGAAACAATCCACAGACAGGGAGAGGAGCTGGGGCTGGGAAAAGCTTTACTGCAACTGTGGTGACCCTCAAAGGGAGTTTTGACCTTTTATTGAACGTATAATCAATAAGATTTTTGCCTCAGTTAAGAGAAGCTGCTGTCCCCTCATCTGGCTCCTGTGCTCACTAACCTTCAGAGGAACGCTTGCCCAAAGAGCCAGGGGAGCAGTGCTTGCCCCAGGGGCTGAAAACCCTTGTTTTTCAACTCCTTCAGTGGGAGAGAAGTCTTTATAAACATTTTCCTTGTCGATAGCGCTGTTTGCTTGCTTACCACAGCAGGGCTCCTTCACTTGGCTGGGGCTGTTCCTTAGTTCAAGCCAAGCTCTTTGTTCTCAGGATTGATTAACTACAGTACTCTATATAATATAGGCAGATATTTATATAGACATCGCTTCCGTTCCTGCCTCTGATCTCCCTTAATTTAACTCCATTTCCCCAGCAGCATTGATTTAATAATAAGTGGCTGATTGTTACGGAAATGAAACCAAGAGAAACACCGGCAAAGATCACTTCCAGGATGGAAGGATGCTTCACCCTTTGGGGATTTTCCTTTTTTTTTTCTCAGCACCTGAGTGCAACTTTCCTTTCCTGCCCAGGGTTGACTCTGGGTCACCTGAGACTGAATTTGGCTCTTGCCATCCAGGGGAGAGCCAGATGTGGCTCCCACTGCCCACAAGGGCTCCCTGAGGCTGGATGGAGAAAAGGTATTGCTGAGATTTTCTCCTGAGGGGACACTCAGGGCACTGGCCAGGGTTCACGGGCAGTTCTCTTGCCCTGTGCAGGCTGTGAGGGTGTTTCAGGTGAGTGAAGAAGGGCACAGTGGTGGGAACACACCTCCACTATGGTGCAGGGGTCTGTGACCCCCCTGACGGACCCTGGGATGCTGCAGCATCCTGCTTCATCCCACCCAGCCCTCCTGCCTTCACCATCCTTCTCCAGCCAGCCCAGCCCCAGCTGGGTGCTCATGGTGCTGTGTAGCATAAAATGAGAACAAACTACAAGCACAGGAGTCACCAGAAGTAACCATGGGGGTTCTTGCAGCTTCCCTCTCATTCAGACCTGTCTGACGGTGCTTTTCCTGGAGGAACAGAGTGTATCATTTCCTTTCTCCTTGCCTCTTCCTCTTGTCCATAGCGCTGCTGGCCAGCCCTAGCCAAGAACAAACCATAAACTGCTATCAAGGAATAGATTTCTTCCTTGATTTTGGCATTTTTTCAAGTTTCCTGCCCTCAGGGTGAACTCCTCAGGTGCCAAGGCTGTGACAGCGAAGTGTGAAACCCAGGCACACCACCTCTGAGCAAGGGAGAAAGCCCAGAGAGCAGTTCAAAGGCAATCGGGTGCTTTCCTTAATTTCAATTAAATCCTAACTGCCCCTTCACATCAACTAATCACCGAGGGGCTGATTCAGCTCCTTCTGCAAAACAGGACATGTATCAATAGCCAGAGCCAAACACTCCTTCCTGGAAATCTGCAGCGCACAATAGTAAATACAGAGAACCGGGACTATTCATGTGTTAACAATGCAGCGGCAGCAGCCCTTTATTGTCACACACATTGTTAAACCCACAAAGAGCAACTGGTAGGTTAAATCTATTTTAGCTGGGAAAGCTTGACAAAAATCCTTGCCACCAAGCATTTGATACTGATCACAGTGTCACATCAGGGAACAGCAAGCTCAAAAGAACAAGTCATTTTTTTTTTATTTCTGAACTTTAGAGGCAACGGCCTCTCCTCTTCGCTGGCTCCCCAGGTCTTAGTCCTCTTAGTAGGAGGTGGTCTTTTTTTTTTATTTTTATTTTTCTTCACGCCACTCAATGCGAGCAAATTCGCAGGGGTGGGGAGGGGAGGGTAAAAAAAGCAGGAAACATAGAATGCTGTATTGAGGCAACACAGGTGGATAGGAATGTGAACACAAGCTTCTTTCTCAAGGGAAATCAAATCCAAACCTCGGGATGGCAGCAAAGGGTGTGGCTTGTGAGGCAGCAGGACCGCTGGTGGCAAACAATCACGGCATAAATCAGCCGTCTCATACAGAGACAGCCTACCTAGAGCATCTCTGAAATAAACACCTTGGTATTAACACAAAAGGCTCGACTCAGATGGATCTGTTTGAGCTGCAAACATTACTGTAACCTATTCATTTTTCCTAGGAGTTTTCTATGCCAGGTGTTTTTCCCCCGCCCCGGTAACATACACCCATCTGAAATTATGCTAATTATCACAGTCTCCACAAAGGCCTTTTTTTAAAAAAAAAAAAAAACAACAACAAAAAAACTCTGGGTCTGGAAAAGGACAAAGCTGCCATAAAGAAGATAGGAAAAAATTCTTATAGAGCACCATTTGTCCCCATTGCAGGGCTCACTGAATACTGCCAGGAAGGTCTGATGTGACAAGGGGACATCAGTGTTATCCAGCTGCTAGAGTCTGTTGCCTAGTGGAATATTCTTATTTAGATGATGGCAATGAGTGACTACTTAAAATGGTGATTCAAAGCTGCCAAAGTAGGATCCCACATTGATTTTATAACCCAGGTGTTAGTTTTATAGGGACATTGAAGATAGCTCTGTAATTGTGGATGCCTTTTGTATGAAGGTGTTTCTCTTAAATTTTACAAGTGGATTTTTAACATTAGTAGAAATAACAGCTCACTGGGAGGATAAACCCAGGGCTCTCGACACAAACTACCATTTTTTATAACTCTCTTGCCTCAGAGTAACAGGGCCAGCAGGGGATAAGATATTGCATATGTTATATTTTCTGGGGAGAGGGGATGACTTTGGGTCCCTGAAAATCTTTCTGTGTATATATGGGTGAAGAGAGGGGTCTGGATTAAGGAGTTTGGATGCAAAAGGAACTTGGAAAATGCCAATAGGCAGGATTTTGAACTACCCACCAGAGGACATCGTGACAGGTGTGTTGTGCAGGGAAACCTGGGATTAAGGAATTTACCAGCTAAAATAAACATCACATTCCAGAACACACTAGAAAAAATTTTCAAGGGGAGGAAAAAAAAAGATTTGGTTCAAAAACAGGGCTGTATTAAATTCAGTGATGCTCATAAGCTTCACCACCTCAGCCTGGGCACCCAGGTGCCTTTCAGCTACCCCAGGGACAGGGATAAACTGCAACTGCACCTTGATCCGGCTGTCAGAGGCCGATGTGGCCCCTACGCCAAGTTTCTTTGTCGTACTGCCACTCTGCTGAGAACCTTATGGCTCAATTTTATGGATGAATTTTATGCCATTGAAAGTCAGCCAGGCAGTGTGGAGAGGCTGTTTGCTCAGCCATAGCAGGAGTATCTGAAAACACTGACATCTTGTGACAGTTTGGAGTGAGATGACAATAGAAAAGAGCTGGAGAGCTGGCAGGGTGTCCATGCCTCTTCAAGGGCTGGAGATTTTAAAGAGGCTTTTACATTTATTGCCATTTTTCACATGCCTTCTGCACCACAGCCCATTTGGAGGCCCTGCTGCTGCCAGTGTGAGCAGGTTCACGTGGCCATTAGAGGTGTTTAAGCCCTGAGTTTCTGCCCCCCTTGCTGCTGGTTCACACTGCTATCCTTCAAACAAAGGTTTGATAACCTAGATCTTGCACTGTGCCTGTAGCCCTGATGTGGGGACAGTCCCATTACCACCCTCTCCTGCAACCTACAGCCTCTCCTGCTTCCACAGACCCCTTCCCATCCAGTGATGACCCCCAGGACTTTGTGGGCACACCCTGCAATGCCCCCCTGCACCTACAGGAGCAGTGAAGGGGACTGACCCCCTGCCCAAATGCTGCATGAAGAGTGGCAGCAGCCCCACACCAATAAATTGTTTTGTGTTTCAGAGAACTGCTTTTAGCTTCTTTAATACCACAATGAGGAAACATCTGGCTGATGCTGCCAGTGGTGCAGAAATGGCACAGGGCTGTGGTGTGTATTCCTGCATCCTTGCCCAAATTATCATCGTGGCCCCAAGGGCCAATTGAGTGGCTGCCCTCCAGACCAAACCAGAGACAGAAATGTGCTGTCAGAGAAGCCACACCAAGCCCCTGCTCTGCACCAAGCCATTAGATTCTCCAAGGTTTCATCTTGTGTTCAGGTCTTTGATTTAGCTTGAACATTGTTTATTTATAAAAAATAAGTGTTTTTAAGCCTAGTCAGTTAAAGTGAGGTGGCCCTTTCTAGCCCAGCCAGATTTTCCTTCCCCATGGGAGAAGTCTCATTTCACCTGAGGACTGCCAGCCTCAAATGTTTAAATTTCAGAATCAAGAGATTTGCCTTAAAATTATAAGATGAAAAAGGGATAGGAGGTGCTTGTTTACTTAGCTCTTTGCTTAGGTCTTTTGAGGAGTGAGTATCATGTTTTCAAACTTTACTGGCAACCACTATGAAAGATTTTTTTTTTTTTTTTAAAAGAAATGACAAGGTTTTTGTATATTCATATGATTCCTGGGGCTGGCAATTTAAGGAAAATTATCAGGACTCAAGATAAAGCTGTGAAAACTGGTATTGCTGGGACTCAAATTGAAAGTTATTTTGTAACTTAGCTACAAAGTAGAAAGGCAATAAAAATAATGTGGTTATAGGATATTATTAATTCCTTATTTAACAGCAATATAAATACTATTAAATGTAGGAATCTATCTCACCTAATTAGTTCAATTCCTTTTCTTTTGCAGGAATATGTTATAAGGAGTATCAAATAAATAAATGTTGACAATTATGACAAACAACATAAAAGGCTTGCTCTGAAAATTTTAAATAAATTTTTTATAGTTTGAAAAGAAATAGCTATATGCTGGTTGGGAAACCAGTCAGTGCTTTCCAACTTCTTTTATTAAAGAGAAACTAGACTGTTTTTAAATTTCTTTCTTTGAAAGATCCTGAGGTGTTTCGAATAGTCTGCTAAGCAGAGTCCAGGTAAGGCTGATGAACTGCTTTAACCAGCTTCTGTTTCCAAAATTAAAGTTCTGTGGGCAGAAGAGGTCGTCAGGGTGGCTTGCTTTTTCCTTATTGAAGTCGTGTTTGGGCTTCACAGATTTTAAAGCCAGAAGGGACTATTATGATTCCCTTGCCTGACCTCCTGCATAACACAGACTGCAGAACCTCACCCAATAATTTTCGCATCAAACCCATAACTTCTGTTTGATCTAGAGCATATCTTTTACATCAAGACTGGATATCTTCTTAAAGACTTCAAAAGTGATGGGGAATCTACCAAGTTCCTAGATAAGATAGTTTGAATTTGTCTAACTTCAGCTTTCAATCACTGGATCTCATTATGCCTTTTTCTGCTAGATTAAAGACTCTTCTTCCATCAGAAACCTCTTCCCCATGTAGGTACTTGAAGACCTTGAGAGGGTGATAAGAGAGGATGATATTTCTTGAATGGTTGAAGAGAATGTGTCATCTTAACAAGGATAAAAACTTATCCATATATATTCTTTATTTTCCCCCCAGTTTAGTGCTGGTAAAAGGTGAAACCAGTAGACTGCTCTGGTGAGCAAAGATTACTGCCAAGAATAAGGGCTACAGACTAACTCATTGTAAGGTATATTATTGTGGATTTGAAAATGTCTGTCAATTAAATTGCCCTTCACTCTTCCAGGTACATACATTATTGTATAGTAGGATGCAGCACCTGCCCATATGATTGGAGATTATGTTTTTAACAGGCATTTGCAGTTTTAATCCACTCAGGAATGATTCATTTCACAATTTTTTTATCCTTTCCTTTCTAAACACAAACACAAGAATAGCGTCACCTCAGGCTACGTCTGTTTTAAAAATGTTTACTACAGTCCCAGGAAAAAGTCTATTTTTTGTGTGTGTGAATCTACATGAAGGGCTAATTTTTGCTGTAGGCTAATTGTGAAATTACATACACTTAAAAAAACCCAACAGAACAACCAACCAAACATGCAAAAAAATGCCCACAAACCAAAATGCAGCACCTCCATTCCCAAACAACTCCTTTCCTGCCCCTCTAAAACAGTCTTATTGTTGTAAAATAAGAGAGGACAAAGGAAGGACAAGAAAGAAATATTTGCATGGAGGTCAGTAGCTCCTAATTCTCTCCATGAACGACCTTTCCCTCCCTCTTCAGACCACTGACAAGAATCCCAGTGGTTATTTGGCCAAGGAGTTTACAGGAGCACTACACTGTGTATTGTTTGTCCAAGGTGGGTAGTGCCATAAAGTGTACTCAGCTGCAAGGCTCCACACCTTTGTGTGAAGGAACAAAGGAGATTATTAACAAATAGTGGCAAACCTGGATTCATATTACAAACTCTGTCCTGCATCCTTTTTGACAGCCCTCACTTCCACACACTCTGCCTGACTTGAACAGAGTAACATTTCCAGGCCAGCACTGGAGCACCCAATCCCATATCTGGTGCTTTTCCAGGGCCATGTCTTTCCAAAGAGAATGTCTAACTGTATAATATCAATGACTTTGGGGTTAAGGAAAAATTGAGATTTTTTTTTCCCTTTCATTTCATTATGTAATTCTTGCAGTTTGAGGTGGAGCCAGGAGCTCTGCAGGATCAAGTCCTCAAAACGGAAGATGGATATGACAGGAAGAATGTTTTTTCCAGACAAATTATTATCTTACATCTGAAAAAAAACCCCCAAACCTTTTTTAACATCACATTTCACTTTCTCCATTGTGCAAACGTTAGGGATAAGGATGGAAATAGCTAATGGTATTTTTGGCCCAGCTCAGTGATGTTTTGGATAAAGATAAAATTCTGGGTGTTTCAGCAGAATTGGCTTTATCAGCACCACGAGGTGCTCCAGCCTCTGCTGTGGGTTCAGCCACGTGCTGTCTGGGCAGTGGAGCTCTGGCACTCAGCCAGCACCAGCCAAAGAGCTGAAAGAAGCTGAGCTGGGAGGGTTAGGTGCATACAGACAGGTCTGTTTCATTAAAACAGGCAGGGCACACAGTTTACCTTTTGGAACCAACATCTGCCAATACAAACTAAACTTTCCAGTGTTCAGCTGGGAATTAGCCCACAGTTTCAAAAGCACTGCTGGATCAGGAACTGCCAGGTCCCTGTTGGGCCCCAGACTGCAGGCATGGAGCAGAAGGGGCTGTTTGCTCTCAGCACACTGCCTGCCCCGTGCTGGCTGCTCGTCCTTGTGCTGTACTCCAGTCACAGGTTTGAACAGCTCTTTAGCCTGACTAAACACCACTGTCCTTGGTGATACCCAGGCACTCTTAAGCAAGGAATATTAAACTAACATTGGGAATTAATTTTTTTTAAGTAAAGGCTCTGGTAAAGACCACTTATTATCCCAAGACATTTCATCAGCTCCCCATGGATATGACAACCCGTCTCTTCACAAACAGGTGACAGCTCACAAACTGCTTCAGGAGATGTAAGATCTATTTGAAAACAGGTTTCTTCCTCTACTACCAGAAGGTGTTTTGTTGAAGAGTGTGAATTTTCTTTCTCTCTTTTTTACAAAGCAAATATTTCCCATACATCTTCACTCCAAATGGCTGAGCACACCTGTTGGGGGTGCAGAGCATATTTATAACTTCTCCCTACATTTCTTCCTCTGCCTCCTATGAAAACATTGATTCCCACCATCAACTAAAAGCATCTTCTGTATTCTTCCCTGTGGGCTTCACAGTTTCCCGGGGCCTACAGTATTAATCTTCACAGCACATAACACTCACGCAAAATTCGATGTGCTACTTTGTAAAGGTTAGTATTCCCAGAACGTTTTAACAAATGAGAGATCACCAGATATTGCCTCTACTGGATGATGCTTCAGTAGGTACCAGAAATCTGCATAATGACCTTTCACCACTGGAAAGACTGAATGGGAACTAGACTGAAGTGTGGCGTTAGGACAGATCCATACATTGCATTAAAGAGCAGGCAGTATGCATGCAGTCCTGTAATTCATGTTTTTATTCAAACCTACATTTAAGGACATCCTGCATGTTCACAACTCTTTATCCAGCCTCTCCCACGACATTTATGAAGTAATTTCTCCATGGTCTATCTCCAGTGTCATGGAAAATACATTCTGCAAGGTAACTTGAGTTGCACTAGAGTTTGAAAATTAAACAAAAATCTTATGCACCAGAAAAGGGCAATCTTTTCTCCCCCTAAGAGAGCAGAAATTCTGTTTGGCAATGAAATAGAAAATTGAAAAATTCAGCCAAAATTAAAATAATTTATGCCGTTTCTAATGGACTGGGTGATCTAGCAAAGACTGTGTTTTCTACTCAGTCCTTTCTTTTTCTGTTAGAAAAGGCCTGATGTGTCAGGAACACAAATATGTATTTTTCATTACCTTCTCTAGGAGGATTTCCTAGAGAAAAAGAAAAACCAAAAATTCAAAATTTGGAAATGAGAGTAGATTGAAGAACTATTTTATGATTTCTGAAAGTAAATTCAAGTTTATTGCTCCCAGGCTCCAAGATGAGCAAATTCTGTATGATAGCTTAGAATCCAAAAAAGTGACAGTATCACCACTGCACTTGGTTCTCAGTGGCCTTCAAATTTCTTGGAGTCAAGCCCTTTCCACAGAGTCAGGACAAGGATGGGGAGAGATACTTTTTCCCAAGGAGCATAACATACATAGCATGAAACTAATGGAAATGGTCAAAGACCACCCTGATGACCAGCAGGTTCCCCTGGGCCATCCCCTGCTGCACCTCCAGGCAGCAGGGTGACATCCTCAGGCAGGGGTTGTCATACAGGATGTGGTACAGCTCCAGAGAAGGTGTTTGGGAGAGACTGGAAGGAAGCTGAGCTGCTGCTGGAGGAAGGCTTCAAAGAGCATCTCTTCTGAGGGTTAGAAACTTAGGGCTCGATGGCTTTGGGGTTTTGGACTTCCCAGTGCAGACTTTGCTGAAAACATGCTAGGTTGTATCCTGAGCTGGTGGTCTTGGATCTTGAGCTGGGATCTGGCCTCACACTGGGCAAGGAAGGGGAGTTCCCCATATCAGGTACTGTGCATGGTCTAATATTTTATCTTTCTTCTGTGGGGTTTGGCTGTCCTGCTGCTCCTGCTATGTGGGAATCTTGCTAAGGGAGCAGAGCCTTGGAGCTCCCTGGCCTGAGCTGGCAGCCTTTGTGAGACTATAGCAGAGACCACTGCTGGCTACCAAAACCCCAGGAGGTGTCAATGCAGCTGCAGAGACAGGCAAGCACCTCTGATGCTTTAAGCAATCAGCCTGGCAACCCTCTGCCACTCTCTGGCACTCTGGGCTTCCCTCCCCAAGCCCAGAGCAGCCTGTGCTGATGACAGCAGGTGTCTGCAGGTGTCTGCACCAGCAGAATCAGCAGGCTGGTTATGTCTGACAGGCACTGCCTGCCCTGCAGCCCGTGGGTACATGGGCATCCTGGCTCAGCCCCATGTCCCTTCCAGTGGGTGGCTGGTGGCAGCTGTCCCCCTCTGTGGTCCCCATGTCAGGTCACCAACCTGCTCCCCTGCCCCTGGCTGGGATTTACAGCTGCAGAAACAGCTGGAGAGGCAACTGTAATCAACACAGGGGTTTAATTCTTTTCCACTGGCACAGTTAGAAAGGTGGCACCTAGGGGAATGTTCTCCAAAAAACCTCCTCTAAAGGGCTGGAGTCCCCGCCATGTCCTGGTGTCCCCCTTGGAGGCACACAAAGCTGCTGCTCAGCTTGGTTTTCTTCTATATGAAATGCAATGAGCAGAAGTAGCAACCCACTTCACAGGCATGCTGTGAGACCTCCTTAATGAATGTGCATGAAGGACCTAGGGTTGATAAATGCAAAATAACAAATAAAGAAAACCATGGAGTCTCAGAGCACTGCTAAAGGAAGTCAAGCATGTGATGAAAACAGGTTTTAATAGATCCTGACCAAACCTCCCTGTGTTGCAGGACTGTGAGCAAAATGCAGTCTGCCTCATGCCATGTGTGAGGAGACTTAGAAAGCCAATTAAAACTCTAAGTCTGGAAATTTAAACTTCTTTTTCTTTCTAGCATGAGATTTTTAGCCTGTTTAATCCTAGGCATATCTGAGCTGTAAAGCACCTGTGCTGTGCTGAGGTTTGGTGATCTAGTGCTGATATCCTAGGTGGTAGCATAAAATATTCACAAAGACAAATGTGAGCTGAAGCTATACAAGCTCCCTCTACCAGCTGTGTGGACAAAAAATATGAAATAAACCAAACCAAACCGAAAAAAACCACCACCACCAAAAAACCAAACCAAAAAGAAATACCACCCAGTTAAAGGAAATGTGGTGAGCAGTCAGAAGTGCCTCCACATAAGTGAGTTAGTCAGTGTGCTTTAAAAGCCAGATTATCAGGGTTTTGTAAGCAATGTTCTCCTGACAAGTCAGGTGAATTTTATTCCTTGCTTTCAGCTGCTCCAGTGAATTTTATGCAGCTCTCTAGAGAGGCTCAAGCTTACAGTGCTTCTTCCAAAAATGTCATCTTTTCTGTCTTTGTTTCATCCCTCTCCTTGTCAAATTCCAGCCCCCTACTCTTTTAAATGGGCCTTTCCTGTTCATTTTTGATGGCTGCACATGGCCAAAAGTTTTTCTTCTTGTCAGGCCTGAAACACCCATGGAGTTAAACTTCTTCCCTTTGACAAAAGAAGAGGGGCATGGAGACTTGGAAATCTCCTGAAAGGAGAGACTAAACAGTCAGGATGTGTCTGTGAGAGGCTGGTACTATGGGTGTCCATGGGTTAAGATGTCCCTCCAGATAAGCATCCTTCACAGTGCCTCTGAGGGATGTGCCACGATTTCCTATAACATGTGAGATTTGGACAACACTGGAAGAATAAGCAGTAGAGAGGGTGTGGGATTTGGGGGATTTTTTGTTGGTTTTTTTCCCCATGATCCCATAATATGTAGGATTTGAGGCCCAGCATAGAGGCTGAAGGAGCAGAATTCTTTCCAGGTACTGCTGGATGTGTCTCCTTGACAAAGGCAAGCATAGCAGGGGCTCTGGTCTGTCTCAAACTCACCTTTCAGAGCAGGTTTGTTTGCCACTCTTCTCTCTTGGCTTCTCCAGAGGGCCATGGCATTAATTTTTGCCTTGTGGAATGCTGGGGACACCTGGCCCTGGTCCGTGGAGACCCTGAAGTGGCAGGAGGTGGTGGCTGCTCCAGCACAGGGATGACTCGAACGAGTGACCCAGGAGCAAACAGCTCCGTATCTTGTTACTAATCCAGCTTGATCCCATCTCTCCCCTCTTTTTACTTTTTTTCCTTTAAAGGGCATTTGCTGCACCAGCTGCCTGAAGATCTCAATTGCATCATGTCAGCAGATCCATCTCAGCCTGGTGTTTTATTCTAGGGAAGGCTGGGCTTAACTCTTCCGTTAAACAATTAAAGCCATGCGCGCCAAACTCGAAACAGGCTCTGCTGGAAGAGAACAATAAATATTGATGACTTGAGGCAAGTCTGGCTTTTATGACGTTTGATGACAACTGGTATCACTTACAAAAATTACATCATAAAGAAGAAGCAATGAAATTGCATGTCATCAGGCATCACTAAATGTCAGAAGAAATATGTTTATCCTTTGTTTTCAGATCCAAATTCAGTTTTAACATTTAAGTGAAATCTAGGGCCATTTTGGTATTTATCAGGCACCATAACAAAAAGTCCTGGGGTATTTTTGTTTGCTAACTTGCTCATTGCCAAGGGTGGTGTGTTGTTTATGTTCCTGTTCTTTCAAGCCAATTTATGCTTAGTAGAGCATCCTCTGAGTTGAAACATCCCCTTCCTCTTTACCCCACCCACTTATTTTTGTCTGTTCTCATCCTCTGGAGAATTCATGGGCTGGCAGCTTGTTGAAAACCTCAGTGTAATCAATGGCAATATTGCGCCTGGGGTGAGATTCACAGAGGTCTGGTATTAGCAATAATCCATGGGTTTATTGAGATAGTTGGAGATGTAAACACTTTGTCTCCTGTTTTTTTGTAAGCTAAATAAAATTAGGACTGTCTGGACCACTGCACCACAGCTTTGTGGTTCAAACAAAACAAACCCTCCCTCTGGACATGAACCTCAAGATCCTATATATAGCCAAGGATGTTAAAATAAATGCTATTATTAAGCAACGTTAGAATTTTCAGCTATTCTGAGTGCTTTAATATCTATTGCTATACACATTAAAAAAAAAACAAACCAAAAAACCCAACAAAAACACACAGAGAAACCTTAAAATGCATGTCTTAGTATTGAGGTCCTTTTGCTGGTCAAATTCTAAAAAATCTTTCTTGTCTTTGCACAAAGTGGTAGATCACATGAGAAACCTGGCCTGGGGTTCATTACTGTGTTTGTCAAGTTTCACTTTTGATAATTGAAACAAATGTAAAAAAGTTACAATTCGGGGAGGAATAGGTAGAAGAAAGTAGAAATGGCACTCAGCAAGCATCTGGGAGGGTACAAATGTCATTTCTCTTTGAAACAGCACACAACAGCATTCAGCACCTTTTACAGCAACCTACATCTCTACGGTGTCTGAAACCAGTGAGCTCTTTGAGCAGAAGAGCTTTGCCACTGCTTTCATTGTTAACAATGTCCCCTGATGTCTAATGTAGGGGGAAAAAATATGCTCAAGTTTTTTTGCCTCAGCCATAGTAGATGAATGTGTTCCCAGCCTCCTGTAGCCCGTACACAAAAGGTGCGGCTGCCCCACACGCATCTCCAAGGTAAACTGTGCACACAGCTTCAGTGTCTTCTCAGGCACCAGCCAGAACTTTGGATTTAAGCACTTGGAAGACTGGGTAAAGCCTGCCCTGTACCTTTATTGTGAGTTAAGCCCCCCGAAGATTTCAGTGTTTTTCATTTAGAAAGCTGCTAGAAGGGGTCAGGGGAGCTGCTTTTGACTCTGGGGGATCTAAACCCAATTAAACTATGCAAAAAATACATTTCTGGAACAATTTTGCAGTAAAAGTTTCAGTCAAGTTTTACTTGAGTTTTTGGCTCATCCCTAATGAACCAAAAGAGGAAGGGGGAAATGTATTATTTTTTTGCTCCTGGATGGTGCACAAGCTGCCAGTTCATGCAAGCTGAATAATCATTGCTGGGTGTTAGGTCTCAGATTTTCTGATGATTTTAAAGCAAGACAGGGGCAGCTGCAGTTGTTTTACACTGAGGAATTTCAAAGAATCATCATATGCTTTTACTTGTAGTTGAAATGCTTAAAATATTCCTGCTCCTAAAGTAAGCTGAATTTACACACATCTATATGTATATATAAACAAACACATACTAAGGGTCTAAGTCTGCTGGGAAAAAAACAAGTAGCAGTTGAAGCAGAAATACATCTAAGTTATTCTGGGAGACTATGAAAGCATCAAAAAGTAAATAAAACCTATAAAAAAAAAAAACCACACTGAAAAAAAAAATAAGAGGAAAATATGAAAATCAAGCATTCATAAGGACTGGAAGATATCCCATTGGCTTTGCTCGTTTGCATGTCAATGCCACAATGCCATGCCAGCTTGGAGCTGCTTCATAGCAGCACTGGTGTCTGAGCCCAAGGGAACAATGTAAGAGGTCAGAGCAGCACATTTGTAGGTTCACTGATTTCTTTTCAGTGTGCTCAGGAAAACAAAACAAAAGTGGAGAGACAGGGCCCGTACCCTACATGGTGATTTGTCACTGACCTTTCAGGTCTGCAGCACAAGCACGGTGGCTGGTTTTCCTTTACACAGCACAACGTGGTGCAAGGGGAAAACCCTGGAATTCCACTGTGGGCTCTGCTGTGGCCTCACAGCCAGCACAGCACCCATCTAGGTATGCTTTGACTATCAGCTTTTCCATGCCTGAACAGAAGGTCAGGGTGTCTTCAGCTGAAATAGGAGCAGTCAGCTTTAATTATTACTCTGTCAACTTCTCTAAAGCCTTATATCTGAATGTTCCAGGGCATTTTATGGATGTTAAGGGGTAAATTTGGCTCTGTTACAAATACAGAGCTTTCTTAAAGGACGTTGTGTTTGTGGCTCTGATTTGAAACAATTAATGAAATTTCATACTATCACATCAGCGTGTGTTCTTAGGAGGAGCCTTCAGTTCCTGTGTGACATGGAAAGCAAATTGCACTGATATGTGGGATAAGAATAGGAAAAATGCTGAGTCTGAGGATGGTGAGGGTAAACAAGCCTGGTAAGAAGCTCCTGCTTCTGTAGTTCACAAGTGAAGTATTCTTCTGAAATTCTGGCTGCACCTTACTGATAAGGCACAGACCTCCCATATCTTTCCTTAGTGCTTGCCCCTGGTTCATGATCTCAGCCCTGAATTTTGGGGCTCATGCTTTCAGGAGGTTACAGTTCCCTTCAAGCCTAACTCTGGACTACTGCCTTCATGAGATGGTTAAGAATTTAGAAGTTGCAGGTCCAGGACTCAATTTTCTTTGTGGAACCAGCTCCAAGTTTTCTCACCATGCTTAAAATGACTGCTTAAACAAGTCCAGCTGTTGCCACATGATAAACACAAATGGCTACTCTGGATTAGACCTCCTGCTACAGCTACAACTGCTTTATTTTTTATTTTCTTAAATCCCTGGGAACTTATGCTAGGACCCCACCATGCTGTAGTACCAAAGCAAGAACAAGAGATCTGTGGAGGAATCCAAAATCTCTAAGCAAACTAAAAATAAATTCTGCAGCTGGAGGATACCAAGAGGAAAAGGAAGAGCTGCCAACACATGCAGCATTTTTCAGCCTGTCATTATGTGCCAATTTTAGCTTGTCAACCATTGCTGGCAGTGGCCAGAGAATGTGAGTGATTTTCATTAATTACCATTTCTCTGCCAATGTAGATAACCAGAACTTTCTTCCCCCTCATTGATGTGCAATGTGACTTTTCTTTCTTTTTTCTCTTTTTTTCTAAGTTATAAAACTTCCAGTTATCTTTGGAAACAGGAACTTTCACCAGGCCTTAAGCCTGCAGTTTTTTTCCTGGATTGAAGTTCTGACTCATTGATTTAAGCTCTGTTTTACACTTGCTTGCACCTTCTCGGACACTGAATGCTGATCAGCTTTTCTGTAGTTTCAGGTGTCCTTAGATGATGGTAAAACCTTCTCTTCTCTGCACTGGATTTTTTTTTTTCCCAAAAGACAATAGAAAACCCCAAACTTTCATTCCTTTGTCTTGGCCATGGGATGGGTGTGCAGAAAGCTGGATTGAGAGGGAGCAAAAATGTCCACTTGGGGAAGATCACATTGTGTCAGTTATTTGGCAGAGTTTGTGGGAGAAAACCAGCTAGAAAGCTGGTGAAATCTGAAATATTGGTGTTAATCTATCTCATGTTTTGTCATCACCTGAACAAATGGTGAATTTTACCTTCCATGCTCTAGCCACATTTATCAAAGTATATATAAGCAAGAGCTACAAGGAGAGGCTAAAAATTGGTCTTTATATAAGGTAACTTCTTCCTTACTGCTTCTGTCTTGCTTGTATTTTTAGATTAGCAGGGCTACAGTGATGTCAATACTTTGTCATCAGCAAGACTTTAATTATTTTGTTCATGAACTAGCAAGTGAGTTTGAAGGCTACAGGGTTTTCACTCAGATTTGCTCCAATATTCAGTGGTTAATTTTTTTCTCCTTACATGGAATATTTCATCATGGTTGAACAAATAACAGATGAACAAGTTTGAGAAAAGTGAAAGCTGATTTAATCCACTGATTCAATACTGCTGGTATATTCTTAACATTTTTTTAATGTTTCTGTTAACCTAAACAATTGTATCTCCAGCACAAAAGGCAAAAATTCTGGAGTCTTCCATAGCAATATTCTCAGCCACTCCACCACTTTCTGTGAGTCCAGCTTAATAGTTTCCCTCTCTTGAAAGGATAACACCTGCTCTGCCCACGAACTTAAGGCTCATTTTCTGAAATAATCCCTGCAGTTCTGTGTCTAAGGCTCTGACTTAAAATTTTCAAGTATTCAAGGCAGTTCTTCAGCTTTGGTTCGGTTTACCTGCAGCTTTACCTTTCTAGTTTCTTATAAAATAAAATCTGATTCATACAGGAAGTGTTTATATCCAAGGCATGACACCATGAAACATACATGTAAGCTCCTGATTAAGTTCCTACCTGAGGAGATGCCCAGATTGACTATTTTGTACCCGTTGAGATCCAAAATACTATTTCCATTCTCCAGTTTCTGAAGGAGAATCTGGTCAGTCTTTCAGGTAATTTTTGTAGGGAGATTGAATCTCTGCTCTTATCCTTCCATCCTGAGGGACTCGAATCTTCACTAATTCTACCTTGGGACCCTGGAGCACTTTGTTTTTTCTATCCTTCAGGCTGTACCACAAAGAAAATTAACCAGGCTTGATCTCGTAACTCGCTGTCAACATTTCTGAAAGTCTGTGAAGAACTCTGCTGATTGTGCTTATGTGTTTGCATACCCATGATCATGTTCAGCTGTTTAGCTGAACTCTAGGAGCAGTCAAGCCTCATTAACTAATCATACCTTTGGTGAAAAAATTGGCTCTGACATCTTCATGGACATAAATGCCCTCTAGTGACTGGAGATCACTGTAAAGAGCTGTACTTTGGGTACAGCCTGTGTATTCTTTGGTACATATCTCGTATGTCTGTCTTGAAGAGTTACTTAACTGGACTGTTGGCCTCTAATGGTATTGTTCTGTTATGGGAAAATTCAATGAAGCTTAGGTTTTCTTGAGAAAGCACTCTTTATTCTTTAACTCCATGCTTAGACTGAAGGTATTATATGTGAGAAACCCCTCTTACACTGCTGTGTTTGCTCAGCTTTTCCTTCTCTCTCTCTTTTTCAGATAGCATGAGCAGATGATAGCTGTCACTTTTCCCTGACATGACAACCCTCAGTGCCATGTTTTCCCCCAATATGAAGCAGGACATCTGAAACCAGTACTACTGGATCTAATTGTGCTTCTAACTGTGTTTTTCCACAACTGGAATAAGTTAATTCTCCTTAATGAGCAGGAGAACTGGGAACAGGAGGATTGAGACTGTGTGGCTCTATTCCCTGCTCTTACTGTGAAATAACTTGTACAAGCAGATCTTTAATTTTTTATTTTTTATTTTTCTTAAAGCTCTTGGATCCGGAATTCCTGGTTTCTGCTTCTGTTAGCTGGGGTTCAGAGATCCAAGGAGCTCTCTTGCAGAAAAAGTACAAGATGCCCACTGCCTTTGTTTTTCAGCATGATAGTGGCAGCCCCTCTGGAGAAGACCCTGCCACTGCTGCTCAATGACCTGTGGCTGGCTGGGTCTGCTCCCAACCCGAGCTTTCACCAGTGGAAACAAAGCCCTTTGAAGCTGCACTTAACCAGAGCCTTGAATCTCCACCTCATCCAAGTTGTCATCAGACCAAGAGATGTCTTTCATCCATTTGACTGGGAGACACAGGTCTTGCCCACAGCCACGAGTGTCACGCTTTCCAACCTGGAACCAGGCACCCTGGCCACGCAGTTCTGTCCATCCTCTACCCAGCCTCTGCTCACCCAGATGGACCTGCTGTGCTACTGCAAACCCTCTCTCGTGCTCTGAGGTGCATTCACCCCACTCCTAGAAGCTCTCCTTCCCTGTTCCCAGCTCATCCTTATCTTTCTGTCTGTGCAGGCTTGCTGCTGCTGGCAGCCCCGGCAGGTTCTGGCTGGTGTTCATGTGAGTGCATCGCTGCCAGCAAGCTGCTGCTCGGCCGCCCGCGCTGACCCTGCTCGCTTTGGGCTGGGCTTTGCTCCTTTTAATGCTGCTAATCCCCAAATCTTGTGTAGGACAAATACAGGACAGCTAAAGAATGATTCTTTTTTTGGCCAGAGAGCCTTGCAAAGCTCTGTAGTCAGCATGTGAATGCTATCTGGGGAGGGGGAAAACCAGCTGATCTTGGCTGTGTCTCAGGGCGGCTGAAGGTTTCACGTTAGTCTGGCCTGATTTGTTTGGAGCTCTTTCACACTAGGGTGCTTGCAATATCTGCTATACAAACATATTCTGTGTGCTTTCATGCACGTGTGTTATTTTCCATGTTGCTCTTAAAAGGATTTGCCATTGCTATTCATATTCCTGTCCCTTTTGGGTGTCATTTCCTTCTGCCATGATAATTAAACCAAAAAAGGGGGAGGGGGAAAATAGGCATACAAATAAAAACTACAGACTCGTCATATTTGACAAAGGCATCAATGTTAAAACAGAGGTTTTTGATACCATGACTGCTTCCTTGTTATACCTAGCTAAGGGAAAATGCAACTGATGTTGTGTTTTTTAGTGATTAAGTGGTTAATGATTTAATGAACTAAAAAAAATCTCATTTGTTGCATCCCTTGGACTCAGAAAAAACCTCAAAGAGCTGATTTTCTGTGTACCTCAGTCCAATATTGCTACCTGCTGGGATATGAACACAATCTCTAAATAAATTGCAAGTGGCCTTGGGCAAATGGAAGAGCTTCGCTTTGATCTTGCTAGAGAGAATGAACTCAAATGTTCAATCAATCAAATTCATAACTTCTAGCTACAATCGGCCTGACAACAGCCTATTATTTATTTTTAAAATCATATATTTCATTATTGCAAAACACACAGTCTCTCGTGGGGGGAAAAGCCTAAATTATTGATAAGCCTTGTATGTGACTGAGTTTGTTGGTTTTGACATGCTTGTCACTAACTATTGTCAGGAAGAATTTACTAAGATGTTTAGTCTGAAAAGTTGGCCAGGAATGTGTGTTGTGCCACATTTAAACTGGGTAGAGAAAACTTTAATAGCTGCTTTTTTCTTGAATTCCTAGTTGGTAAAGACAGCTGAAGGCAGACTGGGCTTTCTAGTGTGAAAACAATGCGTTAGAACAAGTGCCCTTTGTTTTAATTGCTGCAAACCAGATGATTCAAGCTCTGAAATTATCTGTGAGTTGGGAATATGAAACTTTTACTTGATTTGTGTATTTCTGGAAATAGCAATTCCCAGTCTGCAGAATATTTATGTGTACAGAAAAGGGAGAACAATTAACCCCACACCTCAAGAGTCTGTTTTCACTAGTGCTTGCCAAAAACATCTGAAGAGTGGGTAAGGGAAGAGTGTATCAGGGAAGTCTGTAGGGAGGGTCATCCTATTATACAAAAGCATTTATAGAGATGTTGTAATGAGTAGTTTCTCCAGCCCAGCTGGAGTTTGTGAGGAGGCTGTGCAGACACCTGG
This sequence comes from Cyanistes caeruleus, assembly GCF_971803275.1. Classification (NCBI taxonomy): domain Eukaryota; kingdom Metazoa; phylum Chordata; class Aves; order Passeriformes; family Paridae; genus Cyanistes; species Cyanistes caeruleus. The sequence goes on along the minus strand of NC_141708.1, from coordinate 8,411,783 downwards.
ATGCAGCTCCCACGTGGCTCAGGGGACCCCAGGACTGACCTATCACCATGTGCCTGGTGCTGGATGGAGTTTTGCAGGAGAACCACCACCTCTTCACTCCCCACTGCTATTTATGTGACCCTTATGGGCCTTACATGTCTGTGAATAACTACTAATACTTCCTTCTTGCTGATACAACTCTGGAGCAGATCAAGGGATACATCTGACCCACAAATATAAGTAAAAATCTGCAGTATTGTCTAAAACTCTAATATATCACACAGTCATAGGGCTTGACAGAGAATTCTGAAGATAATTTTCATGGGAAGGTGATGGTATTACAAAATCAGTGATTGAAATAAAATTTGTTTTTCTTCTAAATGCTGGCTCTCTCTGCAGAATCTAAATAAGTAATTTTATTTCAGCATAGTATAACACTGATATATTTTTCTTTTGGTTTTGGCGTGGCTTGAGTAAAAATGAAATATTTCAGGTCACCAAAAAAAGAAAAATTAAATGTTGTCATAGTCCCCAGAATGTTCTTTTAGTCAGATATTGAAATTATAATTTTAGTACTTCTGGCTGCACTTGTTCCCAAACAATTTGTTCCATGAACTTTTGGATGATATTTCATCATTTTCTACTGACTTCACAACAGTGGAGCATCCCATGGGTTACAAGTTCCATGAGAAGGTAGTGGAAAAGCTGAGCAAGAGGACTGATTGAAGCAAACTTTAACAATCTGAAAGCTGTGAATCCCACCCAAGGTCTTCCAGGCTGCCTCTACAGACCCTGCAAAGAGGGTCCCGTCCAGGAGATGGCTTGCCTTGTGCTGAAGAAGTTGAACACAGACAACCTTTCTCCACAGGAATGGAGGTTACTATTATAAGTGCTATTTGCATTTTTGACGTCTTTCCTCGTTTTAGCTGCCACTGTTTCATGGCTTGTCAGGAGCAGCAGTGCAGAAAATCCCCAAACCTTTCCAGGTGCCTCTGTTCAGATGTGTCAGAAACAGCACCATAGGAGCAACAGGCAGCTCCAATAAATCTAGGTAGCTTTGGGAGCTTCCCTTCCTGGTGCTTGCTTGGCAACTCAGAGCATGAAGTCACACCATTTGCCTGCTCTGTGTCACATATGGCAGTCCTATTTGCACCTAGGCTTGGGTCCAGACTGTGAATGCCTTTTAAGCTCCACACCAATTCACACTTGTTGCAAAGCCCTGGAAAATTAAGCCTTTCTTTAGGCTTTACTCCTGTGGTATCATTGCACCATGTAATTATAGAGACTGTAATATGCTTTTATTGTGAAGGTTTAGCAAGATGAGCAGTTTGGGACACACTTAATGCCTAACATGCAGTTCAACTTGGCTTTGATTTCCGTTATGAGATTTGTTATCACAGGGAATACACTCTTCACTTGACACTGCTGTGTGCCTGTCTAAGCTGAGTACATAGACTTTTTAAAACTAGAAAGATTTATTTGTTCTTTTTAATGTCTGGGACTAAACTTTTGCATGGAAGGAATGTGTTGCCTAAGTATAATGTGATCCTTCCAGGTATATAGTGGGATAGAATAATTTGCTTTATATCTGTTTTTGTCTGAGAAATATTTCAAAGATCTTTCCTGCCCAGGTTTCCATAGGGCTCTAAGCGACTGTTGTCTGTTTTCAGAAGTTCACAGGTCTATCAAAATGTACAAATCATATCTCTTCCCTCTTAGCACGCACACAGGCTCAGATCATTGTGGGGAGACAGTGCCAGCGTTGTGTACTTTGCCAGATGCTTAGCTGCTGTGATAATGAGGGTTATTAAGGAAACAGGGATATTAGCTGCTGCAATCCATGATAGTGGGGGACTGTGCCTGATGACACAGAAAGGTCTCCTCAGCTGCTGTGTCCTTGTGTTTAAGGAAGATGGTGTTTGTAACCTGCCAAGCAGCCTCTGATTTACAATCTCAAAGCACCGTGAAGTGTCAACACCAAATTAATTTCTGTGTGTGTCGGTTGTGATCTCAGACGGTCCCTTCTGATACGTGGTGGTTATGGAAGAGTGGTAAATTCAGCTCTGAGGTTGTTTTGGTTTTTTGGCTCAAGTGAACATCAGAGGAAATCCTTCCCTTTTTACTCAACTGTGCTATTGAGAAGAGTGGAGAAATGGCTCAGCTATGCAGCTGGACTCATTTGGAAGTGTTTTCAAAGGAAAAACAGCACTTGAAAACTGGATTGTCCTGTGGTTTCTCTTAACCAGGTATATTTTGCTGTTAACTATAATCATGTAATCCCAAGCAAGCACATACCATATTTATCCACCTATCTACTTGGAAATGAACACACAGCAGGTAATTCTGCTGCTGTAGGTGGCTCAGCCATGATACCTCTGGAAACAATAATTATCAATCACTTCTGTCAGAAATAGGATACCCTCTGCAGCAGTTCACAACAAGTGAACCACACATGCCTGCACAGGGGACCATTAGAAAAGGCTTGTCACACAGGACAGGATCCTGTTGCCATTTTGTGCGTCAGAAATTATTCACTGACTTCACAAAGTTTTGGCCATGGCTTGGAGTGCAGGTAGCAAGGGTTTGTTTATGAAGACCTTTGATAGCACAACAACACATACTGCCTTCAGGTTTGGGGAATGACCACCTCAGCCTGTGTTGGTTTTCTTTCTCATTCCAGTAATTTATCATGGCATTTCATGACTTTGAAACCTGGAGTTCAAGGACACCTTTTGCCCAGGCAAGCAATTGTGTGCTTTACACATACATCACTTCTGAAGAAACCAGAAGTGCCATCTGATTGTTTGCTTCTGGATTTTGTATATGAGGCTCCCAATTTGCATATTGGCATGTTAACATACCAAAAATAAAAACCTGTCTCCATAAAGTAGAAAATATACAGACAACCTGATGCTTTCTCCATATGAAAAGTGGAAATAAACAAACCAGGCAGTGTAGGATGGTTCAGTTCCTTGTCCTTACTGTGAAAAATTTTCTGATCTAATTTCCTCAGATTCTTGGGATGCTGCTCATCTGCATCACATGCATTATCAACATTTAATTATAGGCAATTATCTGTTTCCTCAAAAACATAATTATTGATGCATTTAATATCCACCCTTATAAAAGCCTGGCTACAACAAACTAGAGAAATAGAGCCTTATCCCTCAAGAGAAGCTGATTTATTCTAGCAGAGTATTGCAATGGGACTCTGTGAACTAACAAAGGGACAAAAATGAAGCAAGAGGACAATAATAAGTACACACAGGATGGAAAGAAGGCCCACATACCAGGTTTGGATGGAAGCTGGCCCAGGCTGGCAAGAAGCAGTGGGTGATTCAGGGTGCCCAGGTTCCCAGCAGAGCTCCAGCTACCCCTGCCTCTGTCTGCATGGGCAGTGCTGAGCTCCAGACTCTACCTGCTCTGCGCATTTCCAGCTTTTGTCCTTATTTTGGGCTTTGATACACCCAAGAATTTAGGTGTGATATCTCAAGCTGGTCCATGAAGCTTCCCAGGAAATCTTACTATGCAGCACAGCTGCTGATGCTGGTGGGTTTGCCACTGTTTAGTGGAACACCTTGGGTTTTGCCATGCTGTGGTGTAGTTTGGAGGTGTCCTGGTCCCAGGGAGAGCAGCATCTGAGTGCAGAACTATTCATCAATGTCCATCCTGATCCTGGCACTCAGGTTACTGTCTATCCACCAGATTTAGATTCACTGTATTTGTGGGGATTTGATTTCATGACTGACCTTCCTAGAATGACATTGACAATGGTTGATGGCCAATTTCTGTTGGTCTCATTGTGTTATTTTAGTTGAACTTCTTAAACCATAAAGTGCTTATATTCCCATTTTTATCCTCGTGGTAGCACAAACTGCAACTCATCCTCTGGATATAAGATGTGGTTATCTATAAATGCATGGGAGAGACTGGATTATGCAAATATGCTTATTACTCTGTTATGGTGCTGCTGGTGGTTTGTTTGCACTTTTTTTGTCTTTGGTTTATTTTTAATTTGAGCTCATTAACACTTGAGGCAACATGTATTTTTCCTGCAATCTGAAGACATAAAATCATAGGGAAAAAGATTGTTGCCACCTCTATTATGCCTGGGCTGAGACATAAAAACAAAGAGGCTGCACATTGTTGACCAAGCCTCTCTTAAATCCTCCCAGCTCCTCCTGTGTCAGTCCTTGTTTTCTCACTCCTGAGCTGAAAGTATCAACCAGGAGCAAACACACGATGTTTTTGTAGTTATTTCCTTAGAAATTAGGCAGTTCCTCTGCTACACCTTAATTGCATGTGTGGCAGATCCCGTCATAAGTCATTCTGACAAAAAGGCCAGGGAACATTAATATTTTTGTTTACAGTATGTTAAACAGATGTTTTTTTCAGTGTAGAGATAAGACTACATTAAATATGATTTTATAAATAGAGGCTCTCACAGCTCAGCTCCTCTTGGGACTGCTCTGATTTGCTTGTTGGATGATTATAATGGGTTTTTAATTACACCTGTTAGCCAAGGTGTATATCAGAACTAAATTACAAAGCACCTTACAGCCAAGATTTTTCCAGTGTACAATGAGCTGAAAAAGGTTTTTTGTCCATCAGGACAAAGAAATTATTTTTCACATTATCAAAATTACAGAAGCTTTCTGAGCAAACATAGTGATAACACAGACAGATTAAGACAGACAAACTTTTTCTTTATTTATTTTTATTATATGTTTATTTTGGAAAGTGCTTAGTAATTATTCCCAGCAAGTTTAACTCCTTGTGAGCAGCTGACTGAGCCTCTGGTGGTTTTCATGGCAAAATTTACAGCAGGTTTTTTTGTCTTGGATTTTTTTCTAATATTCTTTTTCATAAGAATGAAAAGGCCGATTGTGACATTAAAAAAAAATAAAAAATTAAAATACCCCACAAACAAAGAAATCCTACCCAAAACTAAAAGGCTTGTGTTTAGAAGAATGTGGATAAATGATTTTCATCCTTGAAAGAAAAATATTTAGAACAGTTCAATCCTTTCTGAATCATCTGCAGCTGTCACTTGGCTGGGAGGTACCTCTACCTGCCATGAGGAGTTGGACAGCTGGAATCATAAAGGAGTGGCTATTCTGGTCATATATGAATGCTCAGTGAAGTTACAGGAGCACAACAATTCCATATAAACAATGACTGAGGCAATATTTAGAACAGGCTCACTTAGTGCAGGCTCTCAAATACATTATTTCAAACATAAATGTCAAGCTGATCCAAGTCCTGCTGAGGCCAGTGGAAATAGGCCCAGTTTCAAAGTTTTGGTTTTGATTACAACTAGATCCAATATCTTCTGAATTTACCTGAAACACAGAGTGAAGTTTTTGAAAGTACTAATATGAATTAGGCATCCAGCTGCAGAAGTCTATTGAAAGGTTTTTGAACATTTCATCAGTGTTCTGGCATGCTTCTTAGCCAGGAGTTGTTGTGTGTTTCCATCTGTTGCAGCACACAATGGTTTCAACATCAGTAGATCTGGGAATGCCAGAAAGGATGTTCTCTGCAGGGCTGCTCTTTCTGGGAGTGTGCACAGGTTTGATGGATTTGCTGGGAGACCAAACCCAGAAAAACCCAGAAAAAGGCAAATCTTGGCTAACCTGCATCTTTGTTTTAGAGCATGGCAGCTGTTGAATTCCAGACTTCCAAAAGAAGAGACTGAGAGCCCATCAGTGGTGTCTCAGGGACATCCAGATATGTTTGAAAAAGTCCTGTATACAATGAGGGACTTGATTGTTGGATGATTATAAGATGCCTGTTGCTTATCTTATTTTTAAATAAATTTTTCCAGTATACAGGAAGCTACTGTACACCTCCCAGATTTGTTTTTTATCTTCCAGCAGGGTTCCTGGGTGTGCCAGCATGCAGGGACACTGCTGGTCATGGGAATGACACAAGCTGTGGTGTCTAGAAGCCCAGCTGCACTGCTCCAAGAACTCATGTCTTTGAAGGGTGTGAAATGGAGTTCTACAAACCTGTCTTGACTTCTGACTTGTGTCAGGAAGAGTAATTTCAAAATGCAAGTGAGTCTTTTGCTCTGTCTTTCAGAAGACTCTTTTTTACTTATTGGTGGCTTTAGTGATTACAATAATTGTGTAGGTCTGAACTTCTCTGAATAGCACAATAGCAGCTGCTTCCATTGTTTGTCTCTTAAATGTAGAAGACTGCTCAGAAAACAATGGTTGTCTCAAAGTGTAAAAATACATTTCTTTGGTTGTTCCAACATGAGCAATGCTGATCCCAACTGTTTGTCCCTTCAGTATCTCAGCACTACATAGTGAAAAGAACAAGAAATCTCTTTTCCCCACGTATTTTGAGAAGGGGAGAAGTTGTTTATTAAATTTTTGGAAACTAAGAACTCTTTTGTAAGGAAAGGAGGGTGGATGTCAAATGAAGAATGGTGAAACAGTCACCTATAGATAGCATTGTGTAAAAGCTGTGCAGTCCAAGGACATTAGTCAAGCATAGGAAGCAAAGAAGTGCAAAAAGCAAAGCTGATTGCCATGTTTACCCTGCCTTGGTGAACTTACCCACAGGGCAGCCTTCCCTGTTGAGTTTATTGCCCATAAATGTGCACATGCACTAAGCAGGCAGTATCTCTATTCTTGCCTCATATATCTTTCAGAGAATGAACTTGCTGTGTTTCTGAAGGTATTGTTAAATGGCCAAGGGGTAAATGGACCACTTGAGATAAGCCATATTTGAAGAAGCCTGTAGGCATGTTGTTCATGAACTTTAATTTTTCCCTGAGTGGAACTGGAAGACAATAAGCTGAATGTCGAAAGGTGGTGATGGAAAAGTAACACAAAAAGAAGGGGTAGGAGGAAATGCAGGGCATAAGAAAATATAATGAGTAGATGGGAAAATGGAAGAAATTGAAATGAAGAGAGAAAGACATAGTGAGGCAGCTGGTACTAAGTGATTGGTCCTAGGATGTGCCTCCAGAGGAGATTATATATGCTGTTCTGCTCCAATCATCCAGAAATAAACTGACTGTAGATACTGGCTTGGACACTGTTTACAAGCCCTGGTTTCACCCAATGAAAGTGTTAATGCTGGTTTGAATTAAGCATTTTAGAGTTTCATAGAGAAAAATGGAATATGATCCCCCTGGGCTCTGATCTGACAGCGAACAGTGGTGTTGTCCATTGTGCTGATTCCAGTTCTAGTGAAATTCAGAGGGTTCACTCATACAGGGTGTCAGCATACTTCAGCAGGAGCTCCTTTTAGCACCAGGTCAAAGGCTGACAAAAAGAGAGGCTAACTGCTTCCACAGTTATCTAATCTTTTGGAAATGCCAAAATAGTGACTGAATCTTTTTTGGGTTAGATGTGGCACATTAGAGCTGGCATGGTTACAAATGTCAGTCTAGTTGGTTTGGGGGTAATATTTATTATTATACACAGTTCCTGATAGGACCATGAACACAGGTAACAGGTATGAATTTTCTACACAAAAATGTTCTGTTCCATTGAACCAAATAGTTCTTTCACTTGTTAAGTGTCTGCCACTCTTGCTGGATGTAGACAGTCAGGACTCTCCCCAAAAGTTCTCCTCATTGCTCTGCTGACTTTTCCCACTGTGTGATGGCTGGGACAGCCCCTCCTAAGTGAGCACAGCAGGACTGCCACTTTCTGACTTCTTGTTTTTACAGGGGAAGCAACAGTGCAATAACTGTATAACTTCCCTGGTGCTGCTGACTTGAAACGAACCCAGGTAGCATGTTTATCACAGATCACAGCTCTCTTTCAGAAATCAAATTACCTTTGATCTCCAAATCCTCCATTTATTATCATTCAAGACCAGAAAGCTTGATTCATAAAAATGAAGGTACAGCCATGTTCAAGAAGTTGGCCATGGCCTGCGTTGCTCCTCCTTTCCTGAGGTGTTGGAGCCCTTATGAGGGGACTCACGTGCTGCAAGGCCTCCAAATGACAAGAGAGTGCAGTGGCAGTAAAAAGAGACATACTGTAGGGCTGTGGCAACTGGAGTACACAGGTTATATCAAGTAGCTCTCCAGCTGCTGTCAGCCTTGACAAGTACCCTATTGAAATGCAGATGCCTCCTTCTTGCACCCAACACAGCAAATGGTTCAGCCAGGGTACGTTCCTCTGGCTCTAATGAGAAAGAGGGGAAAGGATGAGCTTTTGATAATACATAATCATCTCGGCTCGTCTGTGCCTCAGGGTAGGGCCATACCATGCAGGTGCTTTGAGCATTATTCTGTTATGGTATTTAATATTTGGCCTACTCTACCTACAGCCCAGCCAGGAAGATGCAGTGGAATCTGAGGATTTGTTCCCTATTTTTTGACTTTGTGGCATTAAGTGGGAACGACCTCAACCTTGACAGAAGATGAAATTTTATAAGCATTTACCTACAGGTGTATGTTAATACATATTTCTTGCATTCTAATATCCTTCAACTTAAGCATTATTAGTAAAATCTCCCTTCTTCCTTTAATCACCGGAGCTAGACATTTCTGAGCTTTAGAAAAGAGACAAACACGCAACAAATCGCGCTTGACTAATTTTGTTAAATTCTACAGAAAAGCAAATGTGAAGTCAAGTCTCTAGAGGTCGAGTCTTTGGCAAGAGGAATTTATAAGTGGTACTATTTGTTCTCTGATTATTTGCTCCACTGACAGTAGATGAAGAAAAGACGAAGCAGAAGATTTGTGCTAATTTAGAAAAATGTTTGAAAATGTTTGCCTTGCAAATCCAAATATATTAGCTAAATGTTATTGAATAATAATGAGAATGAGCGTTTATTGACTGAAGGACTTTGGAACTATGCAAAATTAATTTGTATTTATTTAACACTGCCTTTCAATAGATCTTTGTTCATGTTTCTGCAGCTTGGATTTCCTTGCAAGAGCTGATCTCTTTTTATAGCACTTCTTTATTTTGGTAACCAGCCTAAGTGCCTTGGTTCCCTAACAAAGCTTGAACAAGAAACGAAGTAAATATACAAAGCAAGGGCTTGCTTCTCAGAGGTGCTATTGTTTGTACAATGGTAAAGTGCCGGCATCTCCGCTGAGGCCTGGGCCACCTCTTGCTGGATGTGTAGTAACCCCAAATCTTCCCAGATAAATGGCTGAAAGAAAAGAACTCTGTTATCTTTGACTTGCAGGCAGAGAGCTGAAGTGGGGAGCAAGCAGGAGACCCATCCCAGTCTCTGGTAGCAGTGATCTGGGCTTCCCCGAGCCACAACCCCTTACCCCAAGCACGATTCCCTCCTCTCATCCTTATGAAACTCTCCACCTGATGCTTTTTTCTTACACAAAGAGAAATGTTTCATCAGATTAAAATGAAGAAGGATGAGAGCCATAGGTAAGGAGATCTGAGAAGGACTTACTAGTAAAGAGTAGTTATTAAAAGTGAAAAATCAAGATTTCGCCAATCTTTCGTACAAAGATGAGCTTGTCTAGCCCAGGCCCACAAGCACTGTGTGGGAGATGAAATTATTTGAATTCATCCTCTTCTTCACTCTTCCAGCACCCTGGGTGCCTTCCTGGTGTTTATGCATCCCATTCTGCTGTGTCCTGAGGCACAGCAGCGCTCAGTCCTGCGTGGTCAGCTCCCTGCTGAAGGACATACACCTGAGTGTCATTCTCCTGTGGGCCAGTGTAGAGCAAGGTCAGGTGTTGCTTTACAGACTGGGGCTCTAAAGAGCCTCACCTCTACTGCTGCACCCCATACAAAGGGCAGCTGGGCTCATTTCACCCCTGTACAACCTCTGTGGCACAGCCTTGGGAGCCTGTTTAATCCTTCTTCTTCACTGAGATGGGATTGAGCAACTCCTAAATCCTTTCTGGGATTGAGCAGCTCCTAAATCCTTTCTGATATCTTCCCTAACAGCTCCATCAAGGGCACACTACAGCTTCCTGGTGCTCCTGGTAGCCCAGAACCAAGATATCTTTATGCCTCTGTGGATCACAGAGGGTTGTCACTCATTCCTCTTTCATCATAGCCATTCACATGTGAAAGATTTTGCTTTCTCTGCTTTTTTCTTTAGTTCTAGACTAACCAAACCCATGGGGTTTTTGTCTCTGGTGAGGGTAGGGATTCTCAGAGCTCACGTGCTTCCATTTGCCACCTCTCCATCACTACAAAGCCCATGTCCCATATGTGTCCTTCCTATATCTTCCAAAGAGGTTTGGACCCCCCCCACCCTTCCCATTTTGGAAATACCACCGAGGATTTGTGGAGAGGCCAGTGCAAATGTGTCACAGTTTCTCTGGAAAACCAGAGAATATGCAACATTTGTCAATAGGAACAAAAGAAGAATGTCATGTTCCTTTTCTCTACGGGTGTGGAAGTGTTAAAGGCTTTTAAGCTATGCTGAGGACAAGGTAAAAGAAGCCCCCAGCACATCTGTAATAGCTGCACCATTGCCTGTGCGTACATGTGTTATCTGTGGCAACACAATACTTTTGCAGAGGGCTTTGGGAAGTGTGAGAATGAAACAGACTCTTTTTAATCTCATTTATTTCCTCAGGCCATCTGGATTTAGTAAACACTCAAGACGACTGACAGGAAAAAGTTGAACCTTAGCACTAACAGGTTCATATGTGCATTAAAAGCCAGGACTTTCTGTACTCCAAGCATTGGCTGGATCACTGGCTTGCTATGAAGCCTTAATAGCTTTTCTGCAGTTTATATGTCTTAAAGTAGGCCCAGCTCTGGCTTCTTGCCTCATGGGGTGTTGGGAATGTTTATTACTTATTGCTGAGAGTGGACAGCATTACTGAACAAAAAGCTATCGGTCTTATCCAAGGCTCATTAAAACCTTGAGAATTTGGCTTGTGCAAAGTCATTCTCAGGAGTTACCTGTTGAAGTCACTTTACACCTTCTTGTGTGAGAATGGCAGAGCTGAGCCTTTCAAATGGTTTCCAAATGAATCTGCTGTCAATGTGGTCAGGAGAATCTTAAACTGGCTTCAGTGGAAGCATGGGATGAGGTCCAAAGTAAAAGAATCGGCACTCTGGGAGTTTGAATGAAAACTAGTAACTAATAAATGAAAAGTACTTTTGTTTATCCATGCTGGCAAGCAGCCTGTCTGCAGTGGGAACACCAGTGCCCAAGTATGTTCTTTATCCATTTGGATTTATACGATGCTAAAATGGGAGCCTGGCCAAAGCAGGAGGTGCCCCTGCCACAAAAAGCAAGCTTAACTCCAAGAGCCATTTATGAAATCTGTGTGAAAGAGAGCTCCTAACTCCATGAAACCTCTCTCTTTGCCTGTTCCCGTTTGTGTCTGTCTAGCACAGGCTTCCATTAAAGATGCTGCTATATTGCTGAACTCGTTGCAATGCTGAGAGTATGGTGGGAGTATTTGGATGTAAATTGTGCAAAACATCAGCTAGAGGCCTGGATGTTTTTTGGTCTCATAGTCCTTGAAGTTCCTTCACTGTGAGAATTCTCAGATGGTTTAGTCAGCTTAGCTCTTTCACTGCCTTGAAGTAGCACTGGGCGTCCAACCCACCAACACCTGTGTGACCCTGTTCCTACCTCTCTACTCTCTGGTGTCAGAAACGGGATGAGTAAACCATAAGTTTACTTATGGCTTCTGGAGTTTAAAAGTAAACTTGTAAACCTTGATTTATTTTGATGTGAAGGCAGCAGAAGGAAGCTTAAAGTAGTATTTTTCCAGTATTGTCACCTATGTGATGCTTACCCTTATCTATAGTCCTGCTGTGAGACTTGTGTAGTTTTAGTGAAATTTGTATTGTAAGTGTTATGTGGGGGGGGGGGGACATTCCTCTTTATTGTTCCTGATCCAGGAAACTGAGGACACAAATATTCTACTTAAACTTCAAAGTGTATTTTAACATTAGGAGAAAGAGCTGTTTAATGCCTTTTCTTGGGATTTACACTCAAGATACTGGGTTAAATGATAATATTTGATCTAATTATTGTATGAATGAAAAGCTGCTGGAGGGAGTTTTGAGGAATCATTTATCTGAGCCACACCTTAAATATCTTCCCGATTTTTGTGCCTGAGCACACTAATTACAAAACACCCCCACAGCTGAAACTTGTGTAGGACATTTTATTTAAGTCAGGCATACATTAATAGCTGCTACAGAATGATACAGTGCAGTGATAAGACAATCTCTAGCTGCAACATCGTGGAAGGGCTTTTTAAATTGCAGACAAAAACCTCCCACCTCTTGCAAGGCATCTTGGTCAGCTGCTGCCTGTCTTCCACTGGAGGGGGAGTGGGTGTTTTCATGCAGGCTGGTAAAGATGAACCCTGGTTTGACACCACCTCAGCCTGAGGTTGAGCCATTTGAATTTCACGGGTATGCAAAGTGATTGGGATGGAAGGTGTGGGGGAAGAGGCTTTCAGCTAGTTAGAGCCGTACACTATACTTGGTATGATGCCTCCTGATGGGAAGCAGTCTAATAAAGCTTCCATTTTCAAGTTGAGATAAAAGCATTACCTATCCAATAGATCTGTGTGTAGAGACTAATGCCTCTCTGCTTTGTTTTCACGTATTATATGTACAACTGGCATTAATTGTTACATTTTCCTTATGTTTTTCCAGTATGTTTTTAATCTCTGCAGGCTGTATTGATTTTTTTCCTGTGTTGCTTCTACACTTGCCACCAGGACCTCCTTGTAGATAAGGTGTTTCAATTCAGCGTGTGATATTTCTTGGGAAAACACTCTAAAACACTTTTTTTTTTTTTAAATGTGTGGTTTTTTCTTCTCTCCCCCCTTTTGCGATGTATTAAAAGGAAGATGCTGGAAAAGAATTCAGAACACAAAGCAGGGACTTGCAATGCCCTTTCTCTTTCAGCAAACTCTTTTATTCTACTGTGAGGAATGAAACGCTCCTGTTACAGCAAACACAGACTTGTGTTTTACAGCAAAAGCTGTTTAAAAGGTTATACACAGACTGTACACAGAGTTGAGCTTCGTAACAAGAGTTTCTGTGTTGCTAATATTGAGAAGAGAACACTTATTCTGAAGTCACAGCTGTTACGGAAGGAACCTTCCTTTTAGTGCTTCTGTCATCTCTTTAATTCAGAGCTGAGGCGATTCTGGTTGGAGAGACAGGAGTTAAGGCAACATATTAGGCTGTCACAGAATCAGGCTTGGGGGCTACGAAAAGGACGCCCTTGGCTGTTCCTCTTGCTGATGGATGATGATGGGGGATAAAGTTTGACATGGGGTGGGCAAACCCAGTGGCCCCAGATAGAGAAATCACAATGTTTTGTAGGTTGTTAAGGCTTATGATGCATTGCTTAAAAAAATTTAAATGTTAAAATTCTTCATTAACTCAGTGCATACAAACAACAGACAAGAAACTGTCTGAAAATACTGTGGAGGTGAACTCAGCTGCCATCTCCAGGCAAACAGAGCTGCCAGAGATGGTATATCATGATCACCAGTGTTGTGCAGATGTGATTTACGTCCCTGTCATGCATCTCCCACCACCACACCATCCCAGGCAATGCGAGTAGTTCTGCCAGGAGGCAGCTTTTCTCTCAAGCATGCTGCCTCTCTGCTGCCAGCCCCCACCTATGCCCTCAGCTGCCCAGCCATAAACTGAGATGTTGAAACTTGGTATAAACACAATTCACCTCCAAAAAAAAAATCAAATTGTAACAAAGTTAGATGTTTAGATTTTTTTTTAGATTTTTTTTTTTTTTTAGCACATCTGAAAAAAAGTGTCATAAAGTCCAGCCAGGACCACCCTGGCTGTGAAGGTCCCACAGAAGGGCAGGGTGCTCCTGTTGCCCCACCCTGCTTTCCCAGCCAGCTGCTGTGGCAGCCCTGAACCAGGGGAATGGGAGTCACATCATTCAGTGACAAGTCCTGGGGAATCCAAACCACTGTCAAGCCCTCCTCAGTTATAAATCGAGTGGTTTCACTTGTCTAGGGAGGCAGGACCTTTTTCTGCCCTATGCACACCCCTGGACATAGCTGCTGCCCTCTCTCTTTCCTGGTGTGGACTGTGTGAGCCTGCTGCCCTGCCTGCTGCCTGGACAGTATCCTGCTGGTTTCTGGATATGGTATAAACAGGCTAACCCACATTTAGCAGTTAGCAAACCGTGCTTGGAGCATCATGCTGTGCACTTCCCACAGTCTGTATGATGTTCAAGCCAGCAGCCTTGTCTGCCTCAGCCATGCATCATTATCTGGGCCCTTCAGATCCACTGCTGCTCATTAGATCTCTTTCTTTAGCACAACAGTGTCCACCTGTGCACCCCAAAAATGTCAGGGACCCTTGTAGCTGATGCTGTCGGGGTAATGACACACACACAAAACCAGTGCTCACCAGAGGAGATTTTGGTAGACCACTAACTGCTAGCTCAGCTCCAGACTAATGCTGCTCTGGGCAGTGGAGGACAGGGAAACACATGCTACTCTTGTTTCCAGGTGCAGCAAAGACTCAAACCTGTTTCTCTCCTCTGTCTCCCTTTATTTTTTGCCCTGTGTTTGGGTGTGTTTGGCTGCTTACAGACTCCTCACAAAGTGTGCTGGGGGTGACTGCACAGCATCCACTGCTTTTGCCAGTACTTATGTGGTGATCTCACTGTTCTGGCTAAGTTCTGAGTGCAGGATAGAGCAGAAGAAACTCCCCTTCAAAGCTCAGGGCTCAAAATTAGACCAGTATCTCCCATAGCACTTTATTGCCTGGGAAGCCTATCTCATCTGTGCCTCATATACCATCAGCCTGAGATGCTCCAGCACCCAGCCTCCCACAAGCAGGAGAGGGAGAGGAGATGAACTTCCCATCAAGCACCAGGGAAAGAGCAGCAGTACGAGCATCTCCCAGTGATGCTAATTCTTTCATGTGCAGTGAAAGAAATTGCCACGAGTAGGTCAAAGAGCCTATGCTCTCTTGTCACAGGCTGTACCTCAGGCAAAACACAGCTGAAGTAAAAATCAGAAACCTTTCAACCCCATCAACTTGGATCTTAAGCAGAGTGAACAATGTTAGAGCAGAACTACATTTCCATCTGATGTCCCTAAATACAAGTGATCAATTTAGAAAATAATTTAATATTAAAAATTCAGCCACATTAATGAGAAGCAAGCCCTGATTCAACACAGATGTACAAAAAAATGTTTTGAATTTTTAGATCTACACCCCAACCCCAGAGAGCTAAACACTGAATCGTCACCGCTCTGAAATGCATGTTGTTTCCTGGAAAGTTCTCCAAAAGGTGAAATGTGCTATGGTTTGTTTTGTTTCCAGACTGATCTAACTAACTGTTCAAACTTTCAAAGAAACTGTGTAGGAGTCTGACATTTAAAAGAGTGTGAGGGGGAAAAGAACATGGGGGAAGAAGTCGAATTTTCCTTGTGAATTTGAAAAGATATTTTTCTGCCCCCTCCCCGAAGGAGAGTGTGTCTGGAGCTGGGCTGGCGTTTGCTCCCAGCGGGCAGGAGAGCGCTCCGGGTGTGTCCCAGTACAGATGGGGATGCTGAGGTCAGGTTTGCCCCTCTGGGCAGCCCGGTGGGAGGAGATCGCTCAGGAGATCAGCTCTCCCTGCATCGCGAGATGCTGCACCGAACAATAGGAAATATTTGTAAGGACTTTATGGGCCATGAGAGATTTAAAGCTGGAAAACACAGAGTGTGCTACAGACCGGTCATCTGCCCAGGAGCCAGACGAGTCTTGTACTCCCTCAGTCATCACAAACGGGAATTTACAAAACTAAACTGGGGTGCATTTCCAGCGAGTTGTTCCCACTCTGCAGGATGCAGAATTTCCACACATGCATACACATACAGATATATAATAGAATCATATGGAATATATGCTGCTGTGATATATGCAAGTACTTTCCCCATCTGTTAAATTATTTCTTCTATATTTTGAGACACAATGTGGATGCAAATCAGTTGTTTGGAAGCACAATAAAAATTTGCCAGAGCCTATCTGTAAGCCACTAAAAGGTGTCCCTAGGTACAAGCTTTCAGAAATTTAGCACAAGAGAGGAAAACCTGCTTTTTCCTTAGGAAGCCATCACCAGGCAATACATATTCTTAGAGAAAGTTCTTTTTCCCCTTACCATACTGGCATAGACAGACTCACATAAATGATCTGGATTTAGATAAAAACTCCTGAGGTCTAAATGTTGACATACCAATGGCAAAGTTCCCTGTAACCCTGTTGAGCAGGTGACCACGGGTTGCTCAGCACATCTGAACAGGACCTTGCAGCTCCTGATGGAAGTGCAGGTCTATACTGAGTGCCAGAATGATGCTGTTATGACTGGAAGAATTTAGCTCTCAGAAACTGAAATAAATGCCTGGTTCAGGGGGAATGTGGTGGATGTTACTGAGGCTCATGGCTGTGAGGTGTGGAAATAAACCATTAGGTTAAGTCTTCTCCCTTGTCAGCACTGGATGTGGACTGCTGTCCTCCAAAACTGTACTCACACTAATTCTTCTCACTTATGTCATGTTTCCCACTGAAGTAAAATCAAGCTCCAGTGCTATTCCTTTCTCTGAGCTTCCCTCTACATCCTGTCACTTTTGTTTCTAACAGAGGTTGGGAATTCAGGCTGTTCAGGATCGCAGCTTTCAGCACCAAGACTTAAACTGAAAATACTGCCTTACTGGTGAGGTGAGAGAAAAAAAAAATCAAATAGAGACTAAAAAACACATTTTCAGGAGTTTCAGTAAAAAATGCAATCCTAAGAGAGTATTAATTGGAACAACTCTCTGCAGAAATTATTTTTAACTAAGTTAATATTTTGGTTTATTGGAGAAAGGTAAATCAAGATCTCTCTTCCTTAAATAATTTCAATTTTAACCTTTCACTTTCATACAAGAAACCTGTAAATCTCCTAGTTTTCTTTTTCCTTTTTTTTCCTCACAGTAAGATGAGGTAAGAACGCTCAACAAAAATTAAAAAGAAACTTAATTTGCATGAAGTAAAATGAAATGTGTTGTGTAAAAAACAGGACAGTAACAGACTCTCTTTTCACTCCCTTTTTGATTTTTGGTTGTCTCCTGGAAATGTTAGGGGTATTTTTTGCTAAAATTATTTCAGTACTTACATCTCGCGTATTCCAGCTACATTTTAAAATATTTTATATTATCTTAGTGGCATATTTTCAGTAATCAAAAATGACAGTCATTTGCTTCTGCATATTTTTAATGCTGGGGTTTCTTACATCTGGTTTTTAGCTAACAAAAAGGTGTGAACTGATTTGCACCGAATTCCCTCATAACAGCAAGAGTTTATAATAAAAAGCGATTGTGGAAGTGAGGGAAACATTAAATATAATGGCAGAACAATCCTTTAATCACCCAGGATAGGATAAGAATGAAATGCAGCTATAATATGAATGATAATCTGAAGGGGGAAGTAACAGCTGAAAGACTGAAATAATTTCAATTAAAATATACTAAGCTTAACTGATTGTGCAGATGAAGCCCATCGATACAGCAATGATGGGCACTCCATACACGCCAGTGTAGATTCCCCGAGCGCACCAAACAGTTTAATTAAAAATGAATTTCGATACAATTATTATTTTAGCCTGACAAACAACCGCAACAGAAAGTCTCATTTCATCTTACGAGCTCCCGGAGCACGAAGCGTTCCATGGTCGGGTATTTACCCACCCCGGCTGTGTTTCAGAGCCGGTGAGGGGCACTTGGAACGCGCCGCAATGAGGTATCCTGGTGTTGATCCTTTGTTCTGGAATTTTGTGGAAAGCCGTGAGGAGAGGGAAGGCGGCGGCGCCGCCGGAGCCCCCGCCCGGCGCAGGAGCCGAGCGCGCTCGGCCGCTCCGCTTGTGTTTCAGTGCCCTCTCGTGGCCCTCTCTCGGGGACACGGGGACAGCCGGGGACAGCCGGGGACACCGCCACCCCGGCATGTCCCAGGCGGCTCCCCCGAACCTCCGGCACCCCCTGCGCCCGCAGCCCCCGCCAGGCCCGGGGACATCGCGGCCTTGGGGCGGCCCTTGGGCCGGGAGCCGGTCCGTGTGCCCCGGCCACCCCTGAGGGGCCAGGGCCACCCTGAGGGTCCAGGGCCACCCTGCGGGGCCAGGGCCACCCCTGCGGGGCCAGGGCCACCCTGAGGGGCCAGGGCCACCCTGCGGGGCCAGGGCCACCCGGGCACGGCCTCCCCGGGAGCAAGGGCAGCCCAAAGGCAGCCGGCGGCATTGCTCGGAGCTGAACCCGCTCCGGGCCCGGCTCCCTCGGTCCGGTCCCTCGGTCCGGTCCCTCTGTCCGGTCCCTCGGTCCGGTCCCTCGCCCCGCGGTCACTCACGCTCCTGCCGCCCATCTGGACATCAAAGGATGCTGCAGCCCGAGCCGTACCTGCCTGCGTGGGGCTCCTCTAACAGGCAGGGGTTATGGACTGTGTGATGGCTACTTCAATACTCCATCGAGCATTTCAAAGTTCCCCTGTGATCTGTACATACGTGCCATTTAAAACACCTTTCATGTCTGTTTTGTTCTCATAACATTTTTTTTCCCCCCCCACCAGCTGCTTCTTTCTGCCCCTTCCTTTCCTCCCAAACGGAGCAGCGCCTCTGTCAAACCTCAGCGCTCGGCTGCAGGCTCGGGAGCAGCCGGGCTGTGGGCAGCTGCCCAGGGAGCATCCCGCACACATCACAACTTTTCTCTCAGAAATGAAGTTTCTTGTTCTCTCCCAGTCCCGAGTGTGCTGCCAGTCACACTGATTTGTACCAAACTGTGCAGTACACGTGCTCTGATACAGAAAATTGTGCCTAATTCTGAATCTCAGTCACTTATCTAAGACTGCTTAGGAGTCAAGCTGTGACCATTACATTCAGATCACTCATGACACAAACTGGATTTAAACACGTATGTATCTCAAGAAGCATAAACCTGTGTCTTCTGAATTTACTACAGTTTTAGATGATGGTAAAAGTCAAAACCCCCACCATAATTACCCATCTATTTCTCATTGTGTTTTCTGTAGTGCCCATCACTGTAAAACCTAGGATATGATGTTTGAAAGTTAAATAAATGATGTGGAACTTAGATCTTTGTTTCAGCTAGGCATTTTTTACAGCTTCTGAGCTTGAGTGCAGACTGTAAGCCTTGTCTGTGCACCATGTCTTTTATTGCTTCCTTGCTCGTACAGTGCAGCTTGGGAATTCTAAGGCAGAGGAGGGTGTATGAATTGCACAGCTCTGTACCACAGATGGAACAGATCCCTGATGTAATTCTGCTGAAGGTAGGAGAGCTGTAAATGAGAAGGGGTTTTGCTCAATGTTTAGTGTATCCATTTCACCAAGCAGTGCTCTGCCTAGCCCCTGAAGCCTCTTGCTGAGAAAGAAACAGCTGGTGGAAAGCACTTGTAGGTTTTAAAAACAATTTAACTGAGCAAGAGTCATATTTCCTTCTTCTATTTTTTGTGTCTCTGTGAGACTATGAGGACATGACTTTTTATTTTCAGGGACACAGCAAATCAAAGCCATACCAGGTCTGGGTAGGGATATTCCTCTGGTGCTCTCCAAAGATGTGGGAGTCTCCCACTAAGATGTTGTTGAATCACTGTTTTTATCTTCTGCTGATACCAAACTGATGTTCCAAGTGTGGGGAAGTTTCTTATAAAGATGTTTTGGAAAAAAAAGGAGGAGAAGAGGGACTGTGACTCTATGTTTCTGTGGGATGTATCAGTGGAACTGAGGTAGCTCAGGGAGGTAGCTGCTACTTCTGCCTACTTTCCAGATTTTTCCAGCCAAGTTAAAAAGAAATGTGTCTGGTCTTTGAAAAGGACAGATGGGATCACAGGAGCAGGCAAAACTTCTACTGGGACATCTGGACAAGCAGCTCTGCTATGTTACTAATATAAAAGTGTGCACACACTGTTCTCAATCTTGTATTTTGTGAATCATTAAATGGTACCATTCAGTACAAACCTTTTCAGTCTTCAGTATTTCAAGTACCTCTAGCATTGAGTCTAAAGATGTGGAGAGACGAGCTACTCGTCTGCTTTGTGACTAAAATCCCGAAGGACCAAGAGATGCTGAGCACCCATTTCAGTAGGTGTTCCCACTGCAGAGCAGAAAAACCTGCAGTTCCTGCCACACAGATGCCAGGTGTGTGCCCAGTGGTGGGAAGAGCTGAGGGACTTTGTGGCTGCAGCCCCTTGCTGTGACTGAGTTGGAAGGCAGCTCCCTTTGCACAGACAAAGCAGTGAGAGGGAGTTTCTTTATTTGCCCAGACTGGGGTGAGTTCTGTGTTGCCATGATTTTGCTTTTCTGTGTCTCCTGTCCTAGTGAACCCTATCTTGTTGCTCACTGACATTTTCTTGAATGCAACTGTTATAGTCAGAACAAAAGGTGAATGCTCAGAGATGTTTTTGGAAGCCGGTTGCAAAGGCCAGGTTAATGGTTACTTGTGTGCTAACACAGACTCTGACCCATATGGTGCAGCCAGAGCAACGATAGCAATGATAGCATTGCTATCATCTGCTCACACAGCACAGGATGGCACAACACAGAGACGACCTGGAGTAGTGCTGTCTCCTCACTCTGCCTCATCTCTCATTAGCAGCAGCCTCTACAGCCAGAGATGCTTCTTTCGAAACTTAAAAAGTGAGCGTGAATGCTGTTCAAAAGCCTGCTTGTTAGAAGCCTAGAAATGAGTGGCAGCCTGAGCCAGGGAGATATAGAAGACTTTAAATACATATATATGAATCATATATGCCAGCCTATGAGCCAGGGTGTGTAGAAACTGACCTTTCTCTTTCATCACTGCAGAGTAAACAAACTGCATAATTTGCTCCATCCATGTGTACTTGTCCCCTCTATGCTGTCTGTCCCAATGTCACACGCTGCAGCTGCATTTGGCAGCTTGACTCCCTCCCTCTTCCCTCTATTCCTTCTGTCCTCTGTCAGCCAGCACAGCAGTGTACCCATTCCTCTATCTTCCGTGTTTCCTCATCAAAAATATGGTCCAGTTCATTCAGGGGTGAGCCCTGATCAGCTGGGCAGAGGCAGTATAGATCAAAAAGCATAGGAACACCTTGTAGGAGAGCTGTCAAACAGTCCCAGTTTTACTGGGACAGACAGGTTTAGGTGGCTGGATGCTTACCTGGAAAGGCAGAGATCCTGCTCTTGCTGGAGGAAAAAAGTTATGGCCAAGAGGAAAGAGAACAAGGTCTACCACCAAAAAAAGACACTTGAATGGAGCACTCAGACCTGGTTTAATACATGTTCAGGTATCAAGATTTGAGTTTACAATCAATGTCAACACATTTTCACAGTCTTTTTGGAGCATGTATCTGCTCCAGCTTGAAGAAATTCCTCAAGAGTAGGTATGGTTTTACATTTGGATTCCCCATTTGTTGGGGCACTTTAAGATTCAGTTGGAAAGATGCTGGGGGCATGTTGTCTAGACTGTGCTTTTGCCATGCAAGGTTGAACCAGGTCCTTAATGTCCCCTTCCATAATGGTATTTATGATTCTATGACTTTGTGATCTGCTAGCTAAATGGCACAAAAAGCTAATGTTCTCAAGACTGAAGATTTACATTTATTTTTTTTCCTTGAGGTAAGTAATCTCCATCAGAAAATATATGTTTTTCACCCACAGAAGCAAACAAATATTGTCATGAAACTGATGCATAAAATAAGCAAAGAAAACACCCTCCTGTGAGTACAGCAGCCTGCTAGTAGTCCTGAGTAAGCAGCATTAGAAATCTATTTCTTCATGGAAGCTGGAAAAGGTTTGCTTAATATTTTTAGCCCAGTTGACAGATTTGCTAACCTCTCTCCCTTTAGAACATTTCTCATATAAATATTTTTCAACAGTAAGTATATAGAAGCAGAGTGGTGAAGGAGCAGGGAAATGTAAGAGGAGCACATGAAACTGGCAATGCAGGAACGGAGACTCATGAAACACCAGCTCTGCAGCCAGATCTCCATCTGCTCTCTAGGAGATGCCCACACAGGGAAACTTCAGAGTTCCTCTGCCTACAAATCTATCTGATCTCCTGTGGGCTGCACATACATACATGTTACACACTGCCAACACACAGCCCATCCCAGGGCATTCAGCAGGGAGCCCTGGCCCCTCAGCACCGGAACTCTGACCCCTAGACAAGACTGAGAGGTGTGCTGCAGACACACACCTCAGTGGTGCCTCTGAGCACCTGACCCACGGTGCCTTTTGTGCCCAGCTCCAAAGGGCCCAGGTGCCACTCAGGATAACTGGCTTCATTTCAGTGTAACACTGAGATCTAGTCTGAAAATGGGAGTGTGAGCTCTGTATTTGTTCTTAACTGCTGATTTGAAGCATTCACTGAGGGATAACCATCCCAAAAGACGATAGGAAGTTATTTAATCAGCCTTTTTCTCATTGTTCCAAAAGAGATTTTTTCCTATAAGTTTCCAGATAAAGGTGAAACCATGGCCACTGAGAATTACAGATTATAGAAAGGTCAGGCTGCAGGAACACTCCCACCTGCGTGCCCTGAATCCTATGCAAAGTATTTCCTGAGACTAAAAAGCAGGAAGAATGGTAAAAACTCACTGTAATGGAAATTCTGAACATGTATTAAACCACCAGGCATTAAGGGAGGTTTAGGTGATGGGACTGGGGCAAAGCATTTTTTGTGGGGAAGTGATGTCGTGACTGGAAAAATCATCCCTTTCCTTTCCTTTGTGCTGAGGTCCAGCCTTGCAGTGAGATCAATGCTGGAATGCAGGAGACTGTGACAGCTCCACTGTGAAATGTCTCTGAGATCCAGCTAGAGAACATTCCAGCAGTGCTAGGGCTCTAGCAGAGGACAGATTGTTGAAAATCACATGAATTTGTGTGATATTTGCTATTGGCTGCCAGACTGGGTTGTTGGATGATTCAGTTATGCGTAAGCCTCTCTCTTCTCCCTGCTGTAATGTCAAATTACCTTCACTTCTCCTCTCTCCCTTCCTGCACCACTCATTTGGATGGAGGCTAGGTGACCTGGCATCCTTTATTCATGAAAGGATACCTGTAATATATGTACATTTGTTCTATGTACATGGGGTTAATTTATTTTTGGCAAAAAGTGCAGACAAAGAGCCCTGAAGATAAAATTCCTGTATTTTCCTTGCTGGAAACAGACTGTGTTGTCCATGCTGCAGCGGTTGTCCTGCAGAATTTGTCCTGCCTCTTCCTGAACACCACAGGGAATTTCAGCTGCTTGTACAGTCCTAGGCCTTACTGAGATCAGGATAACAGTGCCAGCCTGTTATGCTAGCCTGGTAGATTTTACGGCTTACCCTACCTCCTCCAAGCTATAAATTGGATTAGGGGAACCAAATTTTGTTCTCTGGGGAACCACAGAGCGTCACAGTTGGTGACTGATGTCATCCCATTCTCACTACCCAGCTGCAACCCATGGGTAGAAGATTTGTTGTCCTCAGCAATTAAAAGGTGGTTTAAAAACTGGTTATCTATCCCTCTTATAGCAAGAAGTGTCTCCAGTTTAATTGTGAAATTTAACTCTATCAGAAAACCCCTGTTTATCCCACATGAGCTATTATGGAACTTCTGAGAAAGAAATTGCATTTGTCACTGGGGAATAATAAGTCTTATTTATAGAGTAGCCCATGCATGAAATCCTCTGGGCAACTAACAAAATACAGTCTGGCTTTAAAAAAAAACAACAAGTAAAGTCTGAAAAAATATCTCCATGTAGTCCAATAAATGCCAAGAGGGGTGAAATAGTTTCTTAATGTTTTTAGACCAAACATGGTCAGCAGTAAATGAGTGTCAAATGGATTTTTAACAGACATTTTCTGGAGTGGCTTGGATATCCTCTTCCAAACAGTTGGTAGCTGTGTGGGATGATCAGAAAAAGAAGAGAGAATACAGCTGAAGAGGTGACAATGTCTTGACCTTCAGCTCATCAGAGCACCCCTTCCGTCTCTCAGCAGCTTTCATCTAAATCTACTGAAAAAAACTAACACAGAGATGGCTCTGCTGAACACCAAGTGACATTAATTTTACCCTCAGATGTGGCAAATTAGGAGAAAAGGCCGCCTGTTTAAAATATTTTCTGGTTAAGTCTTGAGGTCCCATCCCAAGGGAGGAAATTTGGGGTTTTTCCTTCAATCCCTGTGAGCAGCCCATTCTCTGAAGGGGCTGGAGCCACGAGGGGATCTGAGGACTGCTGGGCTGCCCTTGCAGGTTTGATGGTCCCTGGTGTCGGGATGGGTGTCACCGAGCAGTACACTGAGACAGCATTGGGGAGAAAGTGTGAGAAAAGACAATAATATCCAGACCCTTTTTACCCCTGGCTGGAATACGTGTGAAGATCCAGGGAAGAGACGGGACCAGAGCCAGAGGTGCTCTCCATGTCAAGCTTCTCATCTCTACTTGCTTTTTAAGGAGAATAAGAGTGAACTCAGGATGCTATCAAAAACCAGATGATAATTTATGCAGGTACAATACATTTCTTAATATCTCCCAACCACATTTTCTGTATGTTGCAGCTTTTATTTTAATTATTGCATTCCAAATGACTTGCCTTTCAGTCAGCAAGACCGAAAGATCTTGAAAGACCCCAGAAGTAATTTATGAGCAATTATCTGATTTTCATTTTTAGCAGCCTGTACTGTTCCGATTTCTGTCACCTTGGAATATTCTTCGCCACAGTGTAGATAATTTAACTAATAGGAGGGACACCCATTTAAAAGGGGGCTTTCTAATGACAGGCCCTGCTGAGCCTGCTGACACTGGTGCTGGTAGTTGGAATTATTATGGTGACTCTCAGCATTTTCATTAATCTCTTCTGCATTCTCTGGGGTTTTTGAGTTGAAATTTGCCAGGCAAGGTCTTAACAAAGTAACAACTTTTATTCTCTTTCCTTAGGGCCTCTTTTCCTATTGTGGGAGTCTATTAAATAAGTTAAAAGTAGTTCACAAAACTACAAATGAAGATGGTGACAACAGGCTGAAGGCATATATAGGGAGAGCAAAGACTGTCTGCTGGAGCAGTGAATTCCCCCTTTCTCATAGTCTTCACCTGAACATCTGAATTGAGGAGTTGGGAGAGAGGAATGAAATGCATACAGAGAGCCCTGTGATGGCTGTCAGATGGATCTCCTGGCAGGGCATGCAGAGCAGGATGCAGAGCACTCACCTGCCCTCTCTTTTTGTCCAGGCACAGCTGAGGTGTCCTCCAGCAAGTGTTGGAGAGTGGGACAAGAATGTCCGTGGGACACAGTCGCATCCATTGTTCACTCTCTCTGTCCACCAAGTGGCCACTAAGTGCAGGAAACTGTCTGGTCTGACAATGTTTGACCAGCCCTGAGAGGATAGGGAGCTCATGGAAGAGCTGGTGGAACTAAAGTTCTTGCACTCCTGAAGCACAAGGGCTCCAGAGGGTTTCCTCTTGGACAGAGAGCCCCATAGGGGTGGTGGAACCCAGGTGTCTCTCATCAGCACATCTCCAGATGAGGAGAGGATGCTCACAGCTCTTGCAAACCAAGTTTACCAGAGATGCCTTGGAAAAATGAGCATTTCCTCACTCTGAGATCACCAACAGAAAAAATCCATTTTCATCCCCCTTGGGTTAAATTTGCTTATTGAGACTGCTGGTGATTCAGAGGACAAGAAAATTCTAATTTTTGCCTGAACAGCATTGACTGCAGGAAGCCCCATTTTTGTGTGGAGCATTTGGGCACTACCACAATCCAAATCACAAATAACATTTTTGTGTTTATCTTGTCTTCCTTTTGATCTTTACCATACTGTGATTGCTGATAGATTCAGCTATCTTAGAAACAAATATTTATCGCAGCTGTGCTCTTCCAAAAATAGAAATTGTATACTTTTAATTTTTTTTTTTTTTTTAAGTGTGTATCTGGAAGCTAAAGGGAAGGAAATCACAAGCATTTAGAAAGGCACAGGATACAGGCATGTGCACGTGTCCCATGTCTGCACTAGTGCCGAGCTGAGCACAAATACCACTGCTGTTCTCAGCAAACATCAGAGTCTTTAGACATTCAAACATTCAGCATGCAGAGGAAGAAAAGGCATGGCAGCTACCAGCTAACTGGGAGGTTTTGTTTTATTTCTCTCTCTGTTCCTCTTGAACGCACTTAGAGGGGATGGCTCAGAGGATTTAAACTTCCTTGCTTGCTTGTAGGGAAAAAAAAAATCATCCCTGCTTTGGGAACCCAACTTCTCTACCCAAGTAGGAAGTCACAGATGTAACACATCAGTAGGTAAGAGAAATGCTCACCTTGCCCCCACCCTGGCACATCAGAAGTGAAACCTAGGTCAAATCTTTTTATGTGTTGCTCATAGTTTCTTTAAAATAGTGTTTCCACTGATGCACACCAACGTGATGAACATTTTTTCATGTATTATTAATGCATTTCTCTGTACCACATTCCAAAAAAAAGAAAAAAAGTTTTGATTTATTCCACACCTTAAACCCAATGTGACAAACTAGTGAGACAGCAGCAGGCTGCCTCTTTCTTTCCCCAAGATTTGAAAACCGAACTTAAAAGTCTGGAATTATACTCAGATGCATTCCACTCTTGTAATATTAACATTTTTTTTATTACCTGAACTATTTTCCCTGTCTCCCTTGACTCCCACAGCAGGGACTCTCATATTATTTCCTGCAGTGTTCCACCCCCACTTTCAGAGACCTGGATTTGAGGAGCTGCCCTACCGTTTATCAAAGCTTTTCCCTTGGTCATCAGAGAGAGTCTTGTCTGGTTTGGGCTCTATGAAATTGTCTGCTTCTACTTTTTTCCTTGCTTTTTCTTCCTCTTCTTTGTATCGAGTTATCTGTTCACAGCTGAGTAATCTCAGTAGAACTGCGGGGATGGAGATCTTCTTGCCTCACGTCAAAGATACAGAACCTTTTTCAGCTGAGCCAGGGATTGGTGATACAGACAGGTATTTATAAGTGCTCACACAAAGTAGGCATGAGGTGTCCGCTGTGGCAATTCCTGTGCAATATTGTATTGATCATATATACCTCTGACCTCCTTTTCTGCCCTCTAACCGTACAGTTCACCTCCACCAAGACTAACTGCTTTCAGTCTTCTTTACTGCTTGGTGCCTCACAAGCAGCAACCATCTTTCTGGGAAAAACAAAAGAAAAGAGAATAAAACCAGAACAACACACACAAATCAGAAAAAGAAGGTCTTTGTTTCTTTTCCTCAAGATGTAGGATTTTCTCCCAAACCACTGTTGTATATATATATATATATATATATATATATATATATATATATATATATAATATATAATATCCATTCCTAGGTGAGCTGACATATTGAAATCTCAGTGGATTGTAAAACACATTAAATCATCACTGTTTTTATCCTGCAGAGATTTGGAAAGCATTTGTTTGACACTAGAGAAAAAGAAATCATTTACGATTGAGGTAGGTTTTGAGATAATAGATTTGAAACTGCCAGTATTGTTGTACAGAGAAAAATCACAGATCATTTCTCAGTGAAAGTATTGCTACTAAATTTGTAGACAGAGTCCATCATCAGTAAATATTTTAAGGATATGATGTTAGTTTAGGTGATTCAACTGCAGAATGGTCGGATATGACTCTAAGCAAACATTTTGGTTAAACTTGCTTGGGGGCTAAATTCTTTGTGAGCTTTCAGCTCTCCTGTTGCTGATCTTTTCCTCACAATCCAAAGCCCCTTCCCTGCCTGTGCTTTACTTTTGAAGCTCTTTGAAAACATTTCTCCCTGCAAGCTTTTCTGTGGTGCAGGGAGTTCACACAGGTGGAAATTTTCGGTTGTCCCTAATCTCTGTCCATTTGTGTGACGGTCCCCTGCATGGGAGCTTCTCAGAATAGAAATTAATCTCTCCTTCCTGAGAGTTTGGAAATCATCTAGCCCAAATCAGCACCTGTGATAAAGATGCTGACACCAGTGTTGCAGATGGCTATTATTTATTTATGTTCTTGTAACAGGGTAATGGGAGTGCTCTCAACTAATATTAATAGAAATATCTTTTTACAGCAACTATACATATAAACATTATAAACTTCACTAATCAGGTCCTTGAATATTTGCTTGAACAGAAATTTAAATCTCCTTTATCTATAATTGTTTATTGGTTACTTGGGGAAAGAAAATAATTTTTTCCACCAAATATAATTTTCACATTTCCTTTTTAAAAAAATCGAGAGAAAAGACCCCTCTTCTGCTGTGTTTTTATATTGCAGCCCTTTCTGAGCCTGGGCACTTGTGGGGAAGTTAATCACTTTCTGTGGACACTCCAGGTGACAACTGCAATCACAAAACACTGATGTTTACTTGAGATCCTGAGATACAGGCAGAAAATAAATTTGGCATGCTAAACAGAACGTAAGGAAACAAAACCTCATTCTAAGAGTAACACTGGATCTGCTAACCTGACAGTGAAAAGGAAAACCATATGAGGAATATATACCAAACCAAGATTTACCAGCCTGGCTCAATGCACCCTGACCTGAAGGCTGTAGGAGACTGTTTTGCTGGTGGTTACAGAACACAAAATCTGCAAGGCATTAGTGCCCATTTTGTAAACATAAAAAGTGGGCAAATCTATAGAATAATTTATATATACTTTTTCCCCCTTCTTCTTCCTGACAGCATTACTCTGCCCATACTGTGCTGAAAAAAGGGTTTTCAGAGATTTGTGATGTTAACTGTTGAATCTATATTTATGAGTTTCCATGATGTTTCTGTAATAATAAGATTATTAACGTCCTTTTTACTTAGTATGAGGCACTAAGGCAATCAATGCATGAAACTCACGTGCCTGTAGCAGTGGCTGGTTCATTAGCCAGGGACTGCTGTAAAGACTGGGGTGAACATTAAGGAGTCTGCATTTATTTTTAGCAGTGACTCGATATTCTGTGCAAATCCAGCATGAGAAAGGGGAGTGGATTTCTCATTGGCAAAGAATCCTTTCCAGAATGGCCTCATTCAAACACTTTATACCTTTTCTTTCTAGTCCTGCACCCTAAGGTGCTGGTGAAAAAGCATGAAAAGCACAGAGAGGGTTTTTTGGTGGAACTGGTCCTCTGTTTTGAGTGTTGTCCGCTGAGTGTGGTTCTACCGACAGCTGTGCCCATTTAATGCTTTATCTAGTTCCCATTTTTGGCAATTAGCTCATGAGAGCCTCATGTTGAGTTCTTTCAAAAGCCTCACTCAATCTTCAGACACACCTTGCTCGTGTTGAATTCTGCTCTGTCCTTAGTGAATCTTTTCCTTTCAAGTGAGACCAGGTTAGATGGGGAGGCAGTTCTCAAAACATGGATCTTGCACCCTTTTGAGAATCCCCAACCTAGGGGACACCCAGATCCCTTGGTGGGCATTGAGTGGCCTCACCATCCATGTGTGGGTCGAAAAATCCCTGATTCAGAGCTGGAATCCCACCCCGTCACTGCACGGGACGGCCGCACACTGATGGTGCAATTCTGAGAACACCACTTTGACAAGGACAGGTCGCAAACATACTCAGTTCTTAAGCTTTAATTAATCAGATTGGAAGTCCACTTGCTCAACTGAAGAGCTTGCAGCAGCATGTGAAAGTGACAGCTATGGAAAATGCCATCATTAGGAGTATTTTCATAGCGTCTATGGCTCTCCATCAGCAGGCAGACACCCCAAAGCAATGCACACAGTATTTTCAAATTAATATAAAGTGTATATGAGCGGCCTTTGTAAGTTTGCTGTAAATTCAGGGGAAGCTCAAACTGAGGCTCTGACCTGAATTTGGAATTGAGTGGTCCTTTCAGTTAAGTAAAAGCTCATTTTTCATGACTGGAATCCATTTATTAGGTGAACCAGAAACCCCATAATCAGACAGTTTTAGGATTTCAAAGTGCCTTCATACAGGTTCTAGGAAACAACTTGCAAAACATGCAGGAATTTATACAGAGATGTTTAATAAATCAAAGAGACACTTACAACAATGAACATCACTCAGTTTAGGTGATTAGTTCTTTACAGTCATTAGGATTGGAGACCAGAGTGTGTGGACTAGTCTCTTTTTATAGATGATTGATGGGATGAGAGAGATCAGAAACAATATTGTAGACAACAGATGAACAGAGAATATTAAAAAAGCAATGGGGGGAGGATTGAAGCCCTGCTGAAAGATTAAAGAATAGAAAGAAGTACAAATGAGCAAATCAATTATTGTGTGAAGATTTCTAGGATGTTGTTTAATTCATATTGGCCTGTTCTATATTTAGTTTCCTCACAGTTTCTTTTTTTTTATTGATGTTTCTTTTAGTTCCCTCTCTGGAATCTGATTCTAAGATGCATCATTGAATCATCCTTTGAGGGGAAATGTTACAAAATGAGACCCAATCTAGCAAACATTTTCTGACATGAGCTGTCTTGCCTTAACTAAGCAAAATTCAATGATGCTGTTTCAGGGTATGAAAATCACTCAAAGAATCAAAAAGTTTGGAAATATGGGCCATGGAGGGGGCACATCTTTGGAAGGGAAGGGTAGAGAAGAAAGGGGAAAGGGTAGCTTCAGACATGTTTTTTCCTTCCTCTGGAATTTTATTGAGCACCCAGTATATGGGGCAGGTTTCTGGAAGGATGGATCCAAAAATGTTCAGAGCAAAGGGGATTTATGTGCAGTGTCTGTCTGTCAGACTCCCTTGCTGATGCAATGTCAGGAGCTGGGCAGCTCCCTCATGGAAACACCTTTTCAGTGTTTCAGTGTGAAACACCAGCTTCAGTGGCCAGGGAAAATGGGTTTTCCAGCTTCTTCTCCTTCCTGAAGCATTCTTTTCCAAAGCATCTTGTACATGGTGGTGAAGACCCTTCCCTCAAGGTAGTTGTTTGCTTTGGTTTTTGTGGTCCCACTCAGGTACACAAGTGAGGATGTCAGTGAGGAGAAACCTTTCTGCTAGGGAGGCACCATGGAAAAGGGGAAAGGAGAAATAAATACAGTTTTTAAAAATCATGTACTGTTATAGCAGACCACAGACTAAAATAAAGTAACCCTATTGCTTTGCTGTCTTCAGCATGTCACTAAAGGGCTGAGATCAGGCTGTTCAAGAATCTGTTTCACTTTGGAGCATATTTGCATTAGTTTTAACAACAAATTATTCAGTTTTTCAACACTTGGTTTAGGAATTATTATAACATCACTATAATTTCTTTTAATGTAAGTACTGATATGTGCTGCCACCCATACTGGCACCTCTACATTCAAAATTTGCAGTGAAAACTCAGGGTTCTGTCTAAACCTACTGTATGAAAAGTGCTGCTATACACACAAAATATCAACTTTTTCTCAAAATGTCTTTTTAACAACAGCCAAAAGAATTCACTGATATCCTTCTTGTGAAGCATTTCTTAAGAATGTAGTGACTCTTGCCTCTTTTCCTCTTTCTGGAAGACTCTGATGCATTACAGGAAGATTGTCAACCAGAATATTCATGTTATTACCAGGGGTTAGGAAAAGAGGAAATTGACAGCTGCTATCATAAAACATTGTCATGGTAGGCTCATATAAGAATTTCTTGACCTTAAAAATGCTCAACTTTTGGTTTAAGAGTCTGAAGTGAGAAAACCATGGCGACTTTCCAGTGAGCTGATAAAGTTGTTGGCTGTCACCAAGAGAAGCCTCACTGGGCACTGTCTGCATTTCCTTCTATGAGCCCCAGACTGATTTTTCATGGTGCTGAGTCTGTCCATTCCCTGTCTGGCCCTTTGAAGGTTGTGCTGGTGGTGTGGGCACAGAGACCCACTGGGCTGCAAATATCTTGCTTCCATCACTTTCACTGGGTCTGGTTCTTTGTACCATCCGTCAGCTTATCTGTAAAGCCCACAAGGTTTAATTGCAATGAGAGCAGAAATTGGAGATTGGAAAAGGTAAAAAAAAGATATTTGGTAGCTGCTTGGCCAAGAAAAGGCTGATTGAAGAGGACCAGAGGGAAGCAGGCAAACTGTGCTGGATGCAGTGAACTAGGGTGAAGAGCAGTGGTTGAAGTTTTCAGAGTAAGGTAAGGAGGAATTAAGTGGAAATGGGACACAAAATCCCTTAGGATCTGCTCACAATTCCAGTGACTAATTTATAAACTATTACCCCTGCAGTTATTGATCTGGTGCTCATATTTAGCATTGCTGCTCAAGAGACAACTTACTCATCTGAGAAAGTCTGATAAAAGCCATGATCAGTTTTACTTGTGGTTGCCACTGCTACCTGGAGAAAAGTGCAAACAATGCTGTGCTGTTTCTGTTTTTCTGTTACAAGATTCAGAATCTTAAATTTAAAAAAAAAATAACTTGTTTGACTCCAACTATGTTAAAAATGAGCTTGAATACTGGATTAGTGTCTACAGAAAAAAAATAGCTTTTCAGAAAAAAAAAATCAGGTCAAAGTATAGATCTGAGATGAGGGAACAAGAAGAGGAATTGTAACCTGGGGAAGCTGAGCTTGAAATTAATCATCATCTTCAAGCTCAACCAAATTGGCCCTGCTTATCACAGCAGGCCAGCCAAGTTGAACACGAAACCAAGATAAACATGACAGAAGGCTACTCACAAGGAGAACAAGAAGCTAAGGCAGGGTCTACCACCAGGCACAACTTTTCAGCTGGCCACTCAGATGAATAATTCTGCACTATATCCATGAATATGCACTAATGACCATTAAACAATATATGAAAATTTAAAATTGCTTCATATACTTATTTAGTGTGCCACACAAGGAAATCTAAACATTTTAGGAGAATTAAATATCAGTTCTTATGGAAAATTCTTTGGCTCTGTCAGAACTGCGTAGCTGTGCTCATAACACTTGTGCATCTTTGCACCTGAAGTTACTTGTCTCTGTTATTTCAGTCATTCAGACAATTCATTGAACAGCATATTAAATTATTCTGCCAAAGAATTCACAGATATTTATTATGTGTATTACTGTATGATTGCCTGTTGGATTCCTTTCCTGAAAACAAATGGTGACTGGATGAAAAATGTGTGACTCCTCTTTAAAGTAACAACGCTACAGCAAATGGAAAAAAAAATATTAAAAAAAATCAGTAATTATTATTTAATGATGTAAATTGGAAGCATGTCTTGGGTTTTTTTAAAACTCAGGTTTAATTTGTGATTGCCTCTAAATGCATGCAAAATAGCATGCATGGGGGTCCTATTTTATTATGCTTTTTGCTTGTACAAGTTCCTTTGGATTAACATTCCTGCTCTCTACTTCACCCGGAGAACGACCAATGGGGCCTGTGGAGGAGGTGCTTGGTAACTGGAGCAGAGAGACTATATTAGCTCTACCTTTGCAGTCTAAAAATATCTCTTTTTTTTAGGATGGTTGGACGGAATTTGGCCCTTGGGATTTATAGCCTAGGCAG
This sequence comes from Cyanistes caeruleus, assembly GCF_971803275.1. Lineage (NCBI taxonomy): Eukaryota > Metazoa > Chordata > Aves > Passeriformes > Paridae > Cyanistes > Cyanistes caeruleus. Next base: position 8,378,458 of record NC_141708.1, on the reverse strand, counting down.
GTTAAGTGAGTGCTGTGCACATTAAATGCAGACTTTGAGGTAGGCCATCGCATCTTTTCTAAAATGATGTTACCCTACGGTCAGATTTTGTTTGTTTTTAATACTCTGTAAATTTACTACAGGGGCTTTGATGCATGTTTTCCAGCTTGAAAGCAAAACTGTCTTCCTTCATCCACCACTTTACAATTTTAATGCTTTTAGCAGGCAGCTCCAAGACACAGAAATGGGCTCAGAAAGCAGCACAGCTAACAAGAATATCTGGAGCTGTTCTAAGAAGGATTTAAAAGAACACCCAAGAGGCCAGAAGTGGATAGGAAATCTTTTAGTCGGGTGTCTGTCAATCTTTGAGCATGTGGACAAAGCTCCACCGTGGCAGGTTGTTCTTCAAGGTGATGTTTATGCAGCTTCAGAGGAAAAGTTTGGTACCAAACCAGTGTCAGAGAGAGGCAGCTGGTCCTGGTGTGCATCCCTGGGGTGGGATTGTCTCTCTCTCCAACCAGCTCAGCTTTTTGCACCAGCTTTGAGCTAGCATAAAGCCTTTGATGAATTACTTCTGGGTTACAGCAGGATGGATGAGGGAAGAGCCCTCTTGCATGTCCAACAGAACTTTCTGCTGCCTGCACTCACTCTGATTTTTGTTTGTTTGATTGTCTTGAAATTTTTAACTGTGCTTTTGATCTGAGCTCAAGAATTGAAACCATCACTGGGAATGTGCTGCTAGAGAGAATTATGAAGCAACCACAACACTTTAAATGTTGATTTAAGGGATGTCTAGACCTCATGCTGGCTTTCTGCACCAAGTTGAATTTCTCATAGAGAATACCCCTCCTCCACTCTCCAGATTTTATAATGAAAGTCAATTACCCATACTCTCTCTCAATTCCAGTCTTTCTGTAAAAAGAGGAATAATAGGACTTCTGCTTTCTCATTTTCATTTGCAGTTTGAAAAGGGCTTGTATTTAATGGAAATGGAGGGAACAGTAAATAGGAAGCATGAACATATGTAGCTTTTGAGCTATTAGGTTAATTAAAGAAAACCACAAAATGGTAGCAGTGTAAAAGACCAAAGTCAAAGCATCCATGCATATTCCATGGCATTGCTGTTGACTCTGAAGAGAGATGTTCTTACCCTTGAAGGGCCTGGCTTGTGCTCCTGTGGGCTGATGCCAGTAAGTGTTTCTAGAACTTCTGCTTTTGTTAAATTCCCAAAGTAGATGTTTTCATCTTGCTTTTATCTTTGGAGTTTTCTCTCCTCTCACAGCTGTGGTGATTTGTTTATTCTGGTGTTAATAACTAGTTCTGCAGTTGGTGTGTCTAACAGCATGATAATACATGTACACCAGACACATAGAGGTAGATCCAGCACAGAATATTCATTTGTGTTGGAGAATGGAGAAGAGTTATCAGCCAGGAAGGGTTTGAAATGCTTTCCAGGATCAGAATTCAAGTGATCTGTACAGTGGCAGAAAAATATCCAAGAGTAATATTTTTTCAATGGAAATTCCCATTTTAGGGGGAAAAAAAAGACAAAGTAATGTTTCTGCTGTTTATTCTGGCAACCAGAGCTGCTCAAGCATTACAGAGTATAATAATGAGTACTAATTCCAAATAGATCATTTGAGACTACAGTCTTTAGGTTATTTTTTCCTTCCTTTATAGTAGACATCACAGCTAGGACAGGGCATGCCTTTTGCCTGGAGCTGCTCATTAATACAGGAAAAAATAGTGAGCTAGAAGAGTTTATGATCTAAACAGACAGGACATAGTGAAAACTGAGAAGTTACTAGCCACACTCTTGTGATGGGAATGAAGGAGTATTTAGAGAAATGATTTGTTCAAGGCATTATCGACAGTGATGCAGAAAACACCCAGCCCACCACAGTCCTGGTCCAGTACTCCATGGAGGAAAACTTTTGTTTTCATCTGTTTATTCTCAATTTAAAAGGATTTGATGGTTTTTATCTTTTTCTTTTCCTCCATGTTTATTGTTGGAAGACACCTATATTGTCATGGAGAAATACTTCATGTCTGATGTGCAAACCATGATCACTAGGATGGGCTTGGAGATGTAGGGAATAGTCAATTCCCCAAAAAAAAACAAGAGCAATCTTCTATCTTGCATCAAATTATATAAATTTTTGTGGTATAAAAGGACCATGAGCATTGTGCTAGCTCTCTGCACATGGCACAATTTCACTCAGCATCTCAAGAAGGTCAATTAAGTATTAAATAGCACCCAGGATAGCAGGGTAAGATCACTAGGTGCCATGTAACATTTTTTTACATATCATGAGCTGTGCACAAGGGCATATCTAAATAAAATGCATAGGAAATAGCATCACACAAATATGATCTACATTTTTTCTTGATCAAAGAGGCTGAGGGAAAAAATAATTAAAAAGTAAAAGCCTTATGCAATGAGATTTAAAAGAAAACTTCGGAGGCTGACAAGACGCATCTGGCACAACTTCAAAGTCCATCAAAGTACATATAATCAATGTTTGTCAATAGCAGTTTTGCATCCTTTAATTTATCTTTCATGGATATAAAGCATGATGTTATTAGGATCCAGTCCATACCTTAATTCTGTTTGAGATTTGATGAATCAGGGCTCTATTAAAATTCAGTGCAAATCAGCTTACTCAAGGACACATTACATAAAGTCGTGTGTTATCTAACTCCTTTTATCTTGCTGTCTTCCTAACTAGTTAAAGAATCTGGAATTTCATAAACTTGTATTTGTGGCTGGCCACCAACATACTGTCTCAAACACATGTTACTTGTAGACACCTGCTTAAGGTATGCACATGTGGAATAGTCAGGATATCAAAATTCTTTGTGTATTTTTTGGTGTGTGAAATCTCCTTTAGGAATGTTTGTGCTCCAGAGTTAGGAATCACCAGAAACAAGGTTCTCTGGCATCTAAATTTCAGCACATATCACTATGTATCAAGTGCTCACAACAGTCTTTTTCACCACAAAATCACATTCAGGATGGGAAATTTTGAAGCCCTTGGGATTTCACTGTTTTCTTCCTCATATTTCAGCATGTGGACACTATCACCTTCATCCTTTGCAGGTTCTAAACTGTTTCAGAGAAAGAATGGTCACTTCATTTGTTCTTGTAACATGCAGCACAAACAATATCTGTTAAGAGAAAGTTTGTCAGCATTTCCTCCACAGAGAGTGTTTATTCTTGCAGAAGTATTCTGATTTCCTGAGTTGCTACTGTTGTTACAAATGCTTCAGCCTCAGAGAATAGAGGTAACTCAAGAATTTAGATTCTTTTTTTAAAAAAAAAAAAAATAAATGCTGGTTCTCACATTAGTGGAAAAAAGCTTGAAAACATGAACTCTAATTCATGCTGAGATTTAGAAAATAATCAAACAACATACTTTTAAAATCATATATTATGTAACAATCTTACTGTTTTTCAGGTGGGAGAGAAGTATGATTCATAGTTTTTTCTCAATTTAAAATAATAGTTAAAAGATAATTCTAATACAAGGTAAATGCTTGTTTTTGTTGTTAATTTATACTGTTCCTATCCTCGTTATTTACTGATTTGAAACATTTGCCAATTGTCAATGCAGTGATTATCTGGATAGGATGCATTTATTTGATCAAGGCAATCTGTTGAACATTAAACAATATTTGAAGCACGGTTAATTATTTGCACTGAATTAGCTCAACCTCAAAAGATTGTGGCTTGACTGAAAATACATAGGCAAGAAGAAAAAGCAAATTTCAAGAAAAAAACAAGGATGGTTAACATTGCTTTGACACTTCAGGTTCTTCCACTGGTTATTCTCCTAGGAACTACATGTTTGGGCGTGAGTATGTTGTTATTCTCCTTTTTCTTTCCATGTGCCAGCTCTGCTGTATCTATATTTCAAGCCACTGAAGCGACTGAGTTAATGCAACATAAGAGGGAAGCCCCATGGGGTTTTTTTGAAGCAGACATCTACAGAGTCAAGGAATGGTTCTTCTGGGTACACTGAGTGACCACACCACTCCCAGTGGTCTGTGGTGGGGAGCATGGTCCTTCTCCTAGCCCTGAGCACAAAGAAATGCCCCAAAACCCTGGGCTGCAGCATGGGCAACTCATCTTAAAAACTTAGAATGGTTTGAGTTGTAAGGCACCTTAAAGATCATCCCCTTTGCCATGGAGAGGGACCAGGCAAAGGTTGCTCAGAGCTGCATGCAGCCTGGCCATGTTTATTTCCATGGATGGGGCATCCACCATCTCCCTGGGCAACCTGTGCCCATGACTCACCACCCTCACTGTAAATACTTTCTTCCTAATTTCCAGTCTTCATTCTGAAGGGACTAAATATCGGATTAAACAGGTCAGGTAGGCCCTGCCTTGGCAGTTCTGCAAACTCTTCTGTAAAAGGTAAAAATTCCCCCACCCACAGGTTTTGAATGACTGAATTATGGTTGTCGCTAACGTGGGAGGAAGGTTAATGGCAAAATATTCAACACAGCTAGGGGTGACCAGAGCTCTGCTCTGGCAGAGCTTGATATACTTTCCTACATCTATTCATCTCCTCTTTAAAGAAGACTGGAAGAATGACTTGTAATCAAAGGAAAGTTAAAAGTCAGTTTTAAAAAAATTTCTTTTGTTCTTCCAAGCAATCAAGTAGACTTTCTCATGAAGGAATCTGAAGTTCTTTTAAACATCTGCTTTCTTAGTGGCTTTTCCTACGTGTGCAGGTTCATATTTACTGACATGCATTGCAAAAATTCAGATGTTGTCCTATTTAATTTGAATTATTTGGGAAAAATATATAGTGAGGGGGTTTAATGTGGCATAGATTTTTTTAAGAAGTCTAGAATTTGAGATCAGTGATTTTCACAACCCAACAGAGTAATTATTAATAGTGTATTAGGAGCCATGTCACAACTGATCCAGTAGTACAGGTAGCATCTTACTGAGGGGATCAGCTCTAGGGTACTTAAATGCCAGTTTTACAGATTTTGTGGGATCACCATCTAGTACAAATAAGCTCATCATGAATCTGGCAGTGTTAATTCATGCTCAGTTAGGAAGATGTGGGGCCAGTCTTAGACAACATGAAGTCTTGCCCAGATTTTTTTCTAACTACTCCTAGGTGTTAGATTGATTCAATGCTTTGACAGTCCTAATCAGACTTTGCTTTAAAAATTGCTATGGAAAATGTAGAGTACATCTCCCTCCACCCCTGAAAATTCATTAACATTGCTAAAATGCAAAAGCAATTCTGCTGTCACTGAAAAGCAGCACGACAGAATATTCAGCAGGCTAGTTTTTAATAAAACATGCTTTTTCTTCATAATTAATATAACAAGGTTTTCTGGCTTAGCACTTGGCATGGATCCCAGAAAAAAAAAAAAAAGAGGGGAATGAGTTGCCATGATGTGACCATTGCATGACAAACAAGTTATGAGATGATATTTTTGTCTTAATGATTTGTCCTGAAGAAAACATTGCACTGAAATAGTTTGCATGAAAAATAATAGATGCTGCATTTTGCTGAAACCACAGAAAACACCCTTAAATTCCTATTTTCATCCTTTTCTAGAACTAATGATCTTCATAATTTTTATTTGAATCTGTTTTTAGAAGTTCTTTTAAGTAATAAGCTGATTAAAAAATATTGTTGGTGATTGGTGAAATATAGCAGAAGACAAACATGGGTTTAAGCAGTAGTTAATGCTGAGTCAGTCACAATAGAACAAGAAAATACTTGGACATTCATAGATTTAGCAGGTTTGGAGCAGAATCCTAAGACAAAAATTTTCATTCAGTTCTTTCATACTACCTGAAGAGAAACTGATTCCATCTGCATGAATCCAAGCTATTTCCCTAAAAGGCATCAAGCTGCACGGTGAGCACTGAATTTGGTCCTTTAGCATTTGTGAACAACTGCACCAAAGATTGTCTTCAGACGTGGCAGGTCTTCTTGGGTTGGGTTTCTTTTCCCCCACTTTCCATTTCACTTCTGCTTAGCAAGATGCTGTAGTAGAAATGTGCCTGCCATCAAGGTATTGCTAAATATTCTTTAATTAGTCAAAGAGAAAGCCAAAGAACACTGCTGCAACTGAGCTGTGTATCCTCAGTTATCCAGACTTGTACTGAAGCAGTTTTTCTGGAATGCACTCAGATTTAAATGATATGCTTAAATGTTGTGCTGAGTTGGGCTAGAGAAATCTGGAACAGGACAATAGAAAGTTGGATCCCACAACATTCCAGTGCTGTCACAGCCCTTCCCATACACCAGGCTGCAGCTCCCACCTAACAGTGCTCTAAAGTGATTCAGCACATGTTCACAGGAAAAAAAAAGTTATTTTTAAATCTACAGGTGTTCAGATCAGGCCTTTTCTTTGTATCAGATATCACTGCAAACTCAACTTCCCCAGCAGCAGGGAGGAAGACTTGCAAGGGTCAGGGTAGCAGAGGTGGCTCTTCACTGAATACTTTGGAACTTTAGAAAATTGATGTCCACTTAGTTGTGATGGAAAGCCTTGCCCAATCCAGTAACCAAGTGCACTTAGTAATGGAAAGTGAAAGATAAAAGTATCACATTAAAATCTAACAATTGCAAAAAAGAAACCCTTATCATAAGGGCCTATCTCCCTCTTGGCCCACAGCAAGCAGGATACTGTTGCCATCAGTTCAGGTCCTTCCTTGCCTCAGGTGCTTGGAGTCCAATATTTTAGGGTGTACCAAAGTCGCCTCTGTCTGACATCTTTTTCTAAACCCCAATTGATCCATTGCTAGTTTACATCCAAGTGTGAACTCCCACTTCTGCTCCCTCACCGGGGGGCTGCACCACGCACACCGGGGCTTCACGCTCCGCTGTGCTGCGCACCGATCGCTGCAAAGAGAAGCAAATGCTGCCAAGCCCGCCTGGATTTGTGGCCCATCAGGTGTAATGCCCTGCCACAGTGCTCGCCTAAATTTGCCTGATGCAGCAGGAAAGCAACAAAGCCCTGGGAGCGCCCCCAGCTAATTTTGCACCGTGCTCTCAGAGAGGGAAGCGTTCCTCACTGACCCCCGAAGGCAATCAGCTTATGCCCTGCAGCGTGCAGGTTGATATCCCCTGTAACTAAAGGGACTTAATGACTTTGCATAAGCTTTAAGTCTAGCAGTATAACCTGCATTCCCAGTACTGGCTACAGGAGCGTTTGATAGCGCAGGCACTCGTGTTAGTGTGACTAGCTGGCTCTGGCAGCCTGAAACACATTTTCTACCTTCCCTGTGCTGCGGCATCCAAGGCTGACCCCATTTTCCACCTGGGAGCATGAGCACATTTCAGCCACCAGTGAGCTTTAAAAACACCCAGCTGCTGCCAGGCCACCTCTTACAGAGCAAAGATTAATTTGGAAACTTTGATTTCTTAGAAAACAGGAGCAGGTAACTCCTGAGCAGAGGACCAAGTTGGTCTCAGCAGTACCTCTGAAGGATCACGCTTTTTTCCTTGGTCCCTGTGGGTTTTGTATCAGGAGCTACCATGGGAAAAGTTCACCACTAAATAATCAGCAAAATAAAGATTTTAAGTGTGAACTTCTCGGGGTACTCTGGGACTGGTTGATAAGGAACACATCATTTACTCTGGTGCACAAATTGCAGTTCAGTGTGGAGACAGGAGACGTCTTGTCAGCAGAGAAGTGAAGAACTCAGAGGTTTTGGTGGAATCCTTTCAGACAATGTTTTCCCAGGCTAAAATCACAACATGTGTTGCATGTGTGCTCCAGATGATAATATGCCCTTCTTTCATTATACTGCAACCATGGCCTTGGCTGAGAAACACAATGTCATTGCTGGAAAAGCCACTTTCCCTTGAAGTTCAAAGACTGTCACTACCCAAGATGGTTGCAGGCAAAAATCTGGCCGATTGTAAGAGCATCAGAACTGTCGATTCCCTCCTCCTTTGGCAGACAAAGGTTCCTACTGAGAGCTGTCAGCAGGATCAAGGGGTTCACTACGAGAAGGCAGTAGCTGTGTCTGCCCTCATGGCTCCTTCATGGCTTGTGTCACTTGTGGATGGAAGTTGATCAAATATCCATCTTCATTCTCCAGTTCAACCCCATCCCACCTCCTTCTTGGCTGCAAAGCTGTGACTGTACAGATGAACAAATGAAAGCATACTCTTTGTTTTTCTGCCGCAGAGGCCACTTCAAGTTGCAGGAGAATTTGCAGGACTCAATGCACTTGAGTGAATAAGCCAATTCCTACCAATACAGTTTAATACTGGAATTCCTGTAGTGCTTTGTTGCGGTGTGTGTGTATCTATAGAGCTAATTTTCATCTTTCCTGCTACTCCGTCATGCAAGCTTGAGTAATTACACTGTTTTCTCTGGAAGTCTGTTTTGCACACATGTAAATTCACAACATAACCCCGGGCTGCCACCTTTTTGCTCTCTTTCTCCACCTGCTTTTGTGTTTTAGTGATTCATTTGTATTGTAGTAAGAGGTAGCAATGTACCCAAGACACAATAAACGGATCGGTTGCAAATGCCCTTGGCAGTTGTAAATAATTTCCCTTGAATCTGGGGTCAGATCTTCCTGGGTTTATTCAGAAAGAATTGCTACAGATTAACTGGACATTTTTGTCTGATAAAGAGCCATAGGATTCCATCCTGAGATAAGGAAAGCTCGTGGTTCTCTCATTCCTGTTTGAAATCTATTACATTTCATTAGTCTCTCTTTCTGAAGGAGTTGAAATGGAAAAATTGAGTGCATCATGTATCTGCAATATTTAATATCAGTACAAAATCTATTTAGCAAAATTTTGAAGGTTCTTTGGAGGAATTAAGTTTTAGAGAAGTGCTAATCATTACAGTGACAAAAGACAACTAAGGTCAGGTGAAATTAGGATATTTTGAATTTCATAATTTTTTTCTAGGAGCCCTATAGATGTAGTTGGCTCCATAGTCAGCGGTGCATTGGTACCCATGTAGAATGTCCCTCCTAGCTTTTATTTTCTTTTTTCTTTTATCTTTTATTTGGCAGGGTTTCTTTTTTTATGAGCCTGAAGTAATAAAATTTAAGATTGCTCTCTGCAAATTCTTCCAGCTTTGTCCCTCATCGCTGCAGAACTGCTAAGAACAGAATCCAGTGATTTTATTCCCTCATGAGAGAGCACACAAAGTATCGGTGTCGAGCTGCAGCAAGGAGACCGTTTGGTGAAACCAACCCCACAGCCTAATTTCTTCTCCCCCCGCCCCCCTTCCTTTTGTTCAAATCCTGCTCCTCGATGGGCTCAGTGTTGCACCTCGTCGGAAGGACAAGATCCTCCTCTGCTGGCCACGAGCAATACGGCACTGCAGGCGGGAGGCCCTGCCTCCCCTGCCCCTGCCTGCGCTCCCTCCTGCAGCCCCCTCCTGGACCCCCACCCTCTGCACCCCTCCTGATATCCTTCTTCTGTACCCATGTCTAACATCCTGCATCCCGCATCCTGCATCCCACATCCTGCATCCTGCATCCTCTCCTGGAAGGGATGACGCGGAGAGCTCCAGCACACAGGAGGGAAGGAGTGAGCTCTTCCTCCTCCTCTGCTGCACACCACCATGGAAAGCTTCATACCATGAGTCAAAAAGCTAAAATTTGGCTCTCTGGTTCCTAGAAGGGGTGAAAATGCTTCAAAACCAGTGTGGTCTGGTGAGTAGTCCAGGGGACCTCAGGACAGAGGAGAAAACCCTCCATGCTGAGAAGTCAGCTCTGCCAGAGGTTTTGTCCCCTGTGGTTCTGCTACTGCAGCTTGTGACAGGCACACGAGGGAGAGCTGCAGCACAAAAGGAGATACAGGAGCCTCACGGTAAAGATTGTGTTTTACTCCTGGGCTCTCTATGCTGGGTGCTCCAGAAGCTTTTGTTCCCAGTAATATTTATACTGAGGCAGCAGACAGAGGCTTTCATCCAAAAGCAGGAATCAAAATCCAGGACTCACTCACCAGCCACGAAGCCATTGCCTGCTCTGAAGGATGATACTGTAGACCTGCACATTGCTGAGGGGACCACTTTATTGCAAGAGGGAGTTTAGGGTACCTGCCTTTTTGTGGTCAGCTCTACTCATGTTTGGACAGAGAGGCAGTTTGATAATCTGGGAGAGAAAGTAATGCAGCACAACGCTGCATCTCTCATCTTTCCTGTTTCCTTGGGGTATGAGCATTGTGAGACTGTCATCTCCACCCTACAGCTGGGGAAACTGAGGTACAGAACAGCCTGGTGCACCTCAGTCTGGGCTGAAACCCTCGGGCATTCCCTGGGGTGCCAAGGGCTGTCCCAAGTGCAGGGGCAAACCCACTAAGTCAAATATTTCAGACCCAAACCCTTTCCAGTCCATGAGGCAAACACCACAAAAGGGCAGCACAGAGAGCTGGAGAGTGAGATGAAATGTTTCTTGCATCATCCTGCTCCCACTGCTGCTTCCTTGTTCTTTGTTTAATCTGTTTCTCCAAAAGAAAGGAGTACATTTGCAGGGAATGTTTTGGTCTGTGTTTATGGATGAACACTACCACTAATTGTAAATGGAGCAATTAGACCTTTGCTTTATATAGTCTCTGCTGGGGTCTGGCAAAGGATCTGACAAATGCTGTACCTGCACTCAAGAAACCTATACACCAAGGACAGAGCTTTTACAGCCTTCTCATTTACCATCATCTCCGCACTCATTCAGGAGGCGCAATTGTGTGAGGATGTGTGTCCTTCCAGCTGCAAAGGATTTAGTTCTGTATGTGTGTGGCTCACTCAAATGCACCTGGGAAAGGGCTCTGCTGAGCTGTTCAGGGGACATTGCTCTCATTAAAGTCAGTGGGGAAGGGGAGAACTGGAGTGTCTGTTCTCCCTGGCTCAAACACAAGAGGGACGCAAACATGCCTGAAGCAAAAGCTCATTTATATATTCCAGATAATATTCACAAATGTGAATTCTGTGCTTTTTATTTTGTCCTGTTTCTTATTCATTGCTTCTGATTCATTTGTTCTCAGTCTCAACCAGCGTTATCTGAGAGTGTCTTTCTTCTATATAGAATGTGTGAGTAAACAGGGCATATATTTACAGTTAATTGTATCTGTAGCAATGCAAAGGTGCACATAATAATTGTGTGTGTATATATGCTGTCTTTACTACGTGTGTTAAATTGTTTGGAAATACATTTTATTCCCTAAATTATGTGAGGGATGAAGAATAGCAGCTTCAAATCTCCTTTACATCCACTGTTAGCATGTGTATCCTCACTGCAGGCGGGTAATCCTGTCCTCAGCTGGGATTTAGAGCAAGAGGGAAAGCAAACAGAAATTGTCACACTGGGGATGCGCCCTGGTGTAGAGTCAGTGCCTTCCCTTTCAGACAAACCTCGCTCACACTCTTCAAAAGATAAGAGCTGTTTTCTGTCTTCCTCTGTTCCTTTTTGTTGCTTGCCCTTGATCATGAGCCAAACAGGAAAGGCTGGAGCCCCACGTTGGAGGTGGGACACATGGCATTTCCTCCTGGAGAGTGCCAGAAATATTCTCCTACATCCAAAGATTGTTAACAGTCTTCCAGCTCAAGGGTCCATGTTCCACTGGGTGCACCAGGTGTAAGGTTCTGGGCCATGCTGCACTCTGCTGTGCATAGACATCTCCCAGCCTCTGGCTTTGGCAGCCAGCTGGAGAGTGGCCTCTGTCAGCATCTCTGAGAAGTTGGACAAATAGCCAGCATGCCATCGCCTATAAACAAAGAGACAACTCACTCAGGTCAGATTTTTCCCCAAATCAGAACAGCCTAGCAACTTAGGCTGTATGCTTGGAAAATCCAGACTGCTCCCATGGGCTGTTGACAATTTGTTCTCTCTTCAAAGAGCTATTAAAATCTAGGTTAGTTAGCTCCAAAGTAGGAGCTTATCTGGATGTCCAGCACTAGGGACAAACAGAATCTTTGTACTGTAAGCAAAGCTCTGTGCTGGCTTTTGTTTTTGCCAGAAAATGACTCTCTGACCTTTATTATCTCATGCAGGCCTCCCATTTTTCCTTCTGGGCCAACATGATGAAAGGTAAGTTGTTTCAGTTTCTTCATTTCAGCTTCTGCCTGCCATAAAACTGAAAGACTGGCAATGTACTTCATTGTTGCTGAATTAGTTAATGAATAAATTAAATTAGTTAACTGAATTAGTTAACTGAATTAATTCGTGCTGAATTATATTAACTTCATGGAGAACCTTGCTGAGTTTAAACTATGGCCTATGATATAGTAGAAAGTCTGACTTTGGACAAGTAATGTGGTGAGTGCTTTCGGACCTCCATGTGTGCTGTGTCAGTGCAGGAGACAACGCTGCATCATGTCCCAGCAGGAATGTGTCTGACACACTGGAGCCAAAAACAGAGGTGCAGCAGCAGTACCAATGTAAATCTGATCACAGGGTTCTCCTGGACCACACCTGGAACTCTCAATTCTGTCCCAAACCAGGACTTTTCTGCCACTCTCTGCCTTCATGTGCTTTGGGAACCCATGGGTGACACAGTGGGCCATGGTCTGGAGGAGAGGTCATGGTGCTGGGCTGCAAACCTCACAGAAGGATAAGCAAAGAGCCTAGCTGGGGATGAAAACTGGAGGTCAAATCAATGAAGGCAGATTTTCCCTTGCACCATGCAACTAAACTGTAGAACTTATATCTGCAAGGCTTTGTCCCAAGTGCTAGAAGATTCTAAAACAAGCCCATGCAAGTAAAAAATCGTTAAAGGCTGTGTCACATTAAGATGTTGATAAGGGAAAAGCTGTGATGAATATTGTGTGAGGATGTGTAGGATGGGTGAGGATTTGTATTCCTTTCACAGCCTACATGGTCCATGTAGAAGATTATGGTTTTATTGATGTTTAGTAGTTTTGCAGGTAAGCCCTACTCTTTCTTTTCTTGATTTCAATGACTATTAGACGTGAGTTTATAATGTGTATCTAATGAAATATTACAATAATTTTGCTCATTTTCCTGCAAAAGAATAAGGTGGATTTTAGTATGAACTCATTAGTCACCTGGTTTCCTGTTCATTCCAGTGGTATTTGGGCTTTCTGGTCAAACCAGAAATCTTGTCGCTCATACAGCAGTGCCCAGATCAATATTGCTGCCCTAACAACATGTGTGTAGAAAACAAATTTCCAAATCATTTTTGTGTCTGAGCTCAGTATTTGGGTTCTGCCAATATTTGGCCACAGTCTTGCACTCGATTCAGGGTTTACACACCTGTTTACACAGCCTTGTGCTGGTGGGCAAACTGGTTGATCTGCCTTTTGATGGCTTACCCCTTTCACAATTTCTTAATTCATTTCCTGCCTTATGGTGTATGGTCTTTACATCTGTTCTTCCACTGTTCCTATAATCTCCTACTCCCCATCCCCCTTAAAGTCTCCACTCCTTCAGCCACCACGATTCCCCTTCACCCCGCATCCATCCCTCTGAGGAAAAAAGTGCTGCAAAACTGCTTTTAAGTAACAGCCACAAAACTATTTGAAAGGCTTTCTGGCTTTGTTGTTAGCTGGTCTCCCTTTCTTCTGAAGCTGCAGCTACTCCCAGCCACAGCCCGCTTGGAAGGGAGGAAATACTGTGAGGTCTCATCTCTGCAGAAGTAAATGGGGAATATCTCATTATTTAAAATACAGTCAGGATTTCAGCCTCATAAAAATAACACTGCAATAATCTCAGAGCTGGGGACAAAAAGTATTTAAGGGGGTGGTAGGAAAACTCATCCTGCTTAAATTAGGCCAGATTTCAGTCAGTCTCCAGAGGTTCAGAGAGCTTGAATAAACGCTGGGTACTTTCTGGCACTCTTGATGTGTGTTGGCAATAGGCTTTAACTCTGCACATCACTCATCTTGACAACTGCAGTCCAACAAAGTTACCTCGCAATTCAGGTCACCCGATGGCATCCTAATGCATCACTTTCCCACTTGGAACATTAGTCATCACTTGATCCAGGAAAGGTTTTGAAAACAGTGTGACTGTCGGCATTGGGGTATCTGTTCTCTCCGTAACAGAGAGCCAGTGTAAGCTAATGAACAAGGGGATATTGATCAGAAATCCATTGCTTGATTGACAGCTCTTGGCAATGTGAAAAACTGCAGATGAAAGCTTGCGCAGTTTAAAAGATCACCCAGACCTCAAAGCTGATTTGAAGCTTTAAAAGTCAATCTCTGTCTATCAATTATGGGGGGATTTTTTGTACTACACAGGGGAAAGTTATTCTTTGAAAATTTGCATGCAGGATGTCTAATTTAATTTCATGTAATAGTCACATTTCAGTGACAAATGTCAGATCACTGCTTTTTTTAAGCATGTTAAGGTTTTCCAGCACTTACAAAGAACGAACACTCTGATTTAGTAATATGTTTAAATCAACCAGTGTATCAGACTTTGTGCTTTAATTATGTGCTCAGATAAAAAAGTGTTGTTTTTGCTTTACTAAACCTATGCCTTGTTATGAATAATTAAAAAAATGGGAATGGGAGCACTTCTTAAATAAGAGATGTGGAAGCCAAATAGTTATTTAGTGTCAAAACAGTGATAAATAAGAAGACATCTTTTAGTTTGATATCATATGCCCCAGTGAGAGTTTTCTGGTCTTTGTTTTTCACTGCTTCATGCAGCTGGAGATGACATGGAATAGCTGGGAGATGGAAACATCACTCATGTGACCTGTAGGAGCTGTATCTGTTTCTCAGTTTCATGAAGAGGGAATGAATGGGGAAAGCAGGGACGCTGGTCATTTCTCAGATCTGTTGCACTCTTACATCACCTTGGCTGGTCTCCTGGCCACTAACCTCAGCTTCCTGTCTCCCATATCCACATGGGGCACAGGGTACCCAAAAGGGTTTGCTGATGTCTTCTGAGCCCTTTCCATATGCACACTTAACTCCATGCCTTGGCAATTAAATTTCTTGAAATGGTAATTGCCGGCCCTTGAGGGGATTTCTCAGGATTTCCTGCTTTACCTCAGCCCTGGTTACCTGAAGTTGCCCTCTTTGATGGCTGCTGGGCTCCAAACTGGCCTCGGGTGTGCAATAGCCTCCCCAAAACTGCCCCTTCGGTGCACATGGGAGATTGTGCCCCCAAACCTCTCAGAGCCACCAGAAGCACGTCTTGCAAAATGCAAATTACCTCTTGGCCATCTTGTTTGCAGAAGAGCTGAACTTAAAAATACTTCATAGCATATCAAGTAATTATATAAGTGTTCTTAATAAATGATTAATCTGTTGCTGAGAAATCATGCCAAATAAAAATCAAGTGACAGTAGCATCATTTTTAACAGCACACACTAAGCAGTCTGTTTAAAAACCAGAGTAGATGATTCCACAATGGCTTGGCTATTTGCACTCATTCAAGGCACTTATTTTGATTCAGAAGAATCCTCACCAGCCTCTGTAAAGCATGTTGGCATATTTGCAGTCAGCCTTTCGCAGCCATCACTTCCCTGTTCATCCTTCATAACTTTTAGCAGGTATATTTTTCCATAAAAAGGAATACCCTATCCTTCAGAGAATATCTGTGGAATAAAAGCCAGCATGCCCCTCTAGGATTCAGAAAATAAACAGGGGATACAAAGTCAGACTACTTCAGTCAGTTCCCTCAACCTCAAGTCGTTTGCAAAATCTTCGCTCCAACAAAGTGAACTTGGAGGCTGCATTTCAGGCAAAACTTCCTTTTTGTTTTTCTTCCTTAACTACATCACATTAAATTTAATTTTGTTCAGTGTAGACAATGTCCTTATCTTTCAGCAAGATCCTTCTGTTCCTCAGCAAGGCGTATACTTCTGCAACACTTGCACATAGTCGAGACTCGGCTCCTGTGGAAATAATGAGCTGAGGAAAAGGAGTCTTGACTTGACATAGCAATAAATGAGGTGAAACTTTACTCTATTTTTTTTTTTTTTGGTGAGAAACTACAGTTGGCATGTAGAAAAAAAAAAGGAAAAAAAGACGGTTCTATTTTAATATGAAATATAAAACACCCATTGTACAAACGTGGAATTTCTTTCTTTTTTCAGAAGCAAAGAAAGAATAAAGATAAAGGCTCCAAGTGAATGAATGAGGAGAGAAAACTAAGATAATGCAGTCGATAATCAGTTCAAGGCAGAGCATTATCCACGGGGCCATCAGCCCAGCCCTAGAGGAGAGCTTTATAAAATGTCTCTGTACGTAGCTTAGCTTTGCTCATTACCATAGTTTGTCTTTGAAACACTGGAGTGGCTTCCACTGGCAAGAGTTGTACCTGTGCAAGGAGCTGCCAGTCCACTTTAACCAAAGAACCCCTGGCATGGCTGGCAAAGCCACACTCCCCGCGGGCTCCATGAGGACACTGGCTCCTGTAGGCCACGGGCCAGCACAGGTAGGGCTGGGCTCCTCAGAACGTGTCTGCAGGGCCAGGCCCTTGCTCCTCGAAGGCTGTTGTGTGGGTGAGAAGTCACAAAGTCCTGCAGGTGCCTCTGTTCCCTGCAATTGCTCTCGAGGTGGGATTCTGTGTCCCCGCACACTGTGAGGCCCCTGTGCTGCAGGGGGCCCTGCCTCATCCTGCAGCAACAGTGGCTGTGGTCAGCAAAGCAGATGGACAAAGAAAATCCCTTCTTCCTATAGGAACCTGAATCTCTTTTTGTGCTGGTACCAGCCTCAGCATCCACCCTGTCTGGGGGGCTCCTTGTGCCTTTTTCTGGGGAGCCCTGGCCTGCATCCCCTCTGGGGCATCTTGGTTTTCCCTACGGGAGTCAGCTGGGCAGCCAGAGCCCCAGTGCCACCCTGGAGGGGATGCACCACTGGGGCCAGCTGTGCTCAGGGTGGCCGTGCTGAGCACTAGGTGAGCTCTGCCTATGCCAAGGAAGAGTTGAACAGCATCTTTGCTCCTCAAGATGGTCCCTATACCCACTATACCCATCCCAAATGAACTGAAAGGGAAATGTACTGTCCATCTCAGGAATAACTTCTTTCATAACTTGTCTTCTTCCAGTTTTAATTCCTCTGTTCTTTCACTCTCTCCTCACCCTTCCCTGCAGATGAGGCTGATGACTATGAGAACTACTACTACTATACAGAACCAGAGCAGAACGCCAACCTCCAGCAGGAGCTCTTGGAGGAAATTAGCTGGTTTGAAACATCTTTAGGGGACTTCGCTGTCATGAAAGGTACCTCTCAGGGGTGGGCAGAAAGGCAAGGAAGGGGTAAAATCCCAACCCTGTGCTTGAAGCATGAACGTGGCAGGCCTGGCTGCCAGCCTGCTCTCAAAATGCCTGCATCAAAGGAATGAGTTAGGAGGATCGTTTGCAGTGTTCTTCTTTGTATTTCTCTTGTAAGGATCCTGTGTTTTATCTCCAGGTTTCACAGGATGGATTCTGATCATGCAGAACATTTCTGATTGCTACTACAAAAAAAAGCACAGGCTTATTTGTCTATAGACACTGTAAGATGTAATTGCTGTTTTTCATGGGATATATGTTCTGTATTTATGCTAGGAACCAAATGTAGAGCAGGTGTCTTTTTATTTTTTTTCTTCTTTTATCAGTTGCAGGGGTTTTATTTCCTTTTCTTTTTTTGTTTTGCCAAACTTCAGGAGAACAGGAAAGGATCCTTGAGATTGCCCAGGGGACTCAAAAGGAAGGGCAGGGAAGTTGCCTGTAACATTCCTGAGTTATCCCCTGGTACAAAGCAAGCAGAGCTGACTTTTGGCTGTCTCCAGTACCAATTACTCCTGGCAGCCTGGACTTCAGTGGAGATGTTGAGCACAGTGTAAGGAGCAGCACATGAATGACTTTCAGCAGGTGTCAGCTCCCTTGAGGCAACAGCCACCCAGGGGTATGGTAGAGTCTAATGGTAGTGGATGGCTTTTCTAGGGGATATTTAATGCTGTGTTTCTAACAGGACAATTCCAAATCCACATCACTGAGGATTCAGTGCATGGTGGCAGACAGACAAAGGCAATGCCACAGAGGCAAATCTATCTCTGATCAAGGGGAGAGACTCGCCTCATTACAACTCTGTAACAGGGCAAGGGGAGTAGAGGATCTCTAGACCCAAAGCTATGAGCCACTTCAGCTTGGAATAAACTCTGCAGCAACTCATACCGCTCCCGTGGGTGCTGAGGTGCATAAGCCTAGCACTTGTTACACAGGATGCTGTGCCCAGGAAGACAGACTCCTCAACCACAAAATGCAAGAAGGAAAAGCAGGTGATGAAGGTTGAGAGGCTGAATGATCTCCATCCTTACCTCTGCAGACTCATGCTTCTCCAACCCCTGCAAAAATGGTGGTACGTGTGAGGCCAGAGGAAGTGATTTCAGCTGTCACTGCCCCGCGCCATACAGTGGGGATACATGTGATAAAGGTAATGGCTCTTCTGCTAACCTACACTCCTTATTTTGGCTACTGTTGCAACTTTATAAACCCACTGTTTGCTGAGCAGTCATGTCCATAGTTCTTAGGACATCATCCAGGCCAAAGTCTGCCCAAAGAGTATCCAGTAAAATAAATTTCAAGAGTGCAGAGAGTGCCCTGCAAGGTGGGCAGTGGGGAGATGCTCATTGGTACCACAGATTTTTTTTGCCATAGATACTGTAAACAAGAAGTGAGATCCCAAGTCCACATCTGCCAAATGAAAGCGCCCTTGGAGTGTCAAGGGAATGCATCTGCCCACGACCCCTGCAAGGGCCCTCTTATGCACATACAAATGCTGATGATGTACTTTATATGTATTTTCTACAGTGGAGGACATGTGTCGGGAGAAGAACTGCCACTTTGGTGACTGCCTGATTATATTAACCCCACCGTATTTCAAGTGCAGCTGCAAGCCTCCTTACAAGAGACCCTCCTGCCAGCATGGTGAGCACTCAGCTAGGCACAAATTGGGTGGGAACAGCACCATGGCCAGTCTGCAGTGGGAAATCACCCACTGCAGAGGGTGATCCTGCCCTAGACATGCTGCAGCTCCCATCCATGGGCCTGGACACTGATGAGTTATGCTTGATTTGCAGGGTGGTGGAAATCAAGTGGTTCAGTCACTGGTAAACCCCTAGTGATACGCATTTTACAAGATTTCATGAGAATTCAAAGCCAAAAGGCTGAGTGGGAGGTCTCCCCAGTTTCCACTGGGCATGTGAGTGGCTGTGTAGTGATCAGCACATTGACAAGGCTCTTCTGTGTTTTCCACATTGACAGCATCCAAACAGTGCAGTCCAAACCCTTGCAAAAATGGAGGCACCTGCATACGAAACAGATACAGATCCAAATTCACCTGCAAGTGCCCTGAACAGTTCAGAGGGAGATTCTGCGAGATCGGTACGTCTCAGCCCTGCAGGGGGAGGGGTGAACCTCCAGACAGCCGAGGGCTGGCTTCCCCCTGCAGCCAGACTACCTGATGCTATTCCTGTAGCATCCTGGGTGACTTTCTGTCACTGCTCCAAGAGCCTGACTACAGCGGGACACCAGCTTCCTTGGAGAGAGGGTCAGAGGAAGAGGCTGACTTCTGCAGCCACTGCTGGAAGAGGGACTTGAAAAAGTTCCCATCTTGCTGGTTCCTAAGTGTGCTTTTGCAAGGTCCCACTGGTATATAATAAGTGTGTGTACATCTCCCAGAGGTCACACATGTCACAAAAGGAAGAAATGTTGAGTTTACCTTAAACATTCAAAATCTGATGTAGTAAAGATGCCTGCCCCATTGCCTGTGACTCCCCAGGCTGAGGGGACTGCTTCTGATGGTTGGAATTTGAAATCAATCAGTCCAGAAGGTAGACAGATGTTTGAACATTAATTTCTGGCCTGTGTACAATAAGGAACATAACTACTTGGCCCAGTAGGTTCTTCTGATCCTCTATAAAATAAATGTAGGATAAGGAATAGTCCTTTTTCTGTATTTGAAAGAGGAACCACTTTGAGCAAGGAGCAACACAAAAGTAATTTTCATATGAGCATTGTTTTTCTACAGGACCATATGATTGTTATGAAGAGGACTCCTCTACATATAGAGGAAGAGTGAACCAAGCAGAAAATGGCAGGACCTGCCTGCACTGGAATTCCCACCATCTCTTGGACCAACCTTTTAATGCCTTTATGGAGGATGCTGACTCATATGGCATTGGTGATCACAACTTCTGCAGGTAATATTTTGAGGAAGCAACTGTAGAGGTCTGTATCAATTTGAGAAACTGATGGTTTTAAGATCTCACATCTTTCTAAACACTGTCTGCCCATAAAGCACCAGAATGTTACAGATGTCTTCTCTAACCACACTGATGTGAGGCTTCCAGAGGCTGCCCTCTTTGTTTTGAACCAATCCCACTTTTTTCTTATGGCAAAGATAGGTATGGGAATAGTAATATGGCAGTATTTTATTCCTTGCTCAGGCATCTTCTTTGTCAAATCTTATGAAATATTATCTTTGGACGTTCATCTCCTATATGGGAGCATGTGGCTTCTCTCTAAGAATCCTCAGCTTCTCCACTGGTTTCATGGAGATTTCCCCATTCCCACTTGCTGATTCTCTCAACTGTTCCCCCCAGGAATCCTGATGAGGATGAAAGACCCTGGTGCTACATCAGAAAAAATGAGGAAATAGAGTGGGAATATTGTGATGTTTCACCCTGCTCAGGTAAAGAATTAGAAGCAAGAGATTTGACAGCCTGTAGGCTGTATAGAGCAGCAGGTGACTCCCTGTTTCTTAACGCTTCATGTCTGATATTAACTCTGCATTGTACATCTGCTGTCTCTTCCAATGCAGCTGAAGAGACCCCCACAGAACCCCCTACAGACCCCCCTGAAATATTCCAAACATGTGGACAACCTGAAGTTCGTAGGACAGTCAAGAAGATCTATGGTGGATCCAAGGCTACAGCTGGAAAACATCCCTGGATGGCATCTCTACAGAGACAGACTCCAAATGGAAATGAACATTTCTGTGGTGGAGTGTTAATTAAATCATGCTGGGTTCTTACTGCTGCACACTGCCTTGAGTAGGTGCATGTCCTATCATTAGGGTAGATAAATGTATAAAAATCAGGATGGTTAGTAAAAGCAGCTTGGTATCGAAATTATTTGCAATCAAAATGACTGCCAGGAGTCAAATTGAAAGGAAAATATATATGTGGACTGATAAAGAAATGAACACATACATAAAACTGTTTGTATACTTGAAAATGATGCTTGCTGAAATGACAAACTTAGGTTCCACTCTAATAAAATGAGCCAAAGAAGTTGGGTGAGAGGAAAAAAGGAGGAAAGTAGCAAGATTTTGGAATATGTAAAAGAACTCTATGAAGAACTCAGGGGATATTGGGATGCCATAAACAACATCACACATTACATCAGAATTAAGTTCTTCAAAACAGTCAAAATATCCTCTTAGCTTTAATTTTTTTCTGTGTCAGCTAGCTTAGAATATTACATTTCCTCCGACAATTGCATTGAAACAGTTGGAAACCACCACCCTAGGAAACAGGTAAATTACACACTGGGAATAATTTCAACACAGATGATTTTAAATATTCTCAGAAAATGGCAAGCAGTTCTATTCCCATGACTACATGAGCTGCCACTCGTCATCACTGCCACAGTAATAGACTGTGTGCACATTGCTACTCTGCCCTAAAATGCAAAGAAAAACGTGTACATGCAGCTTTAAATCACTTTATTTCATGATTGCTACAAGTTAAGAGCACATGTATTTTCCAGCACCACTGCATTCCTGTCTAAGCCTTCCTAATGATTTTAGGAAATCTTCTGGACAAGTTTTATGACAGGAAGAAATATCTTGACTTCTTGTTACTTAAAGTGCAGGTTTTCACCACCACTGATAAAAAAATGTCAGTATATTAATGTCTTTTTTTTTTTCCCAGAAACCCAGAAACTAAGATCCAAGTAGCCCTTGGAAAGCAAAACCTCGAGAAGAAAGAGCGTCATGAGCAAATATTTGATGCAGTGCAAATAATTTTGCATGGCGAATACAGAGAGAAGGGTGGTGTCCTATACAATGATATCGGTAAATCCTTCATTTGATACTCACGTGGCTCACCTCTAACCTTTGTTGTTTGAAGTGCCTCTCCCCCACTAAAGTCAATGTAAAATTCTCATTGAGACTATGCTCTGGAAATAATCCAGCCAAATTGTGATCTAGACCCATTTGAATCTTGGGATGTAAATTGTGATGGGCAGGCAGAAGTCACTGCTCAGGAGGAGTCAAACAATGGGAACAGATCCAGCACGGTGGGGCAAATGGAATGTTGGTTTTATGCAGCTTTGCATGGGGCTGCACACACACTGCTAACAATGGTTAGGGATCAAAATTAGCTCCAAATACTTTTTGTTATTGTTTATCTCCTCTCCAGCACTACTTAAACTGCAGCCTGTTGATGGTTACTGTGCAGTGGAAACAAAGTATGTGAAAATAGCATGTGTCCCTGACTTCTTCCTTCCTGCTGGGACTTCCTGCTTCATATCTGGATGGGGCCAGACAGAGACAGGTATTTGTGGGCTAATTGGGTTTTGGTGGGTACTCCAGTGGCAAGGTGGGCTGCTACTTTCAATAGTCATTGCCAGACCCAAATGAGGACTTAGGCACTAGTGAAACCAAGACATGGAATTCAAAAATAAGGTCAGCTAGAACATGCCATGCAAATTACTCATTAGCAGAAATCTCTAGCTCCTAAACCAACCAAACCTGTCAGAGTTCTGATAAGATGTCTGATGCATGATGCCTTTTTTTGCCAGCCATCTGACCCTCCATGTCATGGTTTCATCTGAAGCCAGTTGCAGAAGCAAGGAAGTATCAAGAGAGGCTATTGTATAGTTTGTGTGTTTCAAGACAGGACCAAGAAAGACAGGAACTTTCACATGGTTTTCCAGCCCATTGGGTCAGATAAAGCATTTCAGAAGCAGCATCTGGACCTTCAGATGTACTGAAAAATAATAAAAAAAATCCTAATCTTTTCAAGTTCAACCAGCTCTATCCAAAAACCTTTCTTGCCCACGGTAACTCCTAAGGGGAGAAATTATTATGCTTAAAAAAAGATAATGGAGATTTTCTGAAAAATGCATTTTCTCATGTTCTGTTTGATGTGTTGTTGTGAAGCAGAAGGAAAACCTGTCACTGAGGCTGCAGTAAGTGTCCTGGTGCTTTGTGACTGATACAGCCTGATATGACGCACGGGACTGAATTCTCCCTTATGATATAACTCCCTCTGAAGTCCATAAGACAAGTGTGTTCATTTGATCAGAATGCACCAACAGAATTTAATGGACGTTTTTTTGAAATTTCCAAATAAAAAGTCTCCCTTAAAAAGGCTAAGGGGGATTTTATGGGTTTTTCCCCACAACAAAGAATATCAAGTACCCTCTACGTGTTCGAACTAGATGGCTCCTCCTTTGAGCAGAACTATTATTAGCATTTCAGGAAATCACTGCAGAAATGGAATATTTCCTGAAACTCAAGCAGAACCAAACTTATAAACCACCTTTAATTATCTACAGATGTAGTACTTTGAAACTAAGGCTATTGCCTTTAGATGTCAAGTTATGTCTTTAGATTCACTGTAATTAATCATTGCCTTTAAATATTGTATGATTTTCAGTTTTCATCTGTTTCATTAGCTTGCATGTTAAAGCATCTAGTAGTACCAGTCTGGGAAGTGCTGAGCAGCTCATAGTCCCATGGGGACCTCTGGGAGCTGCAGACAACCAGCACCTTGGAAAAGCAGGATTACACAGAGACAGCTGATTGGAACCAAATTCTGAACACCTGACTTCACTTTTATTCGGGCAACAACTCTGTCCTGAATGAAACTTCAGATCCAAATCGTTAGAAACTTATAGTTTCAGCCAGATAGTTCTTTCCTTCCCAGGCTAGCACTTGCATCCCCCCTGCTTTTCCCCCGTCCCATCTGTCTGCAAAGCAAGATCGTCTTTTGAAGACAGGATGTAACAGGGATGGGAAGAAAGTGACTCCATTTTTTTGGTGCACATCCCATAGATGACCAATCCCATCAGCTGTTAGACGCCAATGTCAAGTTGATTTCGCAGAGGAAATGCAATGAGCCCAAACTACATGATAACACACTGGATGATAGCATGTTTTGTGCAGGAAAACTTCGGAAGCCCGGAATCGATTCTTGTGAGGTCTGTCTGTTACCTTTTCTGTATTTGAACGCTAATTTTTATGTTTAAAGAATCAGGCTGTGCAGAGCTTTGGCAATGTGCTGCATATGTATCTGCTCTCACTTCAGTGTATTTCAACAACCTTTCTGCAGTACACTTTGAGTTGTACATCCTTAGAGCTGATATTGCCACTGTCACCCACAGGCAGATCTGTGGAATCAAGAGACCAGCCTGGAAAGCTTGGCTTCTGAGGCAGTTTGTCATAGTAACCTGAACACTCTCTCTTTTTTTTCTCAGTTTTTTCATGGCCTCTGCCTTGAGTGCCAATTCAAATCTGATTTTCACTACCAGAGCTAAGACTTGCAGGGAATCAGTATTGATGTTTCTTTTCATTACAGCTAACAAAAATGTGAAACAAATTTATACTTACACTGTTGAAAGGAAACAGTTTGAACAACACTTCCTAAGGTGAAAATTACCACAGTAAATCATATTTTTCAACAATATATCATAAAAAAACCAAAAAAAAAAAGAGATCAAGCAACTCAGAATAAGACTATTTTGAGGAGTGAGAGACAGCTTAAGTTTTCATTTATGCCAGGGATCACATCTTTATCTTTCTGAGTTCAGACTAAATTCCTGGCACTTTCACAACACAGAAATTTCATGTGACCTTGTCAGATTTATGTCACAGACTGGAAAAAAAAAAGAAAACTTACATCCAAAAAGTTTGGTATCATTTAGTCACAGAACTGCAAGTCCACTTAGGGGCTAAGCAGCATCTGATGGTACATCTGTTAGGGGAAAAACACCATTATAGCTTCAAAGTCTTGTGATGAGAGAGAATTCTGACCTTAGTTGCTATTTTGCTTCATACTTTGAACATGTGTGTTTTCCTTTATCAGGGAGACTCTGGAGGCCCACTGACATGTGTAGAAAATGGCTCCTACTACACATATGGCCTTGTGAGCTGGGGTGATGGATGTGGGTTAAAAAACAAGCCAGGAGTTTATACCCAGGTGACAAAATTCGCCGGTTGGATTAAAGATGTAATTCAGTCTTCATCAAGGTCACGTCATTAGGAGAGAGTTTTGGAATGACAAATGGTAAGATTGAGAGTTTTACTATTTTTATTAATACTCTAAGTGCCTCATCTCTGACCAAAAATATTACTGATATTTTCTCATGGCCTACATGGAGCATTCCTCATCACCATCTTGAAAATAGCCTTAAGAGTGTTAGCTAGAATGTCAGTGACAGTTTTTCTATTGTGGGCTTTGAAATAAGCCCACATTTTGTAGCTAAACAGATCAGAAAGCAAAGATACTCCATTTCTTCCCCAAACAAGTCAAAGGCCCTGAGACCATGTTTCTAGATCTGAAAGTCATGAAAATTCTCCCAGCTCAGCTGCTGCCAGACATTTCCTCTTCCCCTCACACTCCTGTCTAAGATGTGTTTTTTCTGTACTCATTGGACCCTGGCACCTCAAAGCTATTGATTTGTGCTCTTAAAGCCAGTACCATTTTTCACACACATAAGAATCACCATGTGGCTGAGTTTACAAGATTGCAGCAATTGGAATTTCCTGAGGAGGGAGGATCAGGCAGGACAATTATTTTTAAAAGCCCTTTTGTGCATAAATAACTACAAATTTAATTAGTGATACATTTCAGATTGAAAAAGCAAACAAACCTTCAGTACTAGAATTATCCACTTTATTCCTGACTAGAGAATAATTACATGTTATGCTCCAGATCTACAATGGTTTATATGTGCTTAACCAGTGAGACATAGTAGGACTAAAAGCTGCTAAAAAAATCTGTCTTAGGCCATTGGATAATTTGAGAGTTTTCATAAGATGTATCTGTCAGATTGTGTTAACTTTGCCCAATGATTCTGCACAGAAATTTGAAAAACAAGGGATTGGTATTAAATCAGAATATAAAGAATATTGTTTTTGGAGAGTCAATTTCTTAAAGTAGCAATGTCACTCTCACTTGAATTCCAGGGTTTACAATCTTCTCTAAGCAGCTGCCTAATCTGTCAATAGTTACCCCTATTGCAAAGAGCAATTTTGATTTTTCACTTTGGAAGGTTTGAAAAAAAATGGAAGAACTATTTGTGACCTGAATAGTCTAGAAAGTCCTGATAGTCTAGAAGATTCCCTGATGTCTGCTAGAAGACCTGCCTTTGGCAAGTCAGTGATAACTTTTCCCCCACTGGCCTTTGACTCGTTCATCTCTTAAACCACCTGAATTGTGCTTTTGTACTCTCTTAGGTCAATGGTGCCAATATTCCAGGAACATAAAAATCTCCAAAAATTCAAACATGGAATAAGAGTCACCTGATTTATTCATTACAAATTATTTCATATTCTACCATCTGTAGTACAAAGCTGAGCCTGCCAGTCATCTAGTACTAATTTCATTTACAGCTTTAAATAAATAGCAGAATCTGTAATATATTCAGTGGTAAATCACAAAGTATCCACACAAAAATAAAATGATCAGTTATAAATTGCAATGTTTTGGTTGCTTGTTAAAACAAAAATTCTTAAATGCCATCTATTATGTTTCCCAGAAAACTGGAAAAGCTACAGAATTTGCAGGACAAGGTGAAAATCTATTCATGCTATGTCATGTTTCTGTTTACTTCTGGTAGAGCTGCATTTGCCTTCTCTTGACTTGCAGAATTTCTGAAGCATCAGGGTTGACTCCAGCTTGCTGAGATCCTTCTGTCTCCAACTGGTCCTGTGAAATCATACCCAGAAAAATTGTGAAACCAGCCAGTGGATGGGGAGGGTTTTAACTATTATTCTATAACAACATTTTCATATTCAAAATTACACAGCTGGCAAAAATAATGAGGAAAATCTAAATCACTGTTCTGCACTGAATGAATTTCTGCTGTGGAGTAGTGCAAAAATGGACCTGTTCATGTAAGTTAGATACCTCACATATCAAAGGACTAAATGTGCTCAAGTCCTAGTTTCTATTTTGAACCCTAAATAAAAAGGAAACAGCAAACACCTGAATTGCACATGGATTGCACACCTGTAGGTTTCCCTGGGACCATTATCACACCTTTGACTGAAGAAGATATTACCTATAGTTCCCATTGCCTCCCTTACTCAACCATAGTTCTTATTTCCTGAGTAACTTCAGATGGGAATATAAATCATGGACATGTACTGTTCCTCTTGGTCTGGATTATTGCTTGACTTCTTACCGAAGTTAACAATTAAATAATCAAAGTATTTGAAGTGAAGTACTTCTCTTTTATTGTGGCTGAATGCTTCTTAACTGTAAGGGCTCTGAGATTCCTGCATGGACTTTTGCTCTCTTGTGCAGAGGGGCTGTAGACTGGGACTCATTCCTGTGGAGGCAGGCAGAAAGAAAGCCTGGAAGATCCCTGCTTGCAATATCTTTAACCTTGAGCTGGACAGAGGCAGAGGAGGCTGGAGCATTGCCCCTTTGCAGAAAGCATTCCACAGCACAAACTAAGCTGTTAGGAGCCTATGCTCAGCCTGTCAATACGGCTGCCAGTGGAGATTACACGGCAACACGGATTTACATGGCAACACGTGGATCCTGATGGAATTAGGAAAAGGGAATGGGAGTTGCATAGGGAGTCCTTTCTACCTCTGCTTCTGCTTTCCTCAGAGGTACTGGGACACTTGGAGATCTGACATCATCCACAAGCTGGGGAAAGCACATCCTGACACAACACTGCTGACACTGGTGAATACCCTTCAATGGTTCCTTCAAATTCAGATGTACACTAAGGCACTAAGTTTCATGAGGGAAGCACACATATCCTGTTCAGATAATAGGGAGAACTGTAGACTCCAGGGAGCATTCAAAAGTATTAGACAGGATGTGTGCAAGTCAGGAGCAGAGCTGTTGGGATTTGTGAGAAGAATGGTTTACTCTACTTACAGGTCTGTACTGAGCAGAAGCACGCAGCAATCCCATTTCCCGAAGGTATGCCAGCTCAGCAGCTCTTCTTGCCATTTCAACTTTGTGGGAACCTGGGGGAGTCCAGCCAATGCCTCTGAGCCAGTTCAAGTCAGACCTGTATTTTACCTGAGAGAATGAAACATGCACCAGGATGTATTATTTTGTTGAGCTCTAACTAATTCGCATGACCTGGATATTCAAGAGAAAGGCTATAAAGGAGCAGCAGAGTCAATAATAAACAAATTATTCATTTTTAGCAAGCAGACTGTGGTTCTTTTGAGGTAATTTTGTTGGCAGGTAAGGTTTGCAAAGGAAATTGCACAGATAGCCCCCAGGCCTGAGAAGGACCATGATGCTCAGCCACACTTACGTCACTCTGCAGCTCGTAGGCCTGCTTTGCGTGTTTCACATTTAGCTGCTCAGGGTCACAAGTGTATTGGTGCAGGGGCTGCCTGTAGTTAACATTGCTTGCAAGCTGCTGACTTCTCTTGGCATGGAGGAATCCTGGCTGGTTGAGGTGACTCTGGAACTGTGCCATGTTTAGGGCATAATCACTCCTGTACTGGAGGTCGCTCTGGAGTTTCCCCACTCTGAGGACATGTCTGATTTTGGGATCATCATTTGCACTGAGGAATCCAATCTGCTGGCCTCTGTCTCTCAGGAAGGCTTCTCTGTATTTGTACTGCAGGAAGTGCAGAGATAAATCTCATTTTCACATTCAAATTACCTTCAAATTCTGTTATGAAATAACTTATCCTCTCCTGGCTATCAATCATGTTTCCTGTAGTGCACAAAGACCAAGGGTTTGTTTGATATCAAACTACATCTCCTAATCTAACAAGACACTTTAGAAGAATTACCTTTGTGCTCATTTTTAAAGAAGTGCAAAGACTTAGGGGGCCCAAAATGCTCATCTCTCAAAAGTAATCAGAGATCCCCCTACTGTTGCACTCTTGGGTACACACAATACACAGCTCAACCAATGAAGCTCCTCCATCTTTAGCTTTCTTGCCAGCTGTGGTCTTCTTTGTTCAAAGATAACCCACTTTATCCTAGACCATGCTTTAACTATTTATAGTCTAGTGCCTATTTTATTTGATTAAATCATAATATGTCTTCTTCCCAAGAAAAACTCTTGGGACATAAGACAGAACAGTCTGGTATTGGACATTATTAATGGTAGCCTTTAGTAGGAAATCTTTGCACTTAACCAGCACTTTGTTTCATTGGATCACCAATTTTCCACACCAGAACAAAGTTCACACATGTCAGACTTCACCCATTTTTACAGAGTGGGGTGGCATGGGAAGAGGGTTGAGAAGTGTTTGAAACAGAGAAATTCTTACATCACTAGCAATCTCTCTTGAAGCCTTTGCTGTCTGGAATGGGATGGCGTCAATCCTAAAATCATAGCCAGATGCCCTTGACTGTTCCCAAGATGTTTTATACAATTTCTGTGTTGAAAAGAGAAGAACAAAACAGTCATTTCCCCCTGCAGTTTCTTAAACGCAGTCCCATAACTACAATAATAAATGTTTTATCCTACTGGGCTTATTTGTATCAAGAGTCATCAGTACCATCTCCAAGGTTTTGATCCAGTTCTATAGCACTTCAACTTCTTTTCTATTCACCATAATGATAAAATGCCTCATCTGAAAAGTGCCACCAGGGTTTCCTTTTGTACTTGAATGTGGTTGTTTTTGATGTGATTTAATTTCTATTAGAAACTGTGATGCATCAGTCACATCAATATTGCATTGATATTGCCCTTATTCTCTCTTTTGATGCATCCACTCACAGTGTCTTGGGTTTCCTGGCATCATAATTTCAATACCAGTTATTTCAAGCTTTTCAAATGATCCTCGTCTCTATCCCCAGCCACATGTGGCTTCATTAACTCATGTGGAATAACAGCCGGTTCTAACATATTTAATGTGACTTTGAGGATGTGAATCACATTTACATCCTGAAGAGAAATTGCTCTAGATTTGGTTCTTCTTCCATTAGTAGCTTTCTTAAAATAGCTTCCAGTCTGTAGGTCCTACTACACAGACATGGTATCTTAGCCGACCCTTTTGGCTTTCTGATTTTATTCATTTGCTTTTTGTAAGTCTTTGATTCACCCCTTCTGGGGTTTGTGACCATACAAAAAGAAGTACAAAATCCACTCCACATTTTAAGATAATCTTCTGTTTCACTGGTGAAAGTAGTGCTAGGTGGTGATAAATTTGAAAGTAAACTGAGATGCCAGACATCCTGCAAGCCAGCCAAGGCAGAAGCAATGTAAGCATCACTGTACACCCTGCTAACAGGGCTGACCTTTCATTTGTGTGCAGCCCTTGTACACAATATTTGCCTTTTTACATTTTCCTCTATTACTTCAAAAACTTAATTTCTACTTGTTTCTTTCACCTGTCTCAAAGCTCCTTACAAACTAAGGTCATTCTGACCCTCCAGGTAAAGAGAACAGCTATTTATTCAGCAAACAGGACATTAGGAATAGACTGAGTTCCTCTATGTGAGATAATGTGGGAACAAATTCTCTTTAAACAAATTCCACTCACTGATTCAGTTACATCCAGATTGATGACAACTATGCCTAAGGGATCAGTTCAACACAGTGCTGCAACTTCAGAAAGGTAGAATATATAGTCTAGGAAAGAGGACTCTCCCTCCTCCCTCACCCAAACAAAACCAAAAAGATTTTAATTTGTAACTAATCATATCTATAATGAAGGTTTGAAATCCTTAATAATAGCTTACTGCCCTAGAAAATTCAATGAATGCTCCAAAGGAAAATTAGCAGACTTTTCCCGATTCCTCCAGCCCAAACCTAGCAACCTGTTGGCTGTTCACTTCCTCTGGCTTCTTTTAGTTTTGGTCAGGCTCAGAGAACTTGGCTTCTACATACATGAAAGCTTTTATTCCCAAACAAGTTTACCAAGTCAGCTCCCCAGAGGAGAAGGTTTACTTACATCACTGATGTACAGTGCATTCTGGCGGGCTCGGATAAAATCAGGATGATCAGGAGGCAGGGTGTACCTGTGCCTGCCTTCGGAACCTCCGGCCTTGTACAGTCTCTGTGGGGCCAAAAGTCATTGAGTGCAGATGATACTGGAGCAATGTCAAGATCAACTCTTTTCTGCATTATGGTACAGCAAAAGTTAAGATCAGTTATACATTAGAATGAAACTTACATCATTGCACTGGAGGTAGCTGTTTTTGGCATGAATCAAACTTGGAGAGTCAACCACAGCAGTGAACTTCAGACTTTCTGGCTTTTGACGGTAGTTTATCTGAGAGGGGCAGGAAGCAACAAAAACAAACAAAGGAAGAAAAAACCCACAAGATGTTTCTGTTAATGATATATGACAATTCCAAGAGTGTGATAACTGGGGTAAAACATAAAAGACATTTTTCCTGAAGCCGCTGTTCTGCTTTAGTCTCAGTTGCTCTTTTAGCTAGGGACTGGGGATGCCTTTGTATCAGGCACCAAACTTTTTTGTGTGTGTGTCTATGTGTGTGTATGCACAAAGGACTTCCCACTAAAAATTCACATGCAAAAAGCTTTTGAACACTACACTTTTGACAGCTCATAATTTTTCTCCATTAATGCATGATATTGAGCAGGCAAATGTCCCTTCAGTGTGGTTGTCAGTGCTGTATCTTTCTATACAACTTCCATAACCACCTGCTTAGAATTTCATAATGGAGTTTCCTGCATTTATTTATTGCTACATGTTTTGCTTATACTCTTGTGTTTCATTTGGAATGGAAAATATTCAGCAGGTGTCACACAGTGGACTTGCGTCTCCCGTACTTCTTCTTGGTAACTTACACCTTGTATAAACAGGCTCCCACATCAAAAGGAAATGATAAGCTACATTCGTAAGTGTCATGTAACGAGGAGCCTTGATGGTAAACAATTCCTACAGACTTGCTATCCCATGAAAGATTTATCAGTTACCTCACTGATGAGCTCTCCAGCCTTCTTTACACTTTCTATCTGCGGAGATCTCAGAGCCATCCAACCAACTCCTTTCATGAAGTTCAGGTCTGATTTATAGCGATGCTGTTAAAAATTAAAATCGTTAACTATCAGTTTTGTATCCACAGCTATTAAGGTTTTTTAAAAAACTCCCTGGTTCATACTCACATTTTGAGGTTTTTCATTTGCCATGCACATATCAGATCGTAAAGCCAAACTGTTTGCATTTGTTCGTTCCACCAGGAATTAAATAATGTATCATATGCAAGTTACAAGAGAAGGCCCCACGAGTGAATTAGTATGACTCAAAGCAGCAAGTAATAACCTGTTTGTACTGGGCGTAAAAAAACCTCTTTTGAAATAATTTTATGAGGTGAGTTCAAGTCAGGAATACTAATTATTTTATCTGGTTCATGGTTCCTCGTTAACCCCATTTCTAGGAGGACACATTACTCTTTCTTTACTCACATTAAAGGCTTGCTTTTGCTTCCTAATCTATTGAAGAAAATCAGGCAGACCCAATAAAAAGTGAAAGTCAGAAAAGTGCCTGCAATCCCAACAATCCTGACTTCACTTCAGAGTCATGGTATCTCACTGTGTGACTTTAATCCAATCATCCATTTTTCACTTTTGTTCTCCCCTCTATGTTAAAAGGATGTGACAACCAACTAGCTCATGTGCGCTGTACATTACTCTACTTAGCAGTGAGGGTATCAGGCAAAACCTTCATCATCATTTGTCTGGACTCCTGACTTGGGGGTTCTAAAGGCAAGAGCCAAGCACTGAGGTTCTCCCTCACATCCTATCCCATCCCTCTCTAGGCAGGCTCAGGAGCACATGCTGGTAATCTTCCAAAAGAAAGATTTTACCTCACTCTGTAGCATGTGGGCTCTTTTGGCCCACTTCATCTTCATGTCTTCCGGGAGTGCTGTAAATTCATGGAGTCTCTTTCTGTAGTCTTGGTCACTCGCTAAGGCCTGGGCTTTCCTGGCATGGACAAGATTGACCATGTCCATGGGCAGATGAAACTGAGACCACACGTCTTGGGATCCCTTCTTGTACTCTTGTTCACTCTGTAATTTGGCAGCATGCAAGCAGTGCAGCAGCCTGGCGTCATCCAGAACACTTCTGGCACCAATGCATTTTCCTCTCTCCATCACAAAATTGTGTTTATATTGGTACTAAAAATTTTAGAAAAAGGGTAAAAGTGAAAATGTGCCAAATTTAGACCAGCTATTCCAGATAACTAATTTAAGATAAAATACTGAAACATCTATGTTTTCTGTAAAACCAGTCAAGGTATGCAGCACTAGAAGGCAATTGTTTGAATATCTCATTGCTGTCAAATTTGAATACCACAGGAGCTGCAACATTAAAGTTAAGTGCATCTCATTGCATTTTCTGAGTATGCCTAAAACATTGATCATGTTTAGCTTCAAATAATGTATTTTATTATCTCTCTGAGAATTTTATTTCTATCACTAGGAATGAGAATGTGAGAGAAACAACCAAAAGACAGAAGAAAAAAAATCTGTACAAAAGCAAAACACTGTGCACTCTGTAGCCTTCAGATTTACAAATGCCACCCAGCTATTTTAAAGAGTAAATTCAGTTTTCCTGGAAAGAATAAGAACCAGCAATTCCTCATTCTCATTTTAGCTGGGACTATGACTCTCCCTGTGATCTTGCATTTATCCTCTCTGTGAAATAGTGATGATGAGGATAATGCTTATTTATACAGCATCAACAGGGTGCTTAGAACTTTAAAGGGAAGGCCTGGGCCCTGAAGAGTTCATAATGTAGTTGAAATGGGATAATAACACTTATCTACCACACAAGAGAGTTGCAGGGATTAAATTACAGCATCTAATGTTTATAAAGTGCTTCCAAGATGAAGGGCCAAATTCAGATTTGTTGTAAGTGGATGTAATTCTATTATGGATTTGTACCCTCTAGAGAAGATCTGAAGCTGTAACCAAAAGTACTCTGCAAAATATGGTTAAGTACATATTATAAATTACAACTAGAAATGGTTGCTTCATTAAACAAACACATGTGAAATATATTAATATTTTATCACATTAGAGATGAAGTATGCAACAAAATACTACACAAAATGAAGACTTTTTCCATCTTCCTGGAATTTATTAAAAATCTTGTGAAGGAGGGATGAACTTAGGCTTTCTAAGAAATGGGTACCATACATATAACATACAACAATCCAAATAATGGGAGATTTATAAGAGTAAGATGACTTGTTTTCTCTATTTTAGAAGTTAAGGGGATACATATTTACAGAAATTTGCACTGATTTTCACTTCCTAACCCGACCAGGAGATTAGGAGTTCCTAATCAGGTAACTCCTGATTTTTGGAGATTCAAAGAACCTTCAGCTTTTTCTAACTTCATTTCAATTTGGAAACACTAAACACTTCCAAAAGTCTGCCCAAAACAGAGTGGACAGACTTAGTGGGCACTTTGTAATATGAGGAGCTAAAAGACTGAAAAAGAGCAGAATCCCTGCTTTTTTTCTGTTTGCAAATACTTTAATTCATTTGCTATTTCCCACTGGAAGATGTTTAACCTGGCTTGGTTCCCGATTAGCAGCGATTCTTCCTCTCCTTTTTTTTCCTAATTCACACAAAGAATCTCATTCATAAGTAATATATTCTGTCTCACACTTGTCTCACATGGTTATGGAGTTGCTTTAATTCAGTAAAATCTGCTTTAGACATTGTTTTACATGAAGTTAACAGAAATTAGGCAAGAAGGGAGGTTGAATCATTCAACTCACATCACTGGCAATTTCTCTGGAGGCCCTGGCAGTCTGGAACGGGAGTGCTTCCATTGTCAGCTTGTAGCCTTGAGCACGTAGATTATGCCAAGATTCTCTGTATTTTGCCTAAAGTAGGAAAGGCACATGTAGACTGCTGCTTTACTTTTAAATGCACAAAGGAACAAACAAAGGAACCATCTTTCATTTGTTATTCTGTGTTACAGTCTCATTCTTTATAATCAAAGGATTTTTTTTTTTAAATTATCTTTGGGAAATCCTACTAACTCAGACAAAACATGTCTCGTTCTTTATGTAGATTTAATTTACTCACAACCGTACATATGCTAATGGAGATAAATATCATTATAATCAAATAGGAGAAAGCATAAATAGAATAGACCTCAAATTTCCTCTGCTTATCCATCTTCCTTGCCACTGAACAATTCATCCTGCATCTGAAATAGGTTGCAAGAAATACAGAGCAAATTCTTACATCACTGAGGTTGGCTGCATTTATTCTTGCCCGTGTAAACTCTGGCAGACCCAGCGTTGGTGTGTAGTGATGCCGACTGTCCTCTCCTGCTGCTTTATACAGGCGCTAGGAAAGAGATCAAAGAGACAACTGAAATTCATTTTCTCTCTTGTTTCAATTATACAACAGCAGTACTTAAGTTGTTAATGATTGTGACAACTGTAGTCAGCCATCATTGAAAACAGCTGAGTAGATCATTGAAATTGCAAAGTTTTTTTTCTGGACATAAAGATGTGGGGCTTTTGCTGGGCATGAAGGACATTTACACTAATTTTTATAAATATATGATGATGCCCAAACCACTATGTTCTCAGCCTTGCATTGCTACATTCTAAGTAGGGCAAAAGTAGACCTAAGAATGTCAAGGGCATCATGAATGTGTGTGAAATAAAAAGGCAAGTATTTCTGGTAGACTGGGCATATTTTCTAGCTTGAATATTTTCTTCAGGTTGTTATATATTATTTTGATAATATTTTTATAGGTTGTGTCTTGTTTTAAGAATTTAGAAAAGTGGGGTTTTTTTCTAAAAAAGAAAAGGCTCTTTGGGAAGCCCTCAAAGGTGATCCATACTATGCAAATGAGCTCCCTCTAGAACACCCCACAGTCCTGAATTTTGAGTCCTTTTCATGCAAAAAACTTGATAATAGAACTCTGTTGTATGGATACTATGTGAGCTTTTTGAAAGAAATTGAATTGAACATGGTATTAAATGTTTGGAAACAGAAAAAAAAAATTATCTAACTTTCAAAAAGCACAAATCAGTGATGCTTTCACTTTTTTTGATGCATTTTGCTTTCAGAACAGTGTTGTCTCTTTCCCAGCTCTCCATCCCCAGCTTGCTGCATTTTGAAAAGCGTATTTTCTGATTCACGTTAGGAGAGCCTACCTCATTAGCAATCATATTGCTGAATTTTGCATGAAGGAGGCCAGGAGAGTCTGTCACCGATGTGTACTTG
Source organism: Cyanistes caeruleus (assembly GCF_971803275.1). Classification (NCBI taxonomy): domain Eukaryota; kingdom Metazoa; phylum Chordata; class Aves; order Passeriformes; family Paridae; genus Cyanistes; species Cyanistes caeruleus. Next base: position 8,342,169 of record NC_141708.1, on the reverse strand, counting down.
AAGGAATGTGGCTGCTGACGATATTTACTCTGAGTTCACACACAAAGAAAAATGAGCAGAATAAGTAAATTGCCTTGTCAAATAAGGGATTTTTTTCCAGTTCCAATGGTCTAGTACTGCTTCTTGTGCTTAAAACTCTAGTTTGTCTATTAATCCTTAGACTAATTTACCTTTTGCTATTCTGAGTTAGGTGCATTCAAGTCTCACAGGGGAAATGAAAAGTAAATAAGGAATAAGACGTGAAAGATGCTGCTGTGCTGAATATGCTGAAAACAGTAATGAGGTTATTTCATCCCTTGGTGTCATTAACCCAGGGTAGTGGAATTACAGCAAAGGCAATGCAGTCCAGAGAGAGAAGGAGCTGCACAAGTCCACTGGATTTTTTCATGAGAAAAAAAAAGATTTCACCTGGCCTGTTTCCTGATGTCTGAATTGTGAATAAAACAACTATGAGAACACTGCAAGTAGGGATTTGTTCCCTAGAACACAACTCCTACTTTTCCCTACTTCACATCTATGTGAATATGGGCAAAAGATGCAAGATTTGAAACTAGGAGAGACTGTACAAAGAGAACATGAAAGATGAAAGTCCAGTTACAGAGAGAACAATAACATACAAAAAAACAATAGCACACAAAAACAGTAGAAGAAAAACAGACTGACTGTGAAGTAGTAGAGATGAGGACCCTGTAATATTCTGGGCACTGCGCAGCTCATTCCATATTTGGAGAAATAGTACAAGGTACTTATTACAGATAGGCATAGCTTTATTTTTAGCTGAAAAAGCCCATTCAAATTCCTAAATAAATAGCATAAAATAACCACCTCCTGGGTCTCGAACACTGGAGAAAAGACTTGAAAAATAAGTTAACAAAGTTTGCAAAGCCTAAAATTCCATCAGGTTCACCCATCTGCAGTTAGGACACGAGTGGAATGATCAAACGCAAGGGGAGGGAGTCTGGCATTATCCAGTGAGTCACTTTGCCAGCCCAGTCTAATAGAAAGACATCTGGCAAACTCTTGTTCATAGTGGAGAAATCAAAACCCTCTTTTGTTACCTCACTGATGAGTTCAGAAGCTTTCTTCTTTCCTTCAATCTCCAGGGCCCCTGGGGTAATACATCCAACGCCTCGCATAAAGTTCATGTCAGAACGATACAAATTCTAAGGAAAACCAAGCAGAAGTAATTACAAGTTTGCATTTGAGATGCCCTATATTTATTCACCCAAAAATATACAATAAATCCATTAAAATTAGTATCTACCACAGAGAGTTTGTACACATTGCCCTAAGATCTTGTGTTTATGGATGTGTCTGTGTGAATACAGCCCTAACAGATCTACAGCACCGATGCAGGATTCTGAGGACTGCTGAGGCTCATGAACACCAAATCCTGCTTCAACTCCCAACTTCATTTGTAACCTCAGGAAAAACTTTTCTAGGTACATGAATTTTCTTCATATATAATACATAAATCACAGCTAGATCTTATTGATTTATAAATGTACATTAAATAAGACCAGTATTTAAGAACATCCTTTCTCTTTTAAGTAAGATAAACTGCAAACAAATTAGCCTTGATTTTTAACAGTTCTGAATGGTCATAATATAAGCAAAGAACACTAACAAAAAGTAGCACTGAACTACTGCATATACTTCATTAAAACATTTTCCAGACCACCAAACCTAGCAGTGACTCCCTGAAAATATTAATTTCTCAAAAATTACCAATAGGTTCCTGATGAATAGATTATAACAATATTATTTCATTTGATAATGAGAAGGATGAGGAGTAGAATGGATGGAAACCTGCCTTAGAATCTCTGATTTTGTGTGTTTCACCCAAATTAAGGTAACACAACTGGCATCTGATGTTGCACTAGTTTGGGCACAGTCTGTCCCCTCTAAGTCTGTTGGCTGAAAGTGTTAAGGTGATATACAGTAGCATTTTGTGGCCAGGTATGTTTTTAAGATACAGCCCCTCCTGAGGTCTGCAGGGGCAGTGTGATCTATGAAAAGCCCTTTGCTCAAGGCTCTGCCTACAGATCTGTAAGGCATTATTTAGTTAATTTTACTCAAGACTAGGTAGGGAGTTAAGCTTATCCTTAGAATTTAAGTAGCTATATCCTGGGCTGGAGTTTGTAAGTGTCTTACAAATCAAATCTGTCTTGTGAGAGTACACATGAAATTTCACCCAGATCCAAACCAAGTTGTAAATACCAGTTGGTAAAGGGTTTGCATGGTTAGAAAGACCTTAAAAAGGGTATTTTTACCAATCATCCTCACTTGCAAACCCTTCCCTACCCAATCATCAAAGACTACTGGACTTTATCTCTGGTGTATCATGGTCAACACATTGTTCCACTGCCCAGTAAGATAAATGTCTCATTCCATGTAATCAAGGGGGAACAGCCATTGTTTATTCCTCAGCTGCTGCTCAATCACATGCTGCCAGCTGCCATGAGTTGGAGCAGGACTGTCTTGCACCAGAGCCAGCAGAGAAATATCCCTGGACATTTTTCAATTACCAATTCCAATTTGCAATTACCTCACTCTGCAGTTTGTGGGCGTTCTTGGCGCAGCGCAGCCTCACGTCGTCAGTCAAAGCCGTGTACTGGTGGAGCAGCTGCCTGTATTCCTGCTCACTCACCAGCAACTGGGCTCTCCTGGCATGGACCAACTGTATCATATCCAGTGGCAGGTGGAAGTGAGACTTTGTGTCCTCAAAACCTTGCTTGTATTTCACCTATCAAATGAGAAACAGATCACATAGATATCACAGCAAAATAATTAAAATTCAGGTTTTGATCAGAAGAGACGTTCCTCATATTTCTTCCATTTTGCAGTATAAATTATTCTTTTTAAAATAAGTTCCCTAACTTGTTTAACCATACTGTGAAAGATCAATAATTATAATTAGAGTATGTGGCAGCCTGTTCTTCATCAAAAAGTAGCCATCTATATTATGTTGAATTAAGATGAGATTAGTTAGTTTCTTCTTAAAACTTGATACATTGAATCTATAAAATTCAGCAAACCGGCAAGAGAAGTCCTAATTCACTTCATTTTTAGAAAGTGCCACACAAAGAAGCAGCTGCTGCCTGAGTAAAACATGCAAGCAGCCTTATTTATATTAGAATTAGAACAAACTCTTGGGTCAAAATATTTGTTGATTTGGCCAGTTTAGTTTCATAATATTAGGCTAATATTTAGTGCTGGGTTGTTCTTTTTTTTTTTTTCTACTTCTTGTCTCTGTCCAGGAGAAGAACAGTGCAGAAATCTTTTTCATTTTTCACATTTCTCAGTCAGATTATACAAATTTGGTATGTTCAGGCTGTTCATCAGGATAATGAACATCCACAGTTATTGGTGGTCATCAAATGACTTAGGGTAACCTGACAGATGTATGAATCCTTCAGACACTTTCTATTACCTGTTTGTCTGAGCCTGCCATTACTACAAGACCAGCACTTCTGAGAACCATGAACACCCTCTCATATATTTCACTTCTTTCTGGATCAAACCACAGTCTTCAAAATGCACTGAAAAGTCACAATTCTTATAAGCAAATAACAAATTATGTGATTCTTAGCGCATGTCAAGACCAGGTGGGAACATGGTCTTTCCCCAGCCAAAAAAGTCCAACTTGAAATTCCACAAACTCATTCATCCTTTGGTCTTTCAGAAAAAAAATAAATTGAAAATAAACACTGAATAACTAATTTAATTTACTTGCTAATTCTCAATTATACCTGCCTCTGAGTGGTGCTTTCACAGAGTAAAATATTCTGTGATAGGCAGCAGTGGTATGAAGCAGGGGAGTGTGCTAGAACACAGGCTTCTTTTACAGTCAAATTAATGTTACTGTAAATAACGTAGAAGGATGGCAAGGATATCACGATTATATTAAAATATCTGGAAAGTGGGACAGAAAGCCCTAAGTTTTAAATAAGTAGGCTATTCCACAGCTAGTCCACAGGTAAATGCATCTTCCTTGATGAACTGCTCCGTTAGGAAATCAATTCAAGAATGCCATCTTTCCCTTGTACTTACATCACTCTGCAGAGATGTTGCATGGACTGAATGAGCAATATGAATGTCACCATCCAGGCCACACGAGCCAGCCATCTGCCCTTTCATTTTCTGAAAAGCCTCCTTATATTTGTGCTAAAAAGGAAGTAGGAAGAGAAAGGTGAATAGGAGTAAAGAGAATTATTAGTCCAGTTGTTAAAATCTGAATGAAAGTGTTTTCATAATACAGTACATTCTGACAGTATTCTGTGTGAAAATAAATCTGAATGAAGTTTTAATGGGTTCTAGGAAGACCTCACCCAACTGCAATCTCTGTGACTGTCCAGTCACTGCAGCAGGTAAACTGCTCATCTTTGCTTTCACAAACCTGCCTTTGTTTATTTACCAATAACCCCTCACTGTGGCTGCACCTCCAAAAGCACCACTAACTAGTCCAAGGCCAGATGTCTCCCAGATGCAGAGCTGGCTGGACATGCTGTTTCCATCAAGAGCCACTCAGCAGGGCAGATACAGCCTGGAGTGTCTGACATGCCCCACTGGACAATATCAGCAGTACGTTCACGTACATCACTTATGATTGCACCCGAAGCCTTTGCTGCCTGGAAGGGGATGGCATCCAGTTTCAGCTGATAGCCACCATCCTTCATCCTTCTCCAGGACTCCTTGTAACGAGCCTAGGAAATATGGAACAGAAGTAAAGAAGAGTTGCTGTTCAGAGGGTTGACATCACAGCATTATTGAGACCCTAGAAATGTTTCCACATGAGTTTCATTCTGTTCTGAAGCAGAGGGCAAACACAAATGAAACTGGCAATGCACAACAGGAATTATTGCAAGACAAATGTCCATTATAAAAGACTATTTGCTTGTTCATTTTCTAAAGTAGGTGAAGTTGGATAAGAAGTTTGGTTTTCCACATTACTTCAGAAATATTTAGACCATAGAATGATCATATACTGGGGAAAGGAAAAAACGTATGATTTCCTGTTTTGAACAAACAGAGAAGCACTATCAACATTCCCACTTTCCTCTAAAATATTAAAGGTCAGGTTTATACCTCACTGATGTTCATAGCATTTAATTTGGCCTGAAGGATTTCAGGAAGATCTGTCGTTGGTGTATACTGATGTTTTATACTCTCTCCATGCTCCTTGTACAGCCTCTGCAAACAGAGATGAATTTCAGTAGCAAGTACTCTCTAAATGTTCAATCATTAGTTCAAACAAAAACATTAACAATTAAGTTTATGGAAAGCAAACACTACAGAAAAGCAGCAGAGGCATTAATAAATACAGGTAATTGTATCAGTCAAAAGGGATTCAAAAGCCTTTGGGAGTCTGATACACTTATCATCTAGAGTATGCTAGAGAAGAGCTCCTTGAAGTTTTGAGTGTGTAAATTAATGTATATGAAAATTCAGATATTTGAATATTAATTTGATATCACTTCTAATATATGTGAGCAGGGAGAAGAAAAATAAACCGTAGTGATTGAGGGTGTGCAGTGATGAGTAGCCCACTACTCATTAGTAGTGATAGTAGTAATGTTAGTTAGCCCACTAACACTTTGAAAATCCACTGAAATACAGGGAGCTGAAGATCCCCAAACACTCCTCCAAAGGTGTTCAATTTTAGCAGATAAATGGGATGGTAATTATCTTTGTAATTACTCCAAATTTCTGTCCAGAGTTAGATACAAAGGGGTTCTCAATTGTCAATGGGAAGAGGTTTAAACACCTCAGAAGGTGATTTATCCCATCACAGAAGAGGTGTCTGTGTGTGCCACTCACATCAACCCTTGGAGGAGGAACACAGAGCTGGCCCAGGACCAGATAACTTTCAGATGTCTGCAGACAGGTAAGAGGAGTTCTGTGCAATTAACTGGAACTGGAACTTCCCCTGTAATGGCCATGCAGAGTTCTCCTTTCCACATTATTTTTCTTTGCTAGCCTGGTTTTCTTCTTACATTGACACCATAACTTTCAGATGGGAACAGACACACACTTTTTTTTGGCCTTAGAGATGACCCATGTCTGGAGTCCCAGACTTGCCTTTCCCAGGCTATTTCTGCAGGAGAGTCCAAGACCCTCTTGATTAGAATGGACCCCTCCATTTCACCTGTCTGACACTTCTTTAGCAGCTGGGCCCACTTGTACTGCAGCTCTCTAAGAGGAAAATTAATGAGAACTCCATGTGTGAAGAAGTAGAGCACCAGACTGATTTTGACTGTGGCTCAGTGAAACAAAATGACTTATATTTATCCCGCCTGAGATGTAAGCCTTTTGGATCTTATTAATTAAACCAAAGGCACAGACACCAAAAGTATTACAATAGCATGTGTTTTACACAAAGTCTTTCATCTTCTCCTTCACTTTAAAAATATCTATTTTCACAATAAAACATCCTCTCATGTTTGAAACTTGTCTTTTTTGAGTGACTTTTGCTTATTATTCACTTCTGTATTATCCCAGTTAAGTCTACAATATTTTTAAATCGCTCTTCTATTAAAAATAAACATGTTTAAACACCAAACAGACTCAATTCTTCCCTTTAAGGTTTCCCCTCCTGGATTTCTCTCTCAGCAGGATGACAGCTTGAAATAATTTATTTTTCCTTCCTTGTCATGCTGCCTTACATTTAGTTTCCAAAGAATATGCAGAAACTGAAATTTGAAAGATCTGTTTGAAAAGGGGAAAGAACCCCAAACATGTTCTTCCTTAATGAATATCAAAAGGCCAAAATTCTTTAAAGGTCAAAGGTCAGTCTCAGTCCTAAATTTTACTTCTGAAAATAAATGGGACAGAATTCTTTCTGTATGAAAATCGAATTCACTTCTGTGGGATGTCTTCCCAGTCCAAGTTAGAAACATGCTCTTTGTGGGATGCACCACACCAGAATACAGAAGTTTCACAGTTTCCAAGGATAATCTCAGAGAAAGAAAGAGAGAGAAAGCCAGTGCTTCAATCAGGTCGTTCAAAGAGGATACCACTCTTATAATCATAATGTATATACATTATAACTTACATCCACAGCCTGGTTATAACTAATTCTAGCCTGGATCATCTCAGGAGTGTCTTTAATACTGGTAAACTTCAAAGCATATGGATGCTGACGGTACTTCTTCTGTTGAGCAGAAAAAGATCAAAGCTGTGAATTTTGTGCTGCTCTTTCATGCTATTTGAAAGAGAAAAATCATAGGTTGCTGGAGATTAGAGTGAATTTGTGAACATAATTATTATTCCTCTTTCCTCATCTTTATGTCCTAGGTACTTTCAGATTAATATTTGTTTCAATTTAACAATAACCTTTTGCCAATTAATATTAATCTTTAAATATAGGAAAAATATTTCAAAATCAGGTTCTGCTTACCTAAATACTCCAGAACTCAGGATTTTAAAATCATTTCTACATTACTTCAAATAGAATATGACCAATTGTATTTTTAATTTATAGTTCCTTTAAGAAAGAAATAATAGACAATTGTAGTTTGTTAAAAATGGCAGCTATTTAACTTATTGTTTAGGGGTTTAGGTTACCTCCTTAAACCTGCAGCAAATCTGTGCAGTCCTTGAAACTGTACCTAATTTTTTATGGCATATCTGCTAGAAAATTATATTAATTTTGCTTGTTGTTAAGGACTCATAGTAGCTTCTGAGATCTTCTTGGTCTTGTTATATATACATAATTAAAGTGTAGCCAGTTCAATGGAAAAATTACACTTTTTCCATTTGGCCAGGTCACTAAAAGCTTCCATTCCTGCAAGAGTTGTCTTAAATCCATCAATGCCCTTACCACTTCTCCAAATAGCACATACTAAATTTTCCAAATGCCTGAGAAAAACTCATGGCTTGTCATTTTCCTTTAAACTGAGCTGCAACCCACATCATTTTATCTGAAGCAACATCTTGACCCTTCAAAGACTAAAAATACCAATATAAAACATAAGCACTTTAAAGTATTATAAGCTTATAAGTAATGTTTTGGCTTCCAAAAATAATATCTTAAAAATGAGCAATCTTACTGAGTTTAACAGGGAACAAAAGTGGTTTATGCCTTGTCTTAATCAGATTTGGAGACAAAACAGAGTTGACCAGAACACCTCTGCATAAAATGTCTAGAGATTCTATGCTGGCAATTGTTTTGCAGCATATTATTAGAAGGACTAGTTACTATATGTAAGAAAGGACAAGGCTCATAGAAACCCAACATTACTTAGTACTCACAAAAAGGTTGAGATAAACAATCCAGGGGGTCAAGTTTCTACTCAGCTATTCTCACTACTGTAATATCCAAATGGAATACCTACACAGATTCACAGTTACTATTCCAGATGGCATTACTGTACCAGTTTTTATAAAGCTACCTTGTTTGACACTAGCTGAGGAATCTCATTTATTGTGTCTCAAAAATCATCCTTCTTCACAATGGATGATTACATGGGGAAAAAAACTGTGTCAGCAATCAGTTGTGCAAGGATGACTGTACTTTTCTGAGACACCACAGACTGAATGGACACATGATTCCTGCATCATACTTATTGAAAAATCACAGGATTCAGTCTCTTACAACAACAGATTTGGCCAGCAGGACTACCTCTGAAATAACAGAAACAGAATACTATGCACCTTTTAACCATTTCCACCAGAACTTCATTTGAAGGCCTCATGGGACAGGCACAAAGTATTCTAGAGTCTGCCTTCTCCTCTAAGTGATACTGGTTTAGGGAGAAATAAGGATGAAAACTACTTGGGCTGATAGATAGCTGCAGAGAGAGATCTATATGAATTTCAATAGCTAGCATGAATATATATGAAAAATGAGCAAGAAGGAAACGTGTATCTGTTACAAAAGAAAGTTCTGGGTCCAATGGCTCCATCTTTTCATCATCTCTCCTGTTTTGCTTCATTAAAAAGGTAGGCTAGTGGGTAGCAATTGAGCACTGTTTGATTGCCATTATTATTCATAATATCATTTGTCACCTACTTTGTTTTTGCAAAGGCTATATGGACTCCTACTGGTATGTGTTTGGTATCTGGTTTCCCTCTAATTACCAGTCCTATCCCTGGTTTTGAGGGCTTTCATGTGGTATGCCTTTTTCTTTCCCCTTTGAGTGGAAATTATTTTAATTTTATACAGACATTTTGCACGCATTATGCAGCAAATTCTGTTACATGCTGTCATGAAATCTCACCTCACTAATGAGTTCTCCTGCCTTCTTAGCCTGTTCCACATTTAATGACCCAGTGGCTATCCATCCAGCTCCTTTCATCCAGTTCAAATCTGCTCTGTATCGGTTCTGACAAAGGAAAGAAAATGTCCTATTGTTGGTGTTCATACACTTAAAATGCCATTAAAGGATTCAGACATCTCTGGAACAACAATGAAGTCAAATTAGCGCCTGCTTTTGTTTTATTCACTATTGCATAGTTGCAAGGAAAATGAAAAAAATACAGAATGAAATAGAAGTATAAGGATTCACCAGCACTCGTGCAATATGCCTTGCAAGGTAATTTTAAAAAGTGATATTTGCAATTTTTACTATAACTTCAGTTTTATTGTATACAGAACACTCCTTAAAAGATCATTCATGACTTGCAATAAAAAGAAAATGATACGTAGCATTTCCCAAGCCATACCCTTTTGTTTTACTGGAGAGAAAGTGTTTTGTTTTGTTTAGTTTTTCATTTGTCTTTAAGGAAGAAGAGTACAGGAGCACTTCTCACTTTCCTCACAAAATCTGTCCTAGCAACAGTACTGAATTTGAAATGCTTGGCTGTAACTCAGGTTTCTCAGAGATGTCACAAAAGTTTCAGCAGCCATACCTCAACAAGGCCAGCACACATTTCTATCTCAGTTTCCCTGAAAAGTTCAGACTTACAGTCTCAGAATGGAAAGTCTAACTTAACTGTTTACAGTATCAGACAGTTCATCTGACGGTTACAGCTGAACATGTGGTCTCCATATGGAATTTTATCACCAATTTTAGCACCGTACATTATTTAACCTCCCTGCACATTAGGAAGCAAAAATAAATGTACATCATATAGGAATCCTAGTGTTTTATTAGCATTTGAAGTAGGCTTTGAAGAAGCCATGCCTGTATGAGGAGTTATAACCCTCCTCAAAAACACTGTACAACTTAAATATATCTCTTGAGGAAATAAATGGTTAATATTTACTGGTAATATTCACTGTTTAATAGCTGAAAAATTAGGTGCATAAAGATGTCATGGCATTACAAGCATAAATGTCTGAAGAAAGTCAGCCCTAGGTGGGGCTGAAAAAGGGCTGGATGAGAGGGTATTGAAATAAGTGGAGCTCTGGACTTACATCACTTTGCAATCCGTAGGCCCACTTGGCCCATGCCACCCTCCTGTCAGTAGGCAGGGCTGTGTACTGATGGAGAGATGTCTTGTATCCTATATCTGTGGCCAGATTCTGAGCCTTTTTGGCATGAACAAGGTTAACCATATCCATGGGGATCTGGAACTGACTCTTTGTGCCCTCAAAGGCTTTCTTGTACTCCAGATCACTCTGCAGCTTTGACATCTGCAGGGAATGAGCCATCTGCGAATCTTCCTCCACAGCTTTTACTCCAATGAGCTTACCCTTCATCTTCTCATAACCTTCCTTATATTTAACCTGTGAAGAAGAAAACAGACCAAGAGTAAGAGATTTAAGCTGCCAAATTGAAAACTCTACTGGGAGTAAAGCAATGGTCTGTCAGTGGTGTGGCATGCTGGGTCCTCAGTACAAGCAAGTAAGAAGATGGTTTGCAAAAGGGAACTGGAATGCCTTAGAAATTAGTGTCTATAAAGAATAAGTCCTTTCTTGATAATAATATGTTTACAAAAACCTGCAAGAAATATTTTCTTTTTGGTTCTCTCTAGCAAAAACAACATTCTTCAGGCATGGAGGTCAGAAGGTTCTTTCAGGAATTTTCTGGCCAGGCATAGATGTATTAAGTTACGATGTTTCACAGGAGATTTCCATTTCATTTTGAGTTCTAAAATTCACCCTCAGGTCAAAGTGAGAATAGGAAAACACAGTCAGCATGTGGGGAAAAGTTCTGAGTTGCTCAGAGCAAACCCTCTGTCTAATTACAGAATGCCAATCACCCAGACAACTCCTCCATTGCTCCTTAGCATGAATCAAGTGAGGATGGCTCAGGGCACTGAAACATATGTGACACATCCCCAACACTAGCAGCAACCTGGGCTGTCAGCTGTCCTAAGAAAAAGAAGGCTGATGGAGTCCATACTCACATCACTTGCCAGATCCCTCTTTGCCTTAGCTGTCAGGAATGACAAAGCATCCAAACGAAGCACAAATCCTTTTTCCTTCTGCTTCTCCCAGCTACTCCTGTAGAGCTTCTAAAGAGAAGACAACAGCATCGTTTCTTTATTACTATCAATCCATTCTATTTGTTCTATACTCACAGTGAAAGCTCTCAAGTAATGAGTCCTTTCTACATTCCATGCCCAGAAGCAACATGGCTACAGATCAGCTCCTGGTTTCTTCCTTTACACCCTTTAACTGTGGACACTGTGGTTACTGAAACCCCAATATCTCACTGGTTCCAGTGAAATTGTCAGTGTGCCACTCACCTGGAAGCATGTGAAAAAGGCACAGCTTCAAACTCTAGAAGTGGCAAGTCTTCAGAACAGCAGATGTGATTACGATTTATTAAGAGCATGGAATTAAATTTCAAGTATTTATATCTAAAACATGAGGACATTCTCTGAGAAGGAACATAACCTTTGCCTACAGAACAAGTATTTCACAGCAGCTGTAACTATTCACAGAAGTGAGGGAATGACACAGTACCTCACTGATATTGGCAGCATTTGCTTTGGCCAGCATGAAGACAGGGTCATCTTTGCTGATGGTGTACTGATGAAGAAACTGCTCTTTCCCTGACCTATAGGCAACCTGTCCACAGAAAGCAAAGCAGGGTCAACAAGCAGTAGTCTATATTTAATGTTGAAGGAATACTGGTTAAAACACCCCAAATATTCAAGGATTTGTAAGGGTTAACTTATTTGGGAAAATTATTCTTTAGCATCTTGAACTTTTGTGTTAAATATGGAGGTAAAAACTGACTTATAGAGGGAGGTTGATCAAACTGCTCATGGTTAAATTTCAAGGAAGCAGTGAAACAGCACATATGTCAGGATACTTTCATTTTATTTCCTAAAATTAGCTACTTATCTAGCTATAAAGCTGACAGCAATTCATACTCTATACAAAATGCATGCAAGAATATATTTTACCCAATGTTAAATGGCATCTACTTCCTGGGTAGAATGAAAGTCTTTAATAGGACATAGAGAATTGTAGGCATGAAATGAAGAACGCTAAGCAAGTGAATCTTCAGAGAACATTTGTGACCTAAATGTAATTGCTGACACAATACTCCAGTGAGGACTAACATTACAACTTTGAATGAAAACATCAAGGACCTTTTATGATCCGAGTAGAAATCATCCCCATTTTATATCCCAGGGCTACAACAGCAGAGAAATTAACTGCTCTGTTTTAGCCCATGAAGTTCTTGGAAGAGCTGTTCAAAAACTATGAAAATATGCCTCATTTCACAAAGTGTTGCATTTCTTACATCCCACAGAAAAAGAAGTCCCTACTATAAAGCTCTAAATCTATGGTTACTATTCTGATTTCATCACACACAGAAAGGCAGCTTGTCCAGCACACAAGAGACAACTAGCAAGAGTCAGGAGCCCATTCTCAATGGTGCTTGATTTTTGTTGCTGTTGTTCTAGTTCAAAGAATTCAAGGAGAAAATGAATCAAATAAACAAATAAAACCTGTTAGAATGAATCTGAAGAAACTTTATATATAGAAAGTCTTCATGACTGGGGGCTCTTTTACCATCACACTGGTGTACATATGTCAGGAATGACCACATTATGCCTAAGCTGTTTGCAAAGAGACAAATTCAGTCAAGGACTCACATCACTTTGAAGTTCCTGGCTTTTCTTGGCATGCTTGATCTGAGAACTGTCAGCCACACTGGTGAACTTCAGAGCATCAGCCTTCTGCCTGTACTTTTTCTACAGCAAATGAAAGCAAGTTACACAAAATTTTCTACAGTACTTGCCCTCCCCCAAAAATGTATCACTTTTAAAAAATATATGAGTGATAGAGCCAAAAGAGCCCTGTAAATTCCCAAGACAGTTTTAACACAGGTACCAACAAGATTAGCTTCCAAGTACTACCCACTGCCAATATTTTGAGGTGAGGAGGGCAGTGCACAGCTGTGTGCCAAATGCACTGTTGCTGACATTGCAGGCATGAATATATTTGGTGCCAGATGTGCTGTCTACATATCTTACAGGACCTAGGTTGCACACCAACCAGCAAGTGGTGTTCACAACCTGAGTGTGACTTAGGTCAGGACCAAGAGAGCTGATAAGCCACACAGTCAGTGTTATTATCTCATTTCCTTACAAGAGACTTCTCAAGCACATTCAAGGGTGGTTCAAATCACTGAACATATGTTACTGAGATATTTTTAAATTATTAAGATGATAATTAAACTAGAGAAAGCAATTTTGGAGTCCTGAAAATTAACTTGAACTCAAAATCTTCCCCATCCTCTCAAAATCTTCCTCTTTTCAAAGCAGAGCTAGGCATAGACATTGCAGTTAATCCTTTCTGGGATGAACAGCTATTAGAGGCCTCCACAAGGTTCAAGTCTCAGATATGGGAAAAGGTATTGTTCTTGATTCATCCTCTGGTGCCAGTATTTACATAAAATCCATTTGAATAGACAAATGTGCATAGAGACTAATATTTTTAGTTTGGTAAATAAGACTGTCCATAGTTTCATTCCATTTTACATTTTGTTTTACATCTGAAACACACCGAAGCAAATGGAAAACTTTAATTGTCTTAATAAGGCTTTAGAACAGACCTGTTTTAAATTATTGTCTTTGCCTCAGCCTATGGCACCACTCATTTGAAAGCAAGCTAAGCATCCTTTCTTTCTTTCTTTGAGATAGTACAAGGAATGAAGGACTCTGTTTCAAGACCTCAGTGTGACAGGGGGAGACCAAGCAAACACTTCTTGTACACTTTAATTGAATTCTTATTCTACCACTACAGTCATCAAGTGGGGCATTCCACCTAGAAAGGGTGTAAATGCATTTTTTCCATTATCTGGCATTTCAGGAGAGAAATTCTTCTGTTTGAACTGATGGGTGAACAGATCAGTTTACACTGTGTCTCTGCTAGGGGAACACAAAACAGAAGTTAAAAAAGCACGCAGCACTTCAAAGAGGTGCTCATCGCTTTATTTTAGAAACCTGGAAGGGAGGGAGGCAGATTAAAAACAGCATGTTTTGTCACATTGCATGGAACACAATGTAGTGACATCCTGCAAAGAAATGACAAAACACCAGGCTTTGTATGGCAACAGAGATCTCTAAAATAATATCCACCAGTCTCCAGTTTAAGTGACTGTCAGCCATCTCCTGGCCTTGCACAGCACTGGAATGAAAAGGCAGATCATTATGGATTAAATATTTGTGGAAGTGATTATTACTACAGCACACCTCACAAGCAGATGTCACTCTACCTGTAGCAAGACACCAGATCTGAGGTAGCTGTTCTTCTTTTGTTTCTGAGATGTATTTTCTACCCTTTGTAAGAGTAGTGAGAGAGTGTCAGAGACCCAAGGTGTCAGAGAGTGTGATCGCCAATAACTAACTGGCTTCTGTTCCTCCTTCCAGAACTAAGTGGGATTTTATCCTTCTTGTCAAACTTCCCCCAATTTATTCTTTATGTTCTCTAGTTTTCCTAGCACTAGTGAGACTGCTCAACCATAGCTAAGAAGCTGAGAAAGTTCACTTCCATAAGGTTAATGGCAGTGCAAAGCCATGAATTAATAAAGCAAAAGCAATAAAAAGCAGGAAAAGCTGAAGCTGTCAGTAAAGTCACAGCTCCTACTTGCCAAGGAGCAAGGAAATTTTCAACTATGGCTAACAAATATCTAATTTTTAAATACTGCTCCTTAAAGCCTCTTTGTACATCATGCAGCATGTGAAAATGGAATTTCAATGCTGATCTGCAAAATGAACAGGAGAACAAAAAGAGGTGGAAGCACAACGACAGAGATTTCTACCTCATAGATTATTTTTATAATTATACAAAGGGAATAATTTTAATCTCTAACCCAGGATCTTCTAAACTATAGAATAACTAAATTATGCACATCAGTTTTTCCATTTCTTAGATATTCCTTCTTATGGATCCCTTACCTATTCCACATTATGTAATGGAATGAATAAGTGTAAACGAACCTTTGAACAAACAAGAGACAGAAGCCCAAGAACTTTGCTTACCTCACTGACTAAATCTCCTGCTTTTTTGGCTTGTTGTATATTAAGACTTCCTTCTGTGATACATCCAGCTCCTTTCATCCATGTCAGGTCTGCCCTATATTGGAGCTGCAGAGGAAAATTACATTTATTGACACAAGGAACACAAGTATAATGTTTGCAAGTGAGCATGTGCACCCTTTCCAGTTTCAAAGGCATTGCAAAGACATTTTAAAAAGCCATAGTACAATCAGTGTTCATATGAAACAAGAATTAATATTAAATAGAAAAAATTATAATCTCTTGTACTGTTTTTAATGGTTAAGCTGGGTGTACATCATCTTACATCACTCTGGAGATCATAGGCCTTCTTTGCCCACTTGGTCTTCATATCTTCTGGGAGCACTGTGTACTCATGGAGTCTGGTTCTATAATCCAAGTCACTGGCAAGTGCCTGAGCCTTCTTAGCATGCCTCAGGTTTATCATATCCATGGGCAGGTGGAAATTGGCCTTGCTCTCCTCAAAACCTTTTTTGTAGGCAATCTAGAAAGAGGATTTAAATAGATTGTCTGTGTCAGATATTTCAAAGCTATCTTAAGTCACCCCTTTTGTTTGGGTCCTTACACAGATTAGGCAAAAACCCCAAGCACATGTAGAAATCAGGTCCTATAAGGGACAAAACAGATGGCAAGATAAATTTTCTAGATTCTAGAAACATTTTCCTATTACAGTACATCTCACTTTTAAACATACCCTTACAGACTTGAAAGCTCTGTGTAGAAGAGTTTATACTGAGGTTTTAATATGATGATCTTTTATTCATATTGAGGTTTTAACACGTTGTTATTTTCCTGCCCCAAAATAAGGACACCATTGCCCAAAATCCCCTGTTGTGCAATCATTGCAGATTAACAGATGGTGAAGGAAGCTAATTTTGTTAAATGCTTCCAAGAATTCCTTACAGTGAGAGCAGTAACAGTGGTAGATCACATAGTTTTGCTGAAATTTTCCTAATTATGAAAACCACCTTTTGAATAAGAGAAATAATTTACCTCACTACTCATCTTGGCCACCTTCAGAGAGTGCAAAAGTCTTGAGTCCTTGGTTTCAGTTGTTTTTCCTTTTGTTCTTTCATATTCTTCTTTATATTTAATCTGTCAAAAAACCAGCATAAATCTAAGATTATTTCCAATTACCTATGGGATAAGCAATATGTTTTTAACTGGTGATTTGCATGGTCAAAATTTAGAAGAGCTCAGTCTCATTATCTCATTGTCATTTCAAATTTCCCAGATTTTCTTAGAAATTACAAAGATGCAAGGTTAGCCTCATTTATGAGGTCTTTAACCTCATTCTTTAAGGCTCAGCCCTCTGAGGTGAATATGCTTATAAACTTTAATTCTTCTGATTAGCTAAATTATCTGGCTGTTAAAAACAAAGATAAGAAATCAATCCAAGCAAGGAATTCAAGGCTTGAATTTTTTAATGAGGTGGGATTTTAGAATCCCCACCACTGCTGAATACTTTCCAGCTGCAGAAAAAGTGTCTCCTTTTTCTGCATCTCCACAGGTTAAAAATCTTGATATAACTTGTTTAGAAAGATTTTGCTTGGAATTTTTTTTATATACATGTGTTTATGTTAAGGAAGCAGACTAAAGAAATATGCATTCTCTTTGTAGGAGATGATAATTCTATTTTTGAGGCTATAAACAATTTAAAACACTGAATTTCACTGTGGGTTTATTGTGTAAATTTTGCTTCACCCTGTACACATGATTTTTAAAAAAAATAATTTTTGGAGGGTGAAATTTCACAGCAGAATCTGAGAAAATTTCCAACTCTTCATTAGCCACTGAGAAAGATGGACAGCCAAATGCAGGATTTAAAAATCCAGATGAAGCGAGCTATGCTTTATTTCCCTGTGCTATAGCTACTTATACAAAGAGTAATTCCCAGGTAACTAAATGTAACATACATCACTGGCAAGATCTCTTGAAGCTTTGGCAGCAAGTAAAGGCAGAGAATCAAGTTTTATTTCAAAGCCCCGGCCCTTACTCTTCTCCCAGCCTTCTTTGTACTTAATCTGAGGAAGGAAAGACAGCAATATGTCACTAACTCATAAACACACAGGATTTTCAAACAAACATGGAAATGACTCAGAGAAAAACCAGAAGCATAAATATGCTCAGTCCACAAACTGGGGCCTTCTTAAGTCATAGTTCATTGTCTTTTTCAGCTAATTAATTGTCTAGCATTGAGTCAAAATTTTATTCTTGGAGTTCACAAGCACATAATGTGCCAGAACATCCATCAATAATTCTCAATTTCAGACAGATATGCAGGAGGGAGGATTTTTCAAAATTGCCTCTGGTTATGTCTACCTATGCAAATAGTATAGATCTATAGGAGCTGATCCATAGGCAGAACAGTTAGTGCTAAGAACCAAACACACCACTCAATTCAGGATTTTTCTTTCCCATCCCCAAATTATATCAGTCAAGTCCTATGCACTGAATTTGAAGCTGCAGTTCTTTACATGAGCTCCTGGAGAGTGTTCAAAAGGAATCCAGCTGGCGTGCTCTGAGACCAGCCCACAGTGTGAAGCAGAGGTCAGTGAAGCAGCCCCTATGATCAGCAGATTGTCTTCAAAAGCACACCCATGAACTCACTATCTCACAAACACTGATGGAACACACGAGAAACACATATTTAACTCCTGAAAGTTAGAGGAACTTAAAGTAATAGTTTTTTTAAGCTGTTTTTTAATATTCCACTTGAAATTCCATTAAAGCAAGATCAAGTATGCCTTCATCCATACCTTGCATGCGCCTAATGAAGGTTTTCAGGAAACCCCAGTTTCTGGATTTGGCTATTTACATGTTTATATTTTACCAGTATCTAACAAAGAGCATGCATCCTGACATCTACAGTCACAAAGAATGTTCCTCCACAACACTCTGCCAATGCAACTTAAATAAAACTTAGGGGAAGAACACAAGACACAAAAAACTTGCAGTAATGACAACTGAACACCACGAAAAATCGTGAAACTGGTTAAAAAATAAAAGTCACACCAGTAATATCTGGAGGTTTTTTCCTCATTTTGCCCTTATTTGTCTTGGGTTCTTTTTCCTCCAAAACTATCTATGACAATGGAGGCCTGAAAAATACTCTATAAATTAAATAGAAATTCAACTTTTCCTGCAAGCACTTGGTTTTAACCCACAAGATTCTAAATTGATCACTATTTATTGCCAGGAATCCTGCCAGGAATGGAGCAACAGTGGGCTTGATCCATGTTGGCTGAAGTCATTGTTTCTTTCCAACTGACTTCACTGGACTTTGAATTACTAGAGCTGTGCAAATGTTGTTGCTTCATTAAAATGTCACCTCAGAAGCAGTTAGTTTTGTGGAGTGAATACTGATTTACTGATTTAAAGAAATTCAGATCATCTGAAAATATCTTGGAAAAAAATGTCTAGGGTTTCAATGTCCTTGAAATTGGATCTCTGTGTATTCTGGGTACCATAATTCATGTTGTTTAGTACAAAGACGAATGATAAATGCTAAATGCTTCCAGAAAGACTGCCATCATCTTTATATTAATTTCAGTCTAAAAACAGCATCATGAATGCCAGTATTTCCTCAAGGCTTGACTTACCTCACTGTATAACTCAGCATTGGCTTTTGCTTTCACTAACAGTGGTACATCCTGAGGTAGAGTGTAATTTGTTTTTGTCTTCTCATACTGGGCTCGGTAGTTCAACTGCATGTGTTGAAAAGGTCAGCAAGAAATTCAGTTATTTTTAACTTAGTAAAAATATAACCATTAGACTAATTGACTGCTGTTAAATTTCAGGTTATTGTTGCCATAAATTATAAATACACATAAGAATTTGTGATGCAAGTATGAAGGCAATAAGGCTAACTTAAGCACTAGGAAGTAGAAACTAATTCTATAAATAAAAGAGCTACTGATTATCTTTAAACCCAAAAGATAAAATTTAAACCTTCCCTTAATAAATACACAGTAAATAATTTCTTAAAAAAGCACACTGATACAAATCTTAAAAGTGGACACAAGTATTAGGTCTACTGGTATGCTTGCCACGTTTTTGAAAGTGATTTCATTCAATATGTATTCTTGGTTTGGCTATGAATCTGCTGAAGAACTAACAAGAATAAAACAGATAAGGCTACAAATGCTGTGAAATAAAATTATCTCATCATTCTAGTAAATAAAAGTGACAGAACTTACATCGCTGAGCTGCTGCGCATTTATTTTGGCTTGAGCAATTTGTGGTGTGCTGGCAACAGAGCTGTACTTCAGCTTGTCTATGCTTTGCCTGTAGTTTACCTAATTTAAAATAATAATAAAAAAAAAAATTAGTAGAGGAAGAAATGGTCAAACTGGAAGATGAGAGATTGAATAGATGAAGTTTTGATAACTAATACTCTGGATAAAATATTACTTAAACCATAATAAATAGAGCTGAGGAAAAATTCCGGATCTCTTGAATGAGATCTGAGTTAGTGCTCTGAAAGCTTCCCTGTCTGAGGTCACAGTTTTTATTCCACTCTGAAAATTACTTCACTTATAATCCCTTCCTGTCAAACCCACAAATTCTTACAAAGATGCAGCAATAGCTGCAAATCACTGCTATAAATTCCACAAAATCGTTGCTATAAAACTCATATTCTTAACCATCACTTTGTCCATTTTTATCTTTATCAGACAAGAATTACTGTAACTGTCTATGAAGAGGTTTGTCCAGTGTACCACTGACAAATGAACTCTCTTATACTTGGTGTTTACTGAGTTTTAATGTAATAAATTAACCACAGAATTTCCCTCTGTGGTCAGAGTTTTGTGTGGATGTTGAAAAAAGAAAAATACCTACTTACAGTGCCAAAAAAAAGTCATTTTAATGTCATCCATGAAGACAACTGGAGTCTACTAAATTACTAACACATTAATATGGTAACAAAAAAAATAAGTTATTAAATAAATATGTTCAAGCCCCAAATTATGCATGATAAAAAAACCCCATATGAAGGTTCCTTTCAAACCTGTTGCTGCAAAAGGACTCATTGCTATACTACAAAACACAATTATTATTCTCTGTAGGCCCTCATTAATATTCACTGTAGTTAATCACCACTTTGCAAACATTGCAAATCACATTGCTTAAAACTAGTTCCTTAAGAACACTTCTTTCCAGTAAAGTGGAGCATATTTCTAGAGACTTTGAGTTACTGAAACTATTTCAATGCAAACCTTCTTATCTCCCATATCCTCATATAAACTTCCTCATTTTGCCAGAATGATAAAAGCTAGGAAAAAAGGCCTGAATTATCTCACAGGTCCAAAGTGATCAAAGTACTTAAAACAGCGCATTTGCTTCCTCAGAGACAGAGAGAATTTTAATTCCATGGAAAGGGATCATTTCTTTTTAACTATGTATTTATTGCTACTTGTGATTTCTTAGCGTATGAGGGAGTTGTATTCCAAAGAGAGTTCTGAGTAAGCATGTTGGTTATTTCGGAGCACACAAGTCCTGGGACTAATTCAAAATCCTAGATCAGGACTGGTGCACCTGAGTCTCTGTGGCCAGAGGAATTACGTGTTTCAAATCCTGATGCTGACTATCAATTGTAAAGCCACTGGAATTGCTGAAATGTTTTTTACATTTTGGACATGAATTTATGCTTACCTTAAACTCTCTAAGAGCATGAGTAAGCAATCAAGCACTGAATTATACTGTTTTCAGCTTTTACAAAGGCAAAGCTGAAATTACTGCTATAGAGGCAATAGTTCATCTTAGAGCTGAAGTATGCCAAATACTTCCTCAAAAACACCAGGGTTCCAAATTTCTAGCTCTTCATGCTGCCATCCTTGTCTTGGAAGAGGTGTTTAGACCCAGATAAATCTCACATAATATTAATGATCTGTCTAAAGCATAGTGCTGCTGGTTTATTGCAATTTCAGCATAAAGACAGGGTGTATAAACTTTAGGAAGTCAGAAATGCCCTGCAGAGCTGCTGCTCTCCTCCTGATGATTTTACAAGCAATGCCTGGTGACTGTGCTCCTAACTGAGTTACAGGGTAGAGGAGATCAGTCAAGCTTTTAATGCCTGTGAGAGACGAAAGCACCATGAGCTGTACAGGCTTCCTTTCTCTGAAGGACACACACAGACACAGCAGTACACAAACCTCCTCACACTGCTCCAGCAGCAACTCAAGCCCAGGCACAGGGGCTCCTCCTTGGCACGGTTTTGTGACCAACCAGCTCCCCTCCAAGGAGCTACACATTCCCTGTCCTCAGGGAATTCACAAAGGATTCACAAAGGCTGTTTTAGCCCCCCTGTCCTTTCAGTGCTGTCAGTGCTTTTGCTGCTGTGGAAGCTGCCCCAGGACAGTGGAACTTCTGCAGCACAGAGCTGGGCTAGGGCAGCAGTCACAGATTTCACATCACTCTACAACCTGTGCTGAACTGAAGCCAGCAGCAGGACATGGCAGTACTTCCTACTGCTCTGAGATCTCTTGACACTGCACTTTTTTGCTTTAACTTTGTTAGCAATGGCTGTTTGGTCCTTCCATTAAATCATCATTTGACACATGCAATCTATCACAATCTCTCCCACAGAGAGATGATGAGCTATGCAAGTCATAGGGGAAAAGAAACAAAAACAAAAAAATAAAATTATTTACATCTTTCAAAGGGACCAACTTCCTCGTTGTCTGGTATGAAGGAGTGAGAGTAGCTGGGTAATTGTAGTCAACACCATCATGTTTGTAATCAGACTTATAGGCTATCTGAAACACAAGGAGAACAAAAAAAATCATTCTTTTTTTTTTTTCACCTGTCATTTGTTTGAATAATTATCAGTCAAGAGGAAAGGAGAAACAATAATATTAATATTAAATACAAGAAACAAAGTAAGTTCAATGTCATGAGTGACAAAGAAAATGAAATTATTTGCATAGTTTAGCCACTAATTGATTCTTTTTCAGCTTCTCAATTAATCCAATGCCAACAGTGGGAGCATTAACTTAACTTCCACCTATGACACATCTCTTTTATCTTTCTGCTTAGTTCTCAAGCTTCTTACAGATTTGTAAATAATGTACTTGAAGGAATGGTATGTAATGAAATAGCTTCTTGACTAACCCAGTAAATTAAATTGGAATCCAGAAATCTTCATTAAGGACTGTTTTTTTCAGCAAAGGTCTGACCCTGGGGGTGGTGGCAAACAACCTTCAGCATCCTACTGATGTCAAAGAAGACTGAAGGATCTCAGTATGTTGCCAGATCACTGAAATTTCTTATTTTAACTTCTTCCACAGTGGGCCATAAAACAGCCATGTAACAGCTTACACTGTGAGCCATAAAACAGTACAAAAGGGTTTCCAGAATTTCCCCTCTTAACACATCTATCCATCACATCCCCAGTACAGTGTGATCTAAAGTTTTCTATCAACTTAATTCTGGAAAAACTGAAAAACAAGGAGGCAACAGCCACACAAGTGTGATTAAAAGGGACTCACATTGCTTGCCAAGCTGCCAACTTTCATGGCATGGAGCATCTTCTTGTCCATGCCAATACCCACATAGTGACCCTTCATCTCATTCTGGTAGGTTTCCTTGTATTTAAGCTGTACAAAAACAAAAAACAAAAACAAACAAACAAACAAATATTCTGAGAAAATATATTCAACTTTTCTACTAAAGTTTCAGCTTTTCAGAGTTTCTATATTTTACAGCAGAGACACAAATTATTATAGCTCTGGTCTACTAGTGTTGCCCTAATACAGGAACTCCTTAGTCCACATCAGCCTTGGTACTTCAAAAAATAAAAGCTAAAACTCTCCATGAGTTTCTTGCTCTACAAGATATCATTTACTTGCTCTTCATATCATCTGAGTGCCACAAAAAGAAGATATATCTGCATTTCATCAGAAATAAATACTAGAACAAAGTCTCAGGGAGCCAATATTCAGGCATTCAAAAATTAACAAAATTGGATTGTTCTGGTGCATCTTTGGTGCACCAACTCCAGAGTGGGGGATTTGACAAGAAAAATTGATTATTCCACCATCTGTACTGTATGGCAAAATATTTACTCCTCTGGGATTTCAGAGAATGGTAAGAGGCAGTATGAAACAAAATTGTATTTCATGAGAAACAAGAGGTAAAGTTATTAACACTATTTATTTTCACACTGTAATATGTTCCTCTCTAGCATGAACTCTGGTGAAGTATCTTCTGCCTAACTAGTCAGGAAATGGACATGCACAATAAAATAAGTAATAATCATGACAGACAAGAGCAATAACTGACTTCTCTAGATCAGCAGTCCATGGTTAGTAACCTCTCTTCCAAATGGTTCTTTTGGTAATCCTAAATAAAATGAGCCCCAGGTATACATCAGGACACACTAGGAAAAATGTTGTACAAGAACAGGCTAAAATCAGTTATTATCACATTACCAGCACACATTTATCTGAAGCAAACACAGTGACCTGTGATTCCAGCAGCTACACACAAAGAACTGAAAACTTACATCACTGGTGAATTTTGAGATCTTGCTCATATTCTTGAATTGTGGAGTGTCACAGTAATTCATGCTGTAGCCTTTGTTGTTTCCAAGATCCTTCTTGTACTCCACCTTAGTGACAAAAATGCACAATGGGAAGCTATGGTAAACCCCTAATCTGGTCTATTAAGTTCCTTCACACACTTTTTATTAGGCAGACCCACTGTTCAGAGATTTTGATAATTGGTTTTCATCAGATGGCATATGATGAAAATTAATATGAAGAGAAATTTCATATATTCAGTTCTTATTTTATAGGCAAAAAAACCTACAGTTTCATCCTCTGCAAAGTACACAGGACAGTGTCAGGAGAAAAACTATTAACAAAGCAACGATATACAAAGAAGGTGTACAGAAAGACATCTAAGGTGGGTGTGGGGCAAATGAACATGTACAAATGTGCCATGCACCAGATTCCAGCAAGACCTCAGCAAGAGCTTTTGCACTCTTACAGTTATTCCTGTTTAAGGAACATGTACTCAGCCTGCAACAGCTGCAGTGAAAGACAGAGATGAGAGGAACTCAGCTTGCTTAGTCGAGGAAATCAAAGGCAGAGAGAAAGAAAAATGATGTATTTGTAAACCTCTTGAAAAGTAACCATGCAGGGAGAAGAACTTTTTAAACTAAAGGGCAACACTAGCACAAAACACAGTGGTAATGAAGTGGACAGGAATAAATGTAGGCTAGAAATTGGAATAGGAGGATTATACGATGCTGTGTCGAACCAGCAGGAGCCAGGAATCGTTGGCCTGGGAGGCCCCTTCCAGCCGTACTTCCAGGGGTTTTTCATTATTGAAGGTTTTATACTTTGACATCTCAAGAGTATAAGTTTTGAAACTGCCATGGGGAAGTTCTAGAAACTCACATTTATTAATAGTTTTATAGCTGATATGACACTATAAATAAATTAATAATTCAGAATCTACTGAGAATTCTCTTGCAATCTTCCCTTACCAAGCAGAAAAAGAATCAATTATCAGTGAGTCGTAGTCTTTAACATAGTGGAAGAAAACAGAAATCTGTATAACCAGCTATATATTTTATGGTTTATGTATAACCAGGTATAAATTTTGTCTCTGTTCTTATTTTTTGATTATTAGAATACCCTTTGAGACACTGTAAGGTACACACCAAATTCATCCTAAAGCATTATACCATAATATCATACTAGAAGTACAATTCAGGTTTGGGGAAGGTTTTTTCCAGGATTCAATTCTCCATGTGGTCAGAACTAGAATCACTCTCCTGAGGTTAATTTCCCACACTTTCATACAGATGATTGGAAGGGCCAGAATGCAGCACCTGAAGATCTGCTCTTGAGCTTTTCTCTCCAGTTGCTGTGCTACACACAGATGATTTTTGTTATGTACAATGCAGTAAGAACAACAGCTTTCTTTTAACTTGCAGTCCTTACTGATCAAACACAAATGTTTGTATGAGCTGCTCCCAAACTTGTTAAGAGATTGATTCAAGCCCTTACCTCACTGACAAGCTTGTTAACACTTTGGGCTTGTTTAAGGACCAAGTTGTCTTCAGCTGTTAGGGAGTGAAAGTGAGCTGCACCTTTCATCTTGGAAAGATCTTTCTTGTATTTTATCTGAAAAGAAGTAGGGAGAATTATAAAATAGATGTGCACCTTTTCATCCTTACTATTTAGACTGGCTCCATGAGTCAGGATAATATCTTCCCTGTGCTTTCTCTGATAAGTAAATGGAACTTGCCAAGCTGAAACACTGTGTTTACTACCTTGAATAACCCAAATATAACTCCATAGCCCTTCACAGTCCCTCTCAAGGCATTTTACTAGATAGCATTTTTTATTAATTTTTTTGACATGGACTGAACATCACTGGTTGTTGTTCATAGCTTGAACAGATGACTAGAAGATTCTTGGCTGGAGCTTGTGTGCTCTTCTATTAACGAAGTTAATCCTTGGTCCTTAATTTTAGTCAGAAAATTACAGATAGTCATCAAGTCCTCTGCAAACTTTTCCTTTTGTAAAAAACAGCTTGCTTAAAAAGCTGTATTTTTTTGTACTCTTAGTGTGTTCAAGGGAATTATAATTCATTATTGAATTCATTATTGAAGGTTTTATAATTAGGAAGGAATTATAATTCCCTTGATTCTACAAAATCAAGACTGAAATAAGGGATTTCTAAATTTAATTTAGACATCAGGTTATTAACATAATTTGGACTTGGATGGGTGAAGAGAGGTAGTACCTGGATTTTTATAAATTATTTTACATTAACTGAATTGCAAAGTGGTTTGTTTTTTTTTTCATTTTACAATTTTTTTTTTCATTTTTTCAAGTCTGCACACATTTCCTCAGGCTTTGGAACTATAAGGCAGGTTGGTAAATAGTGTAGTGTGCAAATGTTACTGCCATGAACCAATCCTCCTCTTCACTCTATGTATTGTAAATTAATGAAGAAACCACTGACCATTAGCATTTTCAAAACCTAACCTATGAAACTGTGATCTTTATCTGGAAAGGTTAAATATTTCATGTTTAAACAGGGGACCACTGAGTTTGTCATCAAACTGGGATTGGTCACAGAGGATTTGAGGTGTTTTATATTCTCTCAATGATAAGCTCCGGTAACAGAACATGACTGATCCTTTCACTCCAGTTTATTGCTCATGTCTAGTCCAGACTAATACAAGCTGAAAGACTCAACCATCTGTTAGCTCTCCAGAAGACAGACTGAGCTCATCAGCTCAGACAGCCCCGTCGGGGACAGGTGTCCACACTACAAAAGTTGTCACTCACAGGAACCCTTCGGAGCAGCCACAGGGTACTGACTTACAGACTGACCCATTTTTTGTCACTGCCAGAAATGGTCTCCCCAAAAAGGGATGAGGCCCTCTAATGGATGGGCTGGATGCAGGAATCACACACCCCCACCTCTTTGCCAATTCTTTAGTTTACCACCCAAAACCAAAAATCACATCCCAGAAATAAGCTCACTTCTGTGAAGTGACAGTGTCATACTTTATGCTTCACCTCCTCCATATGACTTGCTTTGTGCTAGAGGCGTGATACATCAAAATATCAAAACCAGTACAGTTCATTCATCCTCCATTTATTCACTACTGGGAATACCACAGTAGTCCACAGGATGATTAAGGCAGTTGAAGGTTTCATTAATAATACAGGTGCAGATTTGCCAGGAGGGTTAACCTAACAGTAGGGATCCCCATTAGTTGCTACATCCATCTCCTCCCTCATGCAAGTTGAAGCTGTGCCCCCTTCTATTAATGGATATTATTAATCCCCTGAGCCATCCAGTTCCCAGCAATGCAGAGAAATGTCACTTTTGTTTACTTCTCAAGTGCAGTTTTAGCATTCTCCTCCCAGGCACTGCTCTGACAAACTGCTGGTTTTAATTGTTTATGAATTGTATTGATTCAGGTTTCGTACTTACATCACTTGCCAATTCATTTGCTTTCTTGGCATTTTGATAAGCCGGAGTGATCATAGCAGGAAAGCTTCCTTTCCCTCTGCGTTCCTCAAACTCATCCATATATCCCTGAAGAAAATTCAGAGTGTTTACTCATCACACATGAGCAGGTAGGGCCATGGGTTATTTTACAAAGCCTGACAATCCTTGTTCGTAGGGAGTTTCATGGATTCAATAATTTTTATTTTTTTAAAATGAAAAAATGACTGAAATTTAAGAATAAATTGACCTGTTATATTACCTATGCCTCTGAAGCTATCTGCATTCCAAGAGAAATTTAGGTAGCTGTTAGCTGTGGTCAAGATGACATTCAAGTGTACAATGACATATACCCTTCTGATCTCACCTCATCTCTTACAGAGATGATATCTGCTTCCTCTGTGTTTGTCAATACATGTTCCCCTGGAATATCATAAAAATAGCTAATGGTTTGGTTAGCCAGGAGACTTGCTTAAAGTTAACAAGTTTAATGTTAACTTTGTGGTGTTACAGAAGCTCTTTTGATCTTTCCATGGTCATTTTTCACATCATAATTGACCAAAAATAATAGCTCTCCAGTGCAGTGATGTATTTTGAAGAAGGATTAATAAATGTAGCAGAGACACCTAGATATCAAAATACCAAACTCCTTAGTGAACAAAATCACAAAATTCCATTTGTCTGATTAAAAAACAAAAACGAATTGTTGTGGAAGCAACACACTTAAATCCATCTACAGATAAGGTCATGTGTAAATATTTGACAATTTGAAAGCCATTTAGATTTTTTAACAGCAAAATACTGGAGGGGTTTTTTTTTTTAATTGTAATGGACGATAATCCTCCCAAAGCCTTCTATGACAAAATCTCAGGGGGAAATGGAGTACAAACAAGAACACAAACAAGTGAGATAAAGTGTAATGTGTCTTCTCTGCAGTATTTTGTAAATCTTTTGTAGTAAAGAGGCAGTTTGAGTGAAAATAGAATGTGCCATGAATAGAATGCATGTCAAGAATGCCATGGAGAGTACAGATAGGTCTACAAATATCTGGGATATCTCTTTTGTGTGTTCTCAATGCAAAACCATCCACTGTAGGCCATTTTGTGCACCATCAATGTCATGTTTTAAAATAGGTCACGCCACAAGTCTGTGAACAATGTGATGCCATAGTTACTATGGCATTAAATTGTTCTATAAATAGGCATAGAAAAGAAAAAATATAGTTGATTAATCACCTTAGTTATTTTCTTAAAATGCCATTAAAGGGTTTGAATTCTCCAGACTAGCTTGTTTTTTGCTTCCCTCTTAAATACATTTTAATGTATTTTCTAATATTTTGCATATATTCAAAGGTTTGGAAAACTATTTTAGTCACTCTTAAGTTTTTTAAACATGAACAAAACAGATGTTCACCCCAGGAATTTTACAGTAAGATTCCTTAACTTTTCTCGTGTTGTATATATAAATATGCATGTACATATATATGTCTATATCTATATATATGTCTGATGCACAGTCAATTCATTGTTGATGATCTCAACAGTTAGAAATCTAATCCCTTTACCCATGTTAAGTCACAATTTACTCAGAAAGATCCATTAATTTCAGTGACTCTGTGTTATTTGACTACTAATATCAGTATCCAATCTATAAAGATTAAAACTAAAATTGAATTTGAAGTCCATGACTGAAGTTTCAAAGGTACTTTCAAAGAAAGAAAATTTAAATTAATTCTAAAACAGAAACATTCTAATGCTTGGAAATGTAATTAGTGCTTTTTCAAATTCATTTTATTTGTTTATTCCTATTAAAACTTGTAGTAGTTCAAAAGACAGAACTAATTGAAGGCTTCATTGCTACAATTCTAAACTCATATTCTTCAAGGATGGTTTGCTTTCCACAGAATACTAAATGTAGATTTGGACAGAAGTGAAGAAAAGTAAAATACCAAAGGTTTTAGGAAAATACAGCCCCTGTTCCTTCATTTCTCCAAAGGATATGGAGCTACTGAGGAGCAGGACAAAAACCCCTGAGATCAACCATATAGTTTTCTTTATGCAGCAACACTATTCAATTCCTTTCAAATTCCATTTAGCTGCATTCAGGTGTATTTATCTGTGCTATCTCCCTAACCTAAATGGAATATAACTTTGGGTGCATTTTGGGTGACCACAAAACCAATTGTATTCCCTAAAAAATGAAACATAAGCAAAATGAATGCCACTGACCAAATAGAACTAAAGCCTATTTGGTTCCACAAATACAGAACTACAGCTTATCAGGCTTATAATACCCCTTTTGTAGAAGAGGTGAAATCCAAGAGATTGTGTATCTAAGAGATTCAGTGCTGCTAACACATATTTAGAGCTGCAAAGCTCCCAAGATTTGTGAAAATACCCACAGTAAAAAGACACCTAGCTATCTGCCAACTTTCTACCACTTCACAGCCCTTTCATATTTCTCCTGACTGAATTTCCTTGTTCATGGAATGGGAATATTTCCTTGAGTAAGCACATTTCAGTGTGACACGTAACAACACCACAATAGAAATGTAGAGTGCATACGTGCACAGATAAAATTTGCCAAGGTCAGTCTTTAGGAATGGCCCCACCATAAAGATCATGCAGTGACAGTGCAGCCACTCTGTAGTCTCATCTTTAGGTGCCAGTGACAGATACATGGTGCTTTAGGAGCACAGTGCTGTTTGCACACCATCCTTCCCCTTGAGACCTTGTTTTTTCACACAGGAAAACAAAGTGAAAATAGGTGTCACCAGTTTCTAAAGCCTTGAGCAATCAGCTGCAGTAATGATCAACATCAGCGTGGCTATCTCTTGGATGTTGCCTACCTGTCCATATTGATCTACATTTTCTCTTGCAAAAGCAACATCTGTTCCAGCTGTATGGCTGGCTTTTCCCTTGATCTCTTTTTCATATCTTTGATGATACTTTACCTAACAGGAAAAAAGGAAACGAATAATCCGGGTGAGTTTAGTTTGGTACACAGATGCTGCACAATAAATAACAACCAATGACATGCACATGTTGTCAATAAAGGATTGTCAAAATTCCCACTGCCACCAACCTGCACAAGTCAAATATACCCGCTTGACAATATAGAAACAGAACTAGTGGTGTATTTTTAATAATGCACTAGGAATGTGGGACTCACCATTTCAACCCAGACCCTTGGTTCAGTGTGTTCAGCACCACCTGCTTGACAGTGGCTAATACCCAGTGCTCCAGCAGTTTAAAAAAGTAGAACTGATTGTAATTCAAATTCACATTTACCACAGAGCACACTTTTACCACAGGGTCATCTGAACCCCATCAATAAATGGGTTTGTTTCTGAAAGATGCTTTATCTTCAGTGATAAAGGGAATTTTAGGCAATCAACCTTCAAGTTCAGACCAAGATTTGCACTACATTTACTTAAGTCAAAACAATGCCTGTAACCTGATGCTGCCCTTTAATCACTATGTGTGTTTGCTGACAAAAGTGAAGGATTTTCCATAGATCAAAGGCAAACAAAGGCATGTAATTGTTTTAGAGTCAGTTGCTTTTACCTTCAAAATTACAGATCTCTTATTTTCCTCATTGACTCTTAACAATGTTTTAAATTCAGTTCCTTTGAGTTATATGTTCTTCCATATGTTATCTTCTCCAACAAAAAGAGCTTTCCTTTCAGTTTCCAATAACAAAGCACAATTAACTGTACACTTTGAAAGAATACTGATGTCCTTTTATGGTGTTTATTAAAGAGTACAGGGGTGTTGTGATTTTGTTATGTTTGGAAAGGAAAAGAAAGCCAGTAAAGATCAGTATGCCACGTTCATGGAATTGCTGCCAGTATGTTTTCATTTAAAATTTGTGTGATAGTTTAATATTTTCTTCCCCAAAAGAGATTTTGCTTTAGACACTTACATCACTGGCTAATTCATTTGCTCTCTTGGCTATTTGATAAGCTGGAGTGATCATAGCAGGAAAGCTGCCTTTTCCCTTCCGTTCTTCAAAGTCTTCTGTGTATTTCAACTGTAAAAATTCAAGACAGTTCAGGAGCAATTAGAGCAAATGTATCTTGATTGCACACAAAATCAATCTTTAAAGTTGCAAAGTCAGGCGTTCGATGGCTGTCATCTGCCAAAAGGAAGATGAACCACAGAGTCTGAATCTTTGCAATTTGGTCTTTAACTACACAATCACACATCTTCTGCATGGCCCCTTTGTCTTGTTCAGGGTGTAGGATGAAAAGGCTTGTTTAAAGAAAGTACTTTAGGTGTCTGCAAGATGCTTGTTCTATTTACATTAGTCAGGCAGTTTCTTTCCTTACTTTGCATGGCAGCCACTTGCTGGGTATGGAACAGATTGGTTCCTCAGCTTCTGTTCTGATAGCTTAAAATGGCCTCAAATCGAATGTGATCTTTGTAACTGAGAGAATTAAATGCTCAATGGTAAAAGGAGTCTGCCTTTAAAATATTATTTTTTTTGTTTTTCTTTGTGTTCATATCTTCAAATAATTTATAAATACCCTAGGAACCACTTGCAGAGCCAAAACCAGATCAATCTGCTCTGTTTTACTTACATCACTTGCAAGATGTGCTCCAGCCTTTGCATGAAGTATATCTGGAGTGTCTACAACAGAGGTGAACTTTGAAACTCTCTCTTCATGCCCACGCTTATATTCCACCTGAAGAGGAAAACATATATATCCATATTACAAACAATAAGCAGCAAAAGTATATTTCTTATCAGAAGGCTTCAAGGGATAAAGAGCAACAGCAGTCATGACACTCTCCACTCTCCACAGTCAAGCTACAATATATTCAAGGCCCAATTTTCTTAAGCTGAATACCAGCAACAGACAGAAATGGACCCAGATATTCAAATTTTCAATTGATTTATGGGAGCCATACATCTGATTAAAATACCATGAGAATAGTCATTAATGTCCCAAGATCACACTGCAGTGACAATGTAGATAGTATCTGCAGAAAGCAATGCAATACTTTAAAATTATTTTTATGGGATTTATTTTTACTTATCTTTTTCATGTAAATTGTTCTTTTAATAAATAATCAATTTTCTGTGCATAAATTTAAAGTAGCTTGCATATGAATTAATTTCAATATTACAGCTATTTGATTTCAAATACTAAAGTGAAAAATGTCAAATGTAAATAATTAGATTAATAAAGCCATAATGTGAAAGCAAAGGTAATGAATTAAAGAACATTTCTGAGCAAGTCAGAATCTTTTTCAGGTTGTGAAAAATTATGGCAAAAGTTGCTACATTTTCCAGGAAATATCTACATTGTAATTTATTCTATATAATTGTCTTCCCAGGCCAAGTAGTTTATTATCCCTGTTTTCTGCATCATGTTAACATTTTCTCACTTTGTAGCAGTATAACAAATATCCACCATAGAATCTAACATCTCAAGTGAATGGCCTGAACCCAGGATTCTACAAATTCAGAGGTGTAAAATATAATTAAAACCCCATGTGACTTACATTACTACTTAGTTGGGTGGCTCTCTTAGCAACCTGATAACCTGGAGTGATCATAGCAGGGAAGCTGCCTTTGCCTCTTCGTGGCTCATAATCTTCTGTATATTGAAACTAGAAGATGGATTTGTTCATTAGAGAAGAGCCCACTGTAGTTTAATGTGATTCCTAAAGGTATGTATCACTTTATTTTAAAATAAATAAATTAAAGAACTTACACTTTATAAGTTTGCTAGTTACAACTATTTCCTACATACAACAGAAAATATTTCTCATTTGTCTCAATTATCCACTGTTAATTGCCTATATTGATTCAGTCACTAACCCAGTGCATGGATACAGTCATAGTTCAGAGGTGATTTTCATCAGTCATGGAAATTCAGCCAATGAAATGTCTGGTAGGTGGAAAATATGACACGTTTTCCATCATGAGTTCTGCTCTACTGAGAGAAAGAGCACTTCCTGCTGGATCAGATCACCTGTTTGGTCAGCAGTTGAAGTGATTCTGAGCTACATAAATACATAAATGCATGATGGCAATAGAACTCTTAAGTGACTTTAATCACTTACATGGCTAAGTATTGTTGTTGACAGAAATAAACATGTCAGTCTCTGCTTTGGCAAAATCCTAACAAGGATAAGAGTGTAGGCAGACCCTCCAGATATTCTTCCTGCAAAGGCTGGAGGTGACATTTTACCAAGGACTGGCTTTTGATGCATTTGTAAGTCTTCAGAATATGATAGACCATGAAAATAAAGCCAAATATCAGTCCACTTACATCACTCAGAGCCTTCTGTGCCTGTGTTATCTTGACCATCTCAGGATCTGGGATTGTTCCTGGGTACCATGATTTTCCTTCCTCATAGGCAGCATAGTAAGCATTCTACAAAACAAAAACTAAATAACTACCTATCTTCACCCCGGTTTTAACACTCAAACAGCTGATCTGACAGGAAAAAAAAAAAAAAAAAAAAAAAAGAGAAACACACAGTTCTGTGGAAGTGAAATTGTATAGCACAAGGCCTACATTCCACATCCCTTCAGAGTGCCAAGGCAGAACTTGTATAGCAAGAACTGACATCAAGATGACAGGATCTAGGATCCTGGAGTGAAACTCAAACAACACCCCCTGGGGATCAGATCACCTGCTGTGAAGCTCCAGTGCCAGTAGAGAGAAGACACATAGAGTATGGCTGTACATGCAGCAGCCCCAACAGCTGACTCTAGACACACTCTTCCTTCCTCACCTTCTGATTCTTCTCTCTTAAGCTATAATTGAGCTATTTCACCTTGAAAAGTTTAGCCAAATGAGAAGCAAAGCATTTTTTTTTATCATTGAATTGTGGTGGTTAAACCTCTAACAGTCAGGACAGCCAGGGCCAGTCCTTGCTTTCCTGCAGGCTGCTGGCTTGGGAGGGATATTTCATACCTGGGTAGCCAGCTGTTGGGCTTTATAGACACTTTCAATTTCTCTGGACCTTGCATCCCACTGAAAGACTGATTTGAATTGTTCACTCTCTTCTCGATATTTTATCTAAAAGAAAAAAGATTAAAAAATACTCATTTTAGTAGTTTGCTAGTACTTCCTAACATACGCCCCCTTTGGAGAAGAATGAGAGGGGGGATAAAAAAAGGTGATGATTGCATTTAGCCCTAAGGCCAAAACTCTGCTTTCTACTCCACACCCAGCTCTACCTAAGATTTCTGCCAGAACAGGAGCTGCACATCTATAGAGGAAATATGTAAAGCATATTACACCTGAAACCTGGAATGACATTCTGAAAGAATAATTTGATCTTTAGATAATACTTTGGGGGAAATAATCTATGAGAATTGAAATCCCTAAGAAATTTTAAGCAGGATGTGTCAATGCATTAGATGAAAAAACTATTACCAATGAGCAATATTCTACTCTCCTATTTCCCTGCACAGTGTCATATCCTAACTGTGCATATGTAAATGACTACTATATTTAGTCCTGGATCATTATGTTCCTACTGCCACTTTTATCATGATAGCATGTAGAAATCCAACTGAAATCACAGCTCTGTTATAGAACTCACTCTTCAGATGTAAAAACTCAGAGTAGGAAGTTTAAACTGACTGGACAGAAATGTCACTGAGCACGTGCACCATTATTCCCATTTATAAATTAAGCACAGAGGTGCAGAGAGCTGATTGATTTGCCTGCTAACACAAAAATTCTGTATAGAGAGACCTAATTTTTTATCTCTGCATTCCAGCTGATGTCTCAACATAAGACTTATGTGAGAACATCATGTTGGGATTGAAGAAACATTCTATTTTCTGCATCAGAAATAAACTTAAATATAAAAACAGCAGACCTTCATAGTAGCAGGTGAAACTTTCCCAAGTTATTATTATTTTATATGTTTACTAGTGAAAGATTTTCCTGCTCTCAAAACTTTTACAGAAGTACTTCCTTTAAGCAGGTACTGCAGAATCAGCTTCTTTACTACCCTTAGCAATTTTCTCTCTGGAACAGAACCTCATTATGTGATTGAAAAGGGCAGAAGGTGTTTAAGGTGTATAAAACAAGGGAAAGTGATCTTTGAGCTATAATTTCTCTGGTTTGTGTACTCACATGCACTGGAAGTATCAGTCTCATATCACTGCCTAAACCAGAAATAGAACCTGCAGTAATACCAAACTCATTCCTGAGCAGATGAATCACACAGAGTTTAAAGTAAGTGAGACAGTCATTGCTGAAATTGTTACAGCCCATGATACTGCAAAAACTGAGGCATAAGAATGCTGTACAAAATGATAAGTGATACAGTGTCTGACAAAGGCTATTCACGTGCATCAAGTTTTTGCAGCTAACACAGGACATCAGAATGAATTTAGCATGCCATAATCTAAGAAATACAACCGCCTTTGTTAATTTTAGTGATGGCTAATCACATCAGAACACACTGCTTTGCCTGTGAAATAATTGATGAG
The DNA here is from genome assembly GCF_971803275.1 of Cyanistes caeruleus. Taxonomy (NCBI): domain Eukaryota; kingdom Metazoa; phylum Chordata; class Aves; order Passeriformes; family Paridae; genus Cyanistes; species Cyanistes caeruleus. Next base: position 8,306,289 of record NC_141708.1, on the reverse strand, counting down.
TAATGTTATTTTAGAGTATAGAAAGACGCGACGTTCAAAGACACAGCATTAAGCAGAGAAGTGAGATAGCCATCGATTATTGGTCGTTCCTTGTATTTTTTCTTTCCCCAGAGTTTTGGAAGTGCGGGTTTGTGGGTGCTGGGTCTGGAGGGAAGCGCTGCGGGACATCCCGGGGCGGCGCTGGCCATGACCGCGGCCCCTGAGCGCCCCTGGCGGCCGCACTCGGAACCGCAGCGCCCGCAGGGTGGCAGCGCCTCCATCCCCAAAAAACCTCCCGAAAAACCCTGCAAAGCTCCCCCGACCCGGCCCTCTCCCGCCTCGGGTCCGGCGGGAATACTCGACAAGGTAAAAACAGAACTTCTGCCTGAGCCCCACCTAGTTATAATTTATCTGTTGTTTGGTACGGGTTCTGATGAGATCACAAAGCGTGTTGTTATTGCTTCCAGAGGTTGTGCAACCCTGCTTAGTCACTAAGTTTACACAGCTCTGAGCAGTTTAGGCGAACTGTGCTTCTGTATAGATTATCAGATATACAGGTGAGGAGCTCCAATCAGTTTTTCCTTCTGAGAGCAAAAGCAAATCCAGATCTAAGATTTCTTTCACATGACTAATAATATTGAAAAAAATTATGATTCAAACGCAGCTGAGATCTTACTGATCTAAAAGAACACAGGAAAGTAAGTAAAAACCACATATTTATACTTACAAAACAAGAGCCATAAGTATGTTGTCAAAATGTGGAAGAAACACATTTAACCCTCAAGCTTCTTACCTCACTTACCACTTCTGACAGTTTTTTTGCATTCATATTTAGCGGTGTTTCAAATACACTCGTGAATGCATTGTTTTTTGGATTGTGCCTAGAAAATGGAAAGTGTAAAAGGATATTAGGGATGTACCAGGCAGCCCACCAGAAAGGTTCTCTTCAAGCACTCAAAAACACAATATCAACCTCCACCTCTCTATACACAACTTTTCCCCCACTCACACAGAGATCTTAGATTACACTCAAGTTATTATTGTAGGGAGTAGGCGCCTAGAGCAAAATTAATTTTAATGATCATCATATCAATGCTGTGTTTCTAATAACAAAAGAGAATAATAGAATAAAAAACAACTGTCATCTCTCCTTTTTCTGCTGAAAAATTTGACAGGAATTGATCATTATAAAATAAAAAGTTCCTAGAACAAACCAACACCAAAATCTGCATTTTATACATTTTCCTTATGATTAGCTCAGCCTTGTTAACTCTTAACCACTGATTTGGAAAACACTAAAATTTGTGTTTGGCTTTATTTCCTTCCCACAATACTAAAAAGGAACTTAATTTGGTATATTTTAGCACACTGGCCAAATGAAGAAGATTTGGTAAAAAATGGTAAAAAGAGTTTCCCATTACTTGTGATTCACGTAAATCCAAAGATACGCATAAAAGCACTTATTATAGGTGCCTTAGACAATACCTAATTTCACATCACACATGGAACAGACTGAGTCCAAACAGTGATCTTCCATTATGTTAAAATGACTAGGCAAAGTAAACCTCTGCTTAAAAAAAAAAAGGAAATACACTTACGCTTGACAGTAAGGCTTTTTCTCATGGCTAACAAAGTTGTTTACTGTTAACATCATCTTGCATACTTCACAGTGAAAACAGGCTTTATGCCATGTCTGGAAATGTCACAAAACAGAAACCAAACAGACATGATTTGTATTTCATTATTATTATTCTGCTAAGTTTAAAATCTCACTATTGATTCTTACCATCCATTTAATGAATTTGACTATTTTTTTCTTCAAATATATACATGTGATTAATTCATTTCAGTTCTGAACCCAGTTACGAGCAAAGAACTTTTGGAACTGAGAGATTTGCACAGTGTTAAAAGTGCCAATCTGTACATTTATTATAGTCCAAAATGATAAAGAAAGAGAACTGACCTGATCTATACAGTTAATCTTCTCAGCAGGGTAAACCCCATAGCCACATCTAGCACACGGCTGCACATTCATCTTGAAATCCACAGAGTGAAAAATATATAGGTTTATACAAAAGGTTCAAAGAATATGAAAGTGACTTTTTGGCCTGTGCAAAGCACACTCTAGACACTCCAGTCAAGGCCTTTTGCTGTGGTCAATGGCTCCCATTAAAGCTCTGAATTGAAGTCTGTTGCTCCCTTTGCTGACCTTCTGTTTCAAAGTCAGCTGCAGGCTGGCTTTTAAAGCTGCCAGTTAGTAAGAGCGGTTATTTTGGCAACTGTGTCAGTGCAGAAGGGAGGGTAGCAATATCTTTCTCTAAATAGAAGAATGAACTCACAGAAACAAATCACATCCATGTGAATGTTAGAGCCTGATCATTTTGTATTTCAGTTTTGCTGTCCTAAGCCCAGGATGAAAAGTACGTACAGCAGCAGCAATTTACCATTAGTTTCTCCTCACCCCGATAAACAAGTGACCTCACGGGGGAGTATTGTGTATTTAGGAGCAGCCTCATAGCAGAAGGAGGTACCACCAGAGATACAGGTCAGAGATGGGTATGAAACTTCCTGGTCCTTGGGTGGATGTAGAAATTCACTGCCAGAAAAAGTCATTAATTTTTTTCTCTCAGTGCCAGCTCAGTTTCACCCTGTATATTACATCAGCAGAGCAGAGCACACTCTTTTCTCATATCTTCTTCTTTCATCCACCTGTCACTCCATCTCCAGGTGTAGGAGGATGCACTGTGAAAGAGGCAGAGCCTCTTATCTCAAAGAGTTCTAAACATGATGGGTACGAATCCAAACTTCTATCTCCTATAGGAAAAACTTCAGAAAAGAACCATTTACTTTTGAATTGAATGAACAAAGCAGCTATTTAACAGTGTTCACCAAGAGCAGACTGGAATAGATCAGAATATAAAAATTCCTTCACCAAAAAATGATAAGGAATGTCTGATATTAGGATTCAAGCAAGCTATTAGGGTTGTGAAGCCTGCTCTGAACAAAAGAAGCTATTAAATTCTACCAACTACAAATGGTCAGGATTTAAGATTTACATCTCACCAAATCATAATACCTCCAGCTGCAGGGCTCCATAACCCTGGGACACAGCTAAGAGTTATCTCAATCTGAGTAAAAGTCTACTTAGCCATCCATGCATCTGCCCCACTACCTGCAGCAGTCCTGGGATACTGCTGAGCACTTCCCTTTTCTATAAATTGCAAATAATTCCATCAAAATAATTTCTGTCTAAACCTTCTGGGTATGCTTAGAGAGCCTCCTATTCATCTCTCTATTGAGATATGCAGTTCTGCTTAACTTATTATTGCTACTTTTACTGAATGCTGACAATGTACTGGCACAATGTACTGTCAGCAACTGGTGTGCCAAAAATAGAGTCTCTAATCTGAAGAGCAGTGGCACAAAGTCCTGGAAACACTTAAGGCCTTTCAAAGTAACTAATATCAGTATATAAACAGATGCATTTTCATTTTTTAAAAATGTCCCCAGAACATAATTTCTTACATTAAAATAACTGCTGAATTACCTCATGTTATTCTTTTTGGGATCAAGAGAGACTTATGTCGACCAAGTTACATCACAATAATATTTATCCTGCTCACACCTGTGAACCAAAATAGTTTGGAAGGCTTCCAGTTCCCTTCTTATACAGCTTTGCATCTTGTCCCAGATTGCCATTCTGTTTATGCAAGTGACCTGTATTAGGGTCACACTGGCCGGGTGGTCCCTTCCTTATTTAGCACTTGGCACACTACCAGTTGTCTCCTCTTTGTGTTCATCTTCTCCAAGAGTCACCATACTGTAGATTTTCTAGACAGTCTTTGTCTCCGTGCTGTCTGAAGCCATGCTGGAGCCCTTGTCCCACACTTCAGCAAGAATAAGGGTGCATGACCTGCTCCTGTCCCTGCTTTGCTTAAGACTCTCCTGAAACGAGTTCAGAGAGGTGGTGAAAGAAGGACATCCCTGAACCACACAAAACCATAAAGGCTTGGCAATTACTGAACAAATAATTCATCCAGGAGTCACCTGAACACTGATCATCTGGAGAGGACTCCAGCATGCATCATCACCCACAGAGCATACAGACATCCCTGAAGGGAATGAGATCATGTGTTCCTTCCAAGAGGCCTCTCAGACAGGTAAAGCCCTTTATTTCACAAACAAATCCTACTTCATTTCAAGATATACAAAGCCTGCTTTTCTCTTTTCACAGTGATAAATACTACCAGCTTGGCTGGAAGTCAGCAAATGCATTTTCCAAGTTCTCCTGCTTCTCCCAAGTCACAGCATGCTCAAGAGAAGTGTGGTAAGGCACAATGTCCTCTACAGCTACTCTCTTTCCCAGCCACACTATTCCACTCACATCCATTGAGCACCAGTTCTGCTGGTGTCTCTTAAAGATTTTCCCATTTCTGAGGACCCCAAAACTGTCCTGTTCTTCACCACCCTGGATTAAAGCCAAGCTATAACAGAAAAGGGAGTTTATTAAAAAATAAACATTGAATGGTCTCATTACAAAGTACGCACTGCATTTTGATCATGCAAGGAATTAAATCACAAAACCAGTGCAAGTTTGTTATCTTGACAAATCTTAGCAAGACATTTTCTCTTCAGTTAAAAGCTCATTGTGGCTTTTTTCCTCCTTTAGTAAGGCCTCATAAAGGCTTTTTGATATCAAGGAAAATCTTAAAAGGCTTTACTTAACAGTAGAACCTTAATCAATGTGGTTTAAAAGTACTGTGGTTACACATAAAGTACAAGGAGACAGTACCTTGAAAGTGCAAATTAGTGGGAAGAAACATTGTTACCTCTCCAGCCTCCTTAAATTCAGTGAATTAACTGCACAGAAAACTTGAAGCACATCTGCATCATCAATCTGATTGTAAAAAAGCGCATATTAGTTACACAAAGTAACCTCTTTAGAGACCCTCAAGTCGGGGTCATCTCCTCTGTCACTCCTGAATTGAAACTGCGCCCTTCCAACCACATGAAGAACAGGAAGCCAGACAGCACAAATTATGGCAAGCCTATCTTCCCTCTGTTTACAAAAAAGCCCCAAAGGTGCTGGTTCACTACACAAAGGGGGAGTTTTATCCACTGGTAAAAGCTGCCTGTAAAATTTCAAGCACTCAGCCAGCCTTATCTGTGTTCACCTTCTCTGAACCCTGTGGTTAATTAGTTACCTGGGCTCAAGGCCTTTTGCCTCATACAGTCTCTCCATGCTAATCAAATTCAGCATAGTAGCAAATCCAGCTTGGAAAAAATATTGAAAGAAAACTGGAAAAGATTTATCAACACCAAAATCTCCCAAGATTTGAATAAAAACTCCTAAGGACCAACTTCTTGTACAGTTGCTTTTTCCATTTTTGCTGTTATAGAAACCAGCCAACAACTGTTTACATTTCATGATTAAAGGGTTTATGCTTACACTTTTTCCTTGTTGCCAGTGTCAGAAAAACCTGTGAGTGTAGGGATTTTGCAAATGCTTCTAACAGAGTGAGAAAAAGTAAGAGAGAAATAGAAAAAACAACCAAGGGGCCAAGAAGATATCACTGTTACAGAGCAGAGAAAGCACTGGTAAGGATGTGCTACAATCTAAGCTAAAAGCTTGAAGAAAAGTGTGAAAAGCATGTAGAGCATAGCCCACATGAGAACCACTGTCCAAATATACCCATTTGTTGTGTATCATAACACAAATAAGACTCAAGTTTAAAACTCATAAAATATAGTGTGCGCAACAGATCATCTCTGCCTGATTACAGAGAAATCCCAACAAACCCATGCATCAAACCAACTGAGATGCATTATTCTGCAGAATTCCATTAAGTTGTGGCGTGCCCAGTCACCCTGCCCTACCCTCATATTCCTTGCAGCATATCAAAACCATCCATCCTTTCTTGCAAAATACATGGAAAGCTAACCACTGTTGTTTAGAAGGGAACTCATTGTGTGTCACTTAAATCCTCCATCCTAAAAGTATCCCCACACCTTCTCCCAGGTCTCACAAAACCCCAGCCTTGTTTTCTGCACAATAGATGTTGTGCAGAACACAGGACACAGTTATTATTCCAGACAGGTACTACTCAGTTGCCTCGAGCCTTCTAGTTTGTACCATCCACCTTTCAGTTTCCCAAAGGCACTCCCCATTTTCATCCTGCAGCTGCATGCAGTGGTTAAACACTTATTTTCCCCAATGTAAATATCCAGTCAAAGGTTCCATTACTAATGCTTTTAAGGAGGAGAGTGAGTCTCCAGGGCAAAGGTATCACACTGCTGGCTCTTCCCCTTACCCAGTAATGCATGCACCTAGCTGTGCCATATTCTACGTAAGAATTTTTTCCCTTCCTGACCCTTTCCTAGGTGGCAACAACTCCATGCCCTGAAGCAAGGTACTTCCTTCTATTTCTACTATATTTCTAATTTTCTCCATACTGAAAACAAGCAAGATTTTCTGAAAATGAAATCTAGCACCTTGTACTGCATTAAAATTAACATGTATTTAAGAAAGTTATTGCAACACACCGAGGAATCAAATTTTCTCTTTGTGAATGCCAGGATCCAACATGAAAAGAAAATAGAAGTTTCATCAACAGTTTGAGTCAGAAATTCCCACAACCCATTCTTATAGCAAGCATTGTCAGACCACTTTTTTGATAGCAATACAGTGATGTTTTGAAAAAAGCCATTTCTAGGTCTGCTAATTTGACTGTGGTGACCAGATGGCAATGGATAAACATTTTCAGCAAGATGTAGAAGCAAACAGTTTCTGTATTTCCTGGGTAACACCCATACACATCATCAGAAAAGCACATTTAGATATTCTGAATTTCAGATGCCACTGCCAGTCAGTGATTGATGGTGATTGCAGAGCTCTCCCTCTCCCTCTCCCTCTCCCTCTCCCTCTCCCTCTCCCTCTCCCTCTCCCTCTCCCTCTCCCTCTCCCTCTCCCTCTCCCTCTCCCTCTCCCTCTCCCTCTCCCTCTCCCTCTCCCTCTCCCTCTCCCTCTCCCTCTCCCTCTCCCTCTCCCTCTCCCTCTCCCTCTCCCTCTCCCTCTCCCTCTCCCTCTCCATCCATTTCCAATGTCTCTGCTATCCATGGTGGATCACATTATAAATTTGGAAGCGATGCTGTCTTCTTGAAAAGAAGCAGCTAACAGATGGCATGAGAGGAACGATGGGATTCTCTCAGTTTGATTTTTAGGAGAAAACTTTGGCTAAGCATCCAGCCAGGAGCCACAGGCACAATCCCAGGAAGCAGGGAGCAGTCCCAGCAGCAGCGTGCAGACACGGCAAGAGCTCCTCCATCACATCGAGGCACTGACCTGTCGGGAAGCAAAAGCCTGTTTGTTACCGTGCCTGTGTTTTGTGCCAATTAGGAGGCAGTTACACTGAAAAATGTCTCTTTGATGTAAATCTCTTCAGGTAGTGAATGTTAAACACCACGCACCGCTGGGTAGGTGTATGATTTTGCAGGATCGGAGCCTGCATCCAGGAGTAATTAGCAAGACTGTGCCAATCTTCAGTCCACAAACTGGACTGCTGGGCCTGATGCTACGGCTACCCAGTGGGACGTCGTAATTAGCAGAGATGCAACATGCAGAATAATTGGGAGGATAAGGAAATGCCACTGAAGTTTATATAAGGGGAAAAATTTCCTTAGATCTAGACAATCTCGTGTCACCATGAAACTTTCGGCTCTTCTTTTGCGGGGGTGTGCCGGAGCACAGCTATTAAAAAGTGGTAATTTCGGTTCCGCTGTGATGTGGCCGTCATTGCCTGGGGAGCGAGGAGGGCCCGGGGCTGTGCCCGAGACCCTCTGCCGGGGGGATGGGGACAGGGATGGGGTCAGGGATGGGAACGGGGACAAGGATCAGGGAAGGGAACGGGGATGGGGACGGAGACAAGGGTCAAGGAAGGGATCGGGGATGGGGACAGGGATGGGGACACGCCAGCGGAGCCCGCCCCGCCCCGGCGCCGCCCCGGGGGCACCGCCGGCCGCTTTCGCTTTAAGTTTCGCTTTAAGTTTCGCTTTCGCTCCCGCCCGGCCGGACGCAGGACCAAGGCAAGTCCCAGGCCCTCCGCAGGCCTTCCCCTGCCCCCCCGGCTCCCCCGGGCCCGCTGCCCGGCCCCTGCCCCGCTCTCCTCCCTGTGCACTCCTGCTGAGCCTGGGCCCGCTTCCCTCACAGCTCCCGCCCGCGGCCTGCGCGCTCTGCCTGCGCTGTGCTCTGGGCTTGTCAAAGCCGAGCCTAGACCCGGCTTTGCGAGCTGCTCTTAACTCTGGGCAGCTCTTAACTCTGGGCAGCTCTTTGCTCTGGGCAGCTCCCGAAGCTCTGGCAGCGCCCCGCTCCCCGGGCAGGTGGTGCAGCCGTGGAGCCCTGGTGGCCTCTGAGCTGACGCTGCTGCCTGGTGTCCGGGGTGGTTTTCGATGAAAACGCGTTGCCTTCTCAGAAAATGGATGGTAAAAGCAAATTTAATCTGCTTAACTATGGGGAAGGGGCAGGAATGACGGCTGATTTCCTGATGAAAATCTGGAACCAGAGAGCAGATGTTTCAGTGCATCCCACCCTGAGTGAAGGTCCTGCCCCAAGCTTCTCTCTGCTGAGCTGGTGCAGATCCTTGTGCTGTCCTTTCTTCTGGTCGTTTCCCAACTGCTTAGTGATTAAATTATAACCACCCATGGAAAATACACAGGACTTACACACATGTGACTGGGTACATGAAAATAAAAACACCTTGCTTTCATCTCAATATACTTCTTTCCAAACCATAGAAAGAAAACTTTGTGGGAATTACGTCTGTGATGTGGACAGTGGACTCGGGCACATGGCAGGATCCTTGGGACTACCCTGTGTAGGCCAGGTGTTAGACTTTGATGATCCCAGGGTGTCCCTTACAACTCAGAATATTGTGATTCTATTTTACAGTTGTATTCTATGATTCTGTGATTTTTCACCATAAAATTATTTTTAATTTTGCTGTAATCTACATTTTTGAGAGTGGTATTAGACGAGTTCCTTAAGTAACTGCCACAAGAAAATAGAGATGGCTGAACATGTGCAACACCCCAGCAAGTCAGGACCAGAAATCTGTAGCCGCTCCTTCTTGAGGAAGTATTATACAATAAAATTGACTGAACCCCTCACATGTGTCTTCTATAAACCAGACCAGAAACAACCTGGTTCACAGAAGTATTTCTAAAATGTCAGCGCTCGCCGAGGGACGCTTACATTCTTGTACTTTTATTGGTAGATGTCAGAGGATCAGCGTGGTGATCTCCCTGCTGGAGAGGAAGGTGATGGCTCTGATGCAGTTGATGCAAGGCCAGACAGAAGCAGCAGGTTCTCACTTTTTGGAAAGTAAGTTCCTACTCATACTTCTGTTCTTGTTGTATCAGCTGCCATGGTACCCTTTTAATCAAAGACACATAAAAAGTCTTGATTTGGTGTTCAGTTTGCCATGTCCACAATGTTATTGATGGTCTGGATAGAAAGGTGGTTTATGTTGTATGAATTTAATGTATCTGGTCTGTACCCTAAAGCATTTCTTTATAGCATCCCCCTATAAGGAAACCTATAATATCACCCATAAATTTTATTTGGCAGCTAAGAGACCACCAAGTTCATTTAGCATCAATTATAGTCCCACATCTTAAGCATTGGCCTTTGGTGGAGCTGGGAATTGAATATGCCATTAATTATCTATTTTACTGCGCTCAGCTCATCTAATCTCCAGCATCACTGGAATCCCCTGCTGACTGTCTAAGTTACTTTAAAGCCTGGATGTGCCATCTAGGTTGTAGCACAAAGAATCCTCACCAAGTCTAAAGATGTAACCCCTCACAGAACACATTAAAAGCCTTTCATTTTAAAGCACAATAGTCTCACTGAAGCATAAGCTTACTTTTGTTAAATCAGTAGGAAGCAGGAACTATTTACTGCTTGTCTGTACTCCTGAAAACACTGGATAAATGTGATTGGAAATGCAAAAGATTAAAAATGAACATGCAAAGTCCAGAAATATTACTGAATGTCAGCAAATGGCTACTTCACATTGGATTTAGTGAGATTTTCCAAGAGATATTTAATGCAAAGTCTAATGCATTTGCAGAGTGGTTTTGATTTTTTTTACTATTGGAAATTTACATTAAAGTGAGCAGTATAATTCAGAGACTACATGGCTAATATACTTTGATTTTTTGCTGCTTATTCTATGAGTTTAATAGGGGTAACAAATTTGTGAGAGAAGTGAAGATGCATTAGTCTTAGAAGACTTTTGATGTGCTGTGAAGCAAATCACTGTACTTTCTCTGTCTAATCATTCCTCAAATATGTTTCATGATGTGCATGTGTATTATTAATTTTAACAAATAGACAAATGTAACATTTGTTTCTAAATCTTGTCAAGTATTTTTCAAAGGTTTCTTTTCAACTTTATAAAATGTGTATTTTGATATTTGATTTGGTCTTCTTTATAAGAGGTGATATGCTAATACTATTATTAAATTATGCATCTCAGTTAATAATTTCCAAAGAAAAGGTAATAATCAGCATTTTTATGACTTTTTTCTATGAGAATTTTTTTTAATAATTTGGCTAGTCATCAGTTTGAGGCATTCATCTTTTGGGAACTCCTTGAAGATGCAATTTGCAACATTTTTCTTCATAAGTGAAAAATTGCTCAGATTAAACATGAGGTAATTGAGAGAATCCAACTTAGATTTTGTAGAAAAAATTGCATTTGAGAAATCTACCAGTTTCTTGGAGAAAGTAAAAGAGGAATGAGGTGCTTGACAGTTAAGTTCTTAAAAATCCAAGCACGGTGACAAAGTCTTTGTCCTACAGAAACCAAAGCTCTTTGGCCAGAAGGAAGATAGGAGAGTAATGTGAGAGGATAAAGGAAGATGGGATCTGATCTAAAACTATGATTGTAATAAAGGAAAAAGTGGAGAGAGAATGATCATTCTTTGTGCCTCACAAGGAGATCTAGGAGATATCCAATGAAAAGTTCACGCAGTAGGTTTAAAACAATTCTAAAGGTGTAACTGTAACACAGAGCAGAATGTCACTATAGAACCTAAAGCCAGAGGATTTGCAGTTGTGAGGATTTTAGGTAAGTTCAGAAGAGATTAAATATACGTGTGGAAGGAAATTCCAGATGTTAACATCTTTGGTGGAGATGTTCCTAAGTCAGATCTCTGTGACAATGTATTCTGTATCCATTTTCTCTTGCTTGCTTGCTTTCTTCGGACTCATTTCTAGTCAGTGCCAGATACCAGGGTAGATTTACTTTTACTTGAACCAGTGTGGCTCTCTGTCTTGATTGCTAAAGTTTTATTTTGGCAGTATGAAGTAATACATCTTAAATAAGGTATCTAGAAAACTTTAGAGTGACTACTCTAGATTTTATTGTCCCTTTTTTTTTTATCAACCCAGTCTTTACCAGTTGTGCAGTATTCTCAATTAAATTCTTCACTGAATTTCATGTGCTATTGCTTAACATATGCAAGCTCAATAGGAAAACAAGTAATCTGTGATGTTAAATGAGCACATTAATTTTAATTTGAGAGAACAGTGCAGTGAGAATCTAAATTCAAAGCTGTGCAGAAAGACCAGCTGTTTCCAGTAGCTTCACAGCTTCAGCTTGCCTTTCTCTGGCTGTGACTGGAGATCTACCATGTCAGAGCAGTAACTAGAAGTAAATTAAAATCGTACTCACTGCAGCTTATTTCTCTCTGAGAAGTCTGAGGCTGCTTTACCAAGGAGTCCACGAGGCTTAGAACAAGCCAGGATGGGCAGATTCTTCTGACACCTCAACAATTTAGGGGAATTATCTTCTACACATTTCCTTCTCTCTGGAAAAGTGCTAATACTTACCTAATGTTGGTGAGAAAAACTGTCCCGTGGGGAAGAGAGTTGGAAGAAGTTTTGGATTAAATATGCCGGCCGTGTTTGGCGCCGGGTTTTTGTTTTTTAGCCACTAGATGGCAGGAGGGTATTAATTTTATGTACTGCGAAAAGAACAAAACACGGGCTGTTGAGCAAAATGTTATGATTCAGAAAGCAAAAATATCAGGACAAATTCTGGCAAGAATCAAGGCGCATTCTGGCGCACCAAAAAAAGTTTAAAACGTGTTTAAAGAAAGATTCAGCTGAGGATTTCAAATGTGTGTTTTATTGTTTTATCTAACTAGTGGAATTTTTCCCATACAAGCTTGGGGTTTTTTAACTATGCTATGTGTGCTGCTTTTACACTTTCAAGGCTTTAAATAAAGTCTTGCTTCTCCACAGGATGATACAGTATCTTCATTTGGTATCTTTTGTATTTTATTGGGCATCTCCATTAGGGAGATGGATAGCAGCAAATGCATGTTAGCATTCAGGAAAGCTAATGTAACATGAAATGGAATAAAATTGCAGTTGCACTGTGTTAAGTAGAGCTAAGATTTCTCTTAATCCTAATTAAAGTTGGGTTTTCTTTTAAAAAGCTGCATCCAGAAATTCCCAAGGCTTGGTAGACTTGTATTTGCACTGTCAAAAATCCTGACTGCTCGTGGGCTTCCGTGAAGAAACAATGCAGAAGAATTTTGTTATTAGTAGTAGTTTTATCCTAATTTAATTTTATAGAACCATTTGTCTTCTGGTTACTTTTATCTTCTCTAGCTCTACTTTCTTGTTTTACAATCAATATTCCCCTTCTCATCTGGAAACAGAAAACACAATTTAAATATTTAAAAATCTTTACAAATACTTAGTTACAAATGAAAGTTTGAAAGTGTGTGATTCTCAAAGCAGACACATGAAATGGATTGTAAGAAAATCCCACTGAGGAATTTGAGAGGTTTTGTGGGGCATGTAGTCACCAAGAATATTTTAGCTGTTTAACATAGCAAATCCAAAATATCTGTAAGATATTTATTTCTGTCAAGTCCCACCACTTTAGAGTTTGAGACTTTTGAGTAATTTGAAAGTTTCCTGGAAATGCCAGTGTACATCTTGCCTTGTGTAGTTCAAGGGTTGTGATAGTTATATTGTTAGGATATCTACCATGTTTATAAATTAGTCCTTAGGTGAAAAAGATTGATGGACATATACACCTTTTCTTTTCAAGTGTACAGTTTTTATTTGGGTTGCAGGACATCAAAGTGGGGAAGCAAAGATGTTACCAAAGGCTGTCTATTTTAACTTCATGACCCTTGTCTCAGTACAGCCATGTTTCTCGACATAAACAACCTTGTCCTTCAAAGAATAAATATTAATTTTTGAGATTCATCCTCAGCTGAACCTTAGCTCTGGAGTTGTGACAGGTGTAGAAAGTTGTCTTTGTTTCAGCTAAGCTTTTCTGTTGTTCTTCTGTCTTTTGGGGATCTATTTTCCATTCACTTTTCACAGTACCATTCATTCTGAATTGGAAGGGACCCACAAGGATCAAGTCCAGCTCATAAGTGCCTTATTGGGGATTACCAACAACTTATTTTTATATTGATTTGTAAAAGAAGCTGCTTTTCAAGCAGAACTTCTATGAAGAACAGCTTCATAGTGATACAGATAAATATGTTTTCCAGAGCCTTCCATTCTGTTACACATTTCTCAGTGTCAGAATATAATAGATATTTTGAAGTAGGTATTGCTAAGAAAAGTATCTCCTTTATCCTTAGACAGATTAAAAATAGCAGGCTACTTTAAAACAAATAACAGCTGATGAATCATTATCTGAAGTTATGTTCTGGGCTGCAACTCTGATATCTGAGCTGACCTCCTGTTTCAGCCTCATGTTTCCTTAATGTCTCTAAGGAAGTCACTGTGTGCCTTAGTTTGTCCTGTAAATGGGTGGTGATCTTTCCTTTCACAGCTCCAAAATCTATCACACTATAATTTCAATTTTGTTTGGAGTTTGTTTGTTCTGTTTAGCACAAGTTAAATATTAGTTGTTTATATTCACCTGAAAACACCAAACATAAAATTTCAGAAGTAATTTATAGTCTGGAATAGTTCCTGCAAAGACAATTAAGAGATTGTAACAAGAAACAACAGGGATATTTCATTTGTATTATTCTTTTTTAAATCAGAGGTGGTTTTGGTCTGTTTTCTTTGGGTTTTTTTGATTTGGTTGGAGAGGTTTGATGGGGTTTTGTTTGTGTGAGTGTGTGTGTTTGTGTAAGTATGTGTTTTGGGGGCTTTTTTGTTGTTTGTTGTTGTTTTGTTAAAGCAATTTTTGTTAGATCTGGAACTCAACTTCTGGAGAGCACTGCAGGAAGAGTGGAAACTCTGGTCAGTGCTTGTACTTTCCCTTGGATACTTACTGGATGTACCTCATAGGAAAAGCCCAAGTATCTTGAAATAGTATCTAATCTATATTACAAGAACTCATTGATTCACAGTCAATATTTGTTTCCAGTCTCCTTAGATACTTCTTAACATGAAGTACAGCAAACCCTGGGTTATCCAGGAACTGTATCTGAAGTAATCACAGTCAAGTATCCTAATTTCTTTTGTGTAGTAATTTACTTCCTTCATTACAACAAACTCTTGGCTGTAGCATACAGAATTTGGAGGACACTTATTTTGTAATGTGACATTTAAGCTTTCAGAGCAATCCAAAAAAAATTAAGCCAAATTTGTATAAACTAAAACTGTTTAAAGGTAAATATGGCAGGGAAACAATTCTGTTAGGTAAATTACAGAGAGGTTTTGTAAACTATGCATGTTAATTTGCATTATTTTGCTAGAAACATTCATTGTGTAAATATTGTACTCATGGTGGATCAGGTTTTGCCAGAAGGAAGAGGGATGTATCACAAAGTGTTCTGCTGTCCCACCTGCATCTCAAAATCTATTTTTCTGCACTCTTACACGGGAACAGAGATAGAATGAGTGATGGGAGCGTGTTTTCTGCTTGTCAGCAAAGGTGGCTCAGGGCTGCATGACCTCAGCTGGCGGGGTGATGGCTCCGGGTTTGAATAGCCCCACAGAACAGTCCAGCGTGACCCACTGCTGACACAGGCGGGTGTTGGGGCCTGAGCACACACAGCATCCTGCTTCCCTCTGCAATGTAACCCCGAGCATGGTGGGCTCCTAGCTTTAGCAGACATCAGACCTGCTCCTGAGTTCAAGCTGAAGCTGTTTTCAGATGCAGTGTGGAGTACCATTTGATGATGAGCCAAGGTACTGTAGAATGTTATTCACCTCCTTCCTTCTCCGCTCCCTGTTTGGAAAAATCATGAGTTTATACCCTAAAACAGTTTAGTTTAGCTAATCATAGCTCCACTGGCTTTTTGCAATTGCTAATCCTTACCAGAGTGTTCTCTGAGCATTACTGTTTGGAGGGCTTGCTTTATTTTGAGTCATTTTCTAAGGATTCCATGTGTACCTGTTAATTTCTCCTAGTACCTCTGAAAGGTAAAAGAAGCTTCATCTTTGTTTTTGCATATAATTGTCAGTTGCCTATTTACTGCCTAGGGTATGATCATGTAAGATTTCAGTTTCCAGAACACCCATGGAAGGTATGGATGTACAGGTTTTCTAGAAATGAGCAGAAAGCTTTTCAGCAATAAAAATTCTTTATTTGTAAAAATTTACCCTGTGGATGTTTTTTGGCTATTATGTTGCAAACAGTATTGTGAGGCCTGCATGGCAGATATCATGTAGCTAATTGGGAAGCTGAATCTTAATTACAAAGTGATGATTTACAAAGTTTAGAACTCTTTGTTGCAGGCATCACACCACAAAATTGTCATGTGGGTTTTAAGTGATCCCTAAAATACTAAGTGCACTGCTACCTATATCTTTTCTTTTTAATTTTGTCATTTTTTAACTTTTGTGAAATGTGGACAATATTAGATATCAGTCTGCTGAAACCTTTTGTCCAGAGTGCAGCTGGCTTAGTCCCAATGCACTTGGTCTAATTTGTATATAGTAAGTTAAATTGCAGTTGTGGTTTTGATTTGAATTAGTTAAAGCCATCACTAACACATACTTAAAAAGACAGGAAGGCATATTTAGATTAACTATCAGAACATCAAAAGACATTTACAAAGTATGCCAGAAGTTGTAGTCTGAGGCTTGTTCTTTCAAACAGCTCAACTCTTCCATTATACTGTGGACTGAGTTTCTCTGTTTTCCATGTTTTTAGAGAAGATTTTCTCTCTCAATTGGGGATGGCTCTGAAACTAGAATGGAGCAAAAAAGCTACAAGAGTACCTTAGGGTCTGAAAAATGTCTTATAATGAGAAATTTTAAATGTATTCAGTGTTTCAATTGATGTTAAATAGTCTTACACAGGCACTAGCAGTTCTCTCTTCAAGGAAGCTAATGTGCAGTAATCAAGGTTAGGAATTTGTTCCTGGGCTGAGATCCACTGTAAACCTCCACAAAAAGTGGAGGTTTACAATAAGATTGTAGCTTTACAGTAAGAATGGCTTTGTTTCATGCATTTTCTTTCCAGGAGGCACCTGTCAGTAAGCTAACCCACACACTCTAGACATAAACATTGCACAGATGTACAAAATACAAATTCTAAAATTATTCTGTGCTTTACTGGACAGAATTCCAGAGTGGGTCAGGTTGGAAGGGACCACAATGGGTCATCTGGTCCAACCTCCCTGCCCCAGCAGGGTCATCCCAGAGCTCAGGGCACAGGATTGCCACTGGGATTGGCTCAGTTAGTTAGAACATGGGGCATCAGTTTTTGCATTACCCTCCCCCGGAAAGAAGCCACATGATCAGCAATTGCTTTATGGAATAAGTTTGTTTAGACTTCATTTTGTAATGGAAAAACTAAGGCAAAGATTTACAGAGTTACTTTCCCAAAGTTAATCAACAGCAGATGCACAACTCATTTTGGTTTGTTTAATACCTTTCATCAAGTTAATTGGGAAAAGCATAGCTAGCATATGGTCTTAATAAATATATTTTATTCTGTGTTGTACTCTTGGGTATGATATTAGGAAATTTAGGGAAATGCCAGGATTTCTTTAAATAAATTGAAGTGGTTTATTTTGCAGGTTTTCTGTGAAATCTGTTACAGTGCTGTTACATATGTAATATCAAGAACAAAAGTACGTTTGTAGTATAATATTGGATTTTTGGATGAATGAACTCAGTCCAATCTTGGAAAGAATTTTTTTAATGATAGCTTAGGTCCTTCCCAGCTCTAGTATTATCTTGATAAGTTCAAGAAAATAATTTCATTGTTTACCTAACTCCTTTCTTTTGATACTGCTACAGCACTATTTTCTTTTCAAAATTACTGTGTTTACGATTATTTGAGGGGCCTGTGATGCGAGTTCCCAAATGAACAAGAGCTGCTGTCCAAGCAGGTTCCTAACTTCAGGTTCACTCAAGGAAAAGGCTTTGCCTCTGTTGGCTTTCAAACTGGCTCTGTTTAGTCAGCTGACATTCTGATTCCAAAGATGCCCTTAAGAAGTCATGAACTAACTGGCAGTTCAAAAAGAAACTGAAGGCTAATTAATTCCTATGGCCCTGTTCTTAAGAACACTTACAATTATTAATACAATTATTTACATTGTTCTATTGCCTGAGCAATCCTGTTGCTCCCAGTAGGAAAGTGGAGTGTTCATAGGGGACTGTGGTGTTCCAGGAAACATAATGGCCGTCTCCCTTTTTTCCACCCATTCCCAAAAATTACTTTTAAAGTTTAGACATTTCAGCAAAGCAATATATAAATAGGCAAGGTCAGCACAGACTTTATATATCATCAATAAATATGAACTTCAAACTCCAGTATTATCAGTTTAGCATGTTTCACTGAAATTTTGAATTTCTTTAACAGATGAAACAAGATCCTGTCAGGGAACAGAAATCCAGGAACACTGGTTTTTGTGTGTGTGAATGTGTGGGTGGTATTGTGTTGTTTATGTTTGCTATTCTAAATTCCAACTGTCAGTTTTCATGTATTTTGTGTAAGACATCTGTGGGCCATGGTAAGCAATGTAGGTGAAATAATGTTTAAATGCTTTTTGGGGAACTTCTACACGCAGTTTTGTAGGACCACTTGTTTAGGAAAATGTCCTAACTTCAATATTAGATTTTTTTTTTCAGTTTTCTTTTGACATCTATCTGGAATATATTTTAAACAAACCTTCTAAGGACTGGTGATTTTGTTGGTTCTCATCTGTCAAAGTCAGCAGGCCTTTGCTAATGTTTGCTAATAGGGAAATTGAAGGTATGCAATGCTTACTTGAACTTCCTCCTATACAGTTAGTATTGCCCCTTTTCCCTCAGGAGACTTTTGTTTCAACTATTAAGCTTTTTTTTTTTTCAGTTTCTCTACAGGCACATAATTTGCAAGCCTGACTATGCACTTTCAAATGCACTGTAATACAGTTTTAGTAACTGGTCTAGACCTTGTCTTTATCCCATATAATTTATGCTTTCTGATTTTTAACAGTAAAGGCATATTCATTTTTATAAAAGACAGTTTGGTGGTGACACATTCTTGTCCCGAAATATTGCTGTTCTGCCAACCTGATGCAATGTTAATGAAAAAAGGCAACAGGATAATCTGTTATTTGCATGCAGTTCTAAATCTGTGTGACTTTACCAAAACAGATCTGACAAAGAACAAAGAGTCTGGCTTAGAGAATTTAAGATCTAAAAAGCTCTGGTCAGGTTTAACAAGTGTCTTTTGCTTGATATTGCAAACAGGGTTCAAGATTGAAAAAAAAAAAAACAAAGTAGGGAGAGTGTAATTAGAGGTGTATTAAATACAGTGAATTCAGACTGGATAAAGCTATTAAAGCTGCTAGTTTGAGGAGAAGGTTTATGTAGAAGTACAAGATCTTAATGCATGATCATCAGAAAGCTTCAGACATAGGAATTACGGAGCCCACCAGACCACTAATTATTGAGGCAAAGGTAGAAACATAGAACAAAATATTGAACCTTGTTTAGCTAATTTAAAAATTCTGTTTCCTTTTCAGGTTTTTTTTTTATTAATAACTCTAAACTGATCTCCAGCACACTCAGTTTTAGTACACATAGCTTAGTGATGCCTTGTGAATTCAAACACAATCCTATTTGCATTTTCATTGTTTTCTGTCTATCCTTTCACTATCTTTCTAAATAAATAAGTCCAGTCCAGGATTTTTCCCCAGGAGAGCAAACAGCATTTGTGATGAGCAGTAGTCACAAATGTAATTTATATTGTGCATGCAACAATGGAAGGAGTGGGGGTTTTTACACAGAAAGAGCAGCCTATAGCCACACAAACTGCATAAAAATAAATCAGTAAAGTTTCTTTAGAGGCCTTTAGAACTAATGCATTGTCCCACGTACTCCACAATATTGTAACATGATGGGAAACTTATTCAAATGAAGCCTGTAAAGAGGTCCCCAAATGTCAAAGGCCTAAGGGAAACATCTCATTTGTTTCTAATAGATGGAAGAGCATTGCAATTTAAGACAGCTTGCATCTCACAACACTTAAGTGTATGACAGTTCTGGTAGGTATTGATGGAGTACCTGAGAATATTTTACTATCCCCTGCAGCAGTCTTGCCTAGATCCAACAGAAAGGCTGAGAACGTGACAAAAACTAGAATAAAACTATTCACCAATGCCAAAAAAGCATTTGGACTCCAGAAGGAATCCTGAAGTGATATGTTTTGTGAAGACACCATGTTTTTAAGGGCAAGTTTTCTTTTTAACAGAAACATGTTATCAGTTATTCAAAAATTATATTGCACATTGTGTAAAAGAAGGAAGCCAGAGTAAAACTGTCCTAATGTTTTGAGATGTTCCTTATCAAGGAAAGGTGAAGTTTACTGAACTGCATAGAGCAGCCTAAAACATAGTTCTCTCCTTTTGTGGCTTTACTTCAAATAAAAATGAATGGAATCAGTGTGGCCTTTCCTACACAGCTCTGAATGTCAACTCCTTTAAATTAAATAATACAGAATTGTAGAATTTTCTTTATCTGCTTAGATTTTTCAGTACAGAAACAAAATGCCCTAATTTTCCTGGGAGGGAAGGGAATGATAGCTTTTTTAAAAACCTAGATACCCCTCTATAATATAATTTTTAGAGTTTATTTTGAACAGCTCTCCCTGGAAAAGAAAAGTCACTTAAATAGCCAGGCAGAGAAGTAGATGAATATTAGGTGAATAAAGACAATGCTCAAGGAAGCCTTTGTCCTGCACATGGATTCTTAATCTGTTGGTATGTCACACTAATACATGGTAGCAGCAGGAATTGAGGAAGGTGCCAGTAGAAAGGAAGTCAAAGGAGAGAAAATCACAGGTGCTAAGAGACACTGCTTTATTTTCTCTAAATAATCCTTAGGTATAGTTAAATGTTGTCGTTGGTATTTTTATCCTGAAATCTTGAACCATATTGAAACAATAATTTATTCCAAGTATAAGAGAAAAGAAGGTTTCTTGTGATGGGTAGCAGTCCTTTAGAAGATCAAGTCTACTCCTCATGCAAGTGAGGTATCTCCATTGACTTTGACAGAATTGTACCACTCATGCTGATAAAACACTTTACTACTGCTATTTAAAAGTTCAGTAACAAAATGATAAACAGAATAGATAACTTTAGTTTTACATTTGAAAAGTGAGAAGTTGATAATAATGATTTTCCCAGGACTGATACTGATTGAGTCTAGATTCAGTCAGTACTGGATGACTAGATGACTAGATGAAATTATGACTAGACTAGATGAAGTCACATTCCCAAATACGCTCTTGGCAAGCCTAAGGCCTGGATTTAGAGACACAGTGAGGGTGAAAATGTGCAAGCTATATGAGAGTGTCAGAGTGGAGTTCCAGTTTTGCTGAACTTTTGACCAAAGGAAGAGAACATGAAATACATGACAGAAATAATGGGGAGAATATTTCTGTGTTAGGGAAGGATCAGTGACCACTAATGGAGTGAGGAATAAAGGCACAGCTGTAATTGAGACCTGAAGAATGAATAAACAGTAATGAAATTCAACTTTCTGTTTAGTCCAGGCAAGTTTGAATCCCAAAAGAAGGAAATTAAAGGCACTAGATACCAGAGAAGCAGAAAGAAATTAAGCAGAGGGCACATAGTTTAAAATATTTTATAAAAGCATATAACTAATCTGTGGAAACCCTTTTGGAAAAAACAGCAATTAGAAAGCTTAGTAAGAACAGCAATCAACATTTATATTAGCAGGTGTGCAGTTCAAAGTTCAGAAAAAAAGATTTAAGCTTTCATAAGCCAGCCTATCACTGACAGGAGATTTCCCTTAAGGCCTGATTATTGCTTATTTATAACTTTATTAGTTATAATTACACAGTCTGATTTAGCTTGTTGAATCTGAAAAGCTGGACATTATACTGTGAGTGTAGTCCAGTCAGGCAGTTCCCATATTGTGCTATGTTGGCACAGGAACCAGAATCTTCAAAAAAGAATTTGTCTGGACTTGCAGGTCCAGGCTAAGTATAATCCAAGCCTTTGCTCCCTTATTCATTCAGTTTGGACTAATGCCAAAAGATTTCTGGAACTTTTTATTGTATGCCAGTAAAGAAGTGATAGGTGTAACCCTGTTGTGGTTTTTTAGTATCTCATTAATCCGATCAGATTGGGAGGAATCATTAGACTAAAACCATAGTGTCCTCTGTAAAGGAATGGGGAAATGTGCTGCCAAGGCTTGTCTGTGGCATTTGCCATGGACTGGCACAGAGCTTCTGGCTGCTTTTGAGAATTCCAGCAGCAGGAATTACATCCCTTAAACTCACGAGTATTTCTGCATGAATGAGTGCAAACTGTTGAACTTGGGAGTGGTTTCAGAGAAGTTTCGTGGCCGCATTGCTGTGCCACTTAACCCTTGCTGCTATTTTCAGTCTGGCTTTTTGTGGGGTAATGTGGCTGCCTGATTCCTGGGCTAGAGTTAGGTCACTTCCAGCATTTTAGAAGGGCAGACAGTGCAAACATAATACTGCTCAAATGCACCCATCCCTGAGTGTTGACAGCTGTTCATGGGTTGGACATAAACAGAAATGTGTGCACAATATCCTTGAAAATATTCTAGTGTCTGTAACAGCCACTGTTGTCTGAACAGGTTTTTCAGGAAATCACTGAAGCCAGATAAATCTGTAGAAACTGGAATCTGTGGGCTGAGGAAATGCCTCTTCATGGGCCTGAGTGGTTATTTGTTGTTCTGAAATTTCTTCTTCTCTCTTTGACAAGGAGCTGTCTGGTGAGGAAGGACCAGGGGGAATTTTAGGTTAAAAAAAGAATCCAAGATCTCTTTGAAAGTCAAATGTAGCATCAGCATCATACAGCTCTGACTAATTCTTTAAAAGAATTAGTTAAGAATTGGTTAAGACTTTTTCTTGAGGCAAAGCATATTTAATTATTGCTTTCAGAGCCCTCAAGAAGCATATGCAAGGAGAATATCCATAGTTGCAATTTGCCAGAAAGGGAAAAAACCCTATATTTCCAGACATAATCCTCAAGTAGATACAGTTCAATATCTTGTTTTTTAGTCTCTAAGGGAAGTCCAAAAGAGGACATGATATTAAGATGGTCACATGTAAGAAGAGTATAATGAAAGCCTATCATGTGCAACTCTTTAATTTGGCCCTTGATAGTAGAACATGACAGCACTCAAAGATAAGAAGAAGCTGTTTTGAAATTGAATTGCAGTAGCATTTATACATGATGAATCATTTAAAGAAGGTTTATTATAGATTCCAGTTAGTCTTGCCCCTTAGTAATAAAAAAGAGGACACTTAAAGCTAAAAGACAACCATTGTTAAATCAGGCAGGTAAGAAAATAGGTTACCTAAACAACATTTAATCAATTCATAGCAACCTCATGTCTACAGGTTATTATTGAAGCAAATAAATTAATGATTATTTAGAAAGATGTCAGAATGAGAAGAGTGAAAGTACTTAAAATAATTGAGATTATAGGAAGAATTAATTTTGTTAAAACCAAACTTTATTATATAGTTATTTGTGCTGTGAAAGTCGTTTATGTTTTCCTCTCAGACATCAGCAATAAATAATAATTGGAAGCTGGATGCTGGAACAAATGAGAGAGGTGCCAATAACTTCTTCTGCCCTTTCCTGAGTGTTGTTTTTAAGTGGGCTGACTCCAAAGCTTGCTTGTGATTCTGAGGTTGAATCAGACTCCTTATAGGCTCTTACTGGCTTCAGTTCTGCTTGAGGAGATCTTAACCACACCTGAAGCCACCTGCTTGGACCAAAAAGTCCACCTCTAAAAGCAAGTACTGCTGAGCTCCTCATGCTTCTACATCAGGTGTACATGCTGACTGTAATTGATTTGGTGTTAACACTTTATTTAGATTAAATCTGTGAGTAATGTCTGTGCTATCCCTTGGCATCTCTTTCTAATCCAGTGTAAGACTCCTGAACACAGCAAAAACATCAGTACACAGTCATATAACCAGAGAAGATTTATTAATATAACCATTAACATAATTATTATAGTAGTTTGATTTGTTTTTTCTTAGGTTGTATTTGATGTGAAGTTGAGGTATCAATGATTACATTGAAATGTGCTTGGGTTTTTGCATAGGTTCAGAGTCCTGTTTGTGTAGACCAAATTAACATGTGACTTGTTCCCATCTATAACTTTTTTCAGTAGAAACTTCCTACTGCTTAGTCTTTATCTGCACAGAATTCAGGGATGATGATGATTCAGTAAACAAATCTCATCACACAGTGAGGTAAAGTGCATATCTCCATGGCTCTGGAATGTCTATTAAGGGAAAATTGTTCTTATATTAATTACTTACAGTAGAAGTAAAATATGTCCAGAAACAGTTTGCAAAAGGTTACTGCCGGCCTCATTTCATGCAGGACATTTGTTTTATCTCTGGGTCAGGATCTGTGTGTCCTGCTCTTGGCTGCAGTTCACTCCAGAGTTACTTCACCTTGTCAGAATCCATCTGCACACAAGAATCACTTCATGGAAATCACAAGATCTTTATGCCTTGATCCAAAATGTAAATGAAAAAAAACCCAAATATTGGAGAAGGAGAAACACTGGGCAGGGCTGCATGAATGGTTTGAATTACGGTAAATAGGCCATGCATGTGACTGGTCACTAACAATAATTTCATTTGGATCACCTAGAAAAAGGAAGAATGGAGAAGAAGAGCAGCCAAAGCCCTCTCTCAGTAATCAATACCGAATTGTTACACCCACATTCCAGTATAATATGGATTACAAGAAAGTTGGCAAATGTATTATTATAAACAACAAGAATTTTGAAGACAAAACAGGTAATGTTCTTTCCTTGATGATACTCATTACAGACCATAGAATTTTTATACTTTCTTTAATCAGTAAGTATTCTGTTTTTAGGACACGGATTTTTAATGAATGTTTCTATCTTTTTTGATAAATAGTTGTTCCTTTTCCTGGAAACAGGAAAACTTTTCCTGTTCTCTAACATTTGTGTTAGAGTGGCCCTTTTCAACATCTTTTCAGTAAATGTCTCAAAGACCATGTCTCCTGGATGTACCAACTTCAAACTAAACCTTTTTTCCAGAGTTTAAAACTATGTTGTTAAAATTTGAACTTTGGCATCTGCAACCCATGTTATAAATTCTCTGTCCCTGAGCTGCAGCTATGAGCTACAAAAGCTAATAGCTGTAGGTGTGTTCTGCTCACTCCTGCATTTTACTTTCCAGACCACATGTGGTTTCAAGGTAGACAAATACTTGTGTTATAATCGGGTTTGTAGGATTTTTCCTGTACACTTGGCAAACGCAGTAAGTTGTTTTCTCCCAAAGATTCTGTATCAGTTATTTTCAGTGGGTATAATAGGGACATTTTTCAACAGGTTTTCCATGGGGTGCTTTGTGCCTGTGTTGTACTACACAACCAAAAGGAGATGGATCATCCTTAGAGGTCCTGTGTTGCAAGATGCTGGGGGCACGCCAGTATTTTTCAGGATAAGATATGTGTTAACACTGGACGTAGCATTATTTTTAAAATCTCACAATTTGTTCTCCATGCTGCTAGAGGATTGTTTTAAAAACATGTCATCGAGACATTGTTTCAGTTTATCAGTTTTAAACATTTGCCTTTGAACACGTGGATCATTTTGAGTTGTGTAACTTGCAGTCAACCATGTTCCTTGTTTTCTGGCAGGAATGGGCACACGTAATGGCACCGACAAAGATGCTGGAGATCTTGCTAAGAGTTTTAGAAACTTAGGGTTTGAGGTTTTTACATACAATGACCGAAGCCGTGATGATATGGAAAAATTACTGAAGCAAGGTAAAAATTCAGAATAATTTAGAGGGGAGGGGAACAGACCTTTGGAAGTCACTGAATCTACTCCCTGCTCACCTGTAGCAGGTTAAAGTGGAGCAGATTGCTTAGGCCACACACACAATATTCTATATGGAAGTATTTATTTTCTGGATGGACGGGGCTTGATTTCCCACCTCATGCCCCAGCATCAGTTCAAAAGTGCACGGTGTTCTTGTGAAGCACTTGTGCTGTGTGTTTGGTGAAGAGCCTTGTCATACTAGATAAGGAGTTCAGCCCATTGATTCCAGTGAGCTGAACTCAGAGTCAAGTGGAGGGTGCATCCATGAACTCAAGGTACTCATCACATTGTAAAAGATGATCCACTCCTTCTTTTGCCTGACAGTATAGCCCAATGTGTATTTAGCCTCAGAAAAATGTGTTTGCTAAATGTAATTTCCATTTAAAACGTAGCTGCCGAGGAGAACCACAGTGATGCTGCCTGCTTTGCCTGTATCCTCTTAAGCCATGGGGAAGAAGGGCTCATCTATGGCACAGATGGACCCATGGCTATCAAGAGTCTGACTGCCCTGTTCAGAGGAGACAAGTGTAAAAGCCTTATAGGCAAACCCAAACTGTTTTTCATTCAGGTAATAACCCTAAGGTAAATACAGTATCCTACTGCTGCAGCAGGGAGAACACACTCTGTTGGTTGTCTGCCCTAGAAAAACCCTGTAGCTTGACTTATTGAGTGTTGCTGGAGGTTTTATGAAAAAAAAGGTGTTGAGAGAAGTTGTCTATGGGTGAAATTATTGTTTGTTTTTAAAAGATAATTTATATATGAGTTTCACAGGTGTAAAGAATATCATCATTGTAATTTTCGACAATGTTTCTCTTGGTAATATATGAACCTCAAAGCAGAAAGATAAACTCACCTTTGTGCAGACAAAGCTAAGGACAGTACCTGTTTTTCAATAGGAATAATACTGTCCATGTCTCTTTGAATTAAGGCTGTCTCTACAAATAACTGATAAAAGAAACATTTTTATTTTCCTCAGTAGCCTACTTTATATTGCATTTTTAAATTAGCATGTAATTAATTGTATATTAGTTAAACTTTTAAAAACAACTGTTTCAAACAGCATTAACTGAAATATCATGGGTCTGAATTCTCTTTTTTAAATAATACATAGTATTATTTACATGTAAGAGTTGCAGCAGATGTGGTTTTCCCTAGGCTATTCCTTCAATTAATCCTCCTCCTCAAAGCGAAAACTGTTTTAGACTCTTCATAGTACTAAAGTGATGTTTCTTCTAATTACACTTTTGGAATGGTTACTTTATAGACTTCGAAATTATCTTAATAAAGACAGCCATCCCTGTTATATAAGCCAGTCAGACTTGTTCTTTTGCAAGAGCTGTCAGTCAAAGCTCCTGATCAAGAGCTGAAAATTAGTCACCCAGACCATTGTCCCAGTGTTCCCTTTAGCTAAACCCATGATTAAGGGAAAATTAAGACTCAAAGAGATAAATGGAAAAATATCAAAAATGCAATATACTTGTAATGGGTGTTCAAACATTAGAACAGGTTGTCCACACTGTAGAGTCTCCACCTGTGGAGTCCACTGTCAAGAAATTGTCCAGAAGTCACACTGCACACGGTATTATGTAATAATTGAGTGTTGAGAATGACTCTAGACTGGTAAAATTAATCTTGGTTAGAATAAACCAACACTGACAAACAACTGAGATGCACAGCCTCAACACCTTTGCCTCCTCTGCTTACAGGAGGTATATTTTTGAAAAGGGTAAGCTAGTAACTTTATCACTGAACAATTAAATATCCCCTAGAATTGCATCTCTGCTTTTAATACATGCAAAGTACTGCTTAGAACCGAAGCCATTAAAAAATTTTGATGGACAATATCTGTTTAATTGTTATAATGCCTTGTTTCTGCTTATTGGAAACATTCTCTGCTTTCAGGCCTGCAGAGGCTCTGAATTTGATGAAGGTATACAGACTGACTCTGGACCTGCCAATGACACCCTGGAGACAGATGCCAACCCGAGATACAAAATCCCAGTAGAAGCAGATTTTCTGTTTGCTTATTCCACAGTGCCAGGTAAGGAAAAGAGGGTCAGGATGGGGGTAGAAGGCTGAAAAATCCATAGGGGCTGGACTGGAGATAGACCCTCAGTGATGATACACTGATGGACGAAACACAAAGGCCAGTCTACACTGGGTATCCAACCCTTCATCACTGGCTGTAGAGGAAAAGGGAGATTACAGATGGCAGAGGCAGTACTATTTTCTGGGAATCCTGCCCTTCCATGTCCTGGTGTATTGAATGATGAGGGCAGTAATAGTTACAGTACAAAACTTACTCTCAGAAAGGAAACCTGTGTAATCTTACTTCTTGCGGATTCCCAAATGCCAAAATGTAGAATGGTACTTAAGTAGTGTGAGGTTTGGAGAGTTAACATACATTATCCTCAACTCTAAGGAAATAGGATATGTGGCACAACTGTTAAGAGTTCAGCTTTCTGTCTGTTCATTGTTAATCTTTGCCCAGAATATTCCACACAAAAAAGCAAATGTAACTCCATATATTTTCTTCCTTGTCTTTCCTGTCAGGTTATTACTCCTGGAGAAACCCTGGAAGAGGCTCCTGGTTTGTGCAGTCCTTGTGCTCTGTGCTAAATGAGCATGGAAAGCAGCTTGAGATCATGCAGATCCTCACTCGGGTCAACTACGTGGTGGCCACGAATTTCGAGTCCCAGTCTGACGATCCCCGCTTCAGTGAGAAGAAGCAGATTCCCTGCGTGGTCTCCATGCTCACTAAGGAACTGTACTTCTGAAAGTGCATTTTAATGCAGCCCATGGTGAAAGGTCAGGGTATGGTTTTGGGTGGAGATGTGTTTGTAAACAGGAGTAACACATTTTTAATAACAGAAATGTAATAAAACTAGATTGTTATGTTGTATAAGATGGGGTAACTGATGGATGGACAATATGCAATACTTTAAAGAAGCTGTGGGCCAGCCTGACAGTTACTACTAATTATTGTATCTTGGTTTCCTTTAGTGTGACTGTCATGATTTATGGCTGCTGAAGATGTTATGAGTCAGCTACCTGACCCATAAAGTTTATTCCCAGAAAGCAGATTGAAATTAAGAATAAAACAAAAATCTTGAGACTCCTTCTCATTCACTGCTATCTCATGGAACCATAACCTCCTTGGAAATTTCCAAAGACCATCATATTATGGGTATGTCCAGTAATAAAACAGTTTGTAGCTATTTAAAAGGGTGTTTCTTAGTCTAATATATTAATTTCCTTTTAATGAACATTATTAATGAAGGCTAATGGTTGCTCTGCGCTCAATCTGGAAGTCAGTTTACCTAGACATCATTCTAGCATAAGATGAATGTATAAAAATTAGTACTTTAGATTATTTACCTGAAAACTACAGAAATGTAACAAATCAAACAATGACAATTAAAATCTTTGTAAAGAATTGGCAAATTTTACTTGGATGATACCATATTAAAGTGCCATTGTAAAGATATTTTGCCTTACAAATGACAGTTGACTGAGAGAACAATCTGAAATGGTGGTATTGCAGTTCTTCTGCTTGCAGAAATAAAAATGTCTGCTTGATTCAGAACTTTTGAACCATAAGAAAATGACAAGGGTTTATTATAAAACATTAAAATTTAATGTTGAAAAGGTAGAATTATGTGTTCTAGTAACAATGGATGTTTAGATTTAACTTGTAGTTGTGAGGAGTTTTGCTAAAACTGGAAATGCTTACTTGAATCAGAAACCAGAAGTGCCTTCTTAGTTACTGTACGGTCTTGATTTTGTGTTTTAGAGTTATGTTGGTGATGTTTATATTTCTACTTTTTATATTCACTTTAGTTGGTAGCTAGGTCAAAAAAATAAGTTTAATTATTTGGTTAAACTGATAAAGAATTAGTTGTTCACCCTTTTCCCAGTTAATGTACTCTCCTTGCAATCTTCTGAGAAAATAAGTGCATGGTATTAAAGCCAAGTTACCAAATTGTTAGGTTTATTTTCTTACAAATACTGTGACATAATGAGATATATATATTTTTTTTCATAAGTCAAATTTACAGTTGCTTGAATTAAATAAATGGTGCTTTATGGATATATTGAGCATGATATCAATAAAGACCTTTTCTAAAAAATTTCCTTTGTTTATCTGCATGTTTATGACTTGATCTGGTAAAAACCAACCAAGATGTATCCCAGTCCCTGTCTGTTTAAGGAGTGCAGGTGGTCTCTGGCATCTTTTCAGGAGGACCTTTACAGTGTCAGTGGAAAAGTGGATTATAAAAGTAATTTGGCATTGGGTGACTTGGGTTGGACAGGCCACGTCCTCTCCTGGAGTAAACCAGAGTTAATGGAAGTATTTTATTGGAAACATTGTGTTCTACCAGTGCTTAATCTTGCCCTTTAGTGCAGTGCTCTAGCAGTGCATCTGAAAGTGTTCTCCCTGTTGCTTCTGCCAAACAGCTCCATCTTAAGCTACTTTCTGTCATTAAAGATATTCCTGGTTTACCATGGCCAGCCAACATTTTAGTATTTGTTACTTCTCTGGAAGCTCTTTATAATTCATGAGTGTTTATTTGCTTGAAGTTTAGCCTGTTTTTAAATTTCCATGAACGATATTTCCTCGTCTCCAGAACTATCCTTCAGGCCAGTTCTAATATATGAGATACAGAAAGACCAGCATAAAATACCAGAATACACTGCCAGAGAGGAAAGTAACATGGAAAGATTAACTTAGAGCTTCAGAAACGAAGGAGAGAAAAAGATCCTGTTGTGTCAGGACCAGGATCACTGCTAGATTAGCATTACTTTAGATCATGTCCAGAAAAAATTAATTTTATTTCAAAAGAAAATTGTGTGCCAACAGACATCACCCCTGAGCAGTGATACTGCCATAGCTGAGAGCTGTGCCAGCCCATGAGCCTGAAGGAGCCCACTCTGAGTGAGGAAGCTTGACCCTTTCACTTGACAGAGCCAGGATGCTGAATAGTGATTTAAAAGCTGCAGGATGTTCTAGCTTTTTTCCCTGATCAAATTTATGACTATTTTTTAAATCAGAAATCAATTCCTTTGCCATCTGCAGGATTAGCCAGATGGTTTAGTGTGTAAATCCACAAATTTTGTTATTGACACACTGAATGTTTCTGGAGAATCTCAAAAATTCACTTACAGCCAAGACTAACACTGAAATTACCTTGTCATGACATAGGCAGCATAAGAAATCCTGATTCACCATTGCATGTTTAACTAAATGCTGTTTAAATCTGAAGTTGGTTTCAGCTTATGGCACTTTTATGATCTTTTAGGGTTCTCAGTGTTGCTTTATATTCCAGCCATGGGTGGATATTGTGCTTCAGAAACAGCTTGGGAAACGAAGGGACTGTTCAGAAAGCTGAACCAACAAAACCACACTGTCTCCAGGCTTTTTTTTCTGTATAGGAGACATTCATCACTACCTCAAATGTGCATATTTTTCATTGCTTCTAAGTGAATATTAATCTTCTGGATTTCCCCTTTCCAAAGAAGTCTTTAGTTTGTTTCCCATGCAGAAAGAGGAATTTCCTTGTGGGTCATATTTCAGGGTGTTTGTATTTATACATGGACTATAAGAGGGCAGTCACCCTGCAGGACAAGGACACATCATGTTTTGCTGCAGGAGGCATTACAGGAAATCTGGATTTACTTGAGGGTGTATTTCTCTAAAACCTTCTTCACCATGAAGACATTTTGCTTGTAAGTATTAACACAGTTTGTTTTCCTTATCTTGGAAATTTTTGAAGTTTTATAACAGCTTTCATTGTAATGATTTGAGGCATTTTATTTGCGTTTTGACTGAAGTGTCTCATTGCATTTCAAAAGATTTGAAGCAATCAAATCCCTTAATGCCTGGCATACAAAAATCTGGGGGGGTATAATCATGGATTTGGCATTTTCTGTTTTGAATTAGACATAACCTGTTTACAATGTCTCTTACTGTTGAAATGACAATTAAATATAACAATTAAAAACTTTTTTTCCAAAAGGCAGAGGGAGGTAGCACAACTAATCTCATGGGAATTTGTCTTCCCACTTGCAAATCTTGACTTTTACTGACATCCTGAAGAGACTTTTATCCTGTCAGAGACTCTTGGAACGTTGTTTTGTAGTAATTGCATCGTTTGCCAGTTGAGGTGACTGTCAGTCACATTGAGCAGAACAATATATTGCCTTTCATTGCAACCCCAGGTGTGTGCCCCTACTATTGACTTTGTGTACAGTCATTTTTAGTTTTGGAAGTTGCTTTTTTGTCCTTTTATTTTTTCTGGTAGGCAACAGATGAAAACTCTAGAAGCAAATTTTATAACTATTTATCACGGCATTAGTACTACAAATCTTTCTCCCCAAAAGGAGAAAAAATGCAAAGGTTTCCCTGAAAAAAACTCAAAAAAGTACAGACAGAAATGTGCAGAAACCTCTGATGGACCTAACTTTGCAGTGGGTCATTCCCATTTACAGCCTAGAACAGGAGGAATGAAAGTCTATAACTTTAGTTGTGTCTCAGGGGTAAAATTCCATGTGTAACCCACCCCATTCTTGACCACCCTCCTCCTGCCTGTACCATGTTTACTTTTGGCACCATGGAGTAAACCACCAAAGAAACAGAAACGGAGGAAAGCCCTTAAATCTCTCACTGCAGCCAGGGTTCTCAGTAAAGAACCAGAGAGAAGCACTTGTAACCCTTCAGATTTTCCCAGGAGAGGCTCTGTGTAACCTCCTTGTAGGTAAAACAACTTCCAGCCAAGATTTGGTTTTGCAGGGAGTGAGAGTTTTGAGGTAAGGCAAAGAGAAACTTTTGAAAAGGCATTGTATTAATAGGACAAATTTGCAAATTCTTGAAATTGCTGTAGTATTATAACTGTATTTTCTATGCATATTTTACACTCTTTAGACCAAGTTATGCCAATTTTATACAGGACTGGCAAAGCAGTGTTAGAAACATACATGGATGAAGTATTCTTAAGTTACAGGTGGTGTGACTAGTGCAAAAGAAAGAGCCAAATGAAGTTCCCTTGACAGCTTTCATCCCTTCTAGGCAAATCATCTTTTTGGCCTATAAAAATGGATAATATTTGTTATTTGTAATTTTGTGATAGTATTATAAAATAACAAATATAGCATATAGTGTATCATTTAATATGATACAATGTTTTATAAATATATTTAAATTAATTGTTATTATGGCTATTTTATGTATTTTGATCATCAGTATGAAAATTAACAGTTGTAAGATTTTTGTTATTTTCTCAACAGCAATTGTGTGTGCAATGAAATGCTGCTCAGCAGAAAGCCAACTGAAAGGAATTAGTTTCAACATTTTTGCTCTTTTTGTTATGTGGGTGGAAGACACAATCAGGATGGCTTCTACAAATAAAAGAAATTCTGCAGGTACAAAATTTCTCCTACTAAAATAAGTCAGTAGTAAAGCTGTGAGATGATCTATCCTTAGCTGAATGCCATCTATGAATTTCTTTAGGGGTACATTTCAGATCAATAATTATGAAGCAAAATAAGACCAGACCCCAAGAGTTAAATTAGATCTTAAATAAGACAGCAGCTCATGATATCTTCTGAGCCTCTACATTTTCACTACCTTTACTTTACAGTCTGGGCCAGTTGTCAGCATTAACATCAGAGATGCAGGACCTGGCTCTATATTTTATAGTCTTGATTTGTGTTTGTCTTATGGCCATTTAAGCACAGAAGCCCAGTGCTAAGCAACAATTTCCAGTTCAAAGAGGTCTTTTTAAAAAGATTAATTGGCAGCAAGTTAAGTAATGGTGCTGTTCATTTCTCTTTGATTAGTGAGAATTCAAAATACATTTTGCCCTGAAGGTGGAGTCTGCAAGCATGGATTCCTCATCAAATCCCCACCTCTTCAACTTCTCAGCTCACAGGTATACTAGAACAGATTAGTCATATTTCAGCAATCCCTCATACTTGCTATCCTGAATTTTAATGAGAGACAAATTGCTTTCTCTTTGGCAGAATTCCTGGAAAAGGCGTCTTTTTGTCCTGTCCAAATCCAGCAGAGGGAATTACATCCTGAAGTATTTAAAAGGCCAACACATAAAAGGCTCCATAGCTGTTGATCAGTATGTAGCTCAAGTGCATCATCTTTTTTATTTTAAGTCATGTATCAGCACTCTTCAGTGGCCACTGACTGAACAAGCATTTGTTCCTGACTGAACAAGTCAGGATTAGGTTCCTGACTCAAACCCAGTGAAGTCCACAGAGGAGTCCCTTGGGATTTGTGGGCTTTGGGTGCAACTATGATATATGTAGAAGTGAAAATCCTGAATTGCTTTATTTTAATTTACTTTGTGTGAGTGATTGCTGTGATGTAGCTGCCAGTGAGGTACCTGGCTTGGCTCCACGCTCCCACAGGCTGTGCTCCTGCAGTACTGCACATTTTACCTCCTGTGAGGACAGTGCTATCCATTCATTCACATCTGAATAAGGACAGGCTGTGCCACTCTCAACCATGGCACACACCCTTTCGCACCTTACAGATTCACAAAGTGCTTTGCAGCTTTGTGCAAAGGTCTCCTGACTTTCTCATAGCCCTTTGGGCTGATTATGGTTGCTCTCTGCTTCTCATTCTGCCGAGAAATTGCTTGGCTTATTTGGGTTGGTGATTTCCTTCCTGTCAGCACAGTGCCTGCTGCAGCAAGACTGAGTGTCACTGGCTTTGGGCTGGCAACCTTTACCATGTCCTACCATGTGGTATGAGATATGTGCAAGGGAAACAGAAACTTAATGGAAAATGTAAATATTTTCCTGTCAGATCTAGAGGTTAATACTCCAGGCTCCCTGAACTGTTAGGTATGGAGGTCACTCACCACATTGCTGTTGTGTTTCTTCCATTAAAAGGATTTACACTGTGAAGTTTTCAAAATACAGCAGCTTGCTCAGTGGTTTGTGGTTACATTATTACCATAATTATTGTTGCTATTACCTTTATTAATTTGGCTTCTTGGAAGTTAATGGAAGTAGTGCTCCAAGTGCTTCAAGTATCCATTAGGAGTACTTCTGTTCCTCTTCCCCTCCATTAAAACTCTATTAATATACAATTAGTTTCAAATCAAATATATTGTTTTCTAGTGGTTAAAAAACTTCCACAAGAAATTTTTCTTACTATTGTTTCTTTTCAAGATTCTGAATTAAACCAAAAGCCCCTTTTTCCAAAATTGAGGATCCATAGTCTGGGCACTTTGCAAAAGTTAATTTTATATTTTTACCTGGAGATTTTCTTCATTGAAAGACCATCTCTTTTGAAAGTGTGTGTTTATTTTCTGGAGCACTTTTTTATTTTCCTGTGGAAAAATGTTTAACTTTTCCCTTGCAGATCTTATCATATTATTCTGTGCTCAGAGTAAAATATGGACATGCACACATATATGTGTGTCTCTGTTTGTTTGTACCTGTGTAGAGTTATATAGGATGCTTTGTATGGTTATCTTCACAGAATCATAAGTACTGAAGTTGGTATAAGTAATGCTGAAATTATGGGAACGGTGAGGAAGATGTTTAAATGCCTTCCTGAGCAGGTGATGTCCATCAGCACTGGGAACAGATGTTACTACCTCATTGGGAACAGCAGGTGGGCATAGCAAGATGTGCAGAAGCGGTGGCAGTGCTGTGAAACTAATGTACCACCCTCCCCAGGGCAGGGTCCTGCTCCTTCCCAGCCACCCCCTGCCCTTCTGTCTCAGCTACTGATGGCACAGCTCTGGGATGAGGTGATTCAGCTGCCTGATCCAATGGAAAATAGCTTTTTTCTATGGCATTTCCTGCCCTTACTTATGGCTGGATAAATTTTTTGCTGGTTCAGGCAGGTGAGCTCACCTTCCCTGCGCTACACAGTCACAGCGTGCAGCACGTGAAAGCAGCAGGGGCACAGGGCTGGGAGTGGGGATGGCAGTGACAGTGCCATTTCAGACCATGCTGGTTAGGGGACAAGAAAGAGCAGAGACCTTTGCCTTCTCATACAGCAGCTCCTGGCAGTTAGAAAAGGTTCTGCTCCTCATGGATAAACCACAGGGAATAATATTGCCTGAAAACAAGATTATTAATCAAGGGAAGCAGACTGTAGGCAAAACAGCTCCCAGAAGCACCAACTGGGGCGTTTGCTGCAGCAGGGTGGTGCAGTCCGTGTTTTTTCAGGCTAGAATTGAGTCCTGAACAGGGTCAGAATCTTTATTTGGAGGTGATCAGCCAAAGCTGAGGTGAGGGTGGAGGATGTTTGTCACAGTGCTGCTGTACTGCTGGTTCCCAGCATCTGCTCTTCAGTTTCCCAGTCACGAGCCTGTCAGGGGAATTTTTGCCTTTTTGCAGAAGAGCAGCTGATGTGTGAAATTCTGATAAGAAGAAAAACACATACCTGACTGCTACTTGAGCGTGCCACCCAGTGCCTTCCCCTGGGGCGCGGCTCCCACAGCCCACACTCAGTGGGAAGCATTCCAGAATTAATCCAACTAAATCCACTGCAAGCATGGAAAACAGCTTCAAACGTCCTTTCACGGCATGTTTCTCATCCTGATGGCCCAAATCCATTCCCAAGCCTTGTTAGCTCTCTGAGTCAGACTTTGCCATCTGGCTGTGACCACACAAGCACCCTTTCCTGAAAGGCAGGAGAAGGGTTTTCCCCTTGATCTCAGGGATTTTTCTTTTGGGCCCCCACAGGAAGAAGTAGGTAGCTCTTGTTTGTTACCTGTCAGTAAGTTTTCCTTCCTCTTGTTCCAATTCAGGCAGGAAATAGAGGACTGGGTCACTCTGATATCTTCAATCTGCAGGGAGGACAAAAGAAGTGGATGCTGCCCTCAGGTGACATGTTACTGTACTTTATTTTAGAAGAAGCAGACATTTCTTTCTTTCATTACAAAACCATGCAAAGGAATTTTCCTGATCTTTGCCTTGCAAGTTGTGTCTGACCTTGGTTATTCAGAAATTCATTTTCATATAAATTCCTGTACCCTGGCTTTATGCATCAAGCAGGCATTGCACAATCTGTCTGCACTGGGATTGATTTTTTTTTTTTTAAAAAAAGTCTCTTTGAAGAGTAAGCCATATGGAAATGAGGGAAGATTGATATTATGCTGCAATGAACCACACCTTGGAGGCATCAGAGTGAAAATGTGTGTTAGACTTAGTGGGTGCATTTTGGCTATATTTACATGTTGTTTTACATCAGTCTGCCAATGTTATAAATCAGCTCTGGTAGGTCAAGCTCAGGCCCAAATTTCTGCACTTTGTCAGCCAGCCAGGCTCACCAGTTCAGACTCAGCACTCACATCCCTGCAGCTTCCAGACAGCTCAAAAGGCAAGCAGGGAAAATTTATGTCTGCCTGGAAAATGCCATGCAGACAACGCCTGAGCCATTAGAAATGAAGTTTGCTCTAGTGAAATGTGTCAGTACATTTTTGCCCACACCCAACAGGTGCCTGTTTTCTTTTACTGCTTTTCCCTTATTTCTAGAATCGAGATCTTACTAATCCAGAAGTCAGAAGCCGGCCTTCCTCTTTGCCACTGTTCTTAAATTCTGTAGATATGACCAACTTTCCAGACAGGCAAAGCTACCAGAAGGTAAACAAATTAACCATCCTAAATAACAAGTCTGTGCCTAGGCATGACTGTGAAGTTTCTTTTGTATAGCTTTTTTTTTCTACCAAAAGTTGTTCAGAGTTTCTGCAGTGGGTACTGGGTGCTCTGTTCTGGTGGGCTTCCTGAGGAGGACCTGGATGGTAACACCACAGAGTCCCCACAAGGGAAATAGTTTTGGGGAAAGTCTGCATGTAATGAGAGACAGTCCTCACTGGTTGTCTCAACTGACCAGCAAATGTTAGTGGACATTAAATAAACTCCTCAAGATTTGCTTTGACATGCCTTGGCAGAGGCATGTGATGACTGTTTTGGCAGCTGCTAGCCGCATTCCTCCTGATTTGTGATTGTGCTTTTATTTATCTCTCTCTTTTTAGGCTGTAAAGCTTAGAAGAGAGCTCATATCCAGTTCCTCTCTGCCTTTCAGGCTTTCCCCTCAATGTTTAAATAGAACAGGAACACATTGCTGCTGTCCCACAGCAATTGCAGTCCAGGTATCAGGGTGAAATAGCAGCCAAGGAATTGCTGGGTTTCTTAGTCACAAAGCTCTGTGCAAATGAGAGGAAGCTGAATGTGGGTCAAACACCTCCATTGTATCTTTATGAGCAGTCAACTTTTTTTCCTTTGTGTACAGGAGAATGGTTCCTCAGAAGACAAGAACAGGCCTTATTCAGATCCTGGCCCCCATCAGGCTCAGTGTGACTCACCAAGAGGAGTTTTTCCAAGCCTGGTGAGCAGAACAAATCAAACAGCTCTTGCCTTGTTCTGTCTGCAGAAGTGAATGTTGGCTTTTATCTCACCTGGGTATTTGTGACTATAGATTATCCACCTACTTTCCTAGCACATCGAGTTGACTTCCACTATGAAAGTTTCCTAAAGATTTTTTCTATTTTCTTGTTTACCGTTGAAAATTATTTCCTAAAAACTTGGTTGAAATACCTGTGTTTGTTTAGGGGTTTTGGAGTCAGAGCCTCAGAGTTTCTGTGGCAGCTTTCACAAACTTGATGAAGAAAGCTCTGCATTTGCACTGACTGATGATTTGTCCCTCCCTGCACATTTCTCAGCTGTGCCACAGTTGTTCCTAAATGCTTTATTTCTTCAGCCTTTGCCAGTAGCAATCGAGTCTGTAACTAAATTACAGAACAAGAGCTTGTTAAATTGAGGCACATCTTAGAACTGACCTTCTGTCAGCATTAATATGTCTTCAAGTAATTTCACTTCCATATCTAGTGGGAGTGATTTGGAAAGATAAAAAGATGAATGTTATCTTGTATTACTGGCTAAGTGTTGTGACCTGAACTAGTGCCTGCAGCAGTTTTCCTCTGCCGTGGATTGCTGCCTTTGCAGCAGAGTCAAGAGGACAGAAGGCACAACCAAGGCTCTACCACACCACTCTGAAGCTTAAACACATCTTTACTGACATTTTATGCATTGAACTATGACCTGGAGTGGCTGAGATGCAGGGCAAAGAATCTGTTCTGCTATCACAGCTAACAGGGTGGTAAATCACATGCTGCAATCTCAGTCCTTGTATATAGGTTGACAGCAAGCATGAGATAATACAGCTAAATTTAGGGGAAAGAAGTGAATAGTTGAAACTACATTGCAATGCTCATGGGCAATCATACAGCTCATACTGCAACTTTATAAAGTTGCAGTAATTCAATTGTGAGTCTGAGCTCTGAAATGCACCGAGTTAACCCTTGGTCTGATTTTAACCAGTCCTGCTCTGGGTGTATGTCAAGAATTTGTTTGTGTCTCTTCCTTGTGCATACCTTTTCTGTCTTATTCATTAATTCTTCTCATACTTACGATGCCTTTGAGAGCAGGTATTATATGCAGCTGTTCAGGCTAGGACAGGCTGACCATGAGGGTTCAAAGATAAGGAATTTGGATTTTAGCTTTTTAGCCAGAAGCACAGGGAATAGCACAGGGCTCATGTTTCTGTTTTGGCATATGTGAAAATAAATAACTTCGCTGTATAGAGAACAAGAAACAACAAGGTTTGTTCATTGGATAAAAATATTTCTCTTGCCTCATAAGTCTAACATCTGCTAACATCTCCAGAGCTATTCTCTGCTCAGTGACGTGTAGACAGCTGACTTCCTAACTAATCTCTTGTATTTACTTCCTTTTAGCAGTGTGACTCCTCATTTCAAGCATCTGATGTGTTTTGCTTTTTACTGGTGGTTCCCTCATCCAGGCCCAGATCCTGAAAACTCTTTGTTCAGTAGCTGTCACTCATGCAAACAGGATTCTCCATGTCAGTCAGTCTAGTCGTGCTGGCAGGGACCCTGGAGGCAACTGGGGACCTGGCTCCTTCTCAACCCCCCTTTTGGAGCTACCAAACCTGGTCTGATTCAGCAATTCAGTATCAGCTATTTTGATACAGGGCTTTCAACATCTGAATACATCAAAATTAGGAGCCCTGCCTTGCATCACCCTGTGCTGTGCATTACTGTGTTGCAGGGCACCATTGGGATCTGTTACACACCTGGGTTTTTCAAAGAGGGATTCCTCCCTCTAAGGGCAACACATAATATTCCTTAAGGAGCTTATAGGTAACAATGTCTCAGTTCTTCTCCAGGTGTCACTTCTATCTTTTGCTACAGCTGGTTTTCTCCATAGTCCACCTGCTCTCCAATGTAAATCCATATTATGGTTCAACAGACACTTGAAGTTTCTCCTGATTCCCATTGCATGAGTTGATCTTAATGCCATCTATACTAGTAAGGAAAAAAAAAATGCAATAATTATCCCTAATTAATATTCATTTCCAGTTTCTTCTTGTTACATGCAAAAAGTAATTAGTTTAATTTACTTTACCTTGAAAACAGTAATATATTCGTGGCATATTTAGCAATTATTAAAATGATCACCATGGAAACCAAGGATGTAAGTGCAGAGATAAAAAACAGTTGCATCACAAACATGGCTCAGAGAATTGAACTGGGAGGCAGCTAAATACTAATTACCATACTCTTCACTATAGTGAAGTCAACAAGGAGACATAAAAATAAATAATTTCTCTTTGCGACTTGAAAAGGTAAACTTGGTGGAGGGATTAATTTCTCCTTGGCGTACCAAATTGCCTCAAACTTAATGTTTCAGATATTTATGAAGGCAGAATATCACCCAGGACACAAAGGATTCTATGTGAGAGCTCCAGTCTTCTGTGGTATCTTTTTCTTCACAGAGAAGTATGAGACAATAAATTTCTCATTACTTAGGGAAATCCCAAATTCATTCTTTATTTGATAGCAGTTAAAAGCTTCTCAAAAAGTACCAATATATCCCAATTCATCCCTATATTTTCTACAGATTTTCTTCCTAATGTAAGGACTTCAGAACTGGAGGCAAAAAGAAAATCTTTTCCACACAAGTGATCCTAAATTCATGCAGATTCAGACACAAAGTGTTTAGAACCCTTGGTTTTTAAACAAAATAATAGGTTGTGATATGAAATCAATTGCAACAGCCTGGTTACCACTAATCCATCTATGGAAAATACTAATATCAGTGGCTGGTTTTTCCTGTGTGCATTGAATTTCAAAGATACAGACAGTACAGATACAGAAACCTTGTTTCTAAAATAGGCTGGCTCTGAGCATCTCTCACTTGAAGGAGAAATGTATCTCACCATGTTTTCTGTGAATATTTTCTGATTCTGTTACTTCTCCACAGAAAAGAAAAATGCATGCTAATCTGTAAAACTGAGCCTGTTAAATACAAATCCATTCTTTCAGCAGGATAAAATTCTGGGAAGTGAGGAAAATCTGCCATTGTCAGATCCAGAGGAAAACATCAAAAAGGACGAAGAAGATTATTACCAAACTCCCAGCAACGTTTTAGCAAAGGTAGTTTATCAGCTGTGAGTTCTGCTGGTCTGTTAACAGCTCCAAGGACACAGGAGACATTTAATGAGCCAAAGAGGAACTGGTAGAAGGAACCACTTGTACCTTGCAAAAGGAATACATAGATAAAGCAATAGAGCTTTCATTTATACAAGAAAAAAATATGCTAGACTCACTCAAAGGATCATCCTGGTGCAAAGTGGCATTTTGACAAAAACATTGCTGATTTTGTTGAAGTTCCCCAAATTGACTGTTTCATTGTAAATGGTTTTTGCCTATTGTATAATGGGATTAGTTAGTTTTATTTCTGAAAGTGGAAACTTCATTTAGAAAATGTAACAGTACATTAGTTTAATATATTTTGAAGTGTAATTCTGTTGAAGCACCAGCAAGCTGCATAAAAGCAGTACTTTTAAAACACTGCAGTACATTTTGGTATCTGCATTTCACTGTGAAACAAGGCAGCAGGAGAAATCACGCTGTTAATTTTATACAAATTTTGACATCCAATTTGGGAGGCTAATTTCTCTAGACTTCCCATGCAATTAGTGGTCAGGAGAAGATAAGTGGTCAGCTTTCTGCAGAAGTCACAGACTGTACATCTGACTAAAGGACATTAACAATGGTAATGTGGTCATATAATCTAAGGGCTCTAAGTCAAGCACACCCAAAGAATAAGTCCCCATTTTCCAGCCTGCTGAAATTAAAAGGCAACAATTTCTTTTTTCTTTTTTTTTTTGTGGTAGTGCTTCAGAATATAGCTGGTCATGTCCCAGTCTGGCAGTGCCAATCATTCCAGCATTAACTTTTAAGTTTCAAGCACCTTTCTAGCTTCCATTTTGTGGGAACTGACTGATTTGAGGAAACCCAGGCTATATTAGTCAATATGTTTACACAGCATGAGCAATGAACAAAATAAGGAAATTAATGGGGGTTTCTTCTGTAGGCAGGGAAATGTCATTAATGTCTTATATTGCTGTGTGTTTCTGACAGTGCACTGCTGAAGTATCAAAGCCTGACCTTACAGCTGAGTCTGATGTCCCTGTGCAAGAGAAGCCAGTGCAGAGCAACCCAGTAAAGGAGAACATTTATATGTCAATGAAATCACTGTAAGTTGCAACTTCATTAAGGTTTTGGAAATTAAAAGCGACATAGCAATAGAGATAGAACTGACATCTCTGCTATTTGCATAACAAGATCTAGAGGCTGCATCTTGTTTGAATGAGTCATTGTTGGGTCTCAGTTCACAAAGTTCAGCACTCCTGGGAACACTGGAGTCAAATTCAAACTCATCAACACGAAATTTAAGCTCACACTGCAGGCTCCTGCACTGACATATCCTGTTACACAGATTATACAATGCAGCACCTCTTGTTGACTCATACTTTTTCACAACAGCTCGCCACTTTACTGAGTCACTGCAGCCAGACTCCAACAACCTTTCAGACAGG
Organism: Cyanistes caeruleus; assembly: GCF_971803275.1. Taxonomy (NCBI): domain Eukaryota; kingdom Metazoa; phylum Chordata; class Aves; order Passeriformes; family Paridae; genus Cyanistes; species Cyanistes caeruleus. The sequence continues at coordinate 8,264,059 of NC_141708.1, read as the reverse complement.
TGCTCTCCAAAACAGGCAGCGTTATCTAGAGGTTAAAAGAGAAAGGTAAAGATGGGGCATTAGCTCCCAGCTTTTCCATTAAGAAGTTATGTGAGTTTCATTTTGCCATCCAGAGAACGTCTCTGTTGCTGTGTGTTTTGAAGGTGCAGTGTTTGCCACGTCACAAAGAAAGACCTGAACTTTGTGTCAGGGTTGTAGGGCCATAAGGAAATTTTACAGCCTCCACAATATAGCACTGAATACTGAAGAGAATTGTGCCTGCAGGGCAAAGCTCCTCCTGAGCCAGAGCAGTGGTCAGTAGCTATTAGCTGTGGCTGTAGCTACAGACAGATCTTGGGCCACATGGAGAGAGGCAGCTGGAAATGCAGACCCACTAACCAGTCAATCCCAATAGATTAATTCTAGCTTGTCTGCATCTTTGGGAGCCCCCAGAGGGAATTACTATAAAAACCTCTCAAGGTTATGCCATCTGAGTTAAATACACCAAGAGCAGCTTTTGCTACTAACCCCAGTCTTGTTTGGGGCACAATGGGGAGTCAGCTCCAGGCAATAAAAGGCTTATCAAATAAAATTAAAATGAGTTCAAGTAGTTCTGAGTTATCACATCTCCCAAGGGACAGCTTTACATCCTTGCAGACCCCAGTACAGCCAAGGCCAGCAATCTGTACTCAGTTTCTTTGTCAAGGCATGCTGTTAGCTGAAATGTTTCCAGGCTTAATAAATAGTTTTTGCATACTGAAAACGTTTATTTTGAGATTTATGGTCCATTTTTAGAAGAGCTGTTTATTTTACTTAGATTTTATTTTGTCCACTGGATATTCTACAAGAACTTGTTATTCTTTGCTTTATCGAGGGCTGCTTGATCCAGCTTCAAACACAGCAAGAGTGCCCGGAATTGTCAAACCCCTTAATTTTTTATCATCATTCCTCTTTAGTAAGCTGCTGGATGAGAGATGCCAGCTCACGTGCAGACATGATGGCCTCCCATCCCCTCCCATGAACAACAGTGCATGTCCAAGAGACTTGGAAGCAGACAAAGACTCAAAATTCCCAGAGAGCAGCGCCAGCCTGCAGCCACCCCTCCAGAGAAGGCAAAGCTCATTACCCCTCTCAGTGGTTCACCTGTCTATACTGCTCAGGTAAGTGTCTTCTCCAGCTGGTTGCAGAGGAGACAGATGTGTTCATGGGTTTCACCTTGCCACACCTGTCAGCGTGCCAGAGACACCTGGATGATGCTCTTAGTCACAACATTTAGTTTTAGGGAGTCTGCAAGGAGCAGGGAGTTGGACTCAATAATCCTTATGGATCCCTTCCAATCTGAGCTGTTCTGTGATTCTGTTTTTCTCTCACAGCCAAGTTACAGATGAGATGCAGCTGCAGAAATTGGATATTTTCGTACCCCTGGCTGATATTAGCAATTACCTAAAACTTACTGAAGCAGCAGGACGAATATGGTAAGTCTGGATGTCTTGTGACAGTGCCTGTGAGATGAGACTAAGTGACAGGCACAGAAGTGTTTGACTATAGACAGAACATGGCAGGGGCAGTGCTTTTTGGCACTTCAGTGATTCCTTCTGCTCTCTCTGATTCTTGGTGTACTAGAGTTTGTGTTTCAAATGTTGTTGTAAAGGCCTCTGAAGAATCCAGCATGCTGTGTAATAATTAGTGATGGTTTCAACCAGAACCAGATCAAAAGGTCACAAAGTGACTGAATTTGTGTGTCATTTCCAGAGGGCAGCCCCATAAGTGCAGTCCTGTCCAGCCACTGCAGTGACTGGATATTCTGTATGTTTCCTTCATTGTCTGCCCTCCACAGCATTGCACAGTGGACAGGTCCCCACAGACTGGGCTGTTTGTTTAACCACGGAGACCACGTGGTGGCTGTGAATGATCTGCAGCCCCAAGGTGTGGAGGAGGCTTACTTCTTCATCAGCAGGTCCACAAGAAAGGAGGTGAGCTTGACTATCTCTGACTCAAAGGTATGCAGCCAAATGAGAAAGCAATTTCCCTTTTTGCATTTCAAGAGGCTCCATTCAAACCAGTTTACTCTGGTCTAAGTGTGGCATGAATAATTCCAGCACCAAATATCTGCTCAGCATCATTCTGATGTGGTGGGTGTCTCCTGTTCCTGAGCTATGTGGGGAGTGCAAGGCCAGCACTGCAGAGCTTGAGGAAGATTTTGAGCAAGACCAAGAGATGTTATTTGGCAAACATTAGCAAGAGTTACTTGGGATTTTTTTGCCTAATGCATATAAGTTGCAAGTTTTGAGAAATAAACCATCGCCTCCAGTAGATGTGTGGTTGCTTGTAGTGGTTTTGGGCATTGAGGGCAGAGCCCTGGACTCCTATGTCCTATTGCTTATTGAACACTACACATCTTGTGTGAGACTGTGTTTTTTGACATTCCTAAGAGTTCTTTAACCCAACTGTGATCTACGACATGTGTTCCTGAACTCATATTTTAATATTCAGGTTCATGACCCATATCCAAACACATTCATATTTGAATTCTGCTGAGAGGGTTGAGGTCAGGAGATGCTATTGCCATCTAAAGAAAGGAAAGCTAGTCTCAGCAAGGAAAAAAAAATACTCATCTCTCTTAACGGGGAATTTTTATTCAGCTAGTTCAAATACAAGTCAGATAGTTGCACAAATGTTGATCAGATATAACAAGCTATAAAAATGTCCTTTTTTTTTTTTCTTTTATAAGGTGAAACTCACTGTGTGTAGGATTCCGCATTCAGATATCTTCCATGCTAAAGGCTGCTCATGTTCCTGAAAAAAAAGACCTCAATGATTAAGTAAGTGCCAAAACTCAAGGGAAAAGATCAGGGAGGAGAAGGTGATATATGGTATATAGAGATAATCATCTTCTTGAGCTGCCAGACATCTTTTGTTGCTGAAGTACAAAGAACGGAGAATGCAGATTTCGTTTTATGTCCTCATAACTTATTTTGTGGCATGAATGGCATGTACTTGGTTTATATTTCATGTTGGCATGTATTTCTGTTACATGGAAGAAAATGAGGGTCAGATAATGACCTCTGTGCTGTGTATACTTTTCATTTCAGCAGAAAATACTAGTTTGTGCCTCTGCTCACCTCTTTACACTGAGTTACAATGATTTTTTACTGAACTCCTAATCAGTTAGAGGAGGACAATCAACCAGCATTTGGACTAAAACCGTGTTTTCCCTGGATTCCCCTTAGCTACAGAAAGGCTCAAGTGAGCGAAGAGCTGCAGTGTTGGAGGAAAGGCTGGTACATAAAATGTGTAGTAATTCAGTGGGGCCTGAATTTCTTTTTCAGTGAAAAAGGAATGAATGGATTTGGGAGAGAGAAGGGCTGGCCTGCTCTCTGAAGGAGCTCCTGGTAAACCACAGGCAGAAATGATGTATCTGAAGGCATGTGCTCTCCCCACAATGCAAACAGAGTTCATTGTTTATCATGGAGAAGGTTTTCATGCTACCAAGTAGTACCACAGGGATGTCACTGGTGCAGCAGAATTTCCAGAGCAAGTGCTTATATTTTTCCCAAACAAGGATATTTCCTGTAAATATTTATTTGTGTACATGCCTTCCTCGCATTGCTACCATAGAAACATGACCAATTTTCAACTGATAGCACACCTAAAGGAAATTGATAAGGAACTGCCTTCAGGAGTGCTCTGGTGGATGCCAAAAGGGAGCTTTTTCCTATCCTAGAGTGACCTCTGTTGCTTGCAGCACCATGGTGTGACATGGCAAAACACTGTATGTGTATGTAACACAGTGCCCTGTATGAAAATGGACACTTTGTGTGGGATTTTTTACACACACATATTGCTGTAAAATAGATAGTGTCAATATATAGTGATGTGGCAACAAACTGGGTTTGAGTACTGATAATTTTATCTTGCAAGATACAACCAAAATAAGTACTGGATTTAGCAGGCACAGGATTACTGATATTAAGAGATTTATATAAGCTTTGATTAAGGTGGATTTGGCTCAAAGGAGGTTTTTATTCAGCCTCCAACTGAATTAGGCCAAGTTGGCTACTACAGTAAGGAACTACACTCACTAAAAATCAGCATTGGTGCAACTTACTTCAGTAGTAAATTTGACAAATGTGCTGAACTTTAAAAAAAAATCATTATAGAATTTTATTCAGCTGAAGATGAAAACAGCATCATGTAACTTAAAATAGGCAAACACAAATATGTATATAATCTATTCAGACTCAGCTCCTGTTCAAAAGATTAATTTCCAGACGGAATGTTCCCACAGCCTGTCACTTCTGCTTTTGAGATAAGAGCGTTTGGGACACGCTTGTTTCTCAAGGTGGAAAGGATCACATTTTGATTTTTCTGTTTCAGTGGTGTTCAAAGGCCTGTTTGTGCTGAATTCTGCATAAATATAGAGGGAACTCCCAGTTCTGGAACTGCAGAGGCTGAAAATGGAAGAAAACACATTCCTTGGGAGCTCTTCTCCAAAGCTGCCATGGGAGTCCTTTGCTCTGCACTGCTGCTTTGAGCACAGCAAATCCATTTCTGCCTAAGGAGCCCCTGAGGGATGGAGTGGCTGTCACTATACAGCCCTTCTGCCAGCCCTGTAACTCTGGCAGTCTGCTAGGACAGTCCCCACAGCCTGAATCCTAAAATCACAGATCACCTACTTCAAGAACATCTACTGAGGATGTCATCCTCAGCCTTTCCTGGCCAAAGTTTGCCTGAGCACTGCTTCTGAATTTTGGAAAAGTAAAGTCCAAATTTTAGTTGGGACTCCAAGACTCATCCCTCTGTAAAATCAGGAAATCTTTTTCTAATATTTACCCTAGACAATTTTTTCAGAAATTTTTTTCTTGCCCTGTTTTCAGTGGGCATAGGGAATGTTTGGATTGCCCCTGTCTGCAGAGAAATCTTCATTATGGAAGGCATTTTTTCTACCTTCTCTTCTCCCTTCTCTTTTTCTTAGACCAAACATTCTGCATTCTTCCATCATTTTTCCAAATAGTTCCTGAAAATGGCCACATGACACTGAACTGTGAGACAAATGCTTTGTGTTTCCAGTTATGGATGAGCAAAGTGAGAAATTGAAATACAAAGAATTTCATCAAAAAGAAATCCAAAGACATGAAGCAATTTCCTAGAATTCCATAGAGAAACATTTCTCAGAAGAGGTGACTCAGTGAAGAAGATCCCCCATGGTGGTGGGAGAAGAGCCACCTGCATGGGACCTGCTGCTGAAGCAGATGTTGAGCACTGCATGCTGCACCTCTCAGCCGTGGAAGGATGCTACTTTTGGACAAAACCAGGATTTGGTTAGATATGTACAGAATAATTCCAGAATATTTTAGAGAACTGGGGTGTTACTTCTGTGCTTCAGTAAACAGTTACTGATGTGTTACTCCATAATTGATCATTATGTCAGTTTGCACAGTGCTAAATGCAGATAATTAATGTCACATATTGGCTGATTCATAACACTTACAGAGATACAATATGGAAATGACATTGGTACAGTAAATTCTGCTAGGGTGTGTGAAGTTGTCTGCCCACACATGATTAATAAATGTGCTAACACTTTACAACACATTGTATGCTGCAACATACCTCGTTTTCTCCTAACATGGCCCCTCCTTGTCCTGCAAAGATTACCTGTAACTTCTTCTGTAATCTGCAGCTGAGTCACTAGATAGCCCTTTTAAAAAAACCTACACTTAAATAAAGATTTAGGTTGTTTCCCTGGCTGTTAATTTGTGCACATTCCTATGCTACACTCAGTCATTAGTGGCTGCTAATATTTCCCCTTGGATTCCCAAGGATGAATCATGCTCTTTCTACTCTTGCATCTAGCTAGGAAGATGGCAATTGCCCAGGAGAAAAGCAAGTCCTGGAAGAGAGGGAAAGTAATGGTGAGGGAAGTCTCTATATTGATGTGAGGTCATTGAAGTTAAGAAAAATAAAAAGCCCATTGAACAGAAAGCACAAACCAGACCACACAACCTCCACACTTCCTCCCAAGGGCAACACTCCTGAGAACTGGGGTTGCAGTCATAAAGTGATCAAGAAAGCACAAGTCCTGCAAGAGAACAAGTCCAGCTGGGAAAGGTTATCTGTGCAATGTCCACCCTGAAACAAGCCAGAGACAAGCTCTGTGTAATGCTTAATTCTCTTATTAGAGTCCTTCCAGCCTGGGGGATTGGAGGGATATCTCTATATGTATTAGGGTTACCTAGGTAAATACCTGTTTCATAGGGATATCTAAATAGCCAGACATACTTCAGTGTGGTTGAAGAATTTCTGCAAAGGGATTCAAAGAGGAGCAACTGCAATAAAGGAGAGTGATGATACCCTGCACACTGCAGAGAGAATGGATCTGTGGTGTGCTGGGGACACCAGGTGCTTAATCTGTGTTTTGCCCCAGATTTTGTGGTGACCTCAGGAGAGCCATTTCCTCACACACACTCAGTAAAATTCTACAAGTGGTTTCAGACACATTTGCATCATGCTGTCTCTTACCACAGATGTGATCTCCAGCACCACATTCAATACTAGGAATTGCTTTAGCTCCCAGAAAATTCCTGGAAAAGCCTCCATCAGAGCTGTGTGTTAGAGGCAGGAGGCAGGTTCATCAATGCCCTGTGCTGTGGGGAGATGCTGATGTGCCAGTTCCATGCTAAGGGAGAAGCCATCCTTGATGTCCTGCAGAAACTGCCTTCATTGAGTCCCTTCAGTGTCTCTGAAGTTTCCCTCTCATGAGGGAATGCTAGGTGATGGTCCATCCCTGCAAGGAACTGGCTCACAGCATCTGTGCTGCTCATGGAAAGCTGCACCAGGAGGGACTGTGGAAATCTTCTCAGTCACATGGATTCATCCAGAATTTCAGACCCATTAGGGGACACACTAATAGTTACAAACTTACATTTGCTTCCCTGCTGGTGCTCCCTTGGTCAGAGCAGGGGCTAGAAAGTGCATGTACTGACTGTCTACCTTTGGGTCTGTGGAGACGACATCTGAGATGCTCTAAGGGCTTTTTGGTCTGTTTCCAAGGGATGAACGTGTGTGCCACGCTGTAGCCAGCCACTTCTCTCCTGCAGGCTGGCCAGCCAGTCACTGCCAGGAGCTTGGGGCATGCCAGGCAGTTCCTAGAAATGCCACTGGAATTTTGAATGTTCCTTTTGGCCCCTTATCACCTTCTAATTCATTGCATCCCTTGAAGAGGAGAAGCCAGACAAGGTTGATCCAATATTTTATTCAGGAAAATCACTTTAAGTTAGACCATGCCTTCACTGCCAGGACCCTCAGTGACCAGGGGCCCTTTGCTTGCTGCTGACAGCTCCTTGGTGGCTCTGTCCTACAGCAGGACCAGCACTTTGGGTCTAAGCTGCTGTGGTGGCAGCAGGACTGGATTTGCCACAGCAAGTATCTGACCATGTTCAGTTTTTCATCCTGAGGTGCCTGAGTCGATCTGTGCCTGAGAATTTGTTTTGTTTATATACCAGCAGTGGAGGAATGAAATTGAAGCATTGGTGGGAGCATTAAGATCATGCCTATCAGTGATGCTAGTCTTTTAAAATGTTGTATGTTTGTGTTGTTCATCAGTAGGGACATCACTGAGCTACATCCTTTGTTATTTCCTGCCTCTGTAGGTTCTCCCAAGAAATCTGTTTCTGTCTGTGCCTATAAAACACAGCATAAAGCCATGGTTTTAAACACAGTGATAAGGGTTGCACAATATTTTTAACCAGGAGAAGCCAATATTTTCAAGTAGTTGCTCCTCAGCAGCATCTACTGCTACACATATTCTACACCAGGACACTTTTTGCCAAAATAAACCCATTTGTATGCTAAATGTCCTTAAACTAAGTGGCCTACAGGAATTCTAGCCTTCTGTCCTCCAGTTTGCCCCTCTTCTATTTTATTCAATGTCCAAAGCCATTCTTCACAGATGTCATTTTGCTCCCAAGCAATTGCCCTTGTGCTCCAGTTTCTAAGAATAAAAGTGAATTCTGGCACTGCAGCATTTCTGAGAAATCCCCAGTAGTGGAAAAATAGCTGGGGGGGACAACAAAGAGGAAGGAAAACTCAGTCATGAGGAACAACTATAAACAGCAAGAAGGACTGTGGATAGGGAAAAAAATATGTCAGAGATGGTGAAACAGGAGTTCTCTACTGTAAGTACATTTATGTTATATTTGGTGGGTTTTTTTAAAAAAAAATAAAATTGTAAAGGTCTGCTTCAGGTCATTTCCTAGCATCAGACAAGTGGCAGTAAGTAGCACCTGCCCTCAAGGTCAGCTAAAACATTGAAATAACCCAAAGTAAATATGTGTCCAGTCTCTCTGGCACCTGGATGAAACATCCCCTGCCCTGTGGTCTGGTTATCCTGGGAGCTTTCCATCCATTTGTCTTAAGTTCTGCCAGTGGCACAGATGACCACAAGGCTGGGAATAGCACAGGGGTGTTTTGGCATTGCAGCCAGGAGACAGGAATCTGTGCCTGCAGGAGGGGGTGGTCACTGCTGTCATCCCCAAAGGGGACCCACACCAATGACCCACCCCTGTCAGTGGGCTGTGGCACCAGGTGGTGACGTTAGCTGTCCCTTTGGTTGTGTTTGGTGTGAAAACCGGGTGAATGAAGGGCCTTAGACTTCCTGCACTGCCCCATTCAGAGCCCTTGCAGAGCTCTCACACTCCAGAGCTGCTGCCACATCTTGAACTGCACCTTTCTGGAGCAGAAGTTCATGGCAGGTCCCTGCCCCAGTCCTCCAGGTGGGACAAAGCCACGACACTGTCAGGGAATGGTGCACAGCAAGGTTTAGAAGTGTTTAGAGTGACAACATTTCCCTGAGTAGCTCCAGCTGCAGTGGTGCACTCTGCCAGTGCTGCTGCTGTGGGCAGAGAGGATGCAGACACCCAGAGTCCTTCCCTGCTTGCCTCCCACCCTGCCATCCTCAGCCTGACTTTTCCTGTCTTCTGGGTCATCCTTTGCCAGATGAGCCATCCCTGCTGCCCCACCCCAGTAATCTGCTAAGGCAGTTGTTAAATTAATCATTTCCTAATTAGGGTCAGTACCTGCACCACTGTCCTGCTGCATTCATCCCTCTCCACGCCTCTCCTGTCAAGTACAGAATACTGTGGGTTTACATGGCAGAAAATCAGGAACCTTCAAGGGCTGCTGGAAATGTTTGTCATGTCCTGGAAGGCACCAATAGTCCACAACAGCCCTGCCATGGCCCACTGCCCCCAGGGCTGTGGGTCCCTGCCCCAGCGATGCTGTGGGATGCCACTGCCCCCAGGGCTGTGGGTCCCTGCCCCAGCGATGCTGTGGGATGCCAGTGCCCCCAGGGCTGTGGGTCCCTGCCCCAGCGATGCTGTGGGATGCCAGTGCCCCCAGGGCTGTGGGTCCCTGCCCCAGCGATGCTGTGGGATGCCAGTGGCCCCTGCCTGGCAGCTGGCCCCACAGATGAGCTCCAGGGAAGGAGCTGGGCTGTGACCATGAAGGTGTGAGTGGAAAAGCAGGTCCCTGCTGCGCTGCAGAGCTCAGCTCCTCAGATGGTCGCTGGGTCACAGAACAAAGGACAGAATTTCAGCTTTACCTCCCTTGTTCAGGTAATAGATGTGACCGAGAGCAGGGCAGAGAGCCAAGTAAATAACAAGGCCTCAGTAACAAGAGAAATCCAGCCTGCCTTCCTCTGATTGAAGAAGCCCTGCTGAGATAAATGCTCCAATCCATCTCTTCTCTGTAACAGGAGCTGAAAAGTGGGTCAGATCCTGCTGCTGGCAGTGCTGTATTTGGGGAGGTCTCTGCTAGGAGCTGACAAACGCCTGGAGTGATCAGAAAAAAATTCAACTTTGCTTCTCACAACAGAGCTGACTGAAATCATGGCTTTTGCAGGGAGGAAGATCGTGGTGGACAAGCAGGAGAGGTGGGAGGCAGCAGGAGGCAGCACATGTAGAGCCCCACAGCCAGCCCTGGTCTCACTGGACTCCACTCCAAAGTCACCCTTGTTGGCATTTGTGTCCTCGTGTCACCTTTCCCTCCAGTGTATTGCTTGTACCTGCTTGTCTCTTTTTCTCTGAGGTGGTGAACTTTCTCCCTCTTCCACCCCTAACAAGCAAGACAACATACAGAAGGGAGAGGTGAGCAGAGTTTAACTGAAATGCCAAATGGGAAAGCTTAGAGGTTTTTAAAACTCTTTGGCTTATATAAGAATTTATTGAAAACTGGCACAAACAAGTGCCTATCTGCTCTGAGATACCAGAGCAGATGTGACAGAGTGGAAAACCCTCTTCCCTGCCAAAGTATTTGCTGGAGATTTGATAACAAGGTGCCATTGTACAACAGTGGGGAAAGGTCCAGAGTAGAAAGGAGAAAGAGAAGCAGCCTCCAGGCAGTGCAGGGCTCTGCCTTTGTGGGCTGCAGCTCCTCCAGCAGACACCCTGCCTGCAGACAGCAGGTAGAGCTGGTTAGATGCAGTGGGAAGGCAGCAGTCAGCTCTCCCGTGCTGTTTCCTTCTCTGCAAACAGTGACAGACTGTCTCATCCCTTCATTTCTGTTAGAGGCTGAAATCTCCTTCTAGCTTTTCTCTGTACTGCTGGGGAGAACATTAAATTCAGCACTCCAAACGCACATTTATAATCTCTACCAAGATGTGAAACTTAAGTACAAGATCTTCAATTTTTAATATTGGTACTGACAAGCTTTCAGTATTTCCTGTGTATTTCATTCATCCCACTCGTAATTCCCACTAGATACTAATACTGTGTGGTTTACAAACATTAATACTTAATGTTTTGCAAACACACTTGGTTTGGAATGCTGGCTATTGAATACAATTTCAAATTGCATCATTTCACTATAAATCTTTAACACATAAAGCAGCCTGTGACCCACCCTCAAAAGTAATGGTCTGATTTGTTTTGGCTCTGAAATGAAAAGCAGCTTGTTTTCTGTAGGAGGATGGAAATGTTTGGGCTGCATTCTCTTGTTCTCAAAACTCACCTGCTGTTTTTTTTTTTTCTACTAAAGAAAATTCAACAAAAATTATTCAGACACAGAAAACACATCAAAGCAATAACTGCCTCTTTACCCTGACGTGGAAATAAGTCTCCCACAATCCCCCCAAAGCAGAGTTCAAATTCAAAATTCATATTCAGTCAAAATCAATCCATAATTGCATGAAGGATGTATCTGAAGTCACACTTCCTTAAAAAGAAAACAAACTTAAATGGCAATTTATCCTAACACCCTTTACAAAGCTCATATGAGCAGACAGGTTTGATCAAATAAGAGCAATCCTTTAACCATGCCAATGGCATCTCAGTTCCTTTCTCCACTCCAAGTTGCTATCAATTGTTACTTCTCATCAGGTTTAAAGAGATACTGGCACCTTGAAGTTCCCTTTAGCTGCCCATATGCTTTTATTCTGTAGTGCTTCCCACGGTGCCTCCCTGGTGCTGGCCACAGGCTGTGGGTGCTTTCATTCATCGCAGCCAGCCTGAAACCCAGCGCCTGAGGCAGCACAGCCAGGAGCCGCTCTCCTCCTCTCCCCTCCTGCCACCCTTTCTCCAACAGAGTTGCTTTTAGCTCATTTATCTGCCTATTGGGGTGATATGTAATCAGAGCAGGAGTCCTGATGGGAAATACAAAGTGATTCTTTCGAGGGGTTGGCTTTGAAAGCTGCTGTGGGCGCTGATGAAGCGAGTGTCAGAGCTGCCCTTTCATTTGCTTTGCCTTCTGCCCTGAGCCTGGCAGCACCAAACAGGAAAAGCCTCTGGGATGTTCCCAGGCCCATCTTGCTTTAGTGAAATCTGGTAGTATTTGTGTCAGTACAGCTGACTCCTCCACCCCACTGGCCAGGGGACCCCTATATATTTCTATAGCACCACAGAGATCCAAGTCCCCATCCACTGAGTGTGAAAAGGTGGCACTGTTGCTGGAGTCAGAAGCCCCACTCTCAACCAAAATAACAAATGCTTTCATTCATCCATCTCTAATGCCAGCACTGCACAAAGAATGAAAAACAAATTCAATTCTTCATTGGGAAAAGTAGAGCCAGACTCAAAGCCCTAATTAATGACTGAAATTTGGTTTACCCCAGGCCTGCACTCCCCAAAGGACTTAAACTGCTCAGATCCAGAGACGGCTTTTGGAACCACCAAGGCAAGGGAAAAAGTCTTGCCACACATCTTCCCACAAAATTCTTTTTAGTTATATTTAGTTTTCCACATCTGCTTGTATGCCCTCCCACACCATCTAATCCTGTTATTAATCTTCTTTATTATAAAGAGAACAAAAATAATTTATTCCTGAGTTTGGATCTTGAAAATACGTTTTTTCCATAAAAAGGAGTGCAAGTAAGTGGGTAAGATGGAGACCTCCTGCCATGAAGGTGGATGAAATGCTGCAGAACTCGTCTACACACAAAAACCAGCTGGTGAAAGTGCAAATACTAACTATAAAGTGGGAGGAATGAAAGCACCTCTTGGGCCAGTGCAGGAACACCTACAGCAGAGCAAGGAACTGGAAAAAGACTCCAGCACTAAAGCCCTCATGCTTTGCTGACTGAAATGAGCCCATGACCATCTGCTCCACATCAGGGCAGGACAGACTGGGTGATGCCAATGCCAGTGTCTTCCAAGATACACCATTTCTGGGGTTGTCTCAGAAATCAGCTTGCTTTTCACAGAAGAAAGGCCCAGCCCTTCATTCTGGGTAACAGGCTAAAAACTGATAGCAGGAGGTAAAGAGTCACGGAGAGGCAACAGCTGCTTCACACTCAAAAGGCTACACTGAAAAGGGAATTATTTGGGTTCTGAGTTACCACTGGCACAGACTGAGGGAACTGCAAAACCAGGAACAGCATCAGCCCAGAGGGAGCCCCCACACACACACACTCAGTCTCTGTAGGAAAAGTCATTCTTAGAAATGCAACTATGGAAGCAAAATGTCTGAATTGTGACTAACTCTGGAGCTTGAATTTGACTCTGGAGTGCTTATACCAGCCTCTCATCCTCCATGAAAAAAATTAGTCAGGAAAAAGACCCGGAGAGCAAAAATTCCATGTGTAATTCCTTAACTATTTAACCAGTAAAAACAATTGCCTGCCAAATGGAATCCCCAAATTTGCTCTGATTTGTACAAGGCATTAATTCAGGTTTGGCATAAAAAATACTTCTTCATACACCTCCAAAAAGGAGTGGAATCCTAGGAATGAGCACTCCAGTCCAAGACAGTTAGCAGTTCTTATAACAGCCAGCTAGCACTATGTATGATGCAAAACAAAAACTTCAAATTCCTTTAACTGCTTCATTTAAATAGAAGCATTTGACAATACCATATGTCAGTGAAATGCTCATTCACAATTCTTTTAGTACAAAATCTTTTTGCCATCAGTTTCCCATTTACTTCTCTCACAAGACAGAAATTAAACAACTGACTTCACATTAGAGAGCTCGTCACTCAGACAAGGATCTGTTTATACTTACATTGATCATTAAAAAAAAAAAGAAAAAAGTTTTTACAACATGACATAGCATTGAAGATTCCAGATAAGCTACTCTTAGAGGGGCTGGGTAATGATTCTTTACATGTGATTCCATCCTGGAAGTTTGGAACAATCTTTATTTTAGTGATTAAAATTTTACTAGTGTGCCTGCATGTACCCACATACTTCAGTACATAAACACCAGGCAGATACAGAAAAATCAGCACTGGATAATCTGGTAGGAATCAGAGAAAAAAAATGCAAAGTGAAATTTATCTTTCTGCTGCCTAGTATTTGCCTGTCACGTTTTTCCAGAATTCAGGTGACAAACCTGTATATAAACAACCCTGCAAACTCCAGTGGAGATTACATGGTGGGGAACCACTTCTGTGCTTTGAACACCTGATGAGAACTGGCACTACAGAGGACATGAGAGCAACTTTAGACAAGCAACATACACAGCACATTCACCAAAGATAGTGCAGACAGGTTGTTCAGGTTAGCAACTCTGGCACTGAAAGGAAATGCATTTTGCTCAGAAAGAACAAAAAGGCATAAGTTTCATTTTTTATTTTAAAAAAGATCACAAAAAAATCTCCAGAAAATCTTGAGCAGAATATAGAAATGTCTTTTGTAAACAATTGTCTAAAAGTACATATGCTGCAGGAGCCCAACTCAATACTCTCTCACAAGTTAAGTTTTTGTTTTTTTGACAAGATTTAAGTCACAACAGTCAGTTCTGCCTCATGAAATGAGCTTCTCTGAAGCCTGAGTTGACAGCATGTGACAAAAGCTTGGTATTGTTTCATTTATTACAATAACTTATTTTCAGAAATTACCCTGGAGACTGTTTAATCCCCAGCATTACACATCTGAGCATCTCCACAACCTGAGGAAAATTAAGAAGAGGAGAAAAGGAGTAAGATAAAAATAACCTAAAATAAGAACATTTGCAAATATGGTAAGTTATGGGGGAAAAAAAGAAGCAGTAGAAACACAAGTAATAGAAACACTAGAAAGGTGCCTTTTTTCTTTCCCCAAATTTATGTTTCTTCAAGGAATGGCAGTTTAGTCCTCCCTAAAGAAAGATTCGTGGAAAAGGGAAATAAATAAAAGTTATAGGAACTCAATTTCCATTCTAGCCTACTTCCTTTGAAATATACATTCTTCCTTATATTTATTTATGCCTATTGCCCTCGGTCATCCAGTCCCTGAAATGCATTTCCATCAAGCTTCTGTCTCTCCAGTCACCAGCATTTACAGTGGGGATGATTTTCTGTGGCTTCAACCACTGAACAAAACGCTTCATTTCCAGGTAACTGCTGTGCTCACTGTAAGGAATCCCTGAAATGAAAACAAATCACAGCCATCTGTCAGTCTGCTTAGCTTCCTCCAAGCCTTACAGCTAAGAAAAACTTTAGATAAAAGGGTTTTTTCAATTCCTATTTGGATCTAAAGTTTATAGCTAAGGTGAAACTTAGCCTACACCCCTTTCCCCCCTCCAGTTTTCCCTTCTAGGAAAACTGCCTTGCATTAAGTCACCAAGTCATTCATGAGAGCAAACTAAGAAACATCAATGCCCTGGTTAAAGGAATGGTAAGGGATTTAGCTCCACCCACCAATAAGAACTGATAGGAAGACATACTCTCAGAGACAAGCAAAAGACAGAATAAAATCTTAGCTCTGGAACTACACTGCCAACAGCATGAGTCAGGCCAAGATTCCATCCCTGAAGTCTCTACCTGTATCATATGAAAATCTTTATTTGCATGTCAAGGACAGGTGCAAAATGTATGCAAAAATCTGCATTTATGGTGTTCTTGATTACTTATTTCACAGATCTCTCCTGAAAAGATCTGTTCAGTTTTTCAATGAGTTACCAAAAAAAGCAGCAGTTACAAAAATCAGTAGGAGTTTCCAGAATAAAAATAGGGAAAGCATCCACACAAAGCTAAATGCACTGAATCTTTGCCACTCATACCATATATAGTGATTTTCCCTCTTGTCTGAGGCTTGATATCCTCCAGAGAAAGGCATGAATCAGAGTAGGTCCACCCCGTAGGTTTGAAAGCCAGAATTTGATCAAAATTCTCAGAAAACCTATTCAAGTGATCTTGCAAGCCCTGTGGAAAAAAAATATAGCATATAATTAATCCCATTAAATAGCTAATTAGACTAAAAGGTTGACCATTTCATGATGGAGAGGCTTTAGACTACATTTTATTTTCATGTGCTGGTATTTTTTTATTTTAATGATCATCTACCTTGAAATTATTAATGATAAATACTGACATTTGCAAAACAACTTGCTCCTTAGGATCTCAATTTCTTCATCTGAATTAGGCACATATGAACAGCTATGCATTACAGATTAGAACACATAAGGAATAATCACACCTCCTTAAAAATTTTGCTCCACAAATCATTCATTTCTGCTTCTAAACTAGAGGTCAGCAGCTGAGTGGAGATAGAAGACGGTGAAATTCTGCTTCAGTGCAAAATAATCTGGTTAATTTGCAGTGTCACAGAGGTCCTGACACCTGCTTATACCCAGAAGTAGCCAAAGTCAATTAACCTACCCCAAAAAACTTACAGCAAGCCAGCATGAGCTGAGTATTGCTCTGAGCACTGAACTATCTTTTACCACCTCTCCAAGACAGGAAGGAAACCACCTATCACCTTCTCAAAAAAGAAAATTACCTTGAAAAAGTTTCCAAGTATGTACAATCCTATTCCTGGATACACCAAAGTCAGTATTACTTCAAGTTAAAAATAGAAAATCAATTTCATGCGTCCTGTATAAAATCTTACAGGCAAATTCCTAATTTGAAAGCCCTACAAGGTTACAGAACTCAAAATCATAAACTTTATATTAGCAGGAGAGAGAGGAATACAAAATAAGAACAGATTAAAAAGAAGGGTAGAGGGGGATAGACAAGCTGTGATAGAACGTTACCCAGCCTGTCAGACACTCGACAACTATAAAACAAGGCAGCAGAAAAGTGCCCTTTAAGAAAAAGTCTTTAACAACATCTTCAGTACAATGTCCAGCAGCAACATATAGAATCCATCAAACCAGGTACATAAAAGAATTTTTAAAAACCCTACCACAGCAGACATTTCATTTAGCAACAGGAATTATGGCTCACTGCTATGACTTTGAATACACTGTGAATGTTCAGTCCTCACTTGATTAAAGCTATAACTATAGCAGTCTAATTCTCCTTCACACTTCATTTTGGGAGGATTAACACAGATTAAGGTAATTATTCATATATTTGCTCCCCTTGCTCTAATGAAATCTAAATATAGGACTTCAAATGCAATGATTATTATATTAACAATGCTAATCTGCTTTTAAATTTTGTTATCAATCAAGTGTGTAACATTCACACTAAGGATGTAATTTCAATCTTATAAAAAAATTATTTGTGCATTTCAATCACAAGCACTTCTGAAAGTCTCACCTCAATGCCAGTACAAGACCTTGCTGAGTTAAACAACGTGGAAGATTCACAGACCCACAGAACTCAGTTCCCTGGAAATCTTCCACTGCATAGTGAAATTAGCCAAAAGCCTCAGTTTTTGAGTAACAAAAAACTGTTTGTTGCAAAAGAACCATACATGCATTTTTGGAAAAGATGGCCTCCTTCTCCAAAACAAATGACTACAGCATTTGCCTATAGCAAGTCCATTTTAAATACACATTCCAATTTCTTCTTTTATTGCTTTAGCCAACACTGTTCTAAACCTTCATCCTTTTGAAGGGAAAGTATATTTCACTGCTACACCAACCTCCTTCAATCACCATGACAGCCTGATACTCAGAGTGTCGCTAAAGTCAGCAGCATACACAAACAGATTCCATAAGGCAGAAAAAGACTCAAATATGATTAAATATTTAATTTACCACCAGCCCTAACACCATTTAAACTCATCTGGCTTTTTCAAGAACAGCCATTTGTCAGCACATACAGCAATCCCTGTATTTTAGTGAGGTAAAACCAAATACTGCAGTGAAGTACCACATCTCTGGGGTGGGGTTTTTTTGTATTTTCTTAATATAGATCAAATCCAGAAGTAAGATAAATAATCATATGAGCTCATCTTTAAGCATTTAAAATTCTCCACATTTTACTGACGGTACATTCCACCCAGGCACTCCTCTAGGAGCAGCCTCATTGGCAGTTTGGCACCCTGGGAGTGTCCCCAGCTTACACGGGCACAACATCACTGATGATGGCACAAGAGCACACTCGACTCCACACCTGAGGGCACAGCCCCAGCACAGAGGGTCCTGCTGTCAGACTGGGACTCTGACCCACTAGATCTTGTGCCTTTCATCTTTCCTGGCCCTTTTCAGGGTCCAGGCATGGCTTTTGTCACACTGTAGATTTGTCCAGAGCCTCCTGATCTCAGAGGTGAGACCCTGCATGACACAACTGCCTCCCTCTGGGAAGCAAAGCTGCCCTTGAGGGTTGAACCACCCACTGAAAGTCCAGCTGTGTCAGTATCCATGCATGCTGGGACAGGTGACTTAGCAACCCAGAAATCTGCAGAAGAAACTAAAATAAGGTACTGTTTAAGACAACACACCACACTAAAAATAAATCCATACATATTTCCATTACTCATTTTCTGCTCCACCACAGAAAACATCATGGAAAAAAGTTAAAGCATTAAGATACTAAGTTCCATCTCCTGCAGCTCCATCCAAACCATATAGCCTTTTTTACTCCTTTTTAGGTCAACTCTGACCTTGACTAGTCCTGCAGCTAAATACCATCTTGCTCTGAAGGATTTGCTTGAGATGGCACAGCAGGCCTGAAGCAAAACAGGAAAACGAATCCAAGCCTGTAAGGCATAAACAACCACTGATCTTTTACTTTCTTCCAGGTTACCTTTAATCTAGAGCCTGCTGATTTACCTTACTGCCCCTAACTATTTTGTAATCTATTTAGAATAACCTAGGAATTAGTCAACTTTCCAAACTACGAAATTCCCCAGAAAAAATGCTCAACAACAAAAATGCAGGTCTCAACCAAATGTACATTTGAAATCAACCTAGATGAAATAATGTTTTAAAATTCACTGGTTTACTTGCTTTTGTGACAAATACTAGAGAACTGGTAGCTAGCCATGCTCATAGGCTGCCTCCAAACAGAGGTTCACAGGCATAAAATCCTTTTAGACTTTTCCTACACTGGACCAGGTAAAAGGCTGAAAACAGGAACTCCATATCACAATATATTAATTGCTAAGAGGACAGATCAGGCAGTCATTACATAAATCTACTTCAAAAAGGCCTGCAAAGAGCAGGTCTTTGAACAAGCCTCACCTTATCTTGTACAAGCACATCATCATGTTTGGAGAAGTTATTAATGTTTAATTGCATTTCATTTTCAATGTATTGCTACATGTCAAAGCTCCAATAAATAAATATGATCTGACAAGAGGTTAAAAAGCACCAAACACAGCACTGGTTGGGAGGAGCCAAGAGAATTCTACTAGCAGGTTCATCAACAGAGTCCATTTTCTGAACTTACCTTAAAATTTATTTGCATCATGGGAAGAACATGAAGCAAAGTACCCTTCCAGTCCACGCTGATGAGGGAATTAACAGCTTCTGACTCCAAGCACTGCAGGGTTTTGTACTTGTCACGGGACATGCTTGCTTTTGAGCCCAGAACTTCAGCAATTGCTTTAGGATTCATTAGGAAGAAATCAGATAAAGAAAATTGTAAGAGTTCTTTTTTGGCTTGTTTTGGAGATAGTCCTGATTATTGTACAAGATAATTTTGACTATTAGAAAAGAAATACATATTCAACAGGATATAGTGTTTTGTATTCTGACATTAAGAGAATCCTAATGGGTGCTAAAAACATTTGTCCCCCACATTTTAGCAGCAGAATTTTGTATGACAGATTGAAAACAAAGGAAAAGTATCTTGATAAATTCTAAGTCACATTTCTTTGGTAGAATGTTACTGAGGTGAGCTGGTATTTATTCCAAAGACATCAGAAACATTCCAGTTTTGGAATATGTGATATACAGCCCACACTGAAGACAGACTAGATTTCAGTGAGAGTAGGTCTTGTATTGATGATTTTGTATATACACAAAAGCACAAATGGTACACATCTGCCTGCTCTGAAGCAGATATTTGGGCAATCATGTTGGCTCCTGGTGCTGTAACTGAGTGAAGCGTAGCACACAAGATCTTCATTTAGTCAGAAAAGATAAATAATATAAACTGGAAGGAAAAATTCAAAATAGAAGTCTAAGAATAACATCCCTTTGCTGTTTCTTCACAGCATGAAATTATTAACAAAAAAATGTCATAAAGACCTCATTTATTTAGTTTTTTTCATCACCCTTAGCAATTTTCTCACCACAATCAATTAAGGAGGTTCATACAGTTAGTATCTAAATGGGCCACATGTATATTCAGTGTGGGGGGCAGGCTGTAAACACAGTAGAACACTATTTCTTCCAGACAGTTAAAACTTGATGATTAGAAAACTAAAAAAATAGCAGGAGGATTATTAAATACATTTAATTTCTTTACACAATATCTGAACATTCAGACTAAACAACCTTTCATATCTTCAATAAAGCTGCCTTGTGGCTTCATTATTATATAATTATGTATTAAATTAGTTATTTGATTTAATATACTTCTTTTACATACCTAAGAAGACTTTCTCTTTACCAATGGAGTAAGTGCCACAGACAACTAGAGTTCGTGGGTTTAAAGTCACTGTCTCAAAGGCAATGTTAACAGCAAACTGGATAACCTCTTGTTGTGAAGGAAAAGTGTACTCAGGGCTACAGTATCTGGGGCATGGAAACAAAATATATCACTTTGTTATAAAAGATAAAATTCATCTGAAATTACCATGAAGGCACTCAAAACTCCATGTACACAGTCAGTGAAAAAGACATTATTCTTCTATATAATCACAGTCTATTAGAAACACTGAGGTGACCAAATTGTTGCAACAAATATTACACTGATAATATTTTCTCTACAACTATTCACTCTGACACTGAATTCTACATTTTCTTCTTCATAAATACCAAATGCTCTTGCAAGCTAGATATCTGTATCACGTCCTGATTATATCCTTACATCTATTTTTTGTCATACACGCAAACCATAATATAAATCATTACTCATTCACAGAAACACATGGAACAGAAATAAAAGTCTGCAGCTGGGCATTAGTCATAATTCACACAAAAACAATTTTAAATACATGAATCAGAGAAAGGTCTAATGAAAATCCCCAAAACTGATTCAGCTTTTTGGCATTCTTTCACCTTTGAATTCCTTCACACCTCTTTTCATAAGAGTTGAATCCACTGAACATTACTGTTCCACAGACCTCTTGTTTTAGAGCAGAACATTGAATGTATGAGTTTTGACACCCAGAATTTAATACCACTTATAAATAATAATAATGAAAAAATCTAAACAGTGGTCTGAGTAAATATTTCAGCATCTTTTCCACCACCCACTTTCATTCTCTAATGTAACAACTTAACCAATGAACAAATGACACATACATGGATCTTAATAAATATCTGCTTTTATTCAACACTAAATAGAACTAAAAAGTGTTACCACAGCAATGTCATTTACATTTTCATTTATTTGGTTTGTATAAAGCCTTACTAAACTGAAAAGACTAAGATTAACAGCAACAAAAAAATCCACTTCCAGACAACTTACGTGGTATCAAGGTAAAGAGTGTGAACTTTCTGGCCCATCAGAGCAGGGTAGCGCTCCATGGAAGGGTCTGCTCTGAAATCCCCTGTGTGCAGAATAACAGCTCCACTTGGCAGGTAGAAAAGGATCATTGTTGCACCTGGACAACTGAAACAAACAAAAAAAAACCCAAAAAACCACAATTATGTCAGCTCTCTATATTGATAAACTACTTTAGCAGATAGACTACCCTTCAGTAGTAGAAACATGTGCAGAGTAGCATTTTAAATCATAGCTACGATGCAGACTAATTTAGCTAGAAATTCCTGATTTCTAAAGGAATTCTGCAGGTAAGCCTATGGCCACACACAAGCATACCAAAGAGAAGCAGCATTCTTGTCCAAGAGAAACAGAATTGTATTGCTGCAGACTCATCTTCCTTCCTGAGGGACTTACTGGAGCACTTTCTTTTAAATTCAGTTTGCAGATTTTAAATGCTGTCCTAAATCCAGAACTCCCTGTTGATAAATACAACTCCCTTACTGGTGACAGTGAACCCATCATGCCTTCTGCAGTTGCTTGCCAAAGTGCTCTGAAGGGCAAGAGCTCAGACTGGAAAACCTGAGTGGGACTATTTAGATACCAGTCATCTGCAAAGGGTATATGAAATCTCAAAAAAAAGAAAAACTGCCATGAAACACAGTTAACATAACAGAATTGGTGAACTCTTCATGGAGCTGAACTTGTAGCTGAGTAAGGCTTTTAAATTGAAGTGGAGAATCGGAGGGACAAACAGGAAAAATAAGAAGTATACAACTTACATAAGCAACAAGGCTTCCTTCATTCCTAGAGAGAGTTCTCAGAGGACTTCATGCAGTTTTATCACTCCAAGCATAAACACATCCTACACTAAGCAATGTACAAAGCAGTTGTGACACAGTCCTGCATTTCAGTATATGTACTGTAGGGAAGGGAGTCTTCCTCTAGACCACAGCCAAAAAAGTACCAAGAGACAGAACAACAAGAGCACAGGACTGAAAGTCAACTGCTACTGAACTTTAAATCCAGCATTACCACATAGTGCCAGTCTAACAGACAAAATCTCACCCTGTATCACAAAAATCAGTATTCAGTCCAGATTTCAACAGCCTTTTCTTCAAAGTTCAATTTTCAGAATGTTACCTAGGTTCTGTCTCTCACAGGATCCAAAGTACCTCATTTTTCTTTAGCTCAGGATTTCCCCTATCATCAGTTCCAGCTACAGAAACCTAATGTATCTGATAATCAAATCTACTAGGTCCCAAACCAGACACCAAATCCAGAAAGCATCCAGACCACTACAAAATCATTCAACCTCTCAATAAACATAAAAATTATGGAACTACATGTGGTTAACACAATGTACACAAAACCAACTTAATTAAATTCAAAAAAGCCTGTTTCATTTTTGAAGATAACTCACCTATTTCAAAAGCTAACTACCTGTAAGAAGTTCTCCACAAGAAATGAAGGGATACCTACTGATTGGCATCAAGCAACAACACTTTGATCCCATCGACCATGCACTGCGTGTCCATCGGCAGCACGTGGACATACTGCTCCTGGACTCGGAGTTTGCTCTTCACCAGATTGCCAGTTACCTGGAACACAGAAAGGATTTAAAACAGGAACAAAATCTAAAAGAAGCAGTGTTTGTTTTAGAAACAAAAGCTCTCAAAGCCAGTCTGGCTTAGAGAGAAACTGTAAGGCCCTAGGTATAATCAAGCCTTTCAGCAGGATTTATTTCCCAAAAAGCAAATTGAGAAAAGCTGTCTTTGGATAGCAAACTTTTAAAAGCCTGTCAACAGGCTATGGATTAGAATCAGAAAGGAGGCAAGCAAGGGGGAAGAAGATCTGTTGCAGACTATCAAGTCATGAGGAAGAGGTGGGTAAAACCTTCTTTAAACAAGTGAAGAAGCTTCCAGGTAACAGGCCCCCAGATCTTATCATGGAGGACTAAAGTCACTCCAACTGCATGGGCAACACAGGACACAAGCATTTCAGGAAACTTCCAGAATGAATCATAAATAGTTTTTTTGATGCAAACTCTGGATGTGCTGATTAGGCAAGGTGCCCTACCATGTTACAAGTAAAGAAGAGCTGGTTAGAAATACAACAGCTAATGGCAGTCGTGGCCATTCAGCAGCCACATTGTACAGGACACAAAGCATCAATCTAAAATAATTCCATTTCCTTGACATGGAAAAGAGATGATTCATGCAGAATCTATTTCAGATGTCCATCACTGGAATGCTTACAGAAAAAAATTGAGCCAGATTCCCCATGATGCACACAAAAAAAACCAAAAACCCAGCTACAATGTCAAATTGCTAAACCAGAAATTTCAAATGTATTATTAGGGGAAAAACCACCAGAAAAGGCAAGGACTGCAACAGGCTGCAAGAAGACAGTAAAATCTGGCCTATGTTCAGAATTTGACTGACAAAAGACTCCCTGCAGTCTGATCTAACTTTGAAGGTAGACCCACATTGTGCAGGAGACTCTATGTGACCTCTAGAGAGCCTTTCTAAACTTGATTTTTTTTTTCATGGGAGCTAGTCAGGGAAGTTTTACTAATTCTCTTGATCAGTCAAATAAGGGAAGGTTTTCTCAGAAACAAAATGCACTTTCCCATGTACATATCCACTGACCCAAATAAAGGAACCACTGATCTTCTGTTTACTTCCATCAGTACAAAAGTGGTTACAGCTGCACATGATGGTATCTAGCAATCTTGAAAAACCTTACCTTATTACAGTAGATTGGAAACCTGAAGTTTTTTGTAAGTCCACAGTAGTGGTCAGAGTGAAAATGAGTAAGGAAATAAGCTGTGCAGCCTTCAATTTCTCCATACCGGAAGGCATCAACTGTAAAACCAGTTCCTACAGCAAAGAGGAAAGAGAAGCCAGACAGTAAACATGCATAGTTCAGAACCAGTTTTTAATCAGAAGTTGCTTCTGTTTTCTTTCTTTCTTTCTTCCCAACTAAAAGGTAATAGTTACTCTGCATACAACTGAAGGAGCCATCCACAGATTAACCTGTTTTGTGTACCAGTCAACAGTAACAAGAAGAGATTTTTCACTTACTAAAATAAAAATTTCACAAAGTGTTCACAAATACTTTCAAAGACCTCCCAAATATGTTGTTCAGCTTCCCTCTTATACAGATGGCAGCTGGTTAAGAAAATAAGACGCATTTATCTGCATTCAACTGGTATTTTTGAAATTTCACATAGATTGAATTCTAATACCAATATCTTAACACAGAACAGTAACTGCAACTTAACAGAATTGTATTTTGCAATCAAACTGCAATTCTTCAATTATTCTAAATTTAATCTTTCTCTTAAAGCATGCAATAACAATTATTAAGCAAGCAACCTGGGGTCTTAAAATCTATCTGCTGAGATGAAACATGCCTGACTTGGCATCACATGCTTTCAGTGTTTGCATAAAGATGTTACATAAAGAGAGATGTATAGAAGACAACCCTTCCCTCTGCAAATACCTCTTTTTAAATGCAAACAAACTGATTAACAGTCCTTTTCCATTGGGTTATACTTTCTTAAAACCACCAAACTGTACACAGAACTAATTTAGCTGGTGGCACTCATTTTTTTCTGTTTTTCATTTTTTCTTACACAGATTTCCCAGATCTTCTAGGAGAACTGAAAATAGTTACACTTAATTGAGGCTAGAAGTTAAAGTCAAAAAAACCATAGCAGTCTGATCTAAGCAAAAAATCCCTAACCAAAAACCCCTCAAAATGTTTGAGAGGTACCAGACTCAAAACTAACTTCAGTGGTGTGAGCATCTGAGGTTTTTTAACATGCTGAACCATTATCCTTTAATTTACCTAATTGCGTGAGGAGACCCTGAGAAATTCTTGGGTGTTTTCTTAACTAAACTCTTCTACTCAGTTTCCTTCATTTTCATAGTTGAAATAAATCATATTTCTAATACTATTCAATTTCCAATGCAAAATTAAATTCAATTGTTTTAACTTAGTGTTAAAGAAATGATTGGTATTGACAGCACTATTTTCTGGCACAACTGAAGCAATGCAAAAAAATTAATTTCAGGAACTAGGAGCATGTCTCAACCAGATACATCTTCAAAATAATTTAAGCAAGTGGTTATCAAGAATAAAAACACCAAAGTCCAAAATCAGGACAAACCACAACACCTTAGCCAAAATAAATAAACTTCTAAAAAACCGAGTTACCTCTCACCTGGTATTTTCTTGTAGAAGGGGCAGTGTTTTTTACTTGGTTCTTCACCTGTAGCAGGCAATTCTTTAAATTTTTTTCTCCACCTTCGTTGGCCACCATGAGGTACATCTGCAATGGCTTCATTTTTAGTTGAACTTTCTGTAGCTGCTTCCACATCCTCCACAGACCCTTCAGCCTTCCTTTTTTGCTGTCTGGGCCTCCTCCCATTAGGAGATATCTGCTTTTTCTCATTCAAACATGGCTCTCCTTTGTGTTCCTCCTTTGCTTTGGGTTTTAACCCAAAGAAAACACCAATGTCCATTTGTTTAAGTTCTTTGGCAGGACTGGATTTAGTGTTCATAGATGCTAATGAAAGAGATGACACTGATTTAGAAGAGATGGGACTGGAAAAGCACACAGCAGCTGTACTAAGATTTCCTTTTTTCTCCACTGCTGTCTGCAAACTCTCCTGGCAAGCTGTTTTTTCAATTGTACTGGCAGTCATTTTATCAGCATGAGTTAAAATGCTACTTGGCTCCCTCAAAACATTACTCTTCTGTGTCAGACGAGAACCAGCACCTTCTCTGTCTAGCAGTGATGATGTCTCAGTAAAACTCACATATGCAGAACCCAGAGCACGAGCACCAGCATCTTCTGACTCTGTGGTTCCTGCTTTGCCAGCAGAGGAAATAAATTCTGGCTGTTCAGCCTCCTTGCAACTAGAAGCAACAGAGGACCCACGGGCTACCACCCCTCGCTGATCTAGATCTAGATGGTTCAGTGTATTTTCTTCCTCACAGAGGGTTTTTTTAGCAATGAAATTTTCCATTTTTGTATGCTCATACTGAGGCTTCCTCTGTATGAGAGGTCCATCAAATGTTTTAAATGCCATAGAACTAGAGTCTCCTTCTGACTTCAGCACCTGGAATAATTTATTCTGTGATACTTTTACTTTCTCCTCCTCTTCCTCTTCACTTTCCTCAAATGTACTTAGTGGAGAGTAAGAAATTTCACAGTCATTGAAGTCCACTCCTGACTGTAGCAGACTTGGCTGACTCATATTTTTCTCAATAAACAGATCTTTTCCTGTTTCACTTTTTTGAGAGGATGCAAAATCAAAAAATTCAAATTTACAATAATTATCTTCCATCTGTTGAGGTTTTTCAACACCTGCAAAAAAGGAAATACTCCCACTAGTTATATTTAGAGACTTCATTTGCGTTGAATTCCGTACCATTGACGAGCAGTCATCACTTGGGACATGCTTTATTTCAGTAGAGGGTTTCTCATTCCGTGAGGTTTCCTCTGCATAATCTGGGGAATAGCTGGGCTTTGCAGCAGTAGAACATGTCACCTTCATCTCCACAGTGGTTTCTGAAGAGTTCACAAGATACTCCCCTGCCCTGCTTGCTGCAAGTAGAAAATGGCTGTAACGCTTGTAGTGAGATGGAATGGTGGAGGTGCACAGTAAACCATCAGGACACTCTATGGAAAGAGTTAAACAAAGGTTTAATGTTAATACCTTTGCAAGTATTGTCGGCACAGGTAAAATAAATATCACACGTGACATAACATTTAGGAGCTTTTTCTTGTAAGTACATCTGCTGGAGGACAAAAGGCACAAGGAGAAAGAAATTTTCAAGCTACCAAGGCCTCTTGCTCTGCACTGAGAAATGAGAATGCTTCCAGCCTAAAATCAAATGCTGCTGCTCAAACAGCACTATGTCTGAGCTATGCAGCACACTAACCACAAGAATACTTGACCCTGTTTCAATAATGTACTCCTGTAACCACAGCTTCCTGTTTAGAACTGTCTCACATTTAAGCAACAAGCTCAAGAGAAGTAGCACCAAAAGCAGCCAGTACATTTCAAACATAAGTAACAAATAAACCAAACTTCAATTCTGAATTAACCTGATATTCTATTTCAAGTTGTCTAATATTACACACTAAGAAAATATTAATAAAGAAAAAAAGTTGTGTATTTGCCTATATGAAGAAAACATTCAGTATTAAGATACCAGGAAAAAAAATCCATAGCTCTTTCCTAAGCTCTTCCCACTAACAGCTTGCTAGCCTAACTTTTCAGGCTTTTAAAGTGAACCCATAAACGCATTAAGAAGGATTTTTCACCTGTTAATTATGGGAGTAAGATGGAAATGAGGTGTGAAAACACCTGCCTTAAATTAAAAGCACTGCCAAAATCAGCATGAAAGGACTTATATTTCACTGTTCTGAAAAAAGTTATCAAAATATAAAAAGGAGAGTGGTTGCATTACCTAAAACAGCCTTTACTCACGTTTCCTGACTGTATGCTGTTTAACAAAAGTTATGAGGTAAGGACATAAATTGGATACCTGAATCTCTTCAGATATAGTATTTCCCCATGAAACTAGAATTTGGAATGTGTCAATTTTTTCCTCTTGCATAGAGCAGAAATGAAAACAGTTGTCTTATGAGAAAAGAATGTTAATCTCTATTTCTCTATAAAATTTCTAAACCATACTGGCACACAAGCTAACATTTCAAGCAAATTGGCATATTTCAGCTTCCAAATGTCCATACACAACTGAACAAATCACCTATCAACATGGATACACGATAATAAAATCTGTATCTACAGAGAAAGAAACTTGATCTCAAAAGTAGCACCCTTGTGCCTGAAGGTTCTTTTCTGACATGGAGTAATTGTAACAGGTTTCATTATCTTAAACATGCACATTCAGTTTGTTCAACGAAATACTAAAACTTGATAAATAGTCGTGAAACTTTCTCAGAGTTTTGAGATTAGATTCTGAAAGGAGATTTTCATGTTGAATGTCCATGTTCTTCACAAAGAAGAAAAATTTTATACAAAAATAGGACCGATTGACAACAACATAATAAAGCATGATAAAAGTCATACCAACTACCATTTCAGATTTTGAGCTGAATTAAAAAAAGCCAACTTTGCAGCAACGATTCGTGAGAAGTCTGCAAAGTTTCTCTGAGGGCTTTTTTCTTACTCTATTCATACCTTTTTCAATGGGTCCTGGAGTTTCCAAACATTCATAGACATGCCACTGAGGTGTCTGGACAAGTAGCAAAGAGAAAGGCATCTGGCAGCTGGGGCAGAATCCATCGTGAACGGGCTTTGCATTTTGTGAGCTCTGTTCTGCCAGGCTACTCACGCTTTCCTGGGAGTGCACACTACTGTCTTCTTTACACTGATCCACATCCTGACCTGGCCGTGAGCTCTGCTTGGTTTTCTGAGGTGTATCAGTTTTTTCTGTGGATTTCTTTTTCCTATTTCTCTTTCTTTTTGGCCTGCCCTTGCCATCACTTATTTCCTGCACAGGAGTAGAGGTGCTCTGTGAATTACCCTGATGCTTTCGCCTCCTAATGGATTTGTACTCCCAAATGTCCTCTTCCAATAAAGCATCATCAGACATGGCAACACATTAAATACTCCGCTCTCTTTTAAGCAACAGTTCCCAAACTTGCCTTTCCTCCAGCTAATATATTTTCTCTTCCCTCCACTCTTCACTATCTGAGGAAAAGCTCCAGAAGGCCATGTCAAAAAAGCAACACTGGGCCACAAACCAAGCAGCAGTCCCTGATGGGACAGGAGCATGGTGGATCCTATCCCAAAAATAATTTAATGAGCGTCTCTTTGTAGATTTGCAATTTCTCCTGACACACGGGGTGCGAGTCTGCACAGCCTTCCAGGGTGAGCCATTTCCTTCAGCTTCCCCCCGGCATCGCAAACGCCACTCGGCCTCGGCGGGGACAGGAAGATTTTAAAGATTCCTGCCCGAGCGGGAAGATTTTCAAACAAAACGATGAAGAATTCAGCTACGGGATCGTTGTGGAGGTGTCCCGGGATGCTCCTCCTGAGCGTCCTCCAGGAGTGAGGGGGGATGTGATGCTCCTCCAGAGGGTCCCGGTGCTGCTCCACGGTGTGTTCCGGTACCTCCGAGTGTCCGGGATGCTCCCTGGAATGTCCCGGTGCCCCGGAGTGTCCGGGATGTTCGCTGGGATGCCCCCGAGTGTCCGGGATGCTCCCAGGGATGTCCCGGTGCCCCCGAATGTCCCGGGATGCTCCCCGGGATGTCCGGATCCCGCCGATTCCGCGGCTGCCGCCTCCTCGCCCGTTTCCCGCAGCGGCCGTGCATTCGCTTCCGCAGATTCGTCACCGCGGCTGCCTCTCAATTTCTCCGCGTCTCCCATTATATGCCCCCCAAAAAAGCCTAAATGCCACAGTTTAAATTACTGGAGCTTGTTTTCGACTTTTCCCGGTGCTACTCAATTTTTACATCTTAAAAACGCTGAAGCAGCCCGGCGGGAAACACGGGCTGTGCTGAATCTGCCGCGCGGGAATCGCCACCGTGGGCTCCCTCTGGGAATGTGCTGCTGTGGATACCAAGGATACGTAAAAACAGCGAATAAGTGAGGAGGTCCAGCTTTAAGACAGACGAGTTATTGAGTGTCTGTGCTTTGTGCTTTTTTTTCTTTTTCAGTCGCGGTTTTCCGCCCTGGCGCCGCGGGCGGTGCCGAATGTGCGGCGGTGAAGCGCCAGGCCGGTAAACAGCGCCCGGGTGAGGCGATGGCGGCGGGCGGGCTGGCGGGGCTCCTGCCCGCCCAGACACAGCTCGAGTACGCGCTGCTCGACGCTGACACTGCCCAGGAGAAGGAGAACCTGGTCTACCAGTACCTGAAGAAAATGGACAGCCGTGAGCGGGACCTGACGGTGCCCGAGCTCGGCGGAGGTGGGTGGCGCGGCCCGGGCGGGGCCGGGGCTGTCCCCGGGAGAGGCGGCGGAGCCCCGGCTCTCCCCGTGTGGGCTTTGCCTGGAGGTGCCGCTGCCTGCGGGGACCGGGCAGGGCCGGCCCCGTGAGCTGCTGTTTAAATGGCACTTGTACCTACAGGAAATGCCGCACCTGGAAGCACTAGGAGCGAAGGGCAAGGCAAAAGAGCCCCTTTAAACATTCTCTCCCTGGTACTGGCTGCCAAAACACGTTGTGTAAAGCCTGTATTCTAAGTCTGCTCCAGTCTGTACTGTATATTTATATCTGTCGCCTCTGGTCATAGTGAGAACCTTGCTAACTCCCTGCGTTCTCCTGAGCTCTCTTGGTTTCCCGGAGCATCCTTTAGGATGTTCCCCAACTCTCTGTCCCCATGACAGGCCGCGCTTGACAATTTTCATGTCCCTGGTAATACAAACTGCTGGAGAGGTCATTTGTCCTCCTGCGGTCGTTTCCCACATTTCCACGTCTCTTCTTGTGCCAAGGGGAAATCACAGGTTAAGCCTTGCAAGTCCTGCTCAGGGTCTTTTAACCTTTGAGAGGTTCCTTTGCAGCTGTGGGAGCTCACATCATACTGCAAGACAGAGACCTCAGGAGGTGAACTTCAGGGTTAAAATCACACTTATCTTGGGAATAAATTATGGTTTTTAACCAGTGGAGCAAAAGGAATGCTCTCTCTGTCTAGATTTGGGGCCCTGAGTTGAATTTTAGCTTTTTCCATTAGTATTGTTTCAGTGTTCTGTCAAGCCTTATTTTCTCTCTAAAAAGAGCTCAACATCTATGAAAGGTATTTTAGTTCTAGTGAAAGGGGAGAAATGCTGTGAAATATATAAGCTACCCTTTCCTTTTGAAAAAGCTGGGGGAATAATGCATATGCTTGAATTATTCTCATTATTCTCATCAAAGCTAAATGAGTATGCATCCATTTATGTTTATAAATATATGGAGATAGAGAACAGTCCTCTTCTTAGTGAAACACAAAACAAGCCTCCTGCTGACTTGAGTTGGAATAACTTCTGGAGCCTTAAGAACTTATTTTCTGAAACTGTCAAAGTGAAAGTTCAAAAACTAGTTAGCTTTGCATTTTATCATAACTATCTTTTCCCTCTACAGTTTTCAGAAATGTTTGGAGATAATAGTGGCACACCACATTCTAGGATATTTATTCCTTATCTTGATACCTTTGATGGGATCAGAGGAGGAAAGAATGTTTTTCTGTCTTACATCAAGTAGTTAAAATAAATGACCATGAGTACTGTTGTGCATATCTGAAAAAGTTGTATTTCTTCCCATGTGACAGAATTGATACCCGTCATTTCAAACTTTGAAAATCACAGTCAAAGCTATAAGCACAAGAATATTCCAATGATCTCTGAAATCAGTTCTTTCCAAAACTATTGGAAAAAATCATTAAAACACTTCTAAACTTTTAGTAGCCTTTATATTTTAAATAATTGATTGTTACCCAAATAGTGTTGTTGGGGGTTGAATAATGTAGGTCATATTTTAAAATGTATGAAATTTGTTCTGAGGCTTTCATGTTCTTTCAGTTAAAAAGTGCTTGTGTAAAGATACAAGCTACAATTTCATTTTACAGTGAATCTTATTAATAATATTTTAATTTACTAATTATGAAGAGTTGCGGAACATAAGGATGAGTTGGACAAATAAAAGACTTTTTGTTTGCTTTTCTACTTGCATAAAAAGGGATGTCAAACTCTTTTTTCTTTTTTTAAAGTTAAAAGTACCAGGAGCATTGTGTGGTGTTGGTGCCTTTCCCTACCCTTCCCCTAACTGGCTATCACTGTTCTCTGAATTCCAGATTTGCAATGGTTAAACACTGAAGGTCCTATTTCTCTTCACAAAGACCTTTGTGGAAAAGTTGTGGTGTTGGATTTCTTCACTTACTGCTGCATCAATTGCTTGCACCTGCTGCCTGACCTCCACGCCTTAGAGCACCAGTACTCTGATAAAGGTAAAAGTGCTTTGGCTGGCTTGGAATAGAATTTCCTGGCACTGTTGCAGGCTGAGGAGCTGAGTCACTTTGTTGCTGGTTACTAAACTGCTGGCAGTATTTCAAAGGTGTCTAAAAATGTCTTCTAATCTTTTAAGTAGCCTAAAAAAGGTGACTGTGTGTACTTCCATCACATTTTTAAATGGGGTTAAATAAAGTTGTGTCTGTGTAATTACACGAACAGGATATGTGCTTGAAGCCCAAACCTGATGCCTCTATAAATAAGGCAACTTTCAAAAAGTTCAGGATTCAAGAATTTGAGACACAGGCTCAAAATAAATATAAGTAGGTAATTTTCTACCTTTGACTGAAGAACCAGCTCTGAGAAAAATATAGTAAAGGTGGTTGAATGGCTATAGACAGGTGGTAGAATAGGATATAGATATTTATTTTTTTTATTTGAACTGAAATAACAAAATATTTAAGCTTGATGCAGATTTTTTTTGGTATTGGTATCGTGCTGTGTACCATTAATATCCCTGTATTCTAGAGAGGCAATTATGGTCTTTAAAGTCACATCTGAAATGAAATCTGTCTCACTCTGACTGAATACAAATGCATGAAATAAAAATAATTTCTATTTAGAATGCAGTCTCTTTTCATGATGGCCTGTCAGAGATTAGCTGTAGTCTTACACAGAGTCTGTCAGCTACTCACTTATCTGGGATATTTTAATAGACTGAACAGGAAGATGAACAGTGTTAGTTTCAGTCATAAAATATTGTATTAAATACAATATATATGTTTAAATAACATTATAATGTTTGATTCCCCATTGCTGTTTCTGATTGGTTTTTATTTTGGTAGTGTTTATCTTCATGTGTTACCTTTTTCACTAGAGAAAGAAATTGCAAAATCTTTGAAATTTGCATAGTGCTTTAGATAGCTTACTTAGTACTTCCCTGAAGATTCAAACTAATTTTTCTACCTCAGAAAGCTTAGATGTTTGCTTTGGAGAAATTAGAGATGCAGTGTAATGTTTCAAATAATAGGAACTTTGTCTTATAAGGATAAAAACTTAGTGGCAATTTTTGGGAGTGGGTCAGTTTTACGTGGAAGGTGAATGGCAAATGATAAGGGGATTGTTGTGAATCAAACATGTTGGGAAGAAGGTCTAGATACAGATTGTGGAAGATTAAATTGGCATAAAATGAATAATACCTTTAAATGTTAACTGTTTTGTAATGTACTTGAGTGTAATAAGATAGCTGTCATATCCTTAATCTGTTTTTTAATGCTAAGTTATTAAATCAGCTGATAACAAAATGCTCATTTTAACAACCTCTCCCCACAAGCTTGCTCCTAAAAGTGCTTTAATATCTCTATACTGGTGTAGAAGAGGCTGCAGCACTCTGAAATAAGGTCTGCTTGGAGACATATATTTTCCTTTGACTTGTATTAAACTTTCATGACAGGAGTTACTACTTTGCTGATGGGTGATAAATTATTTTTGTATTTTAATTACCCCTGTAAGTTTTCTTTTTTTATTTCAGTTATCCTGTTGAAACTGGAGTGAGAAAAGAGATGTTTGGGGTGAGAGTAGAGGTAAAAAGAAAGAAGAACAGGTGTATGAAGCATTAATCGTAAATTTAAACCATTAGGAGGCAGAGGATAGCAGTTGGATTTAGGAAGAGATTAAGGTGCTTGATAGTTCAAACAAAAAGAAAAATACATTGGGTTTTTTCACTGTAGATCTTCCTTTTGGTTCTTTTCTGCTGTTTTAATGTCTTGATTGTCAGCCCTTTCAGGATTATTTAATCTCTCTTCGCTGTGCTACATGTCTAAATCTTAACATTACTGTAATGTATATAAATATATGAGGCAGGAAGAGTAGCAGGTTTTTAAGCCATAGAAAATTCTTCAATACGTGGTCTTATATCAGTGTGCATCTTCTTCACCCAAGGTAAACAAGATTTACTAATTACTAGCAGAAAGGGGAGGGGAGAGTTGTTCACTTGAGAAGGTTGAGAAAGATAAAAGTTTGAAAATAAAACATCTTGCTTGGGTAAAGCATCTGTCTCGAAATGCATTTGGATCTCCAGTCTCATTTGAATACTTTAAGGTATATTGCCTATTTTTCCTCAGTTACAAGAACAAACCTTGATCTAGCTGGCTGTACATTGTGTACATACATACTCTGTTCATACATGCTTTGATGGCTTTTTTTTTAATGTGGTTCAAATGCCCTTACATGGAGCATGTTGAAACTTCAGCTGTGTGATCAGCAGACAGTAGAAGTTTACAGCTAACATTATAAGAAGCTAATGATCATAAATCATTATAAATATTATAGTACATGTCCCATAGTTCTATTGTCTGGAACTTCAGGAGATCTGTTTCAGAATGAAGACTGCTTTCCATAGGATTGAATGTCGCCCAGCATCTTTATCTGATACACTCTCACTGCTATCTTCAGTGGTGCTATTTCTGTGTTTCAAGTGGCATTCAGAAAGTTATTTTAAACCACAGTGCATATTCAGTTCATGTTATCAGCAGTCCAGAAATTACTTCTATAAGAGGAAGTACTTTTTAATATTCAGAAATAGCTTGGCATAAATCCAGTGTTGTGCTCTGCTGTAATCCTTCAAACAAAGTGTTTTAAATGGAGTGCATATTGTTATTTCTGAGCATAGCATCCATCATTTCCACAGGAGTTTTCCTCATGAGGGAATGTTGTACCTTACTTGTGCTGTTGAGGTGTTCACTATAGAATTGTCTTTCTAGCTTTAATGATGTTTTTGAAGGACAGATACAAGCTCTGGCACTGATCCCTTTACAGTTAAAATATTTGACCTGCTGTTTGGTTCTCAGCAGTTAATGGTTGTACAACTTCATCTGTCTAGTACTGCAATGTTCTGCTCCAACAGGCTGTATCAGTTATCAGACGTTTTAATTGTGAAATTGTTATATTTCACAATTGAAATATAACCTAATGAATAGGTTATATTCAAACTTGCCTTGTTTGAAATGACTGTTGTTTGTCATTTTGTCCTAGTTGTCAGTGCTGCCATTTTTATTTGATATACAGAATACTGTATTGATTTCAGAGGCCTATTCATAATATCTTTTACTGTTTATCTAGGAGTAGATATGTCCAGGAATTTCTGGAATTTCACAATTGCTGTTAGTTTTGGCTTCTAGTTAACTGTGAAAAAGAATTTTCTAAAACATCAGGGTTGTATATAGGAATCAGAAAACAAAGAGGTGTCCTAAGTATCATAAAAAAACTCCAAACTGTCAGTTGAACAGCAACAACTTACCCACATTTATTTTTAAAGTATTTTCTAGCTTAGTATGTAGAGGTTCAGGAACTGAGAACAATTCATGTCAGCCAGCTGGGGAAGTAAGGGTCCTAAAATTTGGTAATTTTACCTAAGTGCTATTTCTGAGTTTCAGGATTTTCTATGCATAACTATTTATATTCTTACTGAGATGTAATTGCTTTCTGTTTGTTCAAGTCCTCTCTCATTCTTGGAAGCAGTCAGTCAGATTATGAGATAACTGGATTTTTCCATTTTTTTAAAAAAAGTAATTTATTCATTAATTTATTTGTTTATTATTCACGTATATTTCAGTGCACAACTTCCTTTTTTCTTTGCAGATGGTCTGGTTATTGTTGGTGTCCATTCAGCAAAATTCCCAAATGAAAAAGTTCTGGATAACATTAAAAGTGCCATTCTAAGATACAATATCGTCCACCCTGTAGTAAATGATGCGGATGCAACACTGTGGCATGATCTAGAAGTGTCCTGCTGGCCAACTCTGGTCATTCTTGGGCCTCGTGGAAATATGCTGTTTTCTCTTGTTGGAGAGGGACACAGAGAGAAATTGTTTTTATTTACTTCTATAACACTGAAATTCTACAAGGAAAGAGGACAAATCAAAGATAACAACATCGGAATAAAGCTTTACAGAGACTCCCTTCCACCTTCTCCTCTGTTGTTTCCTGGCAAAGTGACTGTAGACAATTCAGGAGAAAGGTTGGTCATAGCAGACACTGGACATCACAGGATTTTGGTTACTCATAAAAATGGACAAATTTTACACGCTATTGGAGGTAAGGATGTATATGTAAGTTTTTTATAGCAATTTCATTTTAGGAGTAGAGTATGTTTGCTGTGCCTCCTGGGCTGATTCTTTTCCTACAGGACCTGGCAGTCTGTAGGCATTGCCAGAATATTGTTTTGCACTAAAATCACTTTTACTCTGTGTGAGAGGATATGATGTAAGACCATCAGTGGGAGACTGTTAATGCAATAGTTGGAGATGCCTAATTATTTTTCATTGCTTCATTGACTAAAGTTCATGTTTTCATGTGATGTCCAATATGAATTACAAAAATGCGTTTTGTATTCCTCTGAAGGAGTTGCAAATGGGTTTAGGTGTAAAGGATGTACATCCACATTAAGCATCAAGGTAGGGAAAAGACCAGACTATAATGCCTCCCTTTCCAATAGAAGTGAACCTTGAATTGTTGTGGTGGAGTTGTGAGGAGAGGTTTTTCATGTGTGTTTTTTGTTTGGTTATTGAGTTTTTTCAGTGGAAGAGCATTCCTGTTTAGGATCTCTGGTTTCAAAACCAGAGAGGAGAATTACTAAGAGCAGTGGCATTCCAGTAAGTACACAGGAATCTGAAAATGCAGTTGCCTTAGTACATATAAAAAGACCTGTGTTCTTGTCAAAATGGAGATGATAATAGAAACAAGCTATGAAAATAGTGAAAATGCTTTAAATTTAGTTATATTTATTGCAAAGTTTATATAAGTAACATTTCAGCTTTAGAAAGCTAACATCCATAGTTGCTTTTGTGAAATAACAATGTACTTTATAATGCAGACAAAAACAATTCTAACATCCATAGTTGCTTTTGTGAAATAACAATGTACTTTATAATGCAGACAAAGACAATTTGCACACTCTGTATGCTTTACTGTTTCACAAGTGAAATTGTTCTTTTTTTAAACCTATTAAAATGGTCAGTTACATCTTTGTGCAGCAAGTATGTAACTGTTAGGACAACCATAATAGACAAATTTAGGAAATGGTCGAATCCTCAAATTATTGAAAACAATGGCTTGTTTATGTCTCAGAATCATGACCTCTGTGCTGATGTGTCCTATATTAGTTAGTCTGGAATCAACTAATGCTTGCCCCAGGGCAGGATCCTAAAAATCTCATAAAAATACTCTTCTGTTTAAAAAAAGGAGGAAAAATTCTCTTGCTATTTGAAGTGATACTGCATTGGTTAGGCTATTCAAGTAAATCTGATTTATCATTAAGGCATTAATCTAAATACCTTTCTCCTATATGGATATGAAAACAGAATTTCTTATGACAAATATGAGAGAATTTGGTTTCTGCTTGATATGTGAGAGGAAGTCTCTGCCTACAAGCTGCCCTTTAGTGTTCTGGGACAGTCATTAAACAGGAATTCAGGAGTGTCCTAAGTCCCAGTGGTACTCTCCTTCCTGTGGCATTGTGTGCTATTCCCTTCCCTGGGCATGTGCACCCTCTCACTTATGAGGTGAGCTGCTGGAATCTGACACACCAGTACTTCAGTCCGTTGTGTCTGACGAGGTCTAAATTGATTCTTGACAGGAGGTTGTAAAAGTTTTTGTATTTCAGTGACTCAGTTAAATGATTCAGTGGGCAGAAAATAATGTAATGAAGTTGATAATGCGGTAATAAATGTGGGCATGCACAAAGGTTGAAATTGTTATTTGCATCATAAATCATGGTACACACATAACTCATACCTAAATATCTTCTGCTGCCATACCCTGCTGATGCACTTTAAATGCTACCTGCTTTGAAGTACAGTGCTTACCTTCAAACTGTTATGTTCCTATTTCCAGACTGTTGTATGCAGAAGGCTGTCACTCCATTCGTAGTGTTTTGTGTAATGAGTCCCATATCATCTTTTTCCTAATTAGTTTTCTTAATGAGAAAATGTTTATAATCAAATCTTAGTTTCATCTGTGATTACACCAAAATCTAAATCAATGCAGTGGAGTTGAACTTTTGAATTTTTTTTTTCCTGCTGCCTTGCTTTGATGTAGTCAAGAATAAAAAGAAACTGTAATTTTTTGTCTTGCATTGTTGTCGTTGTCTTTTAGTGCAATTTAGAACCCTATTAGGACTCCTCTAGAACAATTTAGAACCCTAGTAAGACCTATCCTTAAAATATGAGCTTAAAAAAGCAGAGAACTTGATGCAGAATGAGTTCAGAATTTAATAGCACCAGGCTATTTTGATTACATAGCACAGTGACTAAAATGAGACTACACCAAATAGTAATAATGTAAAATGTACAAGGTGCTGTGAAAGCAGCTCTTGGAATATGTAATTCTTCTAGAGATTTAAATGTATGCACTTTATTTTTAAGGTGACTTTTTTCAAAAATTTTGACTTTGATATGTTTTACTTGTAGGTCCAAACAGTGGAAGGAGAGATGGAAGATTTTCAGAGGCGGCTTTCAACTCACCACAAGGGATCGCTATAAAAAATAATGTTATTTATGTAGCCGATACAGAAAATCACCTAATTAGAAAGGTAATTTTTCCATAATGAAATTCAAAGTTTAATTCTTCGACTGTATTTTACTTATACAGGTGAAAATGTACACCACATGAATTACTCTCCAAATAATGTCAGAAAGGAAATTTGGTCCACAATCTTGTAAAGAAATGTGCTTGTGCAGGGTTTTTTTAAGGGCTGCATATGCTTTTGTGCTTCCTTTCATATGCAGATGAGGTGGGCTACTCCTTATAGCATAACAGGGTTTTGGTTTGTTTTTTTTTTCCTAGTCACTCTTACTTTCCTGTTTTGAGAAATATCTATTCTTAGTACTGGAAGCAAAAACTGGTTTTGTTTCACTTCCAATAGTATCAGATTCTTATCTAAAGTTATTGTAGTGCTGTGGTGCAGTGAATATCCAAACTTCCGTTGGCTGTCTGGGCCTCTCAAATTCAGGTAACTGCCCTGATACCAGAATTGGCTGCATGTGTATTCTTTTTGATTAAACACTTGTAAAGTTTTAGCATGTAGGAATTGGATCTTACATTAGGTTAGGTCAAATTCAGGATAATCAGAAGTTTAGTTTGGTGATGCAATGTAATATTGCCTTATTATTCAAAGTGTTGTGTGTATCTCAGAAGATCGTGGACTAGGGTCCTCACCAGTATCCCATTTGTGATCAGAGGAGGTGCACCCTTAATGCATCTGAAGTTCCTTTGTACAGATTGTTTTATATGGAGATGGGAAATACTTTGACAGTATGTGAGTTTTTAGAGCATATTCTTATATGAGTTTAAAATAAAAAAATATATCTATTATTTATCTAGGTATTTATCCAGAAAATTGTGATGCTTTCTTCTACAGCTGTTGAGCAAATGCTGACAGAGCAGTGTTAATTTTGTTGTACAAGGAATGGAGTTCCACATAACATGGTTTTCATGCTGTCTGCTGCTTCCCTACACCCATACTCCCTGTCTCTCAACAAGCATTGTGGTAAAATTGATTATTCCCCTAAAAACCAAATGCCTGATATTTGTTAGGATTTCTCTGGTTTGGACATCTATCTCAAGTTACCTGCAGTTTTGGTCAAGTTAATTTCATATGTTCATTTAATGTGTCATTTTGCTTCACTTAGATTGACCTGGAGTTGCAGATGGTGACCACTGTAGCAGGCATTGGGGTACAAGGTGTTGATAAGGAAGGTGGAGCAAAGGGAGAAGAACAGCCCATCAGCTCTCCGTGGGATGTGGTCTTTGGAAGTTCAAGTACTGTATCAGTTGAGCTTTAACATACCATATTTACTCATGTGACTGTTTGCTAAATATTCTCCTGTTTTGGTATTAATCTGAGATAGAAGAAGTAAGGATTTACTGTAAAACTGAGTCTAAACCACAATAGTTTCTATTGCAAATGGTAACTGCAGTTCTGCTTTGGATCCTGAAATGTTACTTGATGGAAGAAAAATTCTTTTGTATCAAGTTATGTAGTTACTGTATCCAAACACAGAAGGAAATTATGATTGCTTTTTGTTAGGCCAGTGCTTTAAGCCAGGATGACTTAAGAAGCAGGTACATTTTACAGGAAGCAAGCATTGCCTGAAAGTTCCTTTCCTTGACTATACAGACATGTCCAACCACTTGTAAATATTTGAGTTTAGGAAATAAAAATAATTTTAGTTGGGGACCTGTTTCTTCTTGTTTAGGTGACACAAAATCATTAGGCTCAAGATCACTATTGAGTCAGGTAGGAGAGAAATATCTCAGCACAAATCTAGCAAGCATCAGTAGGTAAAATAAATCTTTGGATAATAGGATGGAAGAATCACCTGAGGACTTAAGTAGCTTTCTTTCCCAATTCACCTAGCACACACCTGAGCCTGGCATCCCATAGCTGCCATGTTTTCAGCTGTTACTGACTGTGAGTTGAAACACAATTTTCTTATGTTTCCATTTCAGTCTAATTTAGAAGTTGCAGATGCTAGTTTATTAACAATGACAGAACAATGCTTTGATGTGGCATAAACCCCTTAGGTTGGTATCTCAGACATGAAAAATTGACTTCCAGTATTGGGATTTCTTTAATCTGCACATAAGCAGGGTGGGGAAGGAGCATGATTTACTTCTAGTATCTTGAAATTAGAGGCACTTTGTGAGTTTAATAACATTTTACTGGTGTGAAAGCATTGGTAAAAATATTCTGTCAGTTATGAGGGAGGAAAATACACTGAAATATAAGGAGACATAGAATTACAGAACGGTTTGGGTTGGAGGAGACTTCAAAGACCATTTTTCTTACTCTCCTTCCATGGGCAGGGACATCTTCCACTAGACCAGGTTGCTCAAAGTCTCGTACAGCTTGGTCTTCAACAATTCTAGGGCTGGGGTATCCACAGCTTTCCTGGGAAACCTGTGCCAGTTCCTCACCATCATCACAGTCAAGAATTTCTTACTAATTTCTAATGTAAATCTGCCCTCTGTCAGTTTGAAGCCATTTCCTCTTGTCCTAACACTGCATGCCCTTATGAAAAGTCCCTCTCCAGTTCTCTTTTAGCCCCTTTATGTACGGGAAGATGCTGTGAGGTCTACCCAGAGTTTTCACTTCTCCAGGCTGAACAACTTCAGCTGTCCCAGCCTGTCTCCATAGCAGAGGTGCTGCTCCAGCTCTTGAATTGTCCTTGTGGCCTCCTTTGGCCTTGGTCCAACAGGTTCGTGAAGCTGATTCAGAAATGCTGATAGTGTAGAATCTTCTGATACAAATACATTGTCAGTATAGACAGAGTACAACCAGCAGCCTTGAGTACTTGAGCGAGCAACTGGGATATGTTTTCAGATTTAACACTTCTATTAACATATCTTGCACAAAAAAAGTGCCTTTTTTCAAAGGTCTGCTCAGCAACCCTTACAAGTTGTGTAAGCATACGGAATCCTATGTGGAAGAGCAAGGAGGAGCACCTGAAAGAGAATCTCACTGCATGTGGGCTGCTACTAATGCAGACATGAGTTATAGTGAATTTGACACAATCTGATTTTCCTTTCGTGAACCAGGACTCTTGTGTGACTAGATGGTGTAGTTTTCAAGAGATCTTGAACCAGAAAGCTGATCCCTGTGGGATGTTATTGCAGAGCTGTTTCACAGATCAACAAAGAGGAGACTAATAACTGATCACTGCTTCAGAAACTTGAGCTGGTTAACAGAACTATTCAAAGTATCCTATAATTTTAATTTTTCATTATGCTTTCTTCTGCTTCTGTCAGTAGTTAAATATATCATTTTTTTTTTGGTTTTGAGAGCTCTGCTTGTTAAATGTTAATTGATATGATAATTGTTATCAACATGAACATAGTATTTACTGAGTTAGTCACCTGTAGAGGATTAGTCATCCGTACTGTTCGACACTGACTGCAGAATTTTAATAAGCATTTGCATAGAAATCAGATCTTCTGAATGCACTTTGTTCAGACTGGTGCAGCCTTTTTTCATATTCAATTAGAACCTATTAGTCAGTTGTCTTCTTAGATTGCCACAAAATATGAAATAAACTGTCAGTTAAGCAGAGATTAAATCAATTTAAATTATTTTTTTGAGAGGTTAATAAACCTATTAGATAAACCAAGGGAAAATATACATTACTGTAATAGCAGTAAGTTCTAAAATTCTTCAGAAAATTATAACCAGAGAGATTTGTAAAAGTGGAGAGATATTGAATGGATTGTTAACAGGAATCTGTTAACAATCCTGGAGCATGGGGAACCAGGGCTGCAGTGCATATCTAGCAAGCATTTTGCACTGTCATAAGCTGCAGTGACTTCTTTAAGTTTGTTGCCAGACATCAAATAGTTTCTCACATACATCATCATAGTTTGTCAGCAATGCAGCAGAGTTTGCCAAGGTTGCATTGTTGAGTTGCAAATTGCTGAGTTACAACTTGCTTGGGCATAGTGGGATCTTCTGTTACTCTGCAGTATAGGATAGAGTGCACTTGTGCCTCTCAGAGTGCTTATACCCTGTTGTTAAATATTAAAACTGGTCTGCCAGTGTCTGTTTAGGCATTTGGATGGATGAAGTAATTTATGAGAGTTTCAAAAATTTTTGTCTGCACCCACACAACAGTGTCCCTTTTTTTACATATCCCTATACCTCTCTGTGCAAGTTGCAGGAATTAACATGCACTTCAACAAACATAGGTTCATTATTACAAATTTTAGAAATTTGACTTTTGTGTTAGCTGGTGTGGCATGTGGGAAATAACACCATACCTTCCCATTTTTCTTAGATCTATGCAGCTTAAACTCTGTGCAGTTTCAGAAGATAGATTTATAGGTTTTTTTTTTTAAATATGGATTTTATAATTTTTAAACAAGTGATGCTTCCAGGAGTTTCCTTTCAGTGTTGAAAGCCCTGTTATCCAAAGCATGAAAGGGAGAAAAAGGAAGTTGAAATGTTTAAGCAGGTTATGTACTACACTGGATAGTATTAAACAGCTTATGCTGACCTTTTTCAAAGTCTCAAAGGGCAAAGGCTGCCTCTTAAGAGAAAGATTTTTCCACCATCATTGACATTTCAAGTTTGCTCCTATATATGGTTTAGAGTATGTATTGACCAACTGAAAATAAGAAAATCTTTAAAACCTTAATATGTAGGTGGTTGAGAAATGGAAAATACTGAGAAAAACTTTGAGGAGGTGGATATTCTGAGTTAATATTCAGAACTGATTCTATATAGCATTATTTTAAGTGTCCACGTAGTATTTTCCTAAGTAGGCTTTGTTGCTCTGTTTTATACCGATGCTGAAATCTGAGACAGAGAATGAGTGAGTGTGAAACACCATTTAAACAAAATTTGGCACAAATGTCTGCCTTTGAGGTCGGGGAGTTAATGGAGACAAACCAGATGGTAGGATTCAGACAGAGTATTCTTCCTTGTAATCTTTTTTATTTTTTGTAGTTGTGGCCACTGAGCTTGTATTTTACCTTCCTGTTAAAATTCTTGAATGAACTCCATGGATTAAATTCTGGCTTTGCTGAGGTTGTGCTGAAATTTGCATTGACATAGATTGTATGGGAAATAGAAGGGGAGGGACAGCAGCTTAAAAATACATTACAAAATTACTGTGTGCTTTTTTAGCTTTCTCTGTTGTGCCCTTCTATTTTTATTTAGTGGGTGTTGAAAGCAAGTGATACTTTAATGCACAGTTGATTTGAGCATGAAATGTTCTTGATAGCTGCATTCTTGCTGGAAGGAGCAAGACAATGACCTGTGCTTGGTGACATAACCGTGTGTTTCACATTCCAAAATCTGGCCTTAAACTGCATGATTGTAATCTATTTATAGAAGCTCCCAAGTACAGTATTGACCATGCTTTC
This sequence comes from Cyanistes caeruleus, assembly GCF_971803275.1. Taxonomy (NCBI): domain Eukaryota; kingdom Metazoa; phylum Chordata; class Aves; order Passeriformes; family Paridae; genus Cyanistes; species Cyanistes caeruleus. The sequence goes on along the minus strand of NC_141708.1, from coordinate 8,219,951 downwards.
AGTAAACTTGTTGGAAATTTTTACGTCAATTTAAGTATTATGTAGATATGATTTAAATGAAAGTACAGTACCATATCATACTGGTGCAACTTTTATAGCCCTTAAAAGGCAAAAGTATGTAAGATATTTTTCATCCTTCTCTGTGTTTTTGCTAGAGAGTTATTTGGTACCACTGCATTCCAGAGCAAACACTTTTTTTTTTCCTGTATTACTCATGGTGATTCTTTCATAATGTAAAAAAAAAATTAAAAATCACTTAAGCAGTAAGCTATTAGCATTTCCTGCTTGAGCTCAGGATCATACATGAAGTGTTTATATCTGAACTCTTGAAGGGATGCTTTCTTCTACATGTCATCCCTTTTCCTTCTAATCTGGTCTCATTCTGTCATTGAGGCTCTGGCCGTCACTGTCCTGTGAAAGGAATTTTCCTGGGTAATAGCTGAAAATAAAGGAGCTGCTTTTGCTATCATCAGGATTTAATTTGGAACCATTTTTCTGGACAAAGCAAAGCAAGAATTCTTCCAAAGATCTGTTGCATATGTGATATGACTTCATGATATAGCAATGTGGATTTACTTGGAATGCAAAGGGCCTGCTCATCTCTTTAGCAGTTTCATATAGGAAGTACAAATTCAAGGATACCCCGTTTGGCTTTGCCGTTGTACAAGTTTAGTTCCACAGAAATCATGGTTAAGAGATGTCACTGACACAAACCTGCATTGTCTTTCTTTTCTTTTGAACTGGATCCTGAAGTACTTGTAAATAACCATTATTTTTTATTTTAGATTCTTGGAGTTTCAAAGAAGTAACTTCATTAAAGAGAGGGGTGAAGTAAAGTGAAAGAGTTATAATAGGTTTTATTCCTATGTAAGAACTGGTTTAGGTAAAAAATAAGAGAGAAATAAGAAATTGGGAAGTTACAGGTCAGGATTGCAGTGAAGCAGGACCTTACCCCATCTTACTTTGGGTTTATGAGTATTGCTGAATAGTAATAGTAACAAAATTGATTAGTATTTGACATGTTCATTATAGAAACAGCTGAAGAAATGAGGTACTTATGTCAATATTTTAGTATAATCATGCCTGTGACACAAAGGCTGAAGTCTTGACATAAGGATATAATGAGAGTAGTGACTGAGTATTCAACAGTAATCTTACTCAATTTAGTTTGACAGGCTGCTTTTCTAAGTTGGACTTCTCTGTGTTTTGACAAAATGCATAATGATAGTGATTACTTTCTGCAGTAAAAAAGAAGCAGTTGGATTAGCAGAGTTGCCTTCCTAAGAGGTGTCAAAATAGTTTTGAAGTTCATGACTTGAAATTGTCTTCTGTAAAAAAAGTATTATATTTTTACATGGAGTGATGGCTCTCATTCTCTTTGCTCCACAGACTATAGTCTGATTCTGTGAATCAAATTTATGTTCACCAAAAAAGAAACTTAAAATACTAATCAAATTTCTAAAGAATAGTTGGCATATCAGTTCTTACTTTCAGATGCAAAACTGCTGAAAATACCCATCTTAATGCATCTTAGGCTTTGTCAGGCATGCTGGGATCAGGAGACACATTTTTTTAACTGTTACCATTTGAGGCTGGAAGTGCTTTTGCATGTGGAATGCAGGTGTTGGAAGTACAGGGAGACCATGGTGCTGAACTACCCTCAAGTGTGTGTGTGTGTGTTTGCTGTGCTTAATTAGGAATGAGTAAAACACATAAACAGACTTGACTCCTTTTGTAGTTACAATGTCCAAATTAGTTCTTTCATGTTTGCAAATACTATCTCTTCTGCTTGGGAATTTTTTAAAAAATATTTACTGCCATTACAGTTAGGAGACCTGAGTTAGAAAATTTGGGAAAGAAATAAAAATTACTTCATTACAGTCATAATTTCTAGCTCCTTTTTACCTCCGCTGTATGAAACCCCCTTGGTATCTAAATTCAAGGATTCCCCTTAATGAGAAGGAAGGTATGTTAACTAAGGAGGAAAATTCCAGAAGCATTTTGTTTCATAAAGGGTCGTGCTGTTTGCATGATGTAACACTATGTGAAAGAGTGCCAGGTAGCAAAACAAAAAAAATAAAAAATTAGAATATTGATTTTTAGTTATCCAGATAGGATGATGTGTACGTGGTAAAGGCTTCACTGATAAAGCATTCCTTTGGAGCTTTGCTGTTTGTGTCTCACTGAAGAACAGTGATTCTCTATTCTTCTGTCACATTTGCATTTAATTTGCTGAACTTCTACTGACTGAAGAGCAGGTGATACATACATTCACTGTGCATGTGCCTGTCTGTGAACTGCAGGGTGTGGTGTGTAGCCCCTTTTGCTTCTTGAGAATTTGCAGAGGATGAGTGTACCAACAGACTTCTTCCTTGGTTCTTTTTATTTCTTCAAAGATAAAATTAGTAGACAGGAATAATATTTTCAGACTTCAGTCTATTTAGAAAATGTCAGTGGTGCCAGCCACAAAATGTAACTTTGATTCCCAGGCTTTTAATTCCCAGTCTGGAAGTAAGCATGCAGTCCCAGACAGAGAAGCTGGAAGTGTGGGTAGTCCTGGGAATGGAATCCCTTCAAACAGATACTGCTCCTGACTGGTGCCAAAGTAATTCTGTGCATTCAGATTGACTCACCAGTAATGGTCAACAGTGTTCTGATTGTTCAAAGATGTGCCTGTGTACAGACAGTACTGTGAATTCTTAACATGCAGATATAGCAGATGCAGATTCAGGAGCTGCAGCATTGTACAATAACTGAGGCATCATCTAATGGGGAATGTTTGTGCACTCAGAGCTGTAGCTCGCTATTAGTGAATGTTTAAAACACGAGGATATCCCATTTACAATCCATACCTCGCTTGCATACACGCACACCAGAGACAAGAAAGCACATACCCTAATAAGGAGAAACTACTCTGCATTTTTAAAACAGCACAAGATGGGTTGGAATGTGGCGTTTAATTGAATAAATGTAAGAGAATTGCTTTGCTCTCTTGTGTTGTTTTATTATAAATTCTTTAGAAATAAATACTTTCCATTCATGGGTGATAAGGAGTTGTTATAATGATGACATTACCATAACTTTAGCATTCTGGCTCTTCCTGGCCCCCTTCTCCTGTGAGAACTGTACAAGGATGACAGTGGTGATATCCTCAAACTGTTCTATCGTGAAAGAAAATATTTTTCTGTCATTTGTATCAGAACATAAAGCATTAAACCATGTGAGGACTATTGTGTGAAAAAATACCTTTGCTATGTAGCATTTGTTTTCATTTTCTGGGGTTGTGTAATTTTTTTTATTAAAGCTCTGACTCTGAATTTCAGAAAGAGCTTGTGCTGTTTCCATGTTTGCATCCATTCTCTTTGTTCCAGTGGCCATCCGGTAGAAAATATTTGTGTTAAAATTTATGACAGTTAGAGAGCTCTTACCCATTTTTACTGCCTTATTCTCTAGTTGAAGTAGAGATCTTCTATCAATCTTACATATTCAGTAAAATTTGAATTTAATATTGATACTTTTGTCTCACACTTCATACATCTTGCTGGGTGCAGAATTAGAGTAAGAAGCCTTTTCAATTTTTCAACATCTAGGTGTCACAGGGGAGTTTCAGTCTGTGGTATCAGGGAACTGGATAGATGAATGGAACAGATTTTCAACAGTACTCAGTTCAAGTCTTACTCCTTCATTTAATTGGTGGATAAAGTGAATATTAAATAATTAACAGAACTTTCTGAGATAACTCAGAATGAATTGCATAGCATAGCAAGATAAAAAAGCTCACTTTCTGAATAGACCAGTGATTTTAACAGTTTTCATTCTGGGGTACTTAGAATAGTAACATCTCAAAGTGCAAAATCTGCATAATGGAAATAGAAAATCCTGAAGCTGAGAAGTTACTGTATAGGAAAGAGCAAAATGATTTCATAATCTATTTTCTCAATTTAAATCTCTTAGAAATGAACTCTAATCGAGAAGTAATTGGGATAGGGACATGTTGTTTTCATTTTTTATACTGGAGTGGTTTTGGCATTGTTGGTACTTAGGTAGCATTTCTGGTAATTTATAAAATGTGTGTTTTGCAACTCAATTTTCAAACCTTTTTTTTATCAAGAAAAAACTTTTAGGAACTTCGCAAGTTTGACTTTCATTTTTGAAGCTCTAGTTTATGTAAAAACATGGAGCCGCAGGAAGGTGCAGAAAAAAGTCACCAGAGTTAATTTGATAACAGTCTTGGGAACTTGTATATTGATCCAAGAAACAGAAAATACTGAAGAAAAGCTCTGTTAAAATCATACCAGTATTTTTCTGAAGAGGGCTCACAGTTTACGGAAATTAATTCTTGAGAAAGAAGGATTCCACTTTTCCCCTCTTGTAGTGTGTAGTGTAGAAAAGATTTAGGATTAGAAGAATGGCAGGATCTCAGTTGGGGGAGTGGTAGTAATTTAATTTTTTTGACTAACTTGTCAGATTTAAAATGCTTGCAAGCATTTCACGTAACATTGCTTTTAGTTTGAAACACCAAAATATTATTTTTTTTTGAGGGGGTGGGGAGGATGGAATTATCCATGATATTGTTTCCAGGAACAGCTGTGAGATGCACAATGTTTTACAAGTTCATGTGAATAAAAAATTTCTCTGAGCAATTAGAAGATTATTTTTCTCTTGAGTGGCTGATGGTTATTCCAATACCTAATAGATTTATGTAGAAAAAAGCATGTTGATGTTGTCTATAACTACTTGGGACAGTGTTAAAAAGATAATACTGTCCTCATTTTAATGCAGTTTTTGAATGTTAACTTTCTGTTCCTTAAGATTTTTCAGGAAAGACTAAGATATGTAAATTTCTTTTGTTTTGGGTTGTTGGGAGTTTTTTCATTGTCTTTCACAACCTGTCTTCAGACATTTTTTATTTCTGTACTGTGATTATGTTTAAAGCTATAGACTACAAATATTGTCTTCAATTTCCACTTGTATAATTTTCTTTGTGAAATATTATCTGGGCAAGATTTGTGTAGTTATTTATAGATTTGGATTGCTGAATAGTAGTTTTATACTTCAAGTTGAAAAAAAATAGCTGCTTGACACATGCTTGAACACTTCTTGATCAGAAGGTCACTGTTCCACAGATCTGCATCTTGCATTTGTGACAGCACATTTACATATGCCAAGGGAGAACAACTTGGAAACTGGGTGCTTACTTGAGGGGGAAATTCAGAAACGCCCAGGTCACATTTACTGCTTGAATAAACTGCAGTTGATGCTCTCCAGGGCAAGCATCAGTTACCCTTAGCTTAAAACATGATGTCCTTTGTATATAGTGTACAGTGGTACTGCCACGGTTATTTCTTTCAAAACCCGTAAACAACTCCCAGTAGTTTTTTGGAGTATCTAATTTTGTCACTTGTGTAGCAAAAAAAATCAAGATTGCATCCCCCAAAGCCATGCTTAGCAAAGATAGGTACTTATTTGTTGGCTAGTGTGAATCAAAAAAAAACATGTGAAGCAGACACAATAAGAAAATGTTGCAAAGAGCAAATCTCACATGAAACATTGCCTTTATCAGATAGGGATATTAAAGCCATGATTTTTAAACCCCTGGGAATAAAATAGCAAGAAAAGAAGAAAAATAGCAAGTTTTGGTAAAAGAAAGACCTTCTCTCTTTTTCTCTCTCTCTGTCTTGCTCTGTTTTTTAGCTTGTGTTATATTTTTTTCCCCTGTGGGGAAGATGAGTGGGAACGGGGGGACAGCAGATTGGTTTGATGATTTCTTCATGTTATAAAACATTTCCAAAGTGGGGTTTTTTTAATCTGGTTTTCTGTGTCCCTTTCTAAAAGTTTCAGGGACACAGGAAGATGATGTGTTATGGATAGCAATGGCAGGCATTCATCAGATATGGGCACTGATGCTGGAAGGTGGAAAACTACCAAAGGGAAGGTAAGCAACTGGACTAAGGGAAATGTGAAATTGCTGCTTGTCTTGATAAACAGCTTTCAAATCCCAAAGAGAGAGACAATCAAATTAAACTCAAAATTATTTAGTTTAAAGGTTTATATGCTTAAAAGTCTGCCTCCTTTTCCCACATGTGTTAGATGAAATGAAAGATGCTATTTTAGCTATACAGCTATGACTTGGTAAAGTTCATTCATATAATTGAATGTTACTTTTCCTTGCATTTGCTGAGTTACCTAGTAATGAATCATGTGCTGAGGTGATACAAAAGTTAGCACAAAGGCATTGAGTAATTCCTCACTGCTGTATTCAGGTTGGTTTTATAACTCATAAGTGCCTGTTCTGTAGCTTCTGTTTATGCATCTTGTCTGAGCTGTTTCAAATTTCTGATTGAAATTGCGTGCTATTTGCCTTTAGTGACTTAAAGAAAGGAGTCTGCCTGCGCTTTGCTGGGAGTGGGAACGAGGAGAACAGGAACAACGCTTACCCACACAAGGCAGGGTTTGCCCAGCCCTCGGGGCTCTCCCTGGCCCCAGAGGAGCCCTGGAACTGCCTGTTCGTGGCCGACAGCGAGAGCAGCACCGTGCGAACCATCTCGCTCAAGGACGGGGCAGTGAAGCACCTTGTAGGAGGAGAGAGAGACCCATTGGTAATCACCTCAAACTTCCCCACACTGCCTTACTAATATTCCTCAAGCCTGACCTGGAGGAACCACTTTTGGGGTGAGAGGGTAAATCAGTTTCCATGGCCATCAATTTCTTAACTTCACTGCTTGGAATGCAAATGTGTGGCAGTTGTGATGCTCAGGTTGTAGTGCAGACTGTTGCTCCTTAAATAAGAAATTCACTTATTCTTCACTTATTCTTAAAATAGCCAATTTGATTGAGCATTGTGTGGTCATTAAATCAGCTGGATTCATATTTGTAACTTAGATGTGAGAGTTTCTGTTTCTGTGGTTAGGATCCACGCTTCCAGGTTTCAGTATCCTTGTTTTGAAATTATCTTGATTTTTTTTTAAGTCAGTTAATTTCCATTTAATTGAAATAATTTAAATTCATGTCCACATTGAATAATCAAATCTATTAATTAAATAAAATAATTTTTCAGAATTTGTTTGCTTTTGGTGATGTGGATGGAGCAGGCATAAATGCAAAGCTGCAGCATCCCTTGGGAGTAACATGGGACAAGAAAAGAAAGCTGCTCTATGTGGCAGATTCCTATAATCATAAGGTAGGTGTACAGTAACTTGTTATATACAGATTTGAAAATTTTTATTATTACAAAGAATTATTTTAGTAACATAGACAGATTTTGCTTGGTCCTGTTAAACTGAGGAAATTAATTACACAAGTTCCTTTGTGGGTTCTTTTTCCTTCCTTCCTTCCTTCCTTCCTTGGTCCTTCTCTTTACCATTGTTTTGTAGTCACATTCTTCTGTGTTGATATGATGGTCTCTTGGGGAAGGTGAATTTAAAGTGCCAAGTTACAGTTCAGACTAAAGACTTTCTGTGTACCTTCCCAAAGTTGCTGAACTACAATAAAAGAGCTAGAAGGGCTTCTTCAGGAATATTGCATGTTTGATAAAACTGAGAGGACAAAAGGACTTGTTTTTCCCTTAAAAAAGACATCTAAGTTTTGAGAAGTATTATGAGTTACCTCCATGGAGCTTCCTCTGGCATAGGAACCATTGTTTTGCATGATTATTCTAATGTGATGTTATATAAACATTCATGTCTAGGAGGTTTTTAACTGTACACTGACTACATGCATTGAAAGAGAAGTAATCTGTTTGATTTGAAGAGTAAGGTATCTAACACTAAATGCTTATTGAAATTTTAAGACAAATGATATTTTGTTTCAGACCTTGAATAAATATTATAAACTTTTTTTCTGTTTAAAAAAAACCCCATCTATTTTCAGAAGAAAAATAATCTAGAAGTTAGCTTGCCAATTCTGTTATTCTCTCACTGTTTGCAAATGTTTCTAGAAAGGCAGCAAGCTTTACAAAAACAAGTCATCCAGCATACTTTTATAGCTGAGAGTTAGGTACCTCCAAAATCATGGAAGGAAACCCTGAATGACAACCAAAGGAAGAAGTGAAGTCCATGAGGGAGTGGGGTAAGATGGGACATGTCACTTGGTAAAGAGTGATAACACAGCATCTAGGATGCACACCTGGATTCTGAGGTACTCAAAAAGCAGTGCTGGCTACTGGAAATGTGGGACATAAGATAATAGAGAACATCTAAATCCGGCTGGGTTTTCTCAGAGAAGCTTTCTGTGCCTCTGTTGATTCTAGATTAAGGTTGTGGATCCCAAGATGAAGAACTGTGCTACCCTGGCAGGCACAGGAGAAGCAGGCAATGTTGTTGGTTCCAGCTTTACCCAGTCAGCTTTCAATGAACCAGGAGGTTTGTGTGTTGAAGAAAACGGCCGCCTGATGTATGTTGCAGACACAAATAATCATCAGATTAAAGTGCTGGATTTGGAAACAAAAATTCTTTCCATGGCAAGTAATACGTCTTAAACAAGCTGATAGTGGTGTTTCTTGATATAAATTATTATTTCAGGCTTCAGCAAGTGTGATAAAAATGAGACAGCTAACTGTGGGTACAATAGTTGTATCCACAGGATGTTTTGTGATGATCAGGCAAATAAACATTGCCTGTTAGCACAGTTGTTGAAAGCCTCAGTCTTCAGAAAGACAACTTTTGCATGGAAAGCAGAAAGTGGCAACCCTCTAGAAAAGGTTAATTAAAATGTACAGCCCAGGTTTTCACCATGAAAAGCATTTCAAAAGCATTTTCACTTAGTAAAAAAAGGAAGTGAAATCAATTACCAAGCCCTGTAATTAAGCTGTAGGAGATGATTTGGGGAGGTCAGTGACTTAAAGCAAGATATATAAAGGGCTTTCAAGCTGTCAAATCAAAACCACTGTCAAAATTGAGCACAGCTTTATTTGATTGTGAATAAACAAATCTGTGCTCATGCCCACCTTACAATGACACTTTATCTTATTTTTTAAAAAAATATATATATACATATATTTATGACATAATCTTCCTAATATCTTCTCATATGTTTCTTGAATTTAATAATACACAGTCTCCATGTGTGTTTAAATTTTCATATCATGTAACATGTTGGTGGCTTTTCTGGGAAATTCTCTTCTATTTTACTGTGCAATGTGCATAGTTAAAATCCTGGATTTTATTACTGAAGCATGCAGTTTAACACTGGAACTAAAAAGAAATACATTTACAGTTGATCCAAAGCAAAAACATAATCCAACTGTAAAGATTTTAAATTAAGGGATAGTATAAAGTAGTTGTGGGTTTTATGGCTTCAATAATAAATATTGCTTTTATTTGGGATTTTTTGTGTTTATATTGGTTTAATCAGGCTTTTTTCATTTTAAGAAAACATTTTGTCCTTCCCTTTTTCTATTCCCTTTTTCTGTTTTGTCATAGTATTGTTGCATGCTGTCAGAAATTTTTAGGCCAATAGCCATATGATGTCACTTTGAAACTGTGATTGTGTTGTGAAAGCCCATTTATTTTCAGTACTAATGAAAATTCATATTTTGTTTTATTTCTACTGATAGTTGCCTATCCTGAAGCCAGAAACATGTGATGTTCCAGATAACCTGCCTGTGCAAAAGGATAAAATAACAAACCTTCCACGACTGCCTAAATCTGCACCAAATGTTCAACTTCCTTCACTAACTGTAGCTCCTGGCCAGACAATTCAGTTTTTGTTAAAGTTGACTCTTCCTCCAGATTCAAAACTGAATGAAGAAGCTCCCAGTGCATGGTTTATCACAGCAGAAGGTAAAGTCCCTGGTTAGGATGGGAAGGGTGATATCAGCACATCCTGCAGTGCAAGATATCTCAGTCTGATGAATCAAGACGTCCCTCCCCATCCTGTGTTCCTGTTTGACCTTATGATCCAGTACATGATTTTTAGAGTTGATGCATTTAACAGCTGGAGTGTAAAGATTCAAAAAGCCAAACACCTGGCAGACTGTTTTCTGCTTAAATTAATATATGCTGCATTGTTTCATGTCTCAGTGCAATGAGTAAGGTGTGTGTAGTGAACAGGTCATTTTTTAGTTCACATACTCTCAGATATTTAAATAAAGTTTCATTCTAACAGTCAGCCTGAGCATTGCTAAATTGCACCAGCCCACCTATAAAACCAACACTGCTGTTTGGAAATGCCATCATTTTACCTACAGTTTAATGAATTTATGGCAGATATCATACCTGGTGTTTTAGATCTCTGATGCTAATGTATAGTAGTCATTAATTTGAGAAGTTTTGCTTGTGCATATCAGAATAAATGTTAATATCCTTTAAAGAGTGTATAGGAGTAATTGCAGTTCCATTGCATTTAAATAAGATGTACTGTATAGATACACCTATAGTTCTGAAGCAAAGCCATGGATCTCTCCTTCTTTAAATGACTGATAAAGCATTTGTAAATTACTTCCCTTTTTTTTTGGTTTTTTTCTGTTCACATCTGGAAAAATCAGGAAGGAATTTTCCTCTAATGTTGCATGTGGAAAGTCCTTCTTGTCCTACAGGTAGAATTAGTGTTTTCTGTAGCTTTCAGACATGGTGTTAAACACCCTAATGATAAAATCTGTTCTTCTTTTGCAGATAACACCTGGTTGCTGCAAGAACAGTTTCTGACAGGAGAAATAAAGGATGTTTCCTGTCAAACTGTCATTCCTTTTCAGTTGCCTGGGAGCTGTGTGTCAGCTGAAGCCACCCTGGCCATCAAAGCGTGCCTCTACTACTGCAGCAAAGGTAGCAGTGCCTGTATGATGGCAGGAGTCTCCTTCAGCCAGCCCTTGCAGGTCACTGGCACAGACCAAGGCAGCTCAGCTCAAGTGGAACTGATACACACCTTTGTAACTAACTAACACAAAGCCAGCTGATTTCACACTTTATTTTGCTATCCACCATTTCTATGGGAGAAAGTACAAATAGATAAATTCGCTCTGTTTTTTTCTGGAGCTTATGACAATGCTAAGAAATAATATGCTTGGTAAAATGAAGTAGTTTTCCCTACAGTCTAATGGGAAAATTTATCATCACAACCTCATTTCTTTACATAACAGTAGCAGCAATAACTTTGTAATACTGTAGACTCTTGCCAAGTGTGAACATACTGGATGTCTGCCACTCTTAAGAAGTGAGCAACAATTTTTAGAGTCCATTTGAAAGAGCTGGTGTTACTTTGTAATGTTACTGTAAGATCTTTGCACTGTAAGTGGTGTAATAGCAGATAATTTTGGACATTTCAAAATTCCTTTTGTGCCCTTATTACATTTTAATAGAATGTCAAAAGGAAGTTTCTTTCTCCCGTCTATAAAAGAAGTATCTTGCTTATTCTTATGCTTCTGTAATGAGACTATTTTGAAAATACAACTTAAACTAGGTGCAGCTCTAGTTTTATGGAAGCTGAATATTTTGCTTTAACTCAACATTGACAGCCTTACATGAAGAACAAAGGTTCATGGGAAATTTTCTGTGAAAGGAAGCATTCAAGATCCTGCAGAAGAATTTCATGGTGATTTTTAACAAAGAATGTGCCTCTCTGCAATGTGTATATGTATATAAAATAACCACCACAAAGCTATGCTGGAGTTTTTCTGATACATAACAATTTACATTTTATAGAAAGTGGTAGGTAATAGTTGAATATCTACACTGCAAAAATTAAATGTCAACCATTTCAAGCAGAGTGATTCACTCCTATTTTATTTCTCTGCAAAGACTATTCTGAAGACTTCTGTCTTACATATACGTAATATTATGAAGAATATTACACTCTTGAAGTCTGATTCAGAGTCTTTTGAAGTCACTGTTAGTCCTTGGATTTGTTATAATGGCCACTGAACCAGAATTGTATACTTGATAATGGATTATTAACATTTATGTTTAGAGCTTCTGATCTTTTGCTGGAACACTGGTAACCTAATCTTTGAGTAAGACGCTTTAAAACTCTCTTGCAAAACTCTGTCCTTGGTGGTTAAGTGTTTTGCAAATAAAATGCCCTCCATTTGCCATAATAAGTAGGGGCAGGGTGATAGTAGTGGTGCAAGTTTATTACTTGAGCTGGAAGAGTTTCCGTCATAATTGGGTTAGGCCCTGTGCTCTGGTCATGATGATCAGTTCTGAAAAGATTTTAAGTTGAAGGGTAGTATTGTCACACATATTAGGAAGTGCAGTAGTGAAATAATTTTTTTATATAGTTTTTTCTAAAACAATTACTCCTGACACCTGTTAGTAAATCCCCGCTGTCAGTTGTTGCTTTTTTTTACTTAAGGGCTGACTGAAATGTTGGTCATGAACCAGAGATGCTTTTGTTTAAGGAAACCATATGGACTGGTGTGGTTCTTCCTTCCATTGAAATGCCAGTCTAGCTGAGAGTTCTTTGTGGCACCAGAAATGGTTGTTATCTCACCTGTCAGTAGAGCAAGGGCTGAAATGTTATTTTTCTTATGTTTGGTTTTCAAGCAACTTTTCTAATTTACTGTTTCAGCCCCTTTGTGTAAGCCTCTCAATTCCCACATGCCATTTTGAAGACTGAAAAAGCTTTGCTTCTTTGTTCACAGATGGCAAATGCTGTTGGAAGGATGAAGATAAAGAAACTAATTTGGGCATTTATTATTTTTTACACTTTAGTAAAATTCAGTCTTTCACAATTTTTTGTTTGTCTGTTTACCTTTGGATAGTAGCCAGGAAACCTTCAATCAGCTTCTAGACAGCCTGCAGATTTTCTGTTGCTCTCTGAAAAAAAACAAGCATTAGGTACAGAAGTTCAGAATAACGAACCGAACTGTCATAATTACCTTGAATGTGTAATTCTTCAGATGGATCTTTTTGTCCCATCATAGAATGGTTTGTGTTGGAAGGGGACTGAAGCCATTTTGTTCCAACCCCCTGCTGTGGACAGGGACACCTTCCACTAGAGCAGGTTATTCAGAGCTGCACCCAGCCTGATTGTGAACACTTTCAGGGATCTGGCATCCCCAGCTTCTCTGGGCAGCCTGTGCCAGTGTCTGAGCACCCTCACAGGAAAGAAATTCTTCCCTATATCAAATCTTTTCAGTTTGAAGCCATTCCCCTGGTCCTATCCCTATATGCCTTTGTTAAAAAGTCTCTGTCCAGCCCGTGTAGCTCCTTCAGGTCCTGGAAGATTCTAGAAGGTCTCTCCAGGCTGAACAACCCCAACTCAAACTTTCAGCTAGAATGACATTATATTTTTCTATTTCATTTGGATCAGGTCATCAAATTCTGCCTATATTCCAATATTTAAAGAAAAAAATCAAAAATCTGTTTTGTTACTGACACTTTCAATTAATGTATTGCTGTAGGGGAAAGACTGTATTCCTCACATTATTTAACTAAAGTGTATAATGTTTAATTACAATATTGTAGTTACATTTTCTATCTAAACGTTCTCTCCTTGCTCTCTGTCTTCAGTCTCTGTGTTCAGTGTGATTGGCCTTTAATCTTATAGTCTAACATAAAGTTTTGTTTGTCCAAGAAATACGGATGCACATTCCCAGAGTCACTACTTCTGTTTCACTTGGAGTGTACAGATATTTGAATGTTCTGTGATTAGAAAAGCACAGGGTTTTTTTTTTTAGAGCTTATGATATTTAGGGATACTATTTCCATTTCTTCCTCTGGGGTTTACAAGCTGCTCTTACAGTAAAGCAACAAGTGCCATAAATTTCACCAGACAGGCAAACTGAATAGGATGTACAAACTACAAGAAATTAATCTAAGTACCAGAAAGTATCTTCCAAATATGATGCAGAAAAATATGAAATGTTATTATTCTATAAAAAAAAAAAATCAGATATATTGATGATAGCTACCTCTTTGTATGGGAGCTAAGTTTTTTTATGTTCCCTGATACAAATATTCTAAGCAGATTGGAATGGCTTAGCACTCCCAGATTTGTGTCTCACAGTAAAAGTTTGCAATTCAAGGCCTTTTCGTACTGGCTTTAACAGGTTTTGCAGCAGACCTTAATGAAGCATTAAAAGACTATAGCAAGTCTCTAAAGAGTATTGGTCATGGTTGATTTGTAAAATGGAAACAAGTTCAGTGGCATTTAAAGTTTTTTAGTTGTAGTGTTTGCATTTCTGGGACAGCTTTTGGTTTTGAATGGATGTATTAATAGTTCCATGAGATGTTTTTAATAATTCTATTCAATTGCAGTATAATATTTTTTATTAGACTAGAAAAAAGATAATGTGGTTTCGAAGAGGGAGGATAGTTTGTTTTAATAGCTCTTTCATGTTGTTTGAATCCAGTAATATTTTTCTGTAGTTTGCTCCCTTCTGTTGAAGGAAGGGTAGGGATGATGACTGTGTGAACCTATTGATGGGCACATATTTTATGCATATATTTTTAGTTGATTTCTTTTTGTGTTAGATTCTTATATAATTTTAAGCTTTTCTATTAGATGCAGTTCTTCAGTTTGTGTTTGGCCTCTCCTATCTCCCACCTGTAGAGCATTATGTTGGTATAATGCTGTGGTAGTGTGGTACCAAGCAAGTACAGACCAGGTGAGTAAACATGAGGAAGTAGTTTTATAGCATCAGGTAAATGCCTTATCTGCTTATCCTGAGAAAAGGTGCATATGGCTTCCAGTATATTGTATATATTCTTAATGCACTGATTTTATTTAAATAGGAAAATAATGTAATTGAAACCATGAGTAAAACTGTTTTGTTGAGAGAACATAAAAAAAAATTATTCCTTTCCTCTTGCTCAGCAGAGGGGGATGATGAAAATGAAGAGTCTTTCCTTCTTATGTAGGGCTATGTCCTTTCGTTCCTTTAATTATTGACTATTTATTTTAGCAAAGATAGAGGTATTATTGACCACAAATTGTCTTGAATTTTTGTTTCCTAAAAAAGTTTTCTATGTACATGGAAGCTTTAAATGTCTGACTTTGTAGAGTTATGAGTGATAGATTTTGTTTTAAATAGTTTTAGTTTAGCAGACAATAACAGAGATTTATGTACATTCTTAAGATCTGTAATTTTTTAAATCACTGGTATTCATTGACTTACCTCAAAGACACGTTGAGGCTACACTCCCACAGAAGTGTGAACTCAAAATTAAATTTTCTTTGTTGTAGAATGTGTGAGATGTGCTGTGACACGTTGTGTTCTCCAGGCTGCAGTTGTGCTACCTAAGGAGAATTTTCCACACGCGGCAGCTCATCAGTCACCCCCAGAAATTCTCCACTGAAATCTGCCAGGTCACTTGCTCATATAATCAGTTAATATTACTGATTTATATTAGCCAACATTTAGTATTCAGAATTTATCATTACAATTTTTATTGAAGTTGGTTTGTCAGGGATTAGAGCTTTTCTCTGTCCCAAGCAAACAAAGTATAGGAATGGTGACAATGGAGGTAATTTTTGAAAATGTGAGACCTGGCTATTTTTTAATTAAATCACAACATTTGTTTTTGCATTCAACAAGAGATCATTAATTTGAAAACAATAGTCTAGTATATTACATTCCATTATGTTCATGTAACCAAATCTGACTACTGTCTTCCGTTAGAAGCAGCTGATCTATATTTTATAGTTTTTGTACTTTTATAGATAAAGTCACTACTCTCATTTAGGATTAGGATTCATTCCTGTACAGGACTCATCACACCTATGATTGAGTTTCCAAGTTTATCTTAGTTTCTTTGTCATATAATTGTGGGGGATTTTAGCTGGGTTTTTTGGTCTGTCCTTTCCTCCTGTAGTTTCTACAGTGAACATATGCAGCCCATATCTTGCTACCGTGGAGGGATCCAAGCAGGAGTAACTCCCTCCACCAGCTCCTTGCCCCTCCCCTGCTTCAGGGATGGGGATGAAAACAGCAAGTAATTCTAGATAGCATTAGAGTAAGATGATGTCCTCAGGTCTGCTTTATCAAGCTTTGCACTCATGCAGCTACTGTTAGGAGTTTTACCTCTGGCCCTGTCCACTGAGGTCCTGAAGTTATTGGTAGCTGTCTCAGAGCATCCCATCAAACTTGAGTTGCCTGTGCAGAAATTCTGATGGCTCTTGGTTTCAGGAAACGTTGATGCTAGAGATTAAATACTTTAGCTGCTATAGGTTAAATATTTTAGCTGTTATGTAATTTGCTGTCTTGTTGCAGGTTGTTTAATTATTGTCAGGTAATGCACTCCTACTGCAGATGAGAAGCTGGGAGCCTTGGGTATGAGTAGAGGAATGTTTGTGTAGCTATAATTAAATATTGCTTCATTTACCTCTTTGGTGGTCCTTTGCTTTCAAGCATACCAAGGAATTCTGTCCAATTGCAGGCTCTAGGGCTAACCAAAGAATTGCAAATATTTTGTAAGTCTTGCCTAGTTCCTTTGAAACATTGACAATTTTGAGCTAAAGAAATCCCATTTGAAGAAAACCTGTTCATACATCTGCCTTAACTTAATGCTCTGTACTCAGCATGCCTCAGGAGATATTCCACAGTGTATTCTTTCCCATTTTGACTAGAGATTGAGAAATTCAACCCATCTGGCCATTGTCAGACTTCATAGAAAGCAAAACAGCAATTCCCAATTTGATTTTAAATCCATTGGAAAAAAAAAAAAAAAGAAGCCTATTTTCCAAACTTTTGATTAAACTGAAATACCAGGTTTATACATTCAAGGAATCTGTCCTGAGAGTTGCTTGAATCAGATGTCCAAATCTGGTTTCCAGATTTTAAAAATGAATTGATATTAAAGTGGGGAAACAAATTGCTAAATATTTTATCTATTGAATATTTAGCTTTAGAAGTGTCCATTTTCACTTTTAAAATAGCACTAGAACAACTAAGACGTTCTCCTCTCTGTCATTACCATTAATGTACCATTAATCATTGTATCATTAAACCTGTGATGGATCTATGTGATTTTTGTAAGAAAATCAATAAAGAAAAAGAAGGTAGTGGTTGAACAGTGGCTGGGTGAAATCCAGGTGCTCCAAGTTAGTGGCATATATCTTTAGGGCCAGGAGTTTGGCCAATGTGACAGAAATTCTGTGTTTTTATTACATCTTGATGGCTGAAGAAAAAAATCAGTGCCTTTTGTAACAATACTTGAAAGTGTTTCTTTACAGAAATACTGGAGTACTGATTGAAATAAGGTATTTAACCTTCATGGTTTGCAGGCTTCAGAAGGATTTAATTCTACTAATTCTGAAACTGTGAAGAGTTTTCCTTCTCCATCATGTTATTGAATTAATTTGAAAGTAAGGTGCTTATTTGTCAAACTCCATTTCTTACAAAATACTTCAGAACAGGTTGTTTCTCAATCTTTTGAGCTTACTTCTGAAGCTATTGTTACCTCTTTTGTACACTCCAGAACAAATGTGGTAGGGAGACTTCAAACAGCTTGCTGGAATTGTGGTTTGAGCGAGATGGAAGGCGAAACATGCACTGATCTAAAGGGGCAGAGGTGATGCCTCTTGGTATTTGAGGGGTGGAGAGCTGGTCTTTGCTTTGGAGTTGTTTTCATCTGTTCTACAGATCAGCAAGGATGCTTTACACAGCAGAAGGTTGTGTGTAGGGGGGCAGTCAAGAAGGGTCAGGTTATCTCACTAAAAACCTGTAACTTATTTCGGTTCTGCTGCTGGGGTATCTGAAAAGCCCAGCAGTACAATGCTAGTGAGGAAATTCACATTTCAGCACTTAACACCTTAGAAAATGTCTCCAGGTGGTTTAAGGGGAAAGACAGGAGTTTCATTTTCTTCCTTGAGAATTTTAGTGGTGTGTTTTAGGCATTGGAAAATTTTGTCTGTTCTTTGAGACACTAAACCTTTGTTTCTCCATTACATTTGATGCAAAGCCTTTCACATATCTGAATTTTTAAAATTGTGGTTTACATTTGTTACAAAATATGAGAAGAATTAAAATGAAAGCATCTACAGCTGATCTAGGTTGAGTAAATTCTTCGCTCTTCTTAACAATATTCATAGATGATGATCCTTTTTAAATAAAGGGTAAATGTCCTGTAATATTATGAGAACAAATAAATACACTGTAGAAGAAATGTCAGCCTTGGCTATCAAACCAACAGATAAACAGTGATTAAAGAATGTACGCTTTCTCCTGTGCAGCCTCTTTCTCCTTGTAAAGCTTTTTCATGGAAAAATAAACATTAAAAAGATTTCATGTTTTCTTTCAAGGCTGGCTTTTTCTGTCAATCTTTGTGTGAACATAGATCTAGAAGTTATGAAATGTGTCTGCTGTGAGGGGTTGCAGCTTGAATAAAACACTTGAGTTAAGAAGTGCTGTTTGTTTCCCACTCCCTTTGCCACAGGCTCTGCAGCCGTGGGTGTCAGTCGGCCCTTCAGTGACCAAGGGTCTGTAAAACAGTGTGAGTCGTGAGGGCTCCCCCCTCCAGGGCTCTGGGAACAAGAGATCTGCTTTTATTTTCATTTCTGCACATAAAAGACATTAGAAATGGTGCATTGCATGAGTCATAGGCTGCCTGATTGTAGCCTTCAGTTTATTGCAGAGATCCCAGAGCAAATTTAGCTACGGGAAGAGATCCCTCTGCATGGAGCTCCACCTGAAGCAATGTTTGTTACTGTGGTTAGACTGCCACACTTTGCAGCATGTGGGGTGCCTGTTTAATTATAATTAATTAATGAAGATTGAACTGTATTTTAGCAGCAGTGTCTAAAAATAATTGTTTTACTCAGATATATTTCTTTGCAGTTTTGACCAAGAACTTGTGGGTACAGGATAAAAATGCAAGTTGTCATGTGCTCCAGTACAACTGGAGATGGACACCAAGGTGCCTACAGAGATGATCTCTTATTTGTGCTGGTTTTATTTTTATTGATACAATGATTTCTCATTAATGAAAGTACTGTGTGACAAAAATTTTGGAATAACTACTGTAGGTCAGCCTCATAAATTGTAGTATAACTATGTTGAATTTGTGTCATTTCCACGACCCCACTAAAGATTATTCATCATGTTTATTCATCTATTCAAATATTTAAAATATTTATACACACTACTTATAAAACTCAGCTAACTTTCTTTGATTTCCATGCAGACGCAATATATTCAGCTTAGCCTCATGCAGCAAGTCTGGATTTGACAGATGCTCAAATCCAATTGTAATTTCTCTGTTTCACTAAAAAGTTCATCAAAAGCTTCTGCCAAGCTAAACTCAGCTAGTTTAGGCCAGGTCACACAATCTCTCAGCATCTTGGAGGGTGTTTGCCACAGATCACAAAGCTGAACCTTGACTGGCTTTCAGTCGTCACCTCTGAAATGACACCTTTACCCCCAACTTCTAAATGTTCTTAAAACAGAAATCCTGTGTGAGCACAGACCTGTGCATGCTACATGCAAGCAAGGCTGGGATGTTTTTGTGTGTAATGACATTTGTGGGACTGAGCTGGGCTGGTGCCTTTTGCCAGAACCCTGGGAGGCACTGCCTGGTGCAGAGTTCTGTGGTCACAAAGTCACTGCTCTAGGAAACTTTTAATTAGTCTGTTTCTAAAAGCAAGGCAAAGGAGCCTTTCATGTTAAAATCACTAACAGGACCAGGATATTTTCTTGTTATTGCAAGGGATTCTGCAATCTTCTGCCAAGAGCAATTTATGCAGAGATCGGGTAAATGGGGCTTTAAATGGCTCCTCTCCCTGCCCTGTCCTTCCCATCTGAAGTAGTTTCCTATGGCTGTTCAAACTCATGGCTCTCCTGCCTCATCTGAATTTTATCTTTTCTGCCTGTCACCCTGGTATTTTGTGCAGACAATCCCACCAGGAACTGAAAGCAATACCTGATGGCTATTTTACATGCCAGTGCGGGTAGCAAAGTTCCACCCTTGCTGTAGCTGGGGTTTCTAGAGCGGGTTTGTGCTCCTTTACCCTCTGCTTTAAGCACAGAAATCAAAGCAGAGGTGAGGATTTCAGCCTTTGCATGTAAGGAGTAACTTGCTGAAGTGTTGCTACAGCAGCACATACTGTTTCTTTTTTTGGAAAAGCATTAGCAAGTTATAACCCTTAGTTAAATCTCTCCATAATTTTACTATCTCAGACATTCCTTCAACAGAGTATATGGGAATGCCAGTGCTCAGAGATCCTAGCTCAGGCTGTCAGTTCTGGATATATTTTCCAAATACTGATCAAAGCTGTCGTATTAAGCAGTAATTAGATATTAATGAAGATTTTGTTTCACTAAAACCAAATACTTAGTCAGACTTACCCTTGTGCTGCATAACTTTTGAAATCCATTCACCATGGAGTTGCAATATTATTTTTGAAGCTATCATTGCAATTACTGTCCTTGAGAACTAAGTAGTTGTTCTAACACCATCTTTATTTTCTAACACGAAGGCAGCACATCAGGTTTAATATCTATTTTAGACAGCAGGGCTTGGGCGAGCACATCGCTGCTGTAGTGAAGTGAACCCCGTGTCTGAGATGACAGCATCTAAAGTGTGACGTGTTCTAATCAGGACAAAGCAGAGTCAGCAGTTTAATGATGCTTTTATTGATGTAATGATTTATCACTGGTGAAAACATTGATGTGTGTCAGCAGCAAGCGTAAGCAGTCATTTCATCGAGGTCTGTGCCTCTTCCTTCCCCCTGCTTGTGCACACTGACACACTTGACTAAAGCTGTGATGTTTCCCAAGTTATCTGGAGTTGATACTGAGACACAAAGATCACCAGCAATGAGAGATGTAACATTTTTTTTGCAGAATCTTAATACATTCAGCAAGTGGAACCACAGGAGGAAATATAACATTGAAATGCACCGAGCAGTGGTGCATCAATGCCTAAGTGGCAGTTAAATCCAAAGGAAACTTGCTGGGGGCTACTGAGAAAACCATCATTTAAATTTTTCTTTTCTTTATACAGTTGAGTGGAGATGGATTTAATTTGCATTTTTGCCATGCTCTTAGCAGTGGAAGTGCTATAAAGTGCTGTTGTTATCTTAGACTCAAATCAGACGTGCATGTGGCAGAACTTCTGAGAGCTTATGAGGAAGATGCAGAGGGTGTAATGGAGTCTCTAGCAGACAGTGACAGAAATTTGCCTCACAAATTCACTGCTAAGTGTAAAATGAAACATATACTGAATCATAATCACTGGATTAGTTATGAATTTAAACTAGCAGGGGATTAAAATTCTTATTTACTTGAGGCTGCTGAACAGAATGATTCTCTTTACAAGAGGCTTGGATTACATGGAAGTACATAAAATAGAGAAAAAATAGAGAACTTAGTCAAGAGAAGTGAAATAGGATAGATGGTATATTTTATATAGAAGTGTGTCTTTTTTTCCAATTTATAGCAAGCTTGCTGATTTTTAAAAACTACTTTTGTTTAAATGTTAGTGGATAGAGGTCTCAGCAGCTTTAAGACCCATTTCTAGTCTATGTGGGTTCATCAGCTGTAATCACAAGATTGTATGTTTTTCTTACACACTTGGTACAGGGTCTTTCCTGCTTTCACACACAGTGGTGGCCTGATCACCCTGACACCCTCTGGGACTCTGCATATCACAGCTTTTTCCTCAAGAGAAAGAGAGACTACCTTGTTACAGGCCCCTGACAGCAGCGTGCATCTGTTTTCCAAGAACAGCCTAGCTCAGCTGAATGTGTCAGAGTGACTGTTTTCCATCTTCTCCTATCCTGCAGAAAGATTATGGACTACCTTGTACAGTGACATGCAAAAAATTACCAGGATTTAATCCATGCTCAACTTCTCACAGTCTCATAGGAAAGCTCTATTTACAATTAAAGTGCTCCTGAGAAAGAAATCATTAGCTGTATGCAAAAAAATCCCAACAAGTTAACCTAGAAAACCTGTGTGTTTTAAACTCAGGAATGTTTGCGGTCAATCAAAGAAATTTTCAGAGGGAGGAATCAAGTTATCCCAAAGCAATCCTGACTTGCCACCTTAACAGTGTGAGAACCGTGGTAAGCAATGATGGGTCCTGGTGGAAGGTGTCCCTGCCCATAGCAGGGGGGCTGGAATGAGATAATCTTTAAAGTCTCTTTCAACCCAAGTCAATTCTATGATTCTATAATCCCATATTTTCTGGTTGTTGTTTGAGCTTTGTTTGAGGATTTTTGGTTTTGTCAGCTAAGGAAATTAGTGAGGGAAATCCACCAGAATTATGTTCCAGCTCAGCACTTCAATAGCACATCTCAGCATTAAAGCCCACTGAGCTCTCCTCAGTTTGGGAAGAGACTCAATTCACTGCTAAGTTTGACTCTATGATATAAACCACATGAAGGCTGAACCCTCAGGTGGAATAAATTTTCCTGCTTCTGGGCAGTGGAGTTTATACATTTCTCTCAGGCAGCAAATAGATGCATTTATCCCTGCATTGCTGTGCTCCTCTCATAAATCTCTGCTGAGATTTTTCTTAATGACCATCACGTGACCCTTTTCACTCTCCATTCATCTCTGTAATTAGTTCTCCCAAGGCTTGCAGCCCAGTAACTAACTGCTTGTAGCTCCTTTTTCTCAAAAGAAAAGCAATTTAGTTTCTCTTGTATTTGAAAAAATTACTACTACTGTGTACATCCCTTTCCCTTTTCTTTTTACTCTCATGAGATGTGTTATTTGCAAGAGGTTCTGCTTCCTTTATTTCACCTCTATACCACATCCCACTAATGTGGCTGTCTTGATGCTGACCACTGAATTTGCTCTCAGCAAGGTTTCTAATTATCCATTGCCAACCATCTTCAGTCTTCTTGGCCTGCCAGTTGCCTTCAATGCACACAAACAGTCTTTTAGTTTTGAAATTTTCATTTTGTTTGCCTCTGTACTTACCTTTATTCCAACTCTGCATGCTTTGGACACTGCTCCTTCATCATGTCCTTAGTTGAATAGTCCTCTTTACCATCTCCAGTTTTTGGGGAAAACCCCTGTGGACTGCTACCGTTCTTTCCCTGCTCCCTTTGCACATTTTGTCTCTTTATTGGATGGAACCAAGTTCCTCAACCACCTGTGCTGAGGAGTCAGAGTCCTCCCTCTCTCTCCCAGAGTGGTCTCCTTCTAGTAAAGAGGTCTCACCATTTATCTTCCTTCTACTTTATCAAATGTAATATACCTGAAAACTCCTAATCATCTGTCCATTACTCCTTCATGTTATTCCTTCCCTTTTGCAAGCAATCTTTTCCTTGATTACAATTAATCTGGTTACAGATTATTTATTATTCTGATTACAGATAAGCCTTCATTCAGCATTCATTCAGTTTAAACAGCTCACTGGATCCTTGCGTTTGGGCAGTGTCTGAATGGTTGCAGATTTTTTTTCCCCACCTTTTCTCTGCTCTCTCTAATCTGAACACTCCTTTGAGGTTTTCTACCTGATGTCTCAGTTTCTACAATACACCATGTTACAGAATCTTGGCCTGCTCTTTCCTATCCCAGATGTGACTCTCTCAGGTGTTGATTTCATAGTCCAAAGGCTGGTGACTGAAACATGACTTTATAGAATCCAGGTGCTGGCTCTCCCTGCTTGCTGCCATCAGTCACATATTTCACTGTGCCTCTCAGCCTGGTCATTTCCTATTTGTGAGATTCTATTTCAAGATACCAACTCCAGCCTCTGGGATTTTTTAATCTTTCTGCATCATTATCCACTATTGTTCTTGCAAATATTGCACAGCTAAGCTCTGAGGCTTCCTTTAATTTTTCAGAAGGATTTCCTCATCAGAACTGGCAAAGCCTTTCTTACAACACTGAAATGTCATCAATTTTTGGGCTCTCCTGGACTAAGATCACTCACTCCTACACCAATAATATCTCATTGTTTGCTGTCAGACTCTGGCTGTTGGCTGTTCTGTGCCATTTGGTGTCTGGTGGTGTCCATCAGTTGTAAAATCTCAGTGTAAGCTCCCACGGACATGGGACTTTCTTCTCCTCGTGTGTTTACACAGCACTCAGTGCCATGGAGTTTTCCTGAGAACTGTGGTGATATAAATGGTAATAACAGTTGGTATGACAGGTTTATTTCCCTGGCAGTGCTTAATCTTAGCAAAACAGCTTTTAAAATCGATTTGGGAGCCAGAAGAATAAAATAGGTGACTTGTACAAATTTTTAATTTCTGCTTCCATCATTCCAATGTCTTGATTTTGCCTACGTGTTTGTAAATAAATCTCCCATTGCTTGTCCCACTGAAGCTTAAGCAATGTATAGGAAAATAAATTTTAAAAAAACTTTCCTGAACTGGGGGAATTTCGTCCTTAGTTCAGGAATTCCAGAAGGGCACATGGAGTTCAGCTGAGCTGGATGTCTGTCCAGGTTCAATTCCTAAAGGGTCCAAAGATTTTATCATGCTTTTTATAGGGATGTTTAATCACATACTGAAAAAATGTTGAAATTGGCTAGAGATGCATCTGCCTTCATGATATTTCTTGGCTTTTCTTCTCCTCTAGTGCATGAGGAGACTATTGATCAAAACAGATAAAAAACACAGGAGCATTGCACTTGGGGTTTGATCCTGTGATGTGACCTCTGACTTCCTCCAAAACACAGCAGATCCTACACATGTGAGGGAAGGGATGAGCCTTGCCTCTGTGGGCTGCTGCAGAGGGCTCATTTGCAGTCTTTGGGAGGCAAGTTTTGTGGTTGTTTAATTCCCACAGAGCTACAGTCCATGGCTTTGGAAAAGGCACCAGGCTGTCCCCTGCACTGCTGGTTGTTACCCTTATGTGGGGATCTGATCAATGCTCTTAACACCTACCTGGCTTTTTGGCACTGAGCATCTGGAAGGTCACAAACAGTTTCCTGGATTTAATTTGAAGGATTAAGAATGGGGCAGAAAGATTCAATCTCCTCAGCCACAGACCTTCTCTTCTGTTTAAGCTGTTCTTTCCACACTTCTCCACACTCAGCATCAGCAGCTGCTTCCCATCTTTGCTGCCTGTGCTCCCACTGCTCCTGCAGAGTGGTACAGGCTCTCAGCTCCCTCTGGCAGAGAGAGGCTCTGGGCAGTTTGGACCACAGGCCAGTTGTTCTGAGAAAAGGCAGAAGTCAAAGCCCTGTTAGCACCAGTTAGAGGGCTCTCTTCCATGGGAAGCTTTCTCAGAAGAGAAGGAAGATGTGGTGACCTCTCATTTGCTGCTGTCACTGCCAGAGTTAGTTCATGGAATAAGTGATGATTTCACCTTCAGGATTGCAGAGCTGCAGCCCAGGCAGGTGGGAACAAAGGCATTTCTGAGAGCAGCAATCTGCCAGGTTTGGTGTCTCCTGGTCAATGAGAGGAGGTGGAGAGCCTTGCCTTGAGATGGAACTGTGTGATCCTTCCATGTCAGTGAGGAATTGTGGAGCATTCCAGCTGCACCACCAGTGGAACCACTCTGACAGATGGATGGTCAAAAGCCCTTTTTGTGGGGGAAGTTCTGCAATGACACATAAATCTTCTTGCCTGGTCTGGTTTATTTTTACCTTTAATCCTGAAGAATTCCTGTCTAATATTGTAACCTTGTTTTCTGATGTTTTATTAGAACTAACTTGCAAAACCTCTTTCCAGTATGTGTGGAATCCTGAGCTCAGCTCTTCAATAAAGCTGCCTTTTTAACTCTTTCACACCTTCCCCTAGCTGATTTTTCTTTTAAGGTAATAGTGTATCTAAGGAAAATATTGGAAGGAACAGTGTGCTCTTTTTCCTTGTCTCTGAAATGGAGGAGCTTGAAGTGTAAAGCACCTAATACATGACATTAACTAGGGAAAGAAATATCTATGACACATAAAATTCAGCAACAAAAATTAAGATATTATCTTAGGATTTAACGTTTTATTTTCCAGATTCCCTAACTTTAGTGTATTTCTTTTACAGTCTGAGGAGAGTCACATATATACCTTTCAAGATTAAAAAAAATAAACAGCCTATAGTTAATTCAACTAATATTCTAGTCAAGAATGTAAGGCTGCAGAACCAAAGCTGTCATAAAACACAGCAGAGCCCAAGTCAGGTCTTGTCCTTTATGGTAGTGGGAGAAAAGAGGACCCAGTTCTCAGTGATTATGTATCAGTTTCCTACCCTCCCAACAATAAATAAACACTGTCCTTGTTGGTACTGGCTTACTAATTTGCTACTTTCTAGTATACTTGTCTTTCCCCTGCCCCAGAATATCTATATTCTTTCTCAGATACCCATTATAGAAGTCTTATAAATTCTGCATTTCCTTATTTAAAACCTTTGACTGCAGATCACCCCTTCCAAGAGAACTGACAGCCTGTTATAAACAGGCCTGCATGATGACAGATATGTGATTAAATTTAAATAGCCCTGTCATAAAAAGCATTTCCTAGATTTTTTTTTCCTTAGCCTGATATTTAAGAGGTTGCACTACATTTTCTGTGCTGTTAATGAAAACTTTCTGCAGTGTGAAAAAGGAATTAGAAGCCCTAAATTAAGCATGTAGGTACCATTTATCCTACAAAATAAACATGGAAAAAATGAGGGAGGGGAGGGAAATCTGTGAGAGCTTCTCATCGTGGCAAAAAATGTTCCAGCCTGCTCAAAGAGCAGATGAATTTGGATCTCACTTCCAAAGAAAGGCTCCTACTGCTAATCTCTGTGTCCTGCTGTTTGAACTCATCAGCCTCAGAGATGATAAGAATATGTTGTTATGCAAACTATCAAAGTTTATTTACACAACTTCTTAAAACAGATTCTTTCAGTGGTATGGCCAGGTGGTTAATGCTGATTGTCAGATGTTTTATGCATGCCAGCTTGGTAGTACACATCCTCCATCCTGTAAGCAAGATATTGTCTGCTGTACAGTGCTCTGTCATCCTAAATCTTAGGGGTTAATACACTCTCATCTTTAATCTGCTGGAATTCTTCTTTTCCTTTGATTTTAAAATATATGAATATTTTCACAAAGCAAATCCTCAATAAACACAATAAAAAAAATCAAATAACCTAAGCAGATTTAAGTTCAAAATTAAATTATATATCAAGCAGGAATCTGGCAATGCACTGCTGGTCTAACATAAAGTCTTTCATCCATGCAAATCCTGTGAGCACTTTACTGCTCCCAGATTGTCAGGTGAGCTCTCTGTTCTAAATATTTTTAAGTGGCTTAAGCACTTAAGCACTCAGTTCTGGGATTCCCAACTTAATGTTTCCTCAAAGGATCTAATTTACAAAGGATGGCTGTTCATCTTCTGCTATCTATAAACTGAGGCAACAATTTAACTGCAAACCCTTTATAACAGCTGGGAATTGTCAGGTCTTCTGTATTTTAAAAAGCTTTTCTTCTGCATGGGATATAAATCACAGAATAAAATGTATGAGGGAAAATGGGAAATGGAGATACCATCTTATATGCAAAGGAAATACTGAAGATTTATCATCAGTGATTTTCTGAAATCTGCTTATACAGCCAGGACAATGGTTTCCAGAATGGTTATGGCTGCTTTTCATATTCACAGGTCAGCAGTTTGTGGGGGACTTTTGAAGAGCTCAGACTCAAAGTAAAGGGCACTGACAGTAATGAAATGTCTTCCAGTGAGCAGCAAACTGCCAGGGGCTGCTGGAAGTCAGCACCACAGCGAGGGTTTGGTGCCACCCTACCCCTCACCAGAGTGCTGAATGTGACTGTGGGAGAACATCTCTGAATCAGAGTCACAGGGATCAAGCTTTAACTGCAACCCTCAGCGCATCAGGGCAGCATTTTGAAAAAAAAAATAAAAAATTAAGAATTTTTATGCCTTAATAAAGTTACAGAAACTTAAAAAGATCAATTGGACATTTTGTGGCCTGTGTCACCAGCAGGGTTATCTGAGCGAAGGCCACAGTAACTTAGACCACTTTATGTTTGCTGTGGACTAGAAAACCACAGCCTCAAGGGGCAGGAATAACAGAAACAGTCACCTGAATGGATTTTCGAATTCTAGACACCTTGGAATCCAAAAATTACTTTCACTTCACTGTCTCTTTTGATATTACTTCCCCTTACAATGACAAGTGCCTCAAAAACTGTGTACTGCTTTCAGCTGAAGCTTGACCTTTGCTGCTTTTCTTCTTCAACAAGTGACACCAATAAAATTATACAGCAGACAAAAAACCTAATAAATAAATCAGAAAAAAAAAAAAAAAGCAAATAAATAATCCAGCTATGTAAGACTTATATTGAAGCTGTGGGAAAATATATACTGGGTAGGACATTCAATTCCTCCCTTGCAATTCTTGAGTGAAAGACCACAAAGTTTGCAGAGAGTTTGCAGCAGATATGCAGCAATATCCACGAACAGTAAAACCCAGACTTCTGAGAGTGTGTGTGGCATTTGGAAGGACAGAAACACTCCCAGAATATTAGAATATTTCAAGTTGGAAGGGATAATATTGTGAGTTTCATTCATACAGATATCATTCTCACTCAGTTTACATCTACCTAAACACTGCTTGTTCAGAAACTAGAAATTTGTTGGCCAGAAGGTTCCCAAGCAGGGAGTAAACAAGAATTGTCCACTTCATAGCTATATAACACCCATTATAGGTAGTGTCAGTCTGTTCTCAGTGGTCATGCAGACTCCAGAAATATGTCATCACAGCTGACTGGCATTTGGCTGACTGCAGAAAAGAGAAGTACTGAGGAAATGGAAGGGAAGTGCCTTTTAGCAGGACTTTCCAGAACTGAGTTAAAGCATAGTGCTGAAAAAACAATAACAGACACTTTCATGCTGTACATTTCATCCCCAGATTTGGTTAATCTTGACTAGCTGCTGCCACAACTGAGGCTGTTCTGTGGGTGAGAGGAGTGTCCCTCTCTATTCTGAACCAGAAAGAATGTGCAGAAGGCAGATACACAAATTCAATCCAGCCAACATTTTCATTACTTTATTTATGCTGGGAAGGTGAAAGACAGAGAAGATTTTCTAGGCTATTTTGGTAACTAGAATGATTTAAAAACGTGGCTAGGCAACAGTGTGTACAGACCTTAGGCTGTTCTGCCAGCTCATCTATGTCATCATCTGCAGCATCATTCGCTATTTGGTTACTAGAAAACCTTGGGGCTGAGCACTTCACTCATGCTGCAGCATTCCAAATAATTTCAGCTGGGTTTTTCCCTTTATCTCCTAAGGACATATGGCCACAGAGAATATCATTGGATGAGTAACTTCACTTGCCTTTGTGCTCTGCTCCTTGAGCTGGACTGAGGATGCAATGCCCAGCCTGTGCTAGACACACATCAGCTGCAGAGAGGAGTCCCTGGAGCTGCGAGGTCCCACAGCTCATCATAGCTTGGGTATGACACTGGAAGCTGAAAATCTTGGCTACTGTGACAAGGGAATGAGCAGAGAGAGGCAAGAGCCTGGGCTCTGATTTCCAAATCTCCATACACTGGTAGGAAAGGCCAGTGGTACCTGAGGGGGACCCTCTCCTGGAGCAGGTCTGGGCTCTGGGGCAGAGCTGCTGTCCCAGGAGGAGGGGAGCTCCATCACCTCACTACTGCAGCCCTCACACACAGGTGGGTGCCTAAACAGGAATGTAGAGATTTCTGCAGTCAAATCTGGGCACGGTGCTTCGATCCCTCTGGGCTGGGCACTGGGGTCAGGAAATCTGCTTGCTCTCCAAGGCCAGACTT
Source organism: Cyanistes caeruleus (assembly GCF_971803275.1). NCBI lineage: Eukaryota > Metazoa > Chordata > Aves > Passeriformes > Paridae > Cyanistes > Cyanistes caeruleus. Next base: position 8,190,376 of record NC_141708.1, on the reverse strand, counting down.
AAACAGCACCTGGGTCACAGTCTGAATTTCACCTTTAAGCACAAGTCCTCATTTCAGTGTTCTCTGAAATCCTCCTTGAGCTTTTAAACCTTTGCCCTGAAAAGATATTATCTTGATAAGATACATGGTTTCATAACCCTTTCAAGAATAATAAGGAAGAAAGAAAATTGAGAACCCAAGTTGTGCACAGTAAGGTCAAATACTCAGCTCCTTCTCCAAACTGAGCTCATCACACTTGGAAAATTCAGGACATAGCTGTATTGCTCCAGCTTTCCTTTGAAGCATTTTAACCTGATGTCCAAAACAAAGCAGTAAATTAGATGAACCAGTCAGCTGAAATTCGATGTCTTTAGCTGAAACTTGGCATGTAGTTTTGCCAGCTCAGTTATAGATTTTTTTTTTGTTTTTTATGACTCTTTGGCTTTTTTATTTCTCTCTGTGCCTTTTTTTTTCTTTTTTTCCCTTCTCCTTCTTTTCTTTCTAAAAATATACTTTCCATTACAAGGAGCGCAGGAAAGCACCACCTTACTAACTTCTCTAATGTAGCCATTTTATTTAAATATTCTAGGCACTAGAGACATTTTCTATTAAACTTACAGGTTTCTTTCTTTCTGTCGTTGGAACATGGTTTTAAAAATAAAACTATTTTGTTTCTGAAGCGTATGGAAATGAGTCTAATGTGGAAATTCACTTTGCTCAAATGAAGCTAAACAAAACATTAGATAAGATACAAAAGAATATGATCCTGATCAATGAAGGGGCATCTACTTCATTTCCATTGCTGAGTTCTGCCATCAGTGAAATGAGTTTTTCTCCAGCTAGGTCTTAATTCAAACAGTGTATGTTGAAGATTTAAGCTTTACCAGTACACATTTCAGGAGTCACTTCACATCAAAATTAGCAGTGCATTGTTTAGAATTAACAAGGAAGTTTTTTTATACAGCTGGTTTGTTCCCTTTCTTTTTTCACACCTGGGCCCCATAGTGACCATAGCAGCACTTTAAAAAGCTCTGTGTGATGTTTGCTCATAACACTTGGAATATTACATCTTCACTTTACTTGTGGGTCATTACCATCTTGAGAGGAATGATATGGCCAAAGGTTCTTGAATTGTCACTCTCTTCTCCATTCTCAGCTGGCTTGAGAGCAATGCTGACTACCAGGGATAGTCAGAGCTGCTTAGAAATTGTAAAACTGCTGCTCTTTCTCTGGCTTCTGGATTTGCTGGCTTGTTGCTAGTAATTCCAAAGAATCCATGGTTCTGCAGCCCAGACAGAAATATTTACCTCTCTTCTTGAACTTGCCATGATTTCTTCTCAAATTTCCTTCAATGTCAGTAAGGGAAGCAGAAACAAACAAACCAAAAATATGAACTTTACAACTTTTCTTGGGAGGAAAAATCAGCTAAGGCAGCTTTCTAAGGAAGTTGAAATTGGCCTTTTTATATTCAGCTTTAAGGCTTGACCTTCAGTTCTATAGGTCACATGAGCACCAACAATTTCTACAGTGATTTTGTTCCAAATAAAACCCCAAAAAAATATGCATGCACATTCATGTGGCTACAAAGGGAAGTTTGAATTTCCCAGAATCATGCATTTGAAGGGTTTCCTGTGGGTGATGTTATTCTACAGGCATACCTTATATCTCTGTACCAAGTGAGTGAGAATTAGATGCCACATCCTTTTATTCTTGCAGTCCTTTCTTAATCAAGATGGTATCTCAAACTTATTTATTACAGTGAAAAAATAGAACAGCCCCACTAAACAAAATAGTACAAATACTATTATTTTTGTGTACTAAAAATAATAAACAATGCAGTGGTGTGTGTATGTCTTAGTTTATATGCAGATATGTCCTTCACATCCATTTAAATACTTATTTAAATATTAATACATTAAATTCCAGTTTTATCCTGGATATAGCTCTCTCAGAGGGGTGTGTCTCGGGCACTGAGCTGTGGAGGGAGAAAATAACTGTCTCACAAAAAGAAAGGTTTTAACAGAATTCAGAATGGAATCCTTATCTCCTTTCCAGCCTTTCCTTTTATTGTAGCACTTTTTTCTTTCCCTGACTCATGGAACAAAAGAAATATAGCTTAATGCAGATCTTATCTTCTGTAGAGTAACTGAAATAGCAGCTCCACAACACCACTGTCCTTTACACAGCCCAGAGTGACTCATTAGCTGTGTCAGGGGCTGTTTGCTCTTCTGGTCTGCTCATCCACAGAGCTGCATCCAGAAGCCTGTTTGCACATAGGATTCCTGCCCTCTGTGTATTGATTGCTGTAAATAAAAACACTTCCTCCCCTTTCTCTTGACTGTGGGAGCTGATGTGCTCCAGCTGTGAGGTTGCTGCTGTCCCTGGTGTGGCCCAGGGCTCACCGAGGCTCCAGCAGGAGCAGGCAGATGGTCCATGAAGGAGGGAGACTGGAGTGTTATTTCAGAATATCAGCCACTGTGAGACTATCTGACATCCATTTTGGAACTGGGACAGGCCCACCCCATGGCCTTTCCATCTTAAAGCCATCTGTAACTTTGCAGAGTGAGCTTTTGTTTTCCTGGGAGAGCATCCAGCCCGTGCCCACGTCAGGGCTCACGTCTGTGTGTTTGAGGGGACGGCTGGTTCCTTCTGAAGGAGCAATCCCCCCTCTGCCATCACTGCACAACATGCAGAAAATGAAAGAGTTGAGGATATTCTGCTAATTAGGAACTGACTCCTTGTTTTTGCCCTATCAGTCTTTTTATCAGAAATGTATGAGTGCACATGAGGAAAATGCTGCCCTTTGTGGCAGTCATAGAGCATGATTAAAATCAGACTTTTTGACTAAGATGCAACTCTGTAAACAACAACAAAACAGACAAGAGCAAGTGGAGTTTGATAAGGGGAGAGAGAGCTTCCTCTCCCTCCATCACACTGCAACTAAACCTGGTTCAATTGCTTCTAGTTTATCACAGTTCAGCCTAAGGCTTTAGAAGTTCAAACACTCATATGATCTTTCTCCCTTCTTTACTCTAAGAAGTCCACACTAGTTATTACATGCTATTTTTATTCTTGGTCCATCTCTATAGAGTTTGAGTGGGAAACCTGTAGCAGCACCAGATGGATTATTTCTCCTTTTACAGCTTTTTTCTGTGTATGTGTTTGGCAACTCCAAATTTGAAAATGAGAACCCAACCTCCCATTACACAGCACCAATTCCCAGTGGGCAGACTGTTAGAGATGAAATAGCAAATCCCAAGCACTGTATAGAGATTTAAAAGAGGAAAATTAAAAGCTGTATCATTTGATTAAGCTCTGTGTCTCATATTTGAAAATTAAAGATAATTATATTTACTTTCATGTAAGCCTAGAAATAATTCTCTGAGAATTTGAAAGCCCAGAGCATTGTCATTTACTTAGAGCTGAGATTCCCCTATGCAGTTTTTAACAGATTATACACAAACCCATTCTTAACTGGTTTTGAATATCTTTGCAAGTCAGTATCTGCAATATAGATCCTCATTTTTACCATACCCTCTTCCTCCCACTGTTCTACAGCTTCACTGGTGAACAAGCCTGGGATGAAAAGCTGATGGTTTAGTCCCACACTATAATTAAGTGATGGCTAAAGTCAAGTCCCTGATTTTCCAGACACTCCCTTCTTTTATTTTTTCTCTTCAATTCTTTCCACTGACTATGAAGAATAGAAACTTCCAGGTGAACAGAATTGTCTGAAACAAATTACTTTAATGATGATGCCTTTTCCATGAATCAATGATGCACATTAAAGATTCAGAATGCACTTTAGAGCAACCCAAAATGTGGAAAATAGCAAGATACCAGTGTGATCTCCCTATAAATTATAGATTGAGAATTAGATTCCACTTCCAACCATGCAGGTGCAAATCCATTAATTTCAGAGCAGCTTCTGCAGGTTGACGTTGAAAAAAATGTGAAGCAACGGTTTAGTTCTCTTTTTCTCTACTGCCTATTTATTTCTTCCTTCATCTGTGTGTTGGAAAGCCTTCCACCTCAAATATCTGTATAAACTTTGACAGAGTTTTCAACCTTTCTGATAGACCCCAAAGAAATTCTAGGTTGTTTTTTAAATGCACACTAGCAAATCAAATCTGTTCTTAACACCCTCTTCCTGCATCCTTCTGAACTGATGAAGCATAGAATCTTTTACCTTTTTTAGGCACAACAGGACACACCTAAATGATGCATTGCTGGTGAAGGAAGAGCTATAGTGAAAAACTTTGACACTTCTTTGGACAGATCCTCAGTTGTGGTAAACTGAGAGAATCAGCCAGAACTCAACACATACCTCGAGGGGAGATCTAAGTCACATGCTCTACGTCTGAGGAGGTCAATGTACAGGGTGAAAATGAAGGTTGATCTATCATTTTGGAGGTAATAAAATGGAGTTATAAAGAATTTTGAACATTTCCTTCCAAATTTAAATAGTGACCATAGAGAAGAAAGGCCAGGAGCTCCATTTTTGTAAGTTTAGAGCAATTCCTGTTGTGAGAATTAACCTGGTGCGGGGTTCATAGACCTCTTTCTACCAGACTTTGCCTCTATGAGTGCAGCAAAGGGAGTTTTCAAGCAGCTTAATGAGGTTCCTGGCCTTCAACTTCTAAGGAAATAAAAATCATGATTTTTTTGTATTCCCTAATGCAGTGAGTCCCAGACTCCTCCATCCTCAGACAGCACAGTCTGTATTTGCAAGAATTTGCAGATAGGTTTAGATAAATTTGTCTGAGTAACAAAATAACATGAGGATTAAGAATTGCCAATAAAATGTGAGCTTTGGTAATAAACCAGGATGTGTGGGAGTTCTGCTCTAAGGCAGCAGTATGTCTTGAGTCAAGGAGACTCAGTGAATAAAACCCTCTCAGCATGGTATTAAATGAAGTCCTTGCTAATTTTGGCTTGGCTTGTGATAGATGGGAATACATTAATTTTCCATAAGCAGGAAAGCCCTGTGTGTTTTCTTTCTGTAGTAATGGAAGTGACAATACATTTAGAGGGCTTTGAGGAGGCAGAGGGAGAGAACAGAGATCTGCCAGTACTTTTTCAGCTGCTCCTCCTTGCTCTGGGTTGTTGCTGCAGCAGGGGTAGCTGATGCACATGCTGAAAACTGCCTGATGGTCCCCTGGCAGCCTGTCCAAGGAAAAGGATGAAGTTCACAGAAATGAATGGAAAAGACCATTACAACTGTGCTGTTTATCACAAATTATTTTTTACCTCTGAGCTTCATCCTTCTGCTATCAATGGAAACATTCCAGATAACGTGATTTTAAAGGGAAAAAGATGTAAACATTTGGCTTTGGTATGCCAGAGACAGGCTTAATTATCTGGAGGCTTGCTGGATATGTCTGCAAACCATTACAGGCAGAATTAAATCCTTTTGAAAATCCAGGTCTTATTCCTCTTTACTGTTCTTTGCATCTAAACACCCTGATAAAGCATACATATTAGTGTTTATTAGGCAAATTGTGCAATCTCTTTGTTCCTTGTTGGTTTGGCCATTTGTACTCATGGTGTGCATGTTTGATGAAATGATATTGCCCTACTAATGTTTCTCCAGGGCCTCAATGGGCTTCTGAAGAGTCCAACTGAAGTAATTATTTACATCCTTTTGTGTTGCAAAGACAACCTGAATATAATGGAGAGGTTCCTCCTCCCCAGGCTCTATCCAGGTAGAAACTCTGAAGTGACTGAATGCTTGATGGGGCATTTCTCCAGCTCTGCCAAAAAGAAATAGAACTTGAGAAGCATGAACTGTCCCACTCCATCTCAGCCAGGCATGGATCCTGAAGCTTAATTAAACTCCCCTTTGTGTGTGGGTACTCTGCTGGTCACAGAGGAGTGGAGCTTTCTGCCCCCACCTGCTTTCTTTAGCGTGGGGCTCTGTGTTATTGAAGCTGAAGAGCTCATCCAATCATTACCTCTATTTTCTTCACCATTTCTCTCTGGGAAAAAGAAAGTAAAACTGACAATAACATTTCTAAAGCCTGAGGCTGAAAGCAAGTGATACTCAAGCTCAAGTGAGAAATTAACCTGATTTCTGAAGGGCTGTTTCTGGGCTGCTCCTGCTGCTGCCTTCCTCCTGCCTTTCCCTAGAAAATGCTGTATTTCAGAAGAATTTGCGTGTTGATGAGCATCTGCAGAAAAGATTATTTATGTCAGGCAAGGATGAACTTGTGCCCATCTCCCCATTTATGTTCTAAAGAAGTTCTCAGATCAGAAGATAAGCTTTTATCTTTTTTTCTCTTTCATTACAGAAAGCAAATTGAAAAGAAGGTCAATGTAAAGATTAAGAAGTCAGGATCAGTCTGAGATCTCTTCCTGAAATCTGTTTGCTCCTGCATTACTCTGTATATATGAAGTGGTGCTTAAATTCCAAGTTCCTGTTAAGGTTTTTTAGAGAAAATAATGGAAATTCACAAGCTTTGGAGCTTGTGCACTTCCAGATTGCTGGAACCTGACAAATTACAGAGGTGGAACCTATTCCTGGATTTATAGATCTGATTTGAGGCTGCTTTTGTATCAGCCACCAGCCAAAGTTCGTGGTGCTTGGTGGTCTGGTTCAGGCCTGTGTGTGATCCAAGAGTTAGGAGAGTGCACACTCTTCTCTGGAAAGCAGAAATCACTTAAAAGAGACTTCTTTGGCTTCTGCTGGAGAAAGCCACGCTGTCAAGTAACCACAAAATGTTCAGCTCACTGTGATTTAATTCTTTTCCTAAGAAAAACAGTTTGGGCCATCTAAATTCGTACATAATGGACACTGGCCATGATAAATTTTTAATTTTAGCCATGTGCTATTACTTATAGCACCATCCTAGATGTCCTGGTCTATCACTTGCTGTTCTCACTGAAATGTGACATGCACAGCAAGCCAACTAAAATGTGACTGTGGCACAGTCAGACTGGCTGACTCCCAGGATTTCCCTGGCCCTGCTCAGGTCTACTCCACTGCCTTCAACTTGCAGTTTTCTCTTCATATTATTTATTGCTGCTGTGGGTTAATTAAAAGGCAAATTCTGCTGAGGTCTAACTCTCTGAATACAAATCTAGGAGGAACCTTCTGAGGTAAGTTAGTAAGTTTAAAAACAGCTCACAGCTTTTTGCATCCCTCTCCTCCCCATGTACTGTACAAGTCAGCTGCACAACTACAGTAAGTTTTTCAGCTCTGTGAAACCCCAGAGGGTGAAGCCCTTACCACTGGCTGTGTTGATTAACACTTAGCTGGTGAGCAGAAGAGAGCTCTTGCAGATAGAGCCTCTTCTGCAGGAACATTTTCCATTGCTGATCTCCTCCTGCGTGCTCCTACTGCCAATGACACACAGCACATCATCTTTCCAAGCCATTTTACTTTGTTTTCCTCAAACAAAATGATCTAAGAGTGGCAAGGGTGTGCTTTTGCAGTAGTCTCTGGAAAGGCTTATTGCTGCCATCTGTCTCAGCTCAGCTTAACCTCCACTCCTGCTCCGTAGTGTTATTGGTGCCATTTACTCTGTGGTGAAACACAAAGTCTTTCCACCCAGTATCCCAATTCTAAAAGAAAGTCAGAGGAAAGTGGTGTAATCATGGGCAAAATAAAGTAGTAATATTTTGGGGATGCAAACATACTGTTTCATTTTCCTTTAAACTTATTTTTTGAAGAACTGAGTTTATTCAATTTTCTCTTTTGAGACATTTAGTTTCAAATACAGTTTTTGCAAAGTAGGCTTTTTCAAAAGGGTGAGTTTCATTTGGAAAACATAAAAATATATAAAAAAATAAATCTTCCACTATTTCCAAGAGGAAACATTTCATTTAAAATCATGTCAAAGGAAAATGTATTTACATTTAGTAAAAAAGCCCTGGTCAGCTTTTTCAGCTGTGAGGTAAAATCTGAATCAATACAATTTCAGTCCCCCTGAAAGTTGTCTGCTCCAGAAATAGGTGCTGACTGTCTGATACCTCAGCCATCATCCTCCTGAAGATTTACAGCTCTTGTTTTGCAGCTGTCCCAGTGGTAAACCAGAAGTAGGGACAGACTGGATCCCTGCACCCCGCATGATTTCTTCTTTTTTCCTCCTTCCTCAGCCTTTGTAAGCACCAGCACACTCCAGGCAAGTGCCTGTCCTCCCTCAGCATCTCTCTGTGCCACCAAGGCTCAGAGGTGCAAATTCAGTGTCTCACACTCCTGGTGGCTGTGGCCCGAGGGAGGAAATTGGGTGGCAGCAGGTTCTGGCAGAGTGATGAGCAAACATCCAGGGAGGCCCAGGGCTGCTGCTGCTGCTGGGCCTGCCTGGGACCCCCGGGAGCCCAAGCTCTGTCTGCCCATGCTCAGCTTTCCTGCCCTTTCTCCTTCAGCTCCTCTGCTCAAAGCACGTTTGATAAAAATCTGCTGTAATACAGCCAGCCAGCCAGCAAGAATGAATGTAAATCCAACAAAGTCTCAGAGATGAAAACAACTCTTGACCTTAAAGAAAGGGGGTGGCATCCAAACCGCTGCCCTGACAGCAGAGTCTGGGAAATGAGAGACTCCTTTCCCAGATGTAGTGACTTCATGGCCACCAAATGCCATCCTTCTTGAAGTATCTAAGGCCACCTGCTGCTTCACTGTTGCTGGAGGGGCAGGATAAATAAGTATTATGGCAAAAAGTGCTCCTTTTCCTCTGTGGAAGAATTTTTTTAAGTTAAAATGAAAAGCCCAGATTTGTTTTCTTTTCTCTTTCACTAGCAAGAATCTCAACATGCAGCAGAAAGCTTCTCACCCTGATTCCCAGGGCAATCAGCCCCTTGCCATGGGGGGCTGGGTAGGCAGACACAGCATCATTCCAGTGAATTTCTCTTCAAGAAGCAGCTAAATGCACCAGGTCAGCTTGAACTGCAAATTATGTCTGTGTAAGTCACTGACACTGGTGACAGTTTTCTCTCAGCTCAGGTGAGGTCTTCCCACTGCTCAACTCATACTGCAAAGACACTCAAAGTGAGCTGCAGTCAGCTGAAAACATCAGAGCTGAATAGTCTTTCAAGATGAAAAAAATATAAAATAATAAAATAAAATATAAAATAAAATAAAACAAAACAAAACAAAACAAAACAAAACAAAACAAAACAAAACAAAATAAAATAAAATAAAATAAAATAAAATAAAATAAAATAAAATAAAATAAAATAAAATAAAATAAAATAAAATAAAATAAAATAAAATAAAATAAAATAAAATAAAATAAAATAAAATAAAATAAAATAAAATAAAATAAAATAAAATGGTTTCAGAAGAAGAAGTAGGATCTGCCAAGGACTTGAATTCACACATGATCCTACCATACTGCAGAGCTCACCATTTGTCCACTTCTTTTCCTTTATCTGCCTCATGTATGTAGATAGTAAGAAGTCCAAGGCAGAGGGGGAGTTTAAAAGCTGAGGGTGTGGTACCTGCACAGGAGGCTCTAGTCTTCACTGGCTCAGCAACACTTGTGGGGTGACTGAAAATTAAATCAGGAAAAGTGAGAGAAAAGAGATTGTGCACTGAAGAATGGTGAAGTGCTGAAAGTGCCATGCAGAGTTGAGTTCTAACTTTGTTAGACTGACTAAAAAAGCCAGTACTCAGACAGAAACACAGGAAGACAAGAGGTAGCTGAGGACTGTAGAAAAGTCAGGAATGGTGAGTCTGTTGTTCCATGCTCTCATCCTTCACAGCACTTAAAAACGTATTCTCTGAGTTGTTTATCCACAAGAAATAAAACATTTTGTTTAACAGACTGATCAGACCCTGGACAGCATAGAAATGTGGATGGGATTGGGAAATCAAAGAATGAAATGGAAGGCTGCAAAGAGGACAGTGTGTTTTCCCACAACCCCTGATTGTCTCAGCCCAGTCCCAGCCCAGTCAGGCACTTGCTGTTTACCTTGCTGGAGGTAGAGGAGCAGGACCATGCCCGTTTCTGTTTGAAGTTGCTAAGTTATGAAACCACAGGTTCCATAGCAGACTCAGGTAGAGTCTTGCAATGGCCACAAGGAACAGAAGATCCACAGTGGCCTTGCCAGAAAAGGTAAAAGAAAAAGAAAAATTCAGCTGCACCTCTCTGACATGGACAAAGCTGTGCAGTTCTTCCTGAGCAGTTTCTGTCAGTGTCATATTTGTGTACAGCAGTTCAGATCAATGAAGTATGGAGATATTAGAGTCACAGAATCAGGAATTGTTAAGATTGGAAAAGACTTTTAAGTTCATCAGTTACTCATCACCATGTTCACCACTAGCCCACATCCTGCAGCGCCGCATCCACATGCCCCACTTCCAGGGATGGTGACTGGATGTCTCTGAGTATCCCATGTCACTGATTAACAACCATTTCCGTGAAGAAATTTTGCCTAATATGCAGTCTAAACCTGTACTGGCATGACTTGGGGCCATTTCTTTGCTACATGGAGGAGACACTGACACCCACCTTACTACAACCTCCTCCCAGGGAGCTGCAGAGAGCAATTGGGGATCCCCCAATAAAAGAGCCTATAAACACTGAGTCACAGAGTAGCCTTTTTGCAGTTCCCACAGTTTTCTATTTTATCAATTTTGATGCAAAGTGACTTATTTTTCATAATAATTCATGAGAAGAAAAAAATAAAAGGTAATATTGTGTGTCTTATAACCACTGGGAATGTCAGATACGTATTTTACATTTTTCTGGAGATTTCTGGAAGAATTCAATAGTTCTTTTTCTTCTGTGGATGTAGTTGTCCCCCTAAGAGGAATCCAGGTGCCATCTCCCTTAGAAACAGCCTAAAGATAAACCCAGTCTTATACTCACAGATTTAATAATTTCCAGTCCGTTGCCTTTTTAGAGGATTATGACCACCAGACATAGCTTAATTTAAAACATTTTTCAAATTAAAGTCTAATCAAAGTGTCTTTGCATCTAACCAGAATATTCTCTGCAGGAAACTTGCTGCTTCAGTACCTGGAACAATGGAAAACATTTAAACTGGTACCCTTGTTTAATAATGACATTGCTCATAGGTCTGGTGTGCAGAGTCTTCTCAGGAGTGTTGTAGCAATGCTCTGGTAATAAAGATGAAAAGACCCTGCTGATACCTCTGATGGTTCTGGGAAGATCTGCATTACATAAGTTGTTTTCTCCAGACCGTTTCAGTCTCTCCATATTTTTGAATGACTAAAGAGATTTATCGTGTAAGAAAGTTTCCTGATAAGCTACTCAACAAGTTATCGCACTCCTTCAGTAAGCTATTAGAAATGGATGGCTCACTTCTACAGTTCACTGCCATTTGCTGCTCCTGCTGTGAAATTTCTGACAGTCTTGCAATAATATAAGACCCATGTGGATGTTCAGATAGTGTAAGATAGGGAAATAGCAACTTTTAGCTGAGACAAGCTTAATAAAGTCACAGTTTTTCAGGTTTCAGAGCAATTGGATATCACATTGCAAACTGCAGCTGGAGTCTTATCTAAAATTGGGAATGAAGCACCTTTCTGGCAAGTTCTGCCATAAACACACAAGTAATTCATTGGTGCTATTCTGGTCTCTTGGTGTGAGTCAGCAGGCACACTGGTCATACCTCTGTACACAGGCAAAGGTGAAGCAGGCAGAATACCAAATATCATGCGTGGTTAAATTTAGTAAAAGATTTTATTTCACGCTGTTACTCAGGAAAAACTCCTTTACTTTGACAGCAAAGTTGGGAGGTATGTCCAAAATTTTGTGTTTTCACTTGAATACCTGCAGGTGAAAAACAAGAGACCACACCTGGCAGTGCTGACTCACCCGTGCGATCCTGTGTTCTCCTTTAACTAATTTAGACATTCAAGGAAGTGCCTCATCTGCATCCAGGCAGAACAAAGGTGTTTGGACACCCATTTTTTGAGATCTGTGGGAGTTAAGCATGCTAGATAATGCACCACCACATGAATTGGCACACATGGTCCGGGACTTTGAATGATCTGGCTCAGGCTAGGAGTCAGAGGCAGGCAGCTTAGGGGTCTCTCTTCCTTGAAGAACCTCTGGCTCACGATTTTTGGATAACTAGTATCTTCAAACTGAGTAAGAATGGGAAGAAATTTTGACTCATATCATGACCTTTAGAATGAAAAAGAAGAGATGTGTGAGATTCTAACAGGATTTTTTGAATTAAACCTGTCTTTTAATACCTGTGTTGACCACAAGACAGTTTCCTGGGGAACTGTTACATCTCCTGCTTCGTGTTAAACAGTTGCTGCATTTTTTCCTTGCTAAGAGAACAGGTATTGCTATATTTCTTACAAGAGCCCATGAGGGTTTCAGTACCCTCTTTAGGTTTATGAATCTTTGTGTGCAATGTTTATCATTGCTAAATATAGATGTGAAAAGCACCAATCCTTCTCATGGTATTTAAAATACAATGACTCTTCAGCCTCTTCAGTTTTCATCTTGTTTCAAGTGGGGAAAAATATTCAGTGTGCCGTATGTTTTCTGCCTCTGAAAGATGTATGTATCTACAGTAACATCATAAATACTTGTTGCCTGAAACTGTATAAATATTGTACTTCTGCCCAATGCAAAAGTGATTACCTCATTAACCCAAGATATAGAGCTGAAATAAACATGATATACAGTGAGTTGTTCTGAGTTTGGCTGGATTCTCAGTCTGTGAGACCCTTTTTACTCTGGGAAACATAAGATATTTTTTTCTGTTTGCAGAACGAGTGATAACTTGCTCCACAGAGAACAGAAGACTTACGTTGAACTTGATTTCAAAACATTGCTTAATCTTGGGGCACTATCTAGAATGGTCTCTGTTTCAGCTGAGGTTCAAGTTCACGTCCCTTTGATGCTGTAAATGGAGCGAGTTGGACTGGCTGACGCAGTATTAAATGTTCTGTGTGCTTTTATAAGAACAAATTAACAAATTATCTGAGGGCTAACATGCTCTGCTTTACATGCTGAAAATACAGAGGTAATGACTTTGAAAGCTGATTTGTGTTTTCTTTCACGTCCTAAAACATCATTCACGTGCATTGTCATTCTTCTCCCTTGTGCTGATCTAGAACATCAGGTTGTCTCAGCAGAGTTTATACACAAATGGACCAGAAGGCTCAAGTGAGAAACAGAATGAAAACTCTTATGCCAGTATTGATCCCCATCACAGAAATGCACGTGGCCCTTGAGGCAGACACTGGATGTGTTCCTGGACAACCTGCTCTAGGGGACTCTGTTTGAGCAGGGGAGACTGGACAAGGTGAGCTTCCAAGCCCACCGTTCTGTGATTCTGTGAAGTCCCCATTTCCCCAGGAATCTAAGATTTGTGTTTATTCTAGTATGATTAAAAGTAGCAAGATTGCAGTGTCAGATATATTTATGTTCTGGTTTAGTAGCAGATTCTAAAGATTTGCATGGATTTTTAAATTATGTTTTAAAAAGAGAAGGAAAATGAATAGTATCTCTTCAGCTCTACACTCCTTCCAATCATTCATTGGATCAGTTGAAGGTTGTTTTCTTCTTTTTCCAATTATGGTACACTTTTAAATTTCAGTAGGAAAGTGTTTTTAATATTTCAGGATTTGGCTTGTTCTTTTCTGCCTACAGTTTTATTTTTTTACCATATTTCCACATGATATCCCTTTCCAGTAAAGGAGAAGGGGTGCCAAGCCTTTCTGTGTTCACTGCCAGTGTCGGTACAACTCCGGCGTGATTGCATCCGCAGTGCCAGCCAAGGAGTTGTTCAGCATGGGACTGTCTGTTCCCAGCCTGGCTGCTTTGATACCTGCCTTTCTGCTCCTCCAAAGCTCCCTGCCTTCTATCTCCAGATCTCTTGAGGCTCTGGTTCTTCTCATAGATCATCTGCAGTACTGCACATGTTGCCTTCATCCAGGAAACATCCCTCTGCACAAACTGAAATTCTTTCTGTATGCCCATTTATAGTGCTTCTGGAGTGATTTTTTTTATTTTTTTTTTTCCCCACATCCAAAACATCCCAGTGACAGGCAAAAAAATTGCATCAAATATCAAGGAGGTGTTGAATTTTCAGCAGCAAGCCAATGTCTGTGTGAACTTTTCTCCATGCTTCTAATGCTAAGAAGCTAAAGGTTTCCCAGTTACCACAAGAAAAGATTTGTCACCCTTTGGAGAATTTTCCCATGTGCAGCTGGTTATATATGATGCTGTGGGAGGACTAAATCACAAATTTGCTATAAATTCTCTCTTAAAGACAAGATGTACTTTTCAGAGGGCTGAAATATTAGAACCCTTGTTGAACCAATCTAGTTCTTGTATCAATGAAGCGATTTCTGCCATTTATGGGAAATGTGATTTTGTACAGCTTCAAGGTAATATTTCATTCAGGTAGGAAAAGCCCTGTGGCTGAAAACAGTATCATAGATCAAGGGAAATATGTTGAAAATATCTAGACAAAAATCCAGGCTATTGGCATGGAAGAGATCTCAAAAATAAAGATCTTCTCTTTCCCATCAAAGACAGCTCATGTAGCTGATTTTGGATGGACTGTTTTTGGATTTCATTGCTGCCCCATTAAAAAAAGTTATGTCAAAAAAACTGCAAACATTCAGACCAATGCACTGAGTGCTGAACTGTGGTGTCCCTTCCCACTTCTATGTGGATTCCTTGAGTCATCCAGAGGAGCAACTTCATTCCTCTCCAATTTTAATTCTCCTTGAAGGAGGAAGAGAATCATTCTCTGTCTGAGAGGGGTCAGAGAGAAACCAGAGGATGTGCTCATACAATTATAACATGAGGACTGCCTAATGACACCCACTCCCAATAGAAGTGTTCAGAGAATCTTAAAGAAGCAAGTTCAGCTGCATCTTCAGGAAATTCATCTGCGGAGAACCCCATTATGATTTAAAAGCCTGCTTAAATGCCAAAGAAATCTTCAGTCTCTGGTTCCTTCCTTTTCTGGAGTAAAATGCAGTACTAGAAGAATATCATCTGTAGCCATAAGGTGTGCTGCTATTTTATGTGTCAGGTTTTTATGGAGAGGTTTAAGGAGACCAGAGGGAGCTTCTTGAATTATAATGAGCAATCCAGGCAATATCAATTTGGGGTTATTTTCTATTCTTTGCTACTCCTTAATGCCTAAGCTCTACTGATCTTTTTAGCAAGCAGATGCCAACATAAATTTCTGTTCTCTTTTCCTTCTTTAGTTAAGTCTGACATACCAGTAATATAATAAACTCAGCAGATTCAACATTATTAGTGCTGCCAGAGTTGGGACCTTGCCCTGGCAGGATTATAGAGCTTCTGGGATGGACTTCCCTGTCAGCTCACTTGACAAATTAATTTTCTTTTAATTGGTAAAAATTGATTGTCTTTTAAGCCCCTAGGAGTTTGCCCTTATTAATATTACCATATGGGGAACTGTAAGGGAGATGGTGAAGGAATTAGCACACTTGGTGGGGTTTAGAGTAGTTTGGGGCAGCAGCTGATTTTCTTTTCTTATTTAGTTTACTGTATTAAACTCCTACCAAAGATGGATGGAGCAAACAGGAGAAAGAAATAACTCTCGGACAGGAAAAACACTGAACAAATACTGCTTTGGCTAGTACAAATCCAAAGAAAATGGAATTCTGGCACCTTGGATGGCACAAGGTTTACACTGGGGGAGAGGAGGATTTGGCTCTTCTTTTCTAGGGATTTGTGTGTATAAAACAGTACCAGTGCATTTGTAAACTGGAGCCTGAAATCACAGAGCTTAACACCCAGTCAGTCTGACTTGGTACTGTCAGGAATATGAAGCTGCAAGGAAGTTACTTCTGGTTCCTGGTGAGGCCTCATGGAGAGGCACAATTCACTCAGCATGAAAGCTGATATTTCCTCTGGCATCTTGGGCTTGTACAGGACCAGTACAGCCTGAGGAGCTGGTGGGACCCTTACACAGAACCAGCATCCCACCCCTGGAAGGAATTACAGCTTGTGGTGATGGATCCTCAACTATTAAATGTGCCTGAAGCACGTGGGAAAATCTGTCTTGAAGTTCCTTCAAGTCTTCATCTCTTCAGTGAGCAGAAGTCATCCCACATGTCAGCACGACTCAGTCAGTAATAAATCCTTGGGAGGCCAAGCTGTGAAAAGTTTATGTTGAAATAAAGGATCTCACTGTGCAACTTCATATGGTTTTGGTTGTGAGTAATGGTAACTAACAGATACCATGAAATCAGCTACAATTAAGGGAAAGAGAAGGGAGTCTCCATGTTGCAAATGGAAAATGGAAAATGAGTACTTTGGATGTCAGGTAACCAGATGAGAACAAATGTCTCTATTCAACATAAATGGACGAGCACAAACACATTTTCTACATATGTTTAATCATGCATTCACAGCCTCTTTTTAGCTTTATTTGGCATATAGGCATAAAAAAGAATAGATTCAAATAGGACAGCATAGGCTAGGATAGGATAGGATAGGATAGGATAGGATAGGATAGGATAGGATAGAATAGAATAGAATAGAATAGAATAGAATAGAATAGAATAGAATAGAATAGAATAGAATAGAATAGAATAGAATAGAATAGAATAGAATAGAAATGTTTCTGTTGTAAGGGACCTACAACAATTATCCAATCCAATTACCAGACCTATTCAGAGCTGGCCCAGTTAATGTGTGTTAAGGGCATTGTCCAAATGCCTCTCAAGCATTGACAGGCTTGGGCCATTATCCACCTCCCTGGGAAGCTGTTCCAGTGTTTGACCACCCTCTCTCTAAAGAAAAGCTGTTTAATGTCCAGTCTAAGCTCACCCTGATGCAGCTTTGACTCATAAAGGAGGGGGTCCCTGTCACCTCCCAGTGATGTTTCCCTACAGCACAGCAAGTGCTCTGTGCATTAGCCAGCTCTGGACATCAAAAATGCCTTTGGAACCTTTGCAGCTGGCACAGCAGCTGGCAGCTGTCAGATCCAGGGCTGAGTGAGTTAATAAAAAGCTTATCCAAGGGGTGGTGAGTGGGTCAGAGGCAAACAGAGGTCCAGGGATTTGGCACGAGAACCGCACAACATGGCAAGGCCGCAGTGCCAGCCACAGGTTTTATGTTTATCATGAGTTTTCTTGTATTTATCATATTAGCCTTCTAACCATACATCCTGATGCCCTGGAGACCTGGCAGCAGACCCAGGAGCTATGGAGTGACAGCCTGCCAGGCTCCCAGGCTCCTGTTTGAATGCAGACAGAAGCCCAGGTTGCAAGAAGAATCACTGAGATGAAAATAGCTCACTGCAATATTATAAATTCCCTTATGTCTGCAGGATATAAATTTTGTCCTGCACTTCAGTGAGTCATGTGAGATTTTTATAAACTCATATTAACTTTTTTTTTTTTTTTTAAATTGGAGAAGGGCAATGGATTTTGGTTCTAACTTCTCATGTCTTGCAGTTTAAACATTGTGATGGTGATATTATTTTTACTCCACACAGACCTTCAAATTTCCCTTTGAAGGAGCACTCAGGATACCTGAATATTTTTTAAGTGTCAGGCAGTGACATTGTTAAGCTTTGCAAAGTCAGTTTTTAGTGAAATAAGTGATATTTTAACTTTGCAGAATGCAACATCCATGTCATCAATTACAGATTAGGTGTAGCAAACAGTGACTAGCTAATGAAAAGTAAAACTGCAAATTAACTTCATTTTTTTTTACAGTGGGAGGAGGTGAGGCAAAGACCAAAGGCATCTTCCTGATACCTTATAGGCTTTCCTGAGCTGCTTTGTGTTCTTGTGCTCTTCTGAGGATTTTGCCAGTTTGAAGAAGCTGTGTGGGCAACAGCCACTTGGGATCCCAATTAAGGCTTCTGAATTATGTTCTAATTTGGTTCAGTGTTGCAAGGGTGGAAATTATTTAGCTTCCTGCAGCACCACTCCAGGGACTCAAAATCCTCAGCCAGAAAGAAGGGAATGAGTCCTGTCACACTCCTACCTTCAAAATGCCCTCTTTAGTTTAAGGAAATTCGTTTTCCTCCATCACTTCCTTGGAACAAATGGCAAAGAAAGGACCAGAAGAGATTTCCCACTCCCTGCCTTCATACTCATCTATTTCACAGGGTAGAAGTGAACAGATGCAGCTTCTGGCTCACAGCATCTCTGTGTCCTGTCAGGATTGCATTTAGCTGCTGTTCACAACTTCTGGGGCAGTGTGAGAGACACAGACTTCATTTTTCACCAGCTGCTGGGTGTTTTTATAAATAGAACTGGATCAGAAAAACACACTTGCTGCTTTTCAAAGATCTACAGGTTGTTGTAACTCAGTTTCTACTGCACAATTCACAAATTCAACAGAAATTTCAAAAATGTTTCCAAATAGACTTGTGTTGAAAATGAAAAAAAAATAATTGCACAGTAAGGATACATGCATCAGGCAGACAAAATGTGCTGCCTTTACCCTCACACTTTCAAAAAATTTGACATGAAATCAAAATGTATTTTTAGAAACCCTTTATTTTGTCTTCATAGATGATGTTTTTACATTTCTCTGCAAGCCAAAAAGTCACAGAAGTGGTCTTTTGGGGAAGGGCTGTGACTGCTTGTTTTTTAATGACTGTTGTGATCCTTAATACCAAAGGTTCCCAGCCACACTTTGCTAAGAGTGACAGCTGAATTCAGTTAAATCTCCTCCTCCTCCTCAATGTAAGCTGGCTGAATGCAGAAAACTCTTTGGGACAGGCTTTTTTTTAAATGTTTGTGCACCAAAAGCATCTTGCATGATTGCCTGTGCACATTTAATAAAAGTGTGAGCTGAGGCTGCTAATTCACAGCCATTATCCCCATAGCATGTGTGGTGCCTACTTCCTTTCCATGGAAAACACAGACCAGAAGAATATCCATGGTACTTTACAAGTGCTTGGATCTAGATTTACTGTTAAAGAATCATGGGTTCTACTCCTTCTGCATAGAAACAGCCTTAATCCTTTGTTAATCTTGCTTAATATCTCTAGACCTAGCTGTAATTAGTTATTACTGTTATATGGATCTAAATATGTGCCAGGAATTAACTCTTCATTAACAGAAGGGAGTCAAGCAGAGTTTAGCATTAGGTGGGAAGTGCTGTAGGAATGGAAAATACATATGTGCATTCTTAGAACTTCAATATTTGTAGACTTAAAGGGTATCTAGCTTATCTGTCTGCCAAGTCCTGCTTTTAAAACTCTTTCAAGCTCTTTTTTAAAGACCTGAGATTGCTGATGTTACATAAACTTGGGTAATATTTGTTCATGAAATAAGTTAAAAGCTTAACATTATGTGAAGAACAACTTCAAGTTACCAGCAGCAAAAACCTGTTGTGAAAGGGGAATTTTTTGAGCTGGATGTTTGGTGCTGGTAAAAATATCACCACCCACATAATCATTAATAAAAAACACACTTTTCTGCTGGCATAAAGTGTTGTTTATGTAAAGACAGTGTGAGTGGAGGTAAGACAACTCATTGACAAGGAATCTTGTATTTGGTGGGAGAGTTAGGTTAGCAATGACAGTCCCCAGCTGGATCTGTGGCACTCTTGTTCTGGGCTCTGTGGAGACTTGCAATTGGAAGGACTTTCCAAACCTTTCTCTACAAATCTCTGTTGTGCCTCCTCATATCTGACAGCATTTATGTCCTATTCCAGTCCCCAGTTTAACATCTTACCTTTTCATCTTCCTAAACATTTGCTGGTTTCTGGTGAGTTCCCCTGTTCCTGACTGACAGTGCAGCTGTGCTCTGCTGAAAGCACCTGGCACACTGATGGATGTGGATCTACACAGCACTTAGGGCTAATGAGCTCTCAGCATCCTCTGCTCCATGAGCTGCACAGGGGAAACACCTCCAGTTTGTGAGCTAACTTGAAGAAAATGTAGAGAGTGAATTGCTTTAGGGAAAAGAATCCACTTAAATGTAATGGGGCCTGAAACAGATAGCTCCTTCTTTCTGTAAACTCTCTGATACCACTTCTGCTATTCTGAGATTATGTGGGGTTTTTTTTTAATGTTGTTGAAGCAAATGAAAAGTGTCAACTGTATAGTTTCCCCCTTCTTCTCCACACAAGTGAGTCCAGAAGTTCAGATAAGCTGGGAAATAGGTGAGGAAATCAATGATCTCTCATGGAGTGCTCCCAGCAATTCTTTCTAGCTGTGTCCCACAGCAGCAGACAGCCTCATTCCCCATGGGCTCTGGGAGGATGTCCCCATCCCAGGGCTCTCTGCAGCTGCTGGAAGTCTGGCCAGGAGCATGGGCTTCATGTCACACAAACTTCTGCTGATTTTAGGAGTCTCAATTTCCTCACATCCACGCACAACATTCCACAGAGGGCCCATTACCTCTCTGAACTATTCTCACACACCAGGATATCTTGAATCATCTTTACCTTAATGGAAAGGAAGAAAATACAAGTCTGGATCACTGTAATGCCACTGTTGCCTAGGAAGAGCCGTTCCTGCAAGGCTCTTTGATTTGAATTACCTGAGCAGAGCATCCACCATTGCAGGTCACATTTCCTTGCATTCAAAAGGCAGGACAAGGCTTTATGGTGGTAATTTCCAGATATTTAGTAGGCTGTAGCTCCTAAGTTTATCTACAGCTACAAAGAGTAGGATTTTCCTGTATTACATATCTCAGAAGAAGTTTTGAGAGTATTTCATCATTAAGAATTACAGCAATGTTATCCAAGAAATGTGTCTGGGAATAAAAAGTTTTCCAAGTAGCTGTGACCAGTGTTTAGGACAATGTCAGCTCTTCACTTGACTGGGCAATGAAAATAAGAATGTGTGCCCCTTATAAGAGAAACACACCTGGATTTTGCCCTCTTGGTAATATGTTAACTGATATTTTTTCCAGCAAGTGGCAAATGACCATGGTATTCACCATGAAAACAAGTCTCTGAGTACCCAAACAAACTGTATTTCAGAGATGCAAACTCAAGATTGCTTACTCATTGGGTTAACCAAATGTACAATCTGTTCCATAAAGCTGAGAAAAAAATGAGCTTAATTTCTTAACCAAACCCTATGAGCTTTAAAAGAAATATCAGTATATTTTTTAGTTAGCCCAGAAAATACAGATTAGATTATCCTGTGCAAAGCCATGGTTTCTCTCTGCTACCACTCTCTAGCCTTGTGTGGGTCACTTCAGGGAAAGGATGATCTCCCAGCTGTGTAGGAGTAAAATGAGAATTTCTACTCTGTGGGAGGCTATGAGAACTGCATGGCCTCTGCTTGCTCATAGACTGAATTGTTTCTGGCCTTTTATTGCCTTTGAAGGGCAATGTAAGATGGAGCAGCTCTGACAGTTCAAAGGCAGCACAGGTGAAACAGCCTGACACAAGAAGGAACAGAATCAGAAGAATATGGCAATGATCTTCATGCAGCTCCTCTGCAAGGAAAGCTGACTTGTGTGCTAAGGATCCGGACTACAAAAAAGAATCTGGGCCCTTGCTCATGAAGCTTCATGTTATAACATTGGCATCTTAGATGAAAAGCACTAAGCCATCAGGTCATTAATACGTTTCAAGTTTTGTCAAACCATGGGTGAAAACTCCAAACAGAACTCAGGGCAAAGTTCATTAAGTTGGCAACAGTCCTGGGAACATGAGCCAGGAGCTTAAACCCAGACTCCAACGAATTGTGTTTATCTGTATCATTGCCCAAAATGGTCACAGAAGGAAAACAACAGTGGACACCACAGCAGGTTCAATTCCTCTATTTTAAGTTCCTTCTGCATTTCAGAGAGGAAAAAATAATTAAAAAGGGAAAAAAACAATAAAAACAGTATGCTGACAAACTAAATGTCCATGTTTAAAAGTATGAGTCTGTGTTTCCCTGTTCTTGGACAGGGAGCAGCTGAAACAGTTGCTGCACCTACAAGTTAATCCATTTTCCCCTTTTTCAAGATTTTATCCTCTCTCTGCAGAGACGAAGGTCTCTGTTTCCTTCAGTTTTCTGATGTTTTTTATGACACAAAAATGCCCAGGAGCATGTACAGAACACCCTTGAAGCTGTTGAAAGCTTGATACAAACTTTAATGCACTCTTGTTATATCCTCTTGCAGCTGCTGTGTGTCATGCAGGGTTTCTCGCTCCCGTCTGCAGGAGATATCTTACCAGCACTTGCCTGCAGCAGCATGGCATAAATCACAGAGACCAAATGCCCTGCTGATGTGAAGGGTGATGTTCTAGGCACACCATGGGGTTTGTTCTTTTTGTACTGGCAAGGAACTGGGGCTAGAAGTGTGTGTGCATATGTGTGTGCATGAGCGTGATGCAGAATGAAACAGTACCAGAACCCAAATCCTCGTGTTCTCTTCCCTGCAAGCACCATGGTAATTCCCAGTGGTGCCCTACATCATGCTATAAACAGTCAGGAAGGGCTACAACATAATAGATAAGTAGCTATAAATAGCTTTAAGATTTGTCTGAAGGAGAAGACAGTTTTATGTCATTTTAAATTCTGTCAAGCCACCTGCACCTGCACAGAGTTGCTAAGCATTCCTTCTACTCAAATATCCAGAATAATAAGTTTCTGTTAGCACTGTGGGGATATTTTTGTGACAAAGAGATTCATGTTCTCTTTTAAAAATCATATAATAATGAAATTGCTAATAAAGATATGGGCTATTGAGTGTTTTATCTCTTCTTTCCCTGGATTAAGAAGCTGAAGGTTCTTGAATGCCTAGGAGACATTCACTGAACACAGAATAAGTAGTGGCATAGCTAAATCAGCCTGTGGGTAGTCCAGCTTGCAGATACCCTGGAATGACATGTTCAAACAAAGTGGGGACTTGTTGAGTTGCAGGTTCCACCCAGCCAGAAATCAGCTTTGACCACACCAGCAGCCTCTGACTGAGGCACTCCAGTGCTGCACATTTTTAGGCAGTAACTCCCAGCACAGCTGGGGCAGGTGCTGCCGTGGGTTATACAGCCCAAGAGACAAACCCTGCTGAATGCACACCCAGAACTGAAGGCCCTCTGGATTTCCAGAGCCACCAGCTCTAGAAAAGTGCTACACAGGGGCTCCTGTCTACTGCTGCTGCTGCTTTGTCAAGAGACACAGGCCACAGGTAACAATATTAGAAAGGCAGGTGCCAACTGGAAAACAGTAGATAAAGCAAGTTATCTTGCAGGCCACAGCTGAAGGAGCCCCTCATGACGGGGCTCATCAGAGCATCAGGAGCCCTGCCAACAAACGTAAACGTTTTGTGAATTTGTCTCAGTTTTATTCAACTGTCCATGAATAACAAACCACAATAAATGGTGAAAGCTGAAATTTTTCCTCTTGGCAACTCCAGCCAGAACATTTGGTTTCCAGCTGGAAATAGGTCGTCATTTAGAAATTTCGTTCCCTTTTGTTCAAGGAAATAGGTTTTAGAACATCCTACAATGCTTGAATCTGAAATGAAATGTTTTCTTTACATCAAATTCCAGAAACTTGTGGAGTAGGGAGTTGGAGAGATTTTAATAATTTTTAAAAATAAACAGAACCATCAATCATTGGAAAAGTTCTCTTCCTGGCTTTGCCTCTGGGTTCTGATGGGACTTGGGGTATCTCAGGACATTTACTAAGCCTTTGTTTTTCCATCTTAATTTGGAGCTATAGCTATCCCTGCCTGTGTTTGTGTTACACTGACCTCAGTGGGCCCTACTCTAATGAAAACTGCAAGAGTTCCTCTGCTCTCATTCTCTCCTCCCAAGGCCCCCTGACAGCCTCAGTCCCTCAGTCTCACTAAAACCATTGATGAACCGTGGGCAAGGGTTCATCAGAAGAGAAGACTGCTCAAGGGAGAGCAGATAAGTTGATCTGAAAGGGCAAATGGGCTTCCTGAGCTGACCCCTTCAGTGCTGTCTCCAAAACACCAAACCACAGCCAGGCCAGCCCTGCCAGATGGGACTGGGTCAGCATCATCTCCTCAGTCCACAGCTCTCAAGATAACCAGTGCAAGATGAGACAGGACTGATTGTTTTCCATGACAGACTCTTAACTTCTGCTTCTCTCTAGTGCCAGCAATTCCTTAGCCAATCATATTCAAGATTAGCCCTTTCTGTGAATATCAGCACAGTTTTCCCAGTAATCTTCTAGTTTATTTCCTCTTAGAGTCCTGAGAAAGCTTCTGCTTGCACAATTTATCCTGACTTTACAGAAATAACAGAGCTCTGACAATTTTTTTTCCAAGTCAGGTTCTTCAGCCACTTGGCAGGCAGACCCACAGGACATCAGGGTAACCTGAGAGGAGAATTCAGGTCTTTTTCCCTGCCCTGGGACCTGCCTTACCGAGAGGGAAAGTGGAGCCCAGGAGTGAAAGAGCAGCACGTTGTTAACAGGAATGAATGTCATCATCGTGCCACCATCATCTGCCACTGCAATGGATCTGTCTCCACGGCAAGGAGTTTGCAGTCAGGACTGCATTGACTCAGTCTGCTTGGCCTCACAAAGTCTCATCTATTTTCTGCTTATTTTGAGTAAAAACAGTGAGGAAGTGGATGGAATACTGCTTTCTTTCATTGGGTGTTTTGGGAAATGTGATTGATGGGCTGGATGGATGGTGTTAGAGCTTGTGCTGTCACAATAACTCTTCTTGCCTGACAGTGCAGGGCTGCACATCTCACCAAACCTTGTCAGAGTAATAGTAAATAGCCTTTATAAATTAAAGAAAGAGTAAAATCATGATTAGTACCAGGAAGGATAGAAATTCTTCTTGGAAGTTATTTCCTTAATATTTGGATATAATCTACCTTATTCAGGAATATCCTTCTGTATGCAGAAGAAAGAAATATGCTTTTGTGCCCTGCAGCAGGGTCCAACAATGAGGTAGTAAGGACTGCTTTCTGAGCACACACAAATGGGGTTTTTATCTGTGCCAAGAACCTAATCGGAGCACTCAAATAAAACTACTAGCAGACAAGAAAAAGGGCTCATACCTGAAAGCCTTTGGTGACTCTTTCCAGCCATCCCCTGAGCTTCACTAGCCTGCTCTAATGAAGCTTCACTGGAGCTTTGTTTTCTGAGAGCATTTATATTCTATTAGGAAAGCACAAACATCTCTAACAATAGCTTTGTGTCAGGCCACAACTGTGGCCCTTGATGCTAACACAAGCTATTAAAAGACAAAGTTCAGCCAAAGCCCCTTGGGTTCTAGGAGAGCTGTACAATTTGGATGTCAGACTCACTTCCAGTTTCAGAGCTCTGCTATACAGATGACTTCAAAACTCACAATTCCACCAAGAGAGACTAAAGTTTCAGAGGCCACTAAACTGAGACTGCAAATCAAACACAGTCAAAATGCCAAGATATTTTATCTTGGCAGATAGCAAATAAAACCCACAAGTGTAGGAAAAAAGAAAATTCTGGAGGGACTACATCAGAGCAGAAATAATTAAACTGCAGAAAAGGGGGAAAACTGAATTACAGGCTGAGTTTCATGTCTCTCTGTAAAAAGGTGAGCAGCAGGTGGGACTGCCCAGGCTGGAAACTTCGGATCCTAATTCTGGTGGAGTGACACTGCTCCAGATGGGGCTGAGCTGAAGCATCAGCTGCAACATGGGAAATCCAGACACTAGGGAAAACCTTTTGGCTGAAGCTGTAGGGAAGCAGTGCAGTAGATTTCTTAAGGATGCCATAGAATCTTCATGAAAAGAGATTGTGCAAAACAAGTGGAGAATGGGTGAGAATGGCAAAGGCAAAGCTGCTTCTCTCCTGGAGGAGGGGCATGGTCCAGAGGAGGCCTCCTCTCCTGCTTTCCATGGTTGCCATGCTGGAATTTGGGCCTGAGTTCTCAGATCCAAAATGAGTTAGAGTCAATTGCACCCACACAAGTTGTGCAGGATCATGGGTTGTGCAGGAAAACAGGGTGCTTTCCATGTGCTTTCTCAGAGTGTCTTCATTTTAATTCATTGCCCAGGGCTGCTCAACAGAAAGAGGAGGGCAACACTCCAAGGAAAACATCCCTGAGTGACCTTCAATGCCACCAGTTAATCCCTCTGCTCCAGGGGCCTCACTCCAGCCCAGTGCCAGAGCACTGCCAGTTCACATGAGCAGCAAGTTTGGGTTCAGTTATGGGACTTAAGCCAAAAATGGAATAGCAACCACTAACTCCACATCTTTTAGGAAATACAGACTTCCATGTGAGAGTTCCTTACCACTTCCACGAGATTTCCAAGCCTATAAAGTGTCACTGAGCCACATTTGTAACCCATCTAGTCAATCAGGCTGTGATTGCTATTTGACTGCCCCTGAGTATTTGCGTGTAAATCAGTTTCTTATTTCAGAAAGGTACCTTTGGATGTAGTCCCAGATTCTGGCAAGTGGCAAGAGTGCAGCAGGGCAAAAGAGGAATCTTGCAGTCATGAGTGGTTTTGCCCAGGTAGAAGTTTTACAACTTGTACACACAGAGTTACAGGAAACAATTTATTCCCTACAGCTATTCTGAAATCACACCTCTTTCTGAGACTGAATCTAGACAATATTCCATATCCTATCCTTTCTTACAGGGCTAGGAACTAGGGGAAACAGACCATTTTTGTGAAGAATCCTCAGTGTTTGAAAGAGCCTGCATGAATCTTCGTTTCTCCTCATCATCTGTAGGACTCTATGACACACACACAGGAGGAAAACATTTTAAGTACATCCTCCCAGCCTGAGTTCAAAGGAAAGTGAGCTGGACAAGATGTGCCAAAGGGTTTAACATCTACACCTTTCCTATAGAACATTGTTTTGTCCTTCACACTGTGTGAGGAGACACCCACATGTGTTTTCCACTTTCATTGTGAAAGCAGGAAATGTTTAATTAAAATCAAGCTTAACCCACTTTGTTTTTTCTTCATGCTGGAGTAACATCAGCTGCTAAGAGGGAGGATCTGTGAGTCCTGGAACACAAGTGGCCTCACCCAGCAGAGGGATGGAGCTGGAGAGATCCAAACAGATCTTCTGGGATGATGTGTGTGTCCCTGGGGTATGGGAACAAATTAGGTCATGTACCTGAAGGGGTACTTGTGGTGGGCTAAGAAAATTCAATCCAGATGGTTGTACTGGGCCAAAGTCTGCTGCATTTATACAAAATAACAGAAAATAGGGATGGCAGGTAACTCACCACAAGATACAACCCTCCTGCCTTTCTCTGTGTCACCCTGGTGAACCATGGTGGCTGGGAGCTAGGAGAGCTGAGGTAAGGACAGCTACAGGTACTGCACCCCAGCATTGTCCCAAACCCAGCAGCTGTGGGTGGAGGTACCAAATTAGTTAAAGAAACTCAGAGCCATGACTGATTTATATCCTCACTGGGTCAGACCAAAGGAAGGACACTCTATCTATCTTAATCTTAAGTACAGATTTTATCATGTGTCCCCTTTCACTTGCCAGGGTCTGAAGGACTTTTCAGCCCCCTTTCAGTGGCCATAAAGCAACACAAATCTTTGTTCTGTTTAGTAATGCAGGAAACAGTCTATGCTGGGTGGCTTGGGAGGAAGGTTAAGGCTGCATTTTCTTTTCCCAGGGATAGCCCCACTTCCAATTACATATCATTATGTGTCAAGCACAACTCCATTTTCCACAGAAGGTGGTCTCAAGTGCTTTTTGCTATGGCACTTCAAGTGCCAGGAGAGGTACTATTCTCCAGGAAAAAAGAAAAAGTATAGTTGTGTAACAGGAACTTTCCATGCAATGATTAGAGTAAAGTCCTTGGAGACATCCATCAGACCACTTTGGAGAATTCTGTAGCATCAAGGTAAGCTCTGATCAATATACTCTAAAGAACATAATTATTTCCAGTAACGTTTTCACCAACTCAGATGCTCTTGAAATGGAAGTATTGTTCAAATAATTCAGTGTTTTGGGTCAAATCTCTCCGTGCAATTTTCTTGTAGATGATGAGTGATCCAAGTCAAGCTAGAAGCAAATTAACGTTTGCAATTTTAATAAATTTCCCAGCCAGGTGTTAACTTTCTCATTTGCAAGGAAATTTTGCAGCAGCTTGTCAAAGCTGTGAAGTGCTATTTAAAACCCTTTGGGATTGTCCTATTTATCAACATAATCACTGGCATTTTTCTATAATTTAGATGGGGTCTTTAGTTCTTAGAAGAACACCAGCCAGAATATAGTGCTAGCCAGGATCCCATTATCAGAAGACAACCCCTGCCCATGGAAGCATAATCCCTGTCTCAAACACCATATTAAAGTCAGCTAAAATTGCTTCCCCAGTTACCAATAGAGAATCTGAGGATAAGAAGTACAAAAGTTACTCAGAAAGTAGGATTCCTTTCTTCCATGAAATTGTAACATCTTGCAGCAAAGGGAAGGCTGAAAGACAATGGATTTACCTAAACATTTGTTGTGTTTATGAATCTGAAGTGGGAAGATGATGGGAGGAACTATCCTGTATATCAGTGCTACAGCAGAAGAGGTTTGTCTCCAGTTTTAATCTCTCTTCTTGTGTTCCCTGCATTCCCCCTTTGGCCCATCCTGACATCATCCATGCTTTAACACTTTGGTCCCTTCCTCCTGTTTTCCCTAGAGAAAGGGAAGTAAGCAGAAGTTGAAATGAGCTCAGGAAAGAGCTCAGGGCAGAACAAGAGCATAAAGTACTGGGGCTCACAGGGCTGAGGTACAGCAGTGTTATTTCCTCAGCTTCAGAGCTATAAAATGACAAGCAGCAGCACACAAACATGTTGTCATGACAATGAGTGTGATAAAAAATGGGGATTTCTTTGCATGGCTGATGCAAAATGAGGAAAGGTAACCAGGACAGCAATAAACACTTGAGAGAGTTCACTGTGTTGAGGAGCAAGGCAGCAGCACAGAGTTTGAAACATGATTAGAGACAAATAATTTGTAATTAATGAGATGATCCAAGCTTTCCTATCTGTATTGAGGGACAGTAGTACAGTGTAAGCTATTCCAGCCTTACCCAGCACCTGCAAACTGACCCTTCTGCATGGCTGCAGCACCACATCCAACCAAGAAAGGTGCAAAAAGAACCTGTGGGTCAAACATATAGTACAGTCTAATGCCTTGAGAATGTAAAAGAGGTGAGAAATTGAGAGATGCAGAAGAGAACACATTAAAATTGATAATAATTGCACATGCTAAGTGTGAGCCATAGCACAGTGCTCTCTATCCACTCAGGCAGGGTGAGTTGAAGGGACAGTGTACAAATCCAACAGTCACAGCTTGAAGACCCTGTGTGCTCATCACTGCAAAGCTTTCTGTGAAAAAAAATCTCAGCTCATTCAATTTTTTTAAACCTTTTTCCCCTGTTCAAGCCTTTTTTCCTTGTCACTGATCAGATCAGTGACATAAGAATGCCATGCCATGACCTGACAACAGGCTGCCTCAAAATGTGCAGTTCTCTTGCTAAAGAATTCTTTATTCCTTCTCTCTTGTGTTCATGAATTATTTACCTTTGATCCTAAGGAAGCAGATAATGGCTCATTTCAGACAAAAGACAAACTGATAGTAAGAGATCTCTCAGCTCATAGGAGCTTGTTTCCAAGTCAAAACCTAGTGGCTCAGATCCAGCCAGCTGCCTGAGTTTCTGGATGTGGCTCTTGAGCAAGGTTTTAAGACTCCATCCAGGACTGTGTAATTGATGAGGAGCCATATTTTTTAGCTTCCAGGGAAGACATATCAAGCAATAAGGAATAATGGAGTCCAGCCAGACATATTTAGTGAACTTTGTGGATCAGCCCATCCACGGGTCTTGTGTTCACAGAAAATAAAATCTCTATTCCTTTCTAGTCTCAGTGTCATCTCTCTCTCTCAAAGGAGACAGTCCTTGTTATGTTAATTCCAAAGGCAGGAACAGGCTGTACCTTTCTGTTTGATCACATTTGTGTTCTGCTTTGTGATCTGTTCAGGATCTCAGCTGCTTCACTAAGACTGCTCCACAGCCCACTAGATCACACCAGCAGGAAGTTTTTCATGATATTCCTACTTCTTCTTCAGCTGCTGTAGCTATGTTCACAAGACAAGTGTCTTGTCCAAAGCCATTCTTCAGGACATCTCTCCTTGTGTTAAATACATTCCCTTGCACAGAAGTTCTTCCCCATCCATGTTCACAGCAATCCTCTCCAGCAGCACACCAGGTTTGTTATCTGTCTCACAGTGCTTATTTTCTTTCCCCTCACAGCTCACCTTAGCCCATTTCCTTCCTGCAATCATCTTCCTGTGAAATCAACAACACATGCAGCCAATTAAAATTTCAAAACCAGGTCCTCCCTTGAGGGCATACCTGCTTTCAAGCCCAGCAGGGCAAAGCACAGTTCACCAGCTGGGAATCTTGGGAATGGGCATCTTGGGAATGTGGTGGGCAGCACCCACAGACAGACCATCTCCATTTCAATCACCAAACCAACAAATGTGGGAACTGCCTAGCTAACAAACTACTGATTTATTTGTGTTGCATCTAGGGAAGAGAGACAGCATATAATTTTGTATTGGAACTACACTGTGCCATAAGCAGCTCATGGCACTGGGACTAAAAATATCCAAGTTATTGGCTTCCCACTCGTACTGGAGGGACAAATCTTGTGCCGAAGAAGCTCTTTTTCTTCCTATTCTGTCACACATATGAGGAAAATGCTGGGGAAGTTTTTGCTTCTCTTTCCTAAGTATCTGCTTGTTTAGTATATATGCTGTTTTTAAGGGTATTAAAGTTCACCACTTTCCAGACAAAATGCCACTGTTCTTACACAAAATTTTACTGCTTAGAGAAGAAGCCACATAAGGGTTAAATGTCCAAGGCTGGGAGCACAAAATCAAGTGGGGATTGTAACTAAGGGGCAACCAGGCTCCCTTCCTGCTCAGTCACACTGCTGTCTGCACTGCAATGATTTCATTCACCAAAACACGGCCATGGACAAAGAACGGACTCTGCAAAAACAGCCCCTTATCTGCTCCTGCCTGCCTCTTGTCCAAGTCATGTGTGATTAGTTCCCTGACACAAACACCCCTCTGGAGCCAAGGCAGCTGCAAGGCAAGCTGTGCTCTGATACAGCTCATGCCTCTAAGGCAGTGTGAGAGCAGTAGCTACTGTCTAGCTGAGCCCAGGAGCTTCGCTGTTTATGGAGCTGGAAGAAGAACAGTGTTTGATTCTAAGGGATCAAGCAGACCTGGTTGAGCTGGCAATCAAAATTAAAAAGTCAGTCCTGGTTCGTAACAATAACTGTGGTGAGTATGAAGTAAAGATTGGCTGTAGGGAACAAACACAGGACTGAGAAAAGTAATTCCCAGGTGCTGTTTCACTGATTCTTTAGGTTTAATTTGTTGATAGGAAGCAAAGGGGTTCAAAGTACTTGGGGCGGGGGGATGAGGAGTAGGTGGCAATGGAGCAAGTCTCTAAGTGCCATAATTCCAACCACTTATTGTTTAAGCAATTACTCCTCTGAAAATTAAAACTGTGGGGAGCTTCATTTCAAATATACTTCTTCTGTGTGAGTTCTTGGATATCTGCTGTGCAAGAAGCTCTGCAGCTGCCTTTCTGTGAGTGAGGCACTGGTAGGCTTTCTTCATTCTACCCAAATAGTATTTTCATTAACATTGATAGGAGCTTGTTCTACTGGAGATCTCTTGTCCTCTGTCAGCCCTGGTTGGAATTAGACAACAGGAGGAAAGATTTGAGAAGACAAGGTTAGAATCATCATCATGATGCTTGGCAGTCATTCCATCAGCATTCATTCCTGCCATGAATGGACCATGGAAGCATGGATATAATATATGCCAAGTAACTGACTTTCTGTCATGCTGCAGAAGCTTTTCCAATACAAGTGTATTTATTCCAGTTTGAAATATCAATTCCATGCCATTTTTAAGTTTCAGCTTCAGAAAGTTCATTGAAGACCTTCACCTTTTATTTTCTTGCAGGCTTAAAACATGAAAAGCAAAGCAAGCACACCCTAAAAGCTCAAGGAAAAAAAGATCAACTAGCAAACAAACAAGCAAAAAATAACCAGAATACAGAGCATTCAAGAAAGACCTCAGCTTTTATAGATGTATAAACTCAAGAGTTTTAGGCCAGTAGGATTTTTCTGGGGAGGGTATCTCTGCCACACAACAGTGTTTGGTGTTAAATAACCAAGAGATGCCTCAATACTTCCTTAGTTAACAGTAATGAGGTTATCAATAAACTTTTGTTAGTGCTACATTTTCTGACCTGGTAGGACAGCTTATTATGGTGTTGCTATGGCATCATTTTCTAGGTTTTTTTAACTACTTGATGGTGTTTCTAAAGAATCTTTGAAAACTAAGACTAAAACCTCTTTTCCCTTATCTGCTTTTTAGCACTTACACTGGAATATGACCCAGTAGGCAAAATGTTACTCATTATCAATTATTCTGGAAGGAAAATGGTTTAGCTGATAAAGCCATTAGAATCATGTTTATAGTTTCAAAGGGCAAATAACTAAACAATTCAGCACAGTAAACAAATTCTTAACTTTCCTAAAGAATGGAAAATACGTGTAATGTTAAGGTTGTTCAAGTTTTTATGAAGCAAAGACTCACTGCATAAAAGAAGTTGAAAGGCAATGATGAAAGCAGAAACTGGAGACCGTGACACAGGACCCACAGGGTCTGAGGATGAGACACAGGCTAAAGGCCAGTCACTGAGGCCCAGATTCATCCCATTTAACTTCAGGCACTTAAATGAATTGGCTAATGTAGGAAGCTGGGCTCACTCATTAGACAACATAGAGAAAAAAGCTTCTTCAATGAGAATTGAAGCACAGCCAGAACTAACATTTCTCTTTACTACATGTAAGAGAAGTTTAAACTCTAAAATTCAGTGATGTTTCTAACCTGAGACCTCACTTAATTGCATAAAGTTACCTCCCAGCCATCCCAGACTCGAGTCCAGCTGTCTCCACTGCAGCCTAAATGGCTTCATTCCATTCAATGGCTAAATTCCTTCTCCTGTATCCAGCAGAGAACAGTTTCTTCCTCTCTTTGCAGGAGCATTTTACACTGTCATTGTGTCCCCTTAGTGATGTCTCTGGAGTAAACAAACCCAGTTCTTTCATTCTTTCCACTCCAGCTACAGTGTCAAGGCCTCCGGTTGTTCTCATTGCTTGCTTTTGGGATCATGCCACTGGGCTCACACATTTCTAAAAGGTGACGCCTAAACCTGGACACAGACATTGCCAGTAGGCTAAAGCCAGGTGTTTATTTGCCACTCTATTTTCAATAGAGCAGAGGGATTACTTTATGTCTTGCATGCAACTCCTGCTCCTGGTGATTTTGCAAGCGCAGCCACCACTCCCCAGAGGCCTTGCAGCACGTCAGGATTATCAGACCTCTTCACTGAGACAGAAAAAAGGGCCCTGCCCCCTTAGTCCTGCTCCCACAAGAATGTCTTTTCATGGTATGGTAACTGGTGCCAAGAGTAATAAGAGCAGGAAATGGGCATAAAGAGGAAAAGACAAGTTCATTGCAATCAGAGGCACCAATCCCACAGGCCGAGCACCAGTGGAGATGATGAAGTTGCCAACCCAACCTTGCAATGTTCCTTTTGGGCAAAGTCATTTCTCCTGTCTGACCCTTTGATTCCCTTCCTAACTTTGACCTAATGAATGTGATTAAGTCTGCAGGAGGGCATTCCTGTACCACAGGCCAGATTCAGTCATTCTCCCACCTCACTCAAAATACCAACCCCTCTCTGTAGTACAACTGCAAGTAGCAACTGAAGAAGTTGACAGCAATTCCAGCTGCCCAACCCAGTCTCCCAACAGATGTGATTTCAGAAACAGTTGAATGAGAGGTGCCCAGAACTGGGAAACAGTGAGATGCCCTAATGCTCACGTCAGAAGCCCTCCTGTGTTCCTTCCAGAAGTGCCTCTCATGGGTTGGAGGCTCATCCTTTGGGGAACAAAAGCAGTGCCATATGATATGGTTTGCAGTGACCCACGAGTTCTGTGGACAGTGCATGAGGAACAGCAAACACGCAGGCATCAGGAAGGCGAAGAGTTCATAGAGAGCCTGTGGCCTGAAATGTGTTTGCATAAACAATCTCCCTGAATTATTATGAATAATTAATGCGTAAAAAGTCCCAAACTCATTCCTGGACGGTCTGCAGAACAGAAGGATAAATAAATCATAAGGAACAAGGTGTTTGCTGAGTGACAATAGCTAAGCTAACTACAAGCTTAGCAGTTTCAGATTGCAAGGCTGCAGTGAGCAGCCTGTGGTTATTGTCAAGAACAGTTTGAACACAAGGGTGCCTCAATAACAGCTTTTATATTTAAAATAGTCATAATATTCTGTCTATAGGAGACCTTTCAGATGAGGACTGCAAAGTGGTTCACAGCTATTCAGAATCACAAAAGCCCAGTGAGAGCAAAGAGAGTATTTATTAGATACAATTATGGCTTTGTTACTAATTCATTACAAATTTGTTGGCAGATGCAAGATTTTGCTACTCAGATATGAGGAAGTTATATGCATTAAGTCTAACAGCTAATATAGAAAACCTTAAAAAAAAAGGCTATTCTTCTGTTTTGTCCAAAAACATTGTATATAAAAAAGCAGGCATATCAAGAATTTCTTGCAAGTGGCCTTTATGTTACTTGGTCATAGATTAATTTAGCTTGAAACCATAGTGAGGTATTTGTACATTATTAAATGCCTTGCTGACTGAAGAGGGTTGGGGGAAAGGGAGGTGTGGTTAAACTGACTTCAAAATCAGGCTCTAACAATGAAAATTGAGATAAGACTCAATAATAACTTTGCTTCATCAGACACTGAACAAAACGGGAGAGGGGTCTGACAGGAAGGCTTTGTTGGGTGTGGGGGAAATTCACTGATGGCTTCATCCTGCAAGGGGCTCAGTCCTATCCAATCTTCCCCAAATCAGTGTAAATCTGACCTAGCACTACCAGGCTGGATCAGAGCCTGCACTCTGCCAGTGCTGCTGGTGTTGTGGCTTCACTGTCCAGGATAAAGTCTTTGGGGACCTGGCAGCAGCAGCACCATGTGCCAGGGACAGTGAAGGGTCTGGCTGGAGCTGCCAGCACCGGACCCACAGCGGATCGTGAGCATCCAGAGCACTGCCACGCTCCAGCACCCACACAACACAGGGCTTTAAACGCAGGAGACTCATTTAACTCAAAAAAATACTCTAGGACAAGTCATGATGAAAAGAAAGACATTGAGACAAAAATCAGACTCACTGATTAAAGGGTCACTTCAGCTTGCCTTTTTTTTTTTCTTTCCCTAGTTAAAACTGTTAAGACCATAATTATGTTACTGAAAGATGTAGATATACAGCTTTAAATCCTGACCAGATTTCCAAAAGTACAGAACACATATTTATCCACTTTACCTCCAGTAAACAGGGGAATGCTGGGCACTTCACCTTACCATACCAGGTGTCTGTTTCCAGATGCAAACTGAAGAGATATTTCCCAATAGGTGGTACCTAAAAGGGGACTTGCCATCAGAAATGTTGCTTGCAGAGCTGGAGTATCATAATTTAATTTGTAGTTACAAATTTATAAGCAAACACATGAAAAGTGAGGCAATTTACCACCATCTTACGATGATTTTATGACAGACTGAATAAATAAAAAAGGTGCATGCCCTGGCCCACAGCTACTGAAAAGCAAAAGATGCAGAGGTGACAAAAAGCTTAATCCAAAGAAGCAGTTCCACCAAGAAATGGTCAGCAGAGGTGTCTTGTAACCAGTAAGAAGAGGTTATTAGCAGCAGATGTGTTACTGTGAGCATTGTTTTAAACACTGGGAATGTGTTTAGAAGGAGGTACCACAGGATTCCAGCACTTTTTCTTTCCCTCTTGCCAGAGGCTCAGCTGCAAGTCAGTCAGGGCAGTGCATTTACTGATAAGGGGTGATCTTACCCACACTAGGGGTAGGTGCAAGTCAACCATTTATTCTGTGATGATTGAAGCCCAGCAGTTTTCACTCAGTGACAGGCTTTGACTACATCTGAGGTTCATGTTAAGGAGGTTTAAACTTCTCCAGTAGTTTCCAGAAGACAGGTATCAAAGACATTTATCAGAGAGGTACAAAGCAACAGGTTAGGGAAAAGAAAAACCAACATGGAATGAAACTGAAGTTGTTGCAATATATTTTTCTAAGATTATTGTTAATATCTGGGTTTTCTTATGCTACTTGATAGCAGCATTGCATGGCTCTGCAAGATCCCCATCTAACACTGATGCATCCTGCTATTTCTTCCTCTTTTAGCTAATCCTGTATTTATTTGCACCAAATAAAAGCAGTCACAGAAAAAGCCTGTCACTGAATATTTTAAACTGACAAAAAAGATAGGTTTCAAAACTAAAATTTGCAATTCAGAATCTCCCAAAACCTTATAAAGGCATTCTTAACACCACATAAAAAGAACAACTATTAAACTTTTTCACATGCAGTGACACAATCTCAGCTCTTCAGAGATCTTTCCCATGGTACTGCCCTAAGTTAGCATGAACCACAACTGACTTTTCTTGCTTAAAAAAAAATCCAGAATGTATTTTCTCGCAGTGGGAGCCCTAAGCCATGTCCCTACAGGATCCAAGGCCTCAGTGCTGCATCTGGAGACACTCAGCCAACAGCACTGGGCTGACCAGACCTCTAAATCTGTGGCAACCATCACCCACCATCACAGCAGCTGGAGCTGCCCCCTCAGCCGTGCTGCTCAAGTCAGTCTTTGGCCATTCAGAAAATAGATACAGATTTCCCACACATCCAAAAATGCTGAATGAGTCTTTTTGAATATCCCAGGCACTTGTTTATGTGCTCTAGTTATCCGTGATGTGAAGGGGAAAGAAATGGTCTCTGGATTCCACATTTCACCACCCAGCATGGTGCTGGACACCGAAACACTGCTGCTGTGCCCTTGCATCAAGCCCACACCTCAAGATGTGGTTTTAAGGCGCCAGGTTTTTACCAGGTAAAACGTGAGGGGGAGTTTCCCAAAGCATGCTACTGTCATCCTACAGCTGGGTAAGCATCAGGATGGAGAAATAAGGCAACTTCTTGCAGCCAGTATGCATTGAAGTAGGAATAGACTAACATGAAATCTCAGAGAGCTCAGTCATCACTCCTCTGCTGTCATCTCTGACCACAATCTCTCTGTATAAACAAAGGCTCTGGCCACTGCAGGGTTTTCTGGCCTGCTGTAAAATGTTTTGCCACCCTTCTCACAGGAACTGCTGATGCTTAAAAAAGAGGCAGCTTTTTCTCACAGTGACAGTGTATCTGTGGAGGGGTCAGGATGTCAAGAAAGTATAGGGGGATGCAGACAGGAAGACCTGGCAACTTGAGCAATCAGTCAGTTGTAATCTGGATTAAGGAGCACATTATTATTGCTCCAGATTAATATTAGTCCAGATTGCAAATAAAGTCCATTCTGGGAGAATTGAATGGTGTTGGTCAAACTCAGCCTTCTTATGAATTTTGACTTTTTAGCAACAATGAAACAGGTTTCAGGAGACAAAAAACATGACCTGGCTGTTCTTCAGCACTGTTTTTCTCAGTGTGTGAGAGGGAAACAGAAAGATGTATTGCATCTCTTTTATCACCTGAAGGGAATTAATGAATCAGCATGATTGTAACACAGTGTCTTGATGACAAAAATATTCCAAACAATGGCTGGGTTGCTGTGACATGGTCTTCCAGAGCATCAGGATTTATTTATGTGTGTTCAGATTGGTTTGGAGTTTTTCAAAATGTTGGTGTGCTCAGTCCTGTACATGCTAAACATCATTTCAGCCACAGCCCTTGAGTGAACTAATAATTAATGAATTAATGACTTTGGACTCCCAAAGCCAAAATCAGAGTGTGCTTCCTAAGGTAGCTCACACTTGTACACAGCATTCCCCACGGAATTATGGTATCACACACACAGCATAGGGCTGGAAAGCAGGGCCACTTCTGTTCCTTGATACTTTTGCTCTATATTTTCATGATATTATTTAACTAAAATCGACTACATACAGTATTTGGAGCACTGTCACATGTGCTCAGGAGATAATGTCAATGGAATTGCGTGTTGTCACAGGATAACAGCCTCCTGCTGCTGCTGAAATGCCAAATTAAAGCCGAGGCATTTATGGAAAATAAACGTCAAGTCAAAGCCAAGATGTTTATTTTAAAAACAAGAGACATGGATCTTGTGGCAATGTTCCATCATGTCTCTATTTCTCTAATAACAAATGTCCAGTGTGAATAGAGCCAAGTGATGATTTCTTCCTGGGCCGTCAGGGAGAGGGTGAAGCCTGATCACTTCACATGAGGACTCACAGAGTTGCTTCTCACCTGCTTTCCTGCAGGTTTCAGTCAGCTGTCCAGGTAGCAAACACAAATGGTTTATCAGATATCTGCATGCTAAATTTGCAAAGAGATTTAGGAAGACAGCAGGAAGAAAAATGAACAGCAAATGCATTTTTAATTTGCTTTTAGGTAGTTCTTTTTCTCCAGAGAAGGAACGACAACATGAGGCTCCCTGAAATCAATGGGAGGATTTCCAGGCTTTTCAGTGGACTGATTAATGCCTTAAGGGAACAAATAGCTCATCTTTCTAGAGGGCATTATGTTAATAAGAGTGGTCCCTGAATTTTATTCGTGAAGGCATGGCTGGACCAAGACTGGGCAAGGAAGGCATGATCCTTCTGGGTCATAAGGGGCACCATGAGGCACAGAGCTCAGAGCATCCTGGAGCATCCAGGATGGCCTACAGCAGCAAGTCAGAGCTGGCAACAGCAAATCCACTGCCCTAGCTACAGCCACAATGAAGGAAGGGGTTAATCCCAGTGCACAGCACCATTCCCAAATTCCTGCCCCATTCCTGGTGCTGCTGGAAGGGACAGAACCCATTCCACAGGACCCTCACCTTGCAATCTGTTTTGCCTGGAGGGAGGTACACAAAAACAAGCTGGAAGCTGTGCAAAGCATCTCCAAGGACTGGGTTTAAAAATACACCCAGGAAATACACTTCAGTTCCTGAAATGCTGAGGTTTCACAGCTCATGCCAATAGGGTTCCTGAAATGCAGCACATTTTGATTCTCATTGGATCTACCTGTTATCCTCTATGCAATATAAGACTGATCTCTTCTAGGAACTACTGACAGTTTGGGCTCTCTTTTTCATTTTTTTTTTAAACTTCCTGAGGAAAAAATAAATTAGTTGCTCATTAAAAACCATGATTTGGAGAGCAAGTAGAAACAAACCATTTTAGTGCTGTAAGCTCTTCTCTTGACCTAACCTAACATCCTTAACTAATATGCAAACAAAGGGAAGTATTTAAATCATGTTAAAGAGCTGTCTGAAAGGAAGAATCAAACCAAAAAACCTAACAAAACAAAACAAAAAACACAACCAAACAAAAATAAACAAAAAAAAACCCAAACAAGGAAATTTGGAGTTAAAGGAGATTTGCAAAAGGTAATGCTCTGTAAAGGGGTTAAATCTAAAGTGAATATTTGGCTGCTCTGTGTTGCAAGGGCCAGAGGGATGTTCTGTACAGAATTCGTAAACTTGCTTATTTTTTCCTTTGGAGATGCATTGTTTCCCAAAGACATTCTGGCTCCAGCTCTGATCTGGCATTCCAGATTGACGCGTGTGGAACCAAGAAAGACACGGAGAAGCAACACACAATTATGTGTCTTCTGTTTTATTGCGTACTTGCTAATAATTTCCTTTACTCCTCCAACCTTTAAGCTTATCTTCTCTTATGGTGGGAAGAGACCTCCTGCTGGAGATCTGATAGGACAGCTCAATAGGCAAAGAGCTGGCATTTTATTAGTTTACGGTATTTATTAACTGTATAAAGATATTACAGCCATAATGGATCTGGACAGATGACAGATGGATGGTGCTCCAGGAATAGCAAATAAAACAGCTGCAGGCTATCCCCACCACTGCTTCACTATCATCTTGGGAAAAATATTTAAGATTTTATCAGAATTTTTTCTGGCTGATTTTATGCTAAAATGGACTGTACACATTCACAAAATTCATCCAAGCATCTTGTCTGTGAAGGTTTTTGTGCAATGATGCATCATGGACCTCATACTTACTTTAAGCATTCCAGCTAAATGTAGAAAAGAAAAAATTGTTTCTATCCCACAGCTCCACTAACCTGGTTTCATATTATTACTTTTTTTTTAGATCAGGATTACAGATACCAGACCTGGGCAAATACTCCTAGAAACAGCCCTTCTGCTTTTCATTTGGCATAAGATCTCCCTCTGTTCTTGAAGATGTCATGCTTCCTTCCCTTCCCACTAAAGAGGGTCATGCTTTGGTCCAGCAGATGACGAGCAGCAAAGCAAAGTCCATGGGAACATGAGGGAATGGTTTGCCAAGCAGCAGGTCCATGCTGGTGTGTGGCCTTTAGTCAGGGTTAAATAAACACTGTGTAAATAAATAAATAAATTTTCCCCAGGTTGTGACCTTGTAAATCAAGCCTAAGCCTAGAAGGGATTTTTATGGGCCAGCTGGAACAGCAGAGCAGTCTTAGCAGAATAAATATATAGGGGGAAGAAAATAACTGTGCCTTCCAGTTGCTCCCAGAGTGCTGTGGGGAACATTTGGTGCTGCTGTAAAGACACGCCAAGGATTTAAAAGGCAGGAGAGAAGGGACATTGTTCTCATTTACTCTGTGGTTGCTCCACATTATTTTAAGAAGTTTAAAACAGGACTAAAATGCAGTAAAATGCAGTCTTACAGCTTCAGAGCAGAATAGAGAATTTCCACAGGTGAATGGAAATCTAACCAAACAAGTTCCTAGCAGCAGGTTTCACAGAAGGGGATGGGATCTGGGCAGGACTTGCTCAGTTGGTTATCCGGGCATTGCAGCCTCCTGATGTTTCAGTAATTTACTGCTCATTACCAAATAATGGTACTAACATCATTAATACTTCGAGCAGTCCCTAGATGCAGTGCGTTTGACCAGACTGCATTAAAGCTACTGCACACATTTTTGAAAGTCCAGAGACACTCGTTCAATACAGCAGAGAAAAGCTGGAAAAGGGAGCTCCCACCTCCCAACCCTGCAATGGCTTGGTCCAGCAGGGCTGGAGGAGACGGGAAAAAGAGGATTCACAATGAGGAGATGCAGGGACAAGCGATATCCGCAGAGCTGGGAGAGGAGGCACTGGGGACAGGGGGCTTGCAAACGCGACGCTTGTGCCTGATGGGGACATCCAAAGGGATGCAGCCAGTGCTGGCATTTTGCTTTTTCCAGGGGTAAAAAGAAGTAGCTTCTGCTCCAGAAGCCGGTAGGAGGCCACCCTGCCCGTATCCCCTGGCTGCCCTGCGGCTGCCAGGCACAGACACCCCTTGCCCAGGACATCCACGCTGCAGTGAGGAAAGGGGGCTCTGTGCTCAGCAGCCGCCGGACAGGCAGAGCATAGCCAGAGCAAACACGGGGGATCCTGGGGAATTCGGGGCGGTACCGGCAAGAATGGGGCAGGAATAGGGTCAGAGATAAGCAAGGATAGGGGAGGGATGGGGCAGGGATAGTGGCAAGGATAGGGGCAAGGATAGGGGCAGGAATGGAGCAGGGATGGGGCAGGGATGGGGCAGGGATGGGGCAGGGATGGGGCAGGGATGGGGCAGGGATGGGGCAGGGTAGGTGCAGGGATGGGGCAGGGATGGGGCAGGGATGGGGAAGGGATGGGGCAGGGATGGGGCAGGGATGGGGCAGGGATGGGGCAGGGGTGGTGCAGGGATGGGGAAGGGATGGGGCAGGGATGGGGCAGGGATGGGGCAGGGGTGGTGCAGGGATGGGGAAGGGATGGGGCAGGGTAGGTGCAGGGATGGGGCAGGGATGGGGCAGGGTAGGTGCAGGGATGGGGCAGGGGTGGGGCAGGGATGGGGCAGGGCTGGTGCAGGGATGGGGCAGGGATGGGGCAGGGGTGGTGCAGGGATGGGGCAGGGATGGGGCAGGGATGGGGCAGGGGTGGTGCAGGGATGGGGCAGGGATGGGGCAGGGATGGGGCAGGGATGGGGCAGGGATGGGGCAGGGGTGGGGCAGGGATGGGGCAGGGATGGGGCAGGGATGGGGCAGGGATGGGGCAGAGTAGGTGCAGGGATGGGGAAGGGATGGGGCAG
Organism: Cyanistes caeruleus; assembly: GCF_971803275.1. Taxonomy (NCBI): domain Eukaryota; kingdom Metazoa; phylum Chordata; class Aves; order Passeriformes; family Paridae; genus Cyanistes; species Cyanistes caeruleus. The sequence goes on along the minus strand of NC_141708.1, from coordinate 8,148,382 downwards.
GGGTGGTGCAGAGATGGGGCAGGGATGGGGCAGGGATGGGGAAGGGATGGGGAAGGGATGGGGCAGGGATGGGGCAGGGATGGGGCAGGGGTGGTGCAGGGATGGGGCAGGGATGGGGCAGGGATGGGGCAGGGGTGGTGCAGGGATGGGGCAGGGATGGGGCAGGGATGGGGCAGGGATGGGGCAGGGATGGGGCAGGGATGGGGCAGGGATGGGGCAGCGGTACCGCCGGTGCGCGGGCGGGGCGGTTCAGTCCCGCTCCCCCGGTGCCGATTGGCGGCGGGCGGTGCTGGGCGGTGCTGGGCGGTACCGGGGCGGTACCGGGGCGGTACCGGGGCGGTACCGGGGCGGTACCAGGGCGGTATCGGGGCGGTACCGGGGCGGTACCAGGGCGGTATCGGGGCGGGCCCGTCCGGCGGCGCGGCGCGGGGCCATGCGGCAGCCCCCGGGCGGTGGCAGCGGCGGCGGCGCCGCCTTCCTGCCCGCGGCGCGGTGCGGAGCGGCGGCCGGAGCGCCCCGCACAGCCATGGGCGATGGGTGGCTGCCTGCGGACTGCGGCCCCCAGAACCGCTCCGTGGCCGGGGTGACGGCCGTGCCGCCCGGGAGCAGGCAGCTGCCCGCCGCCGAGCTGCTGTCGCAGCAGTGGGCTGTGGGCATGAGCCTGCTGATGGCCCTGGTGGTGCTGCTCATCGTGGCCGGGAACGTGCTGGTGATCGCGGCCATCGGGAGGACGCAGCGGCTGCAGACCCTCACCAACCTGTTCATCACCTCGCTGGCCTGCGCCGACCTGGTGATGGGGCTGCTGGTGGTGCCCTTCGGGGCCACGCTGGTGGTGCGGGGCACCTGGCTCTGGGGATCCTTCCTCTGCGAGTGCTGGACCTCGCTGGACGTGCTCTGTGTGACGGCCAGCATCGAGACCCTGTGCGTCATCGCCATCGACCGCTACCTGGCCATCACCTCGCCTTTCCGCTACCAGAGCCTCATGACCAAGGCTCGGGCCAAGGGCATCATCTGCACCGTCTGGGCCATCTCTGCCCTGGTCTCCTTCTTGCCCATCATGATGCACTGGTGGCGGGATGACGACCCCCAGGCGCTGGAGTGCTACCAGGATCCGGGCTGCTGCGACTTCGTCACCAACAGGGCTTACGCCATCGCCTCGTCCATCATTTCTTTCTACATCCCCCTTCTCATCATGATCTTTGTGTATCTGCGGGTGTACAGAGAGGCCAAGGAGCAGATGAGGAAGATCGATAGGTGCGAGGGCCGATTCTACGGCAGCCAGGAGCAGCCGCAGCCGGCCCTGCCCGCTCACCCTCACCACCAGCCCATCCTCGGCAACGGCCGAGCCAGCAAGCGAAAGAGCTCCCGCATCGTGGCCATGAGGGAGCAGAAAGCCCTCAAGACTTTGGGCATCATCATGGGGGTGTTCACCCTCTGCTGGCTCCCCTTCTTCCTGGTGAACATCGTCAACGTCTTCAACAGGGACCTGGTGCCGGACTGGCTCTTCGTTTTCTTCAACTGGCTGGGCTACGCCAACTCCGCGTTCAACCCCATCATCTACTGCCGCAGCCCCGACTTTCGAAAGGCCTTCAAGAGGCTGCTGTGCTGCCGCCGGAAAGCCGAGCGGTGGCCGCAGGGCGGCGGGGAGCTGGCCCGGCTGCCCGGGGGCTTCATCAGCACCGTGGGCTCCCCCGAGCGCAGCCCGGCCGGGACCTGCTCCGACTGCAACGGGGGCACGCGGGGCGGCAGCGAGTCCAGCCTGGAGGAGAGACACAGCAGAGCCTCCCACTCGGAGTCCAAGGTATAGGGGGGCGTGGGGGCCGCGTCGGAGCCGGGACAGGGGGGAGAGGCAGGCAGGGAGACGCGCAGGAGCAGGAGCAGAGAAATCCCCGGCAGCTGCTGATGGTAATGCCATTGCCCAGCAAAGCCATCCCTGCCTTGGCAGGGCGAGTGCGGCTGTTTACTTAGGAGTAAAAGCAGGTGAACTGGTGTACGACATACCTCATCCGAAACTACAGAAAACAGGAAAGCCACTGACCGGACAACAAAGGAAATAAGGAGCCCATCCCGGAGACAGCCACCTCGTCTTTAGGAGCCGCGCTGTCGCGGGGACAGTGGCGGCAGCGCCCGCGCTCGGGTGACTGTCCCAGGACCGTGCTGGTGGCCGAACCACGGGCGGTGCTGGCCCTTGCGGCAGAGCTGGGCTGCAGCCGGGGTCCGGCCACCCCCGCCCGGCCCCGGGGCTCGTCCCCTCTCCCGGGCCGCCGGGGCTTTGGGAGGCGCGGGGTCGCTGCTGCAGGTGCTCCGGGCGCGCAGACGGAGACCTGCGGGCAAGATGAGTTTTAAGCTCGGAGCAGCCGTGCTCTCCTCGTCTGCAGAGCAGCGAGACAGAGAATAATGAGCAATGAGGAGCACTGGCTCAAAGGGGGTAAAACAACCCGACCCACACTCTTGTGCTTATTCCCTCTGCATCAGCCAGCAGTGAGTTACTGTGCTTATCTCCTTCGGCCAGACAATAGCAGTCAGGCTGAGAAACTTCTACCTCAAACTGTGCATATTGTACAGGGGAATGAACGGAGCATGTTTATATTAAACAGCATATTTACATCCCACTAATAGGGTTTTATGACAAGGGCCGGGGAGGAGCGGGGGTGAGGAACCTTCTGCAGCTTGTTCATTGTAATTACAGATGAACCGGGGGCGAGGGGAGAATCCCGGAGACGAAAAAATGTACTGCACATTTTTATTTTTTTTTTAAATGGCGACAAAGTCGTTTTTTGCACAGTGTTAAAAGAGTTGTAAAGTTATTTGAAGATATTACTTGCACACACGTACACACATGCAGATTGAAAAGGAAGCGGAGGTCTGAGTAACACCGACCCTGAACCTGATTTCTGGTTTTGTCTGATCTGTTATAGTTTTATTGAGAGTGACTTTTTTAATATTATTTTTTGAAGGTACTGTAAATATATCCATATTATAAATTAAAATATCTTAAGAGACTTTAATATTTTTATTTTTATTTCCAAATGCCCACGTGAATCTGCTGTTATTTTAGCACTTGTGTGTCATTTCCATTTTCCTCTCTGTGTGTGTTTTATAACATATTTATACTTTGGTGCAATTTACTACTGTGTAAGTAATTGGTCTGTGTGCAATAAATACCATTGCAGCACAAGCAAGTGTGTCTCTATAGGTTTTGAAACTATACCAACCTATAATGGGAAGAACAGCATTTGTTTTTCTCCAAAGATGGCTCAGATTACCAATACAACTTGATCTAATGGCTTTTCCTGACACAGTGTTGCAAAAAAACCTGTTTGAAACCCAGTATAGTTGTGTTCCAGTTGCACTGAGGTCTACTGACTTCCCTTATTAATAGGAAAATATTAATGGCTAAATTAATGGCTAAAGACAAGGTGTTTCCACTCTGATAATGAATACTCATTTTCTTGAACTATTCCTTTCTGGGATATATTCTTCACTTTTTTTTTCTTTTTTTTTCTTTTTTTTTTTTTCTTTTGTTGTTGTTGTCATAGGAATACATGGCTGGGAGTCAGGAGACCAGAATATTTAAGATTACAGAGGACGCTTATTTTGAAAGCTTAAATTGGTCTTGAGTAGAAAGAAATCTCTGTAAGCATTACATGCCACCCCACAAGTAGGTCCACTTCATGCTGACAGCAGGGCTGATCCTGCCCTAGCAGGTGATGATAACTGAATGTTACATTTTTCATTGCTGTAAGTAAGGAGTTGCAGTGAGCAGAAGTGCTGCAGCTTTGTCTTCCTTTATTGCTTTATGAAGGTGTGCTCTATTCTTGTGGTTTCATAAAGTTTTTCTTTACTGAAATGAATACATGGCAAACAGAGAAGCAAAAGGACAGTGCAGAATCAAAGTGAAGTAATTTTTAGTTTTATTAAACTCAGGAGTATAGTTTAATTAAATATCAGCTCCCAGGAACAGCACTTCCCAGAGCGAGTTCTTCAGGGTGGTGGCTCGCGGTTTGTTTTGGAAACCAGTTCTTCATTTTTCTTTGTTTCCAAAGTTAAGGAATTTGTCCTTTGCAATTTCTTATGTTGCATTTTCAGGGGGGGGAAAAAAGAAAGTTACTCTTTTTATGCAAATACAAAATAAAGGGACTGGAGAAGTAAAAAATACTTTTCTATTGATGTTACTGGAGTTTGATGTGAGTTGCAGTTAATGGTGTCTTCCTTGATAACAGTGAAATGGGTTCTTAAAATGCTGGGGTGACATCAGATCAGGAGCTAAGTGAGGTAGGCTCTGCCACTCTGCCACCAAATGATTTTACAAAAACCAAAATCTGGTTTTATCTTTGATTACAGCAAACACAACAGGACCAAAAGTGTGCACTGGATGGTGATGTCTGATGCCAGCAACTGCAGCGAGATGTTGGCTGTGCATGTCTGGGATGGGATGGGGAGACAGTGGTGCTTTCCTTGTGCATGTTGGGGATCACTGAGCCAGGGCAGGGCCAGGTCTCTGCCTGCTGGGTAGAGCAGGACAGGATCCCAGCACCTGCCTGGGAAGTGAAGTGGCTGTCAAGCCCTCATCCTCAGCAGGGTGCTGGATCCTGAGGAAGCACAGTGCCTACTGCATGGAGCAGGACAGCCTAATGGACTTGGATACTCATCTCATAAATCAGTTCACACACTCACTTCTAACTATCCAAACACTCCTGTCCTTAGACTTTAAAAAGTGGTGACAATTTTGTCTCAACAGGGTCCAACTTAGGTGGGAAATTTATGGCCAGAACTTGCTCTGTTTGCCCCGTGGAAGAGCTGTGCTGGGTGATGCATCTCCTGGACAAGTGTAATGGCACTGAGGTAGGATGGGTTTAGCCCACTGACCTCAGAAGGGCCAGCTGTGTCAGCAGAGCAGTCAACGGTTTGTCTGCTGTTGAATTTTGCCAGTTGACAACCTGCTGAAAGAGTCTGGAGGCTGACACATTGAGTCCCTTCGTAGACAGCTGAAGTAATCCCACTGGCAGCCTGCACAGGGATGCCAGTCCATCTCGCATGGCGTGGAAAAGGCAGTGGCACAGTAACAGTGAGGACAGAGCAGGACATATGGCACACACGTGTGCGAGGAAGGGGAGGCTGCTGGCGAGCAGTCTGCTGTGGATCACACTCAGAACAGGCTGTTCTCCGCAGAGAAGGATACTCTGAGAAGCGCTGTGGGGCAGCTGAAATACTCTGGAGGCAATGAGTCAAACACTCGGGATGAATGTATTTTTTTCTGATGAAAACCAGACATGGATTAGCAGTTGGAGCTGCAAGTCAGAAAGAAAAGGTGGTAGGCATGCGGCTGCACACGTACGTGGGCAGGAAAGCAACAGCAAAGAGCTGCAGGCCTGCAGGAGAGGGAGACACAGGTAAACCAGAAATCCGCTCAGAGAAAATGTCCTGCAGCTGCCAGGGCCAGAATTATTTGGCGAGGATGCCTGGAGACTTCCACATGGAAGACGCCTGATTCTCCAAGGCGCCGGCCGCGCTCTGTGCAGTGTTTGCTCAGCACTTCTGGAAGGAAGGCTGCCTCTCTCCGTGTGTTTAAATGGGAATAGACCGGGTTGGAGGAGTGGATTCAGTTTTCCATGTGCTCAGGGATGTTGAGGCTGTTTCAGACAAGCAGCAGGCTCTGTGAGAGCTGCACAGAAGCCCTCCTGCAAATCCTCTGCACTCTGGGACTGCAACCCCCAGCATCCACTGTCTGTTCTCCAAGCAGTATGGAACTATGTGAAAAAAGGTGGCTTAGGATCTGAGCTGTGCATTTGACAGCATCAGCTGAGTATTTGAGTTGCTGCATGCACTGGTTCTTATGTAGATGCTGCTTTCCTTCTTGGGTATCCACATGTCCTCAAGTATAAGAACAACTTCTTTATCGACTTTTTTTTTTCCTAAGCCGTATCTGAGACTAAGGTTTTATTAATAACCTCTAAGTGGCTATTTTGCAAACCTTCCTTGTGCTGCACACTTTCCTAATTTATTGTAATTTCCCGTCTGGTGGAGTGTACTTACTTCCTTTATGTAATGTATCAGCTGCAGGGCTGGAAATTGGGCAGCTATGAACTGAAAAGAGCAGACTTTCGTGAGGCCAAATGCGGTCAGGCATCATTGCCACTGGGAGCAGAATTTGACCTGATAATCTAATCTCATACGAGAGTCTATCTCCAGAAAAGTATTGTTACCAACAGCAAATGACCTCTGCTAATGAAGCTGGAGCAATTAGTCCTATTTAAAGCTGTCGAGAAAATGTTAACTGCTAAATAACAGTTAGTGCTGGATAGTTCAAATAATGAGTGTTTTGTTTGCTGGTGTGTGTTAGGTGATGTGTTGGGAAATAATTATCCTTTGACTAGAAGCCAGCTTTGTACTAATCAGAGAGGAGAAGTCATGTTCTGTTTGAAGGATTATACCTAAAAATAGTTCTGTTACCGCCACATCAACAAGCAAGATGAAGCAAACTCACGGCAATGTACACACCTTCCTAACATTTCACTTTTCATCCTAAAAACTCATTGTTCAGCTGGGACTTTCTGTTTGTGTCAAGAGCACCAATGTGATCTCCTGCAATAGCACTAAGCACACTCTCCCCAAGGAGCATTATCCTATGCACCACTGACTCGCTTTCAGACCCTGCCAAATTCCCAAACGCCCCAGGAGGAAGTAAGGATTCTTTCTCTTTATATAAACAATCACACATAATGTAAGATCAACAATATTTGTGGCAATCATGTTGCAGAAGAAATCGATCTGCTTTTTCTCTGAGACGTTTGTATGCTTGCCCATCCGCGAGGAGCAGCTGCCCATGGAAACAGCAGGTGATTTATCCCCACAATTCACTAACTCCAGCCTGTCAAACTCTGCTGGGAAAAGTGGCCAAGATGGGAAAAGGATAAAAAAGGCGATGCTGGTGAGCAAACACAAGATTGTGAATGCAAAAAGAAAAACTGGGGTGTCTTTGGCCATGCTGTAGGTGCTGCCTTTTACTGGTAAAGAGTTGTTGGTTTGGAGAGGGATACGCCAGGCAGAGGCACTGTGGAAACACAGGTTAAGAGGTATGAGGTCAGACATTCCATACAGGACCATGCCACCAAAGGACTGGCAGCTGAAATATGCCCAAATCATTCCTAGAAGTTTTTTTCCTATTCTTTGAGGATAACAGCAGCAGACTAAAGCACACCTGAGCAGCTTTCAGCTGATGTAAAGCCGCGCAGCTCCCTGGCCAGCCGCGGACGCAATGGACCCCTCAGCATCTCCCCCTCCTCTCCTCTCCAAGTGGCTCCAGCTGAGTTTTGTTGGACCTGGAGCCATCCCCCAGCCTGGAGCCACCCTCCTCTTCTGTGGTGCCAAACAGGAGGTGCCCCGTGGCCTTGGGGGTGGCAGTGCTGCGGGGTGTGCCGGGTGTGCTGGCCCTGGCTGCCACCGTGCCCCTGCCCTGACTCATCCTCTGTCCTGCCAAGCAGCCACAGAATCGGGCCCACCGTGCTGGAAATGGAACACAGTTTGGGTTTGTTATGTAAACTGGTGATCAGCTTCCTGGTTCACCAAAAGCAGCAGCTTGGTACTCACATTTGCTTCACAAGCCAACTTTCTTTTCTTCCCTGCCCCACTTGGCTTCCAGGTTTTTCATGGTAATGTTTGCTTGCTTGGCCTTAGCACCCAGCAGCACAAGGTTTTTTTATCTGTGCCCTGGCAGTTGTTAGAATTATGAACTGTACCAGGTTGTGGGCAGTTGTCTGGGTTTGGTTTTACCCATTCCTTTCAAGATTGATTCTCAGAGTTATGAATACTGGCTGCACCAGAGTGCAAAATTCCCCAACAAATAGGAAAGGAGTCCTGACCTCCAGGTTCACAGCCTAAAGAAGAAAATACAAACTTACCATTTGCAGACTTTTGCCATTGCCATGATTAGCAGAGCATCTCTGATGTAATGGCATACCCTTCCCATCTGATCCTGTGTAATGCACTGAATCTTGTTGTCCTTAATGAGATTAAATGAGGATTTTCTACTAGTTCAGTGCCTTAGCCATTAGCAACTGTTGTGTGTCTCTAGGCAGTGATGTATCTTTGCAAGCCTGGCCCAGTGTCTCTCTCAAAGCTAAGGTATTTGGCTTCTTCCTACGAAATTTATTTCCATAATTTGTCTTAAGCTCATTGGCACAATGCTTTGAAAGGCAGATCTAAGTGTATACACCAAAGAGGCAAACAGAGACACTAAAGAGCTCAGAATCTCAGCAGCTGCTAGGTGTATAAACATTTCAGCTACCAACAAGCCATTTTGCAGGGCCAGGTGAGTGCTGCAGCCCCCTCCAAATCTGCAAGCTGGCTTCCCTCAGAGGAGGACCCTGCCACAGTAAGGAACAATTGCAGAGACAGCACAATAGCACATCACAAAAGGTTTCTCCAGGTGGTAAAATCTGAACAGTGCTTTGCTGGCAAAATGTAGAGACCTCTTGTTAAGAAGAAGGAATCAAGAAAAGCCCCTGGCGGGATTCCTAGCGGGGAAGGGAGAGCAGCGCTCAGGGTTAAAGTTTGCATGTGCAGATGAGGAGCCCCGCAGTGACTGCTCCAGTGAGAGTCACGGATGCTGCTGCTCAGCCTCTGCCACTCTGCTCCCTTTCGGGTGAATAATGTGTGCCCCTCTCACCTGCCCGAGCGCCGGGAGGGACCCCAGAGGTGTCCAGAGACACAAAGGTGAGTGTCAGCCTGCCTGGCCACCCCGTCCCTCATTGTGCAGCGGAGGGAGGAGCGCTTCCTCTTGGACTGGAGCAGGTAAACCGGGAGATGTCCTCCAGAGCTCCCATTGTTCCACAGCTCGCAGAGCCCGCCTTCAGACAGGGGTGGTTTGTTTTTCTGTTCTTCCCCTAAATGCTCACTTGGGAGCCGTCTAATAAAACCTCAATTAGCTGGCTTAGGACACGGAGGGCGGTGTGGGATGTGTTCCCTGGATGGATGGCTCCATCCTCGCTGCAGCACGGGAGGCAGCAGGGGCGGTGTGGGACCTGTTGCTCACACACAGCATCGCTGGTACCCTGGCAGGTCCCCATGGCCACACTAGGACAGCCGCACCGCCAGCGCATCCAGGCTGGATCCGACACAGGAGCGTCTGTAGGGATCGCTCACAGAACAGCTTGTGTCAAACACTCGGGCTTTTTGGAGCTTTTATCTGATATGCAGCACAAGGCAGCTGCTGCAGTAATTGCCAGTGACAACAGGTGTTGTAGCAGTGCTCTAAACCACCTTGAGAACTTCCACGGGAGAGGTTTTGCTCCTGTTTCAGTGCCAGGTAGTTACCAGCTGTCTGGCAATGCTGTAGATGCCTGTCTGTGGTTTTCAGCATCAGCCCATCCAAGCCAGGGCTGGTACTTGCCCCCTCTCCTCCTCCCCCCGGCCCTCAAGACCCATTGCATGTCCTGCTTCCCAGCCTGGCTGTGCTGCCTGTGGTGCTGCATGGGCAGTGGGCTGCTGTGGCTGAAACCCAGCCCTTTCAGACAAGGCTTGTTTCAGCTGAGCCAGCGGGTTACACGAGCACGGGTAACAATTGCCAATGGAAGATGCAGAGTGATGGGTTAGGGATCATCTGTTCTGGTAGCAGCCCTGGTTTAGATCCATCTCTGTGGTCACAAATCTCGTGTCCAGTGGTGATGCTGCAGAAGCTGAGACCCAGACCAGCCCTCTCTGGCCATTGTTTTGCTTGGCTGGTGCTGAAAAAAGAGGACTCGCCACCCAAACCTTCCCTCCCTTTCAGAAGCTGCTCTGAATATTCTATTCAGGGGTTTAGTGACTAAGCCATTAAGCTTCTCACTGTATGTGAAAAGACAAAATAAATTTAGGTTTTTACAAATACTGGTGCAATAGGGGGAAAAAAAATTGAATTCACATTATTTCCAAGCCCAAAGCGTGGGGCATGGGACAAACTTTTGACAGAGACTGGGACCAGGGCAGCTGAAAGAGCAGCTCCTGTGGATCTCAGCACCAAACTGTCCTCAAATGCATGAGAGCGACATGGCTACAAGCCAGGGACAGTGGAAAAATAATTCCCCAGGAAGAGCAGCTCTGTTTCCCAGTGTGTATGTATGAATCCCAACACTCATGGGTACCACTGAGCTGTTGGGGGCTTGTGAGCAATCCCCATCATCTGTGTCTGCTGGTGAATGGTGCTTAACTGCTTTTATTCCTGCACACTTCACTTACGTGGGAGCCAGGAATGTGGTGATAAAAAGGCTGGAATGGTTTCACTTCTGGATAGTTTCCATTAATATATTTGTCATTGTATAACACTGCCATCACAGTACAAACTCCAGTAAGGTGCCTCTTAAGAAGGTAGAACTTTTCTACATAGCTGTAATTAGGTGAGTGGGGCTGTGGAGCAGGCTGGGCTTTGGTCAGACAATTTTTAATTGCACCGGATGTGTTTGGGCTATTGCATGGTACGAATTTCTTTGCCTTTAGGTTACAAGGCACCTCATAAATTAAATGGTTGATGTTGTCAAATGCATGCCATTAGCACTCAGAGCAGATAATCCTTCCCATGGCCTCATCGGAGTCTATCTCAGAGCCTGTCTCCAGATAAAGGCCTGGAAGAAGAACAATGGTGCTCCCAGCTCCCAGGGGCCTCCACTCTTCTGTTCTGTGCTTCAGAGAAAAAAAATTATCATTATCTGCATGGCTCAAGCTCCCTTTGAAATGCAGTTATTTTTTACTCATACACTCCCAAGTATTTTTTACATGATATCAGTGAGAAACTTGAAACCCCCTTTGAGAAGAGAAAGATTTCCTGCAGCCCTACTACTAAAGAAAATAGATAGATCAAGTAGTAAAGTTCAATGACTTACTTAGCATTAAATAAGAAAGAGAATAATGAATTGGATTTTGTGTGCCTGGTTTTCCTCTGCAGGGAGCAGTCAGGCTAATGGATTTTCATTGCCTTGTGCTTCTGTTCATCAGCCTAGGTGAGTTCAAAACATTCTCGCCTTTTTGTGTTCTCCTTTCCCTGCCCACTTGCCACAACTTCAAATATTTGGAGATTAGCAAACACATAGATTTGTTGCCATCAGCACCACCTTGACTGGGGAGGAAAACACAGGGTTAACCCCCTGCACCCAGCGATGGCTTTTGGCTGCATGGGCATCTGTATTTTATGCCTGGTAGCTGTTAAGTAGACAATTCCTTACCTAGGGTGGACACTAGTTTCCTACTATTATGAATTCAGGCTGTAATGTCCTTCAAAAAAGACATTATTTCCCCACTGGGTTCACCAAATATTTGTTGGGTCTCCAAACCCTCCTCTTTGTTTACAGGCTTTGCCAAACATGCCGGGATTTTATTGGGGAAGGAAGGGAGGTGGCGGAGGAGGAAACGATTACAAAGCTATTTAACATAAACAACTTTCTCCTGTAAACTCCAGACATGGCTTGGCAGGGAAGAGGTTAAAGCTAGGGGGTGGATGGGGAGACCCATTAGGGCAAAGTAATAAATGACAAATTGAAAAGCCCAGGGAAAGACACAGGGGAAGAGATGAGCTGACCCTAAATGGGACCCTAAATGGATTCCCTGGCTTGCTGGAAGCCCTCTGCTGCTCTGACCTCGGGCTTTGGACCTGGTTCCTCCCTGAGGCATGCCAAAGCTGGGGGATGCTCAGACAGAAATCCTGCAGAACTGATTGGGAGTCATATTTCAAAGGTGAACCTGAAAGGTTTCTACAGAGCCAGAAATTGCTACTTCCTGCCCCAAACCTTTGCTGGGTCTGCCAGCGCTGCCCAGAGCCAGGGAGCTGCTCTCTGCCCACTTGGAGCAGGATTTCCGTTTTCCTACCAGCCTTGGTGCCTCAGGCTTTGTGATCTGGTTTTTGTCTGAATGGGAAATGCATAATGACAAACTGTTTAAACAACTTATGGTACAAGGAAACTTGCTGGAGTAAAGTACAGCACTCTAATTTATTTCCAAGGAAGTGATGCACCCTCCAAAAGCACTCCACTCAAGCACTGCAATTACAAGTGCAGGTTAATTGCTGGCCATCCTCAGTGCTGCCTTCAGCCCTCATCCAGGCTGGTACTCAGGCACAGTTGAGTGCCTGAGGTCCAGGGAAGGTCTGGCTGTTAGAGCTGTGCTGACTATTGCTTTGCTTGTGTGGGTAATTCTGGTCATCCTGGTGCTGGGGAAGGAGAGCCCAGGAGCCACAAAAGCCACAGAGGAGTTTTCTTGTTCTATTTCCAGCCCTGCTTTTTAAGACACAAAGGGCTTCAGATCAGATGCATTTCTGAAGCTTATCTGTGTGAATATTTCACTGCTTATCCAAGCAGAACAAAAACCTTCAAACCTTCTGAGTTCTATCCATCAAGAGCCTTATCTCCCCGTGTCACAATCTGACTCCTGGCTGCTGCTGCTTGGAGCCTCCTGCCACCAGCTTCCCATCTTCCCTCTCTGTGCTGCTCCACAGCATCCTCCACAGCCACCCTGTGGTCACAGGCTCCCTGCACTGCATGCAGGAGCAGCAGACCTGTGCTGCTGCATGCTCTGCAGCCAGCCAGCATCCTGATGAGCTGCATTTGTGCTGCTGCATCACAGCCCATCATCTGCATCCCCCCCACTCACATGCAGAGTCTGGGATACAGCCAGAGCCACGGCCAGAGCGGAGCACACCGACTCTGCCTGGCCCCAGGAATGAAGAACATTTGTCTTTTCTTACGGGATATTAATGAAGCTTGGATAAAGGAATGCTGTCTCCTCTAACTGAGCTTCCAATACTGAAATATCCAAGGAGAATACTTCTGATCCTCTCCCACCTGCAGAGGCACCACTGACATGGGGCTGCTTAGAGATCTCAAGGAGCACCTTAAAAACCCAGGCAGGCTCTCCCCCTTTGTAGCTGAGCATGGTACCTGAACCACTGGGAAGCACCAGGAGCATGGCAAGAACACAGGAGAGGCATCAGCATCATCAGCCATGTAAAATAAAGGCTGGCCAAGTAAAACAGCTGCATAGTCAGACTTTGTGCCCAGTTTGTGCCCTGTGCCATTGAGCAGGAGAGTCTCTGCAGAGCCTTGTGCTCGGTACCAGGGCCACAGGACTTTTCTTGCTTTGAAGCTGAGCTGGCACAAGAAGATGTCTGCAGCCATCCTGTCAGAGCCATGGCCAAAAACAACAGGGTGAAGACTTTGGAAAGAGCCATCCATCCACAGTGTAACTGATTTAAACCGGGGACCTGCCTGGCTCAGGGCTTGAGAACAGCTTTTATGCGGGTCAGAGGTTGAAATCCTAAGCACCACGGTGGGGATCAGAGACTTCTGCTGCTTGGTACTGCCTGGACTCAGCCCAGATGTAGACAAGCTTCAGCATCAGGGTGGCCTCTTCCAACAGGGACCATTTTCCTACAGTCCTTTTCACAGGAGAAATTAATGTGTGCATTGTTTTTGCTCTCCTCCCTGTGGTTTTAAATTTTTTCTCTGTTTTGATGGTCAGAGGGGTAAAGCTAATTCCCATCTCATATAAAACAATTAATTTGTCTCAGTAACAAGAGGCTAAATGTACTTTTTATACTGTGGTGTATGATAAGCTATTTATAAATTTCATATCACTGCTGGATCCTAGTCAGAGTTTAAAATAAAGTTTTAATTTAACCATTGTGTTGACAGATATGATAAATACATTTTTTTTCTATAAAACCTAATTTCAGCAGTGTTTTGCAAAAATCATTAGAAGCTAAGGATTTTTTTTTTTTTTCTTTGTTTTTCTCCATGTTCCAGTGTTTAGTTTAATGTTACATTCCATTATAGGAAAAAAGAAAAAATTGTGTCTGTGGTAATTTGTTCTCCAAGGCCTCTGCTTAAGAGATGGAAGGATTTTCCTGAGAAGACCAATGGAAAGAGGCGTCAGCTCATGTCACAGAGGCCTTGGGGCAGTTGCAGCACCTCTCTGAGGTAGAACCAGCTCTCAGAGCACTGCTGCAAAGCCCACTGGCAATTCACAGTGATTGAGCAAATCTTGGTATTTCAGGTGACCCCACAAGAGAGCCAAGAGGGCACAGTGGGGCAGGTTTCATGTCTGGAAGCTGAGTTTAAAACGCAAGTCTTCTATCTACAGGAGAGTTGCATGCTGAGTCCCTTCAAAATTTTTCTGGACCCTCTCCAGTTTCCCTGCTTCCCCACATCAACAGCTTTGAAGAAGATGTCTCTTTCTGCAATCAGTCATCTTCATTCTGCACTAAACAGCTCTGACACCAGCTGCCATTGTATTGTAGATGCAAATGCAGCACAACAGAGCCCTACATGTTGTGAGGTGAGCGGGTCAGACGCTGTCCTGGAACAACAGAAAAACAAGAAATGTTGAGCAGGAAAAAAAGCTTGTTTTAAAGTGTTTTAAAGCTGCTGTCTGTCTTCTCAGCCCTGCAGTTTACAGCCTGTACTTCTCATGATGCCTCCCTGTTAGACAGACAAACAAGAGATGAAGCTATTTGGGGAGCAAGTCTGTGTTCTGCAGATGTGAAAATACTGACACTTGTGTCTATATGGACTGGCCTTTGTCGGTGAGGAGCTTCCAGAAGCTCAAAACACCCAGGAAAGGGGCATGCAGAAGGGGAGAAAGGTCTTCTGGTGGGCTGCCATGTCTCTCAGGCTGCTTTCATGGTGATACCCAGAGGACGTCATTGATGCAGCCAGCTACAATAATCCTTTCAGTGGGAACAGGTGCTGGGGGATAATCCTGCTGTTTTCCTTGGTCACAGTTCTCTTCAGTCACTAAGACAGAGCAAACAGGATTATCACAGCAGCAATTCAGGAGGTGAAGTTTTTGGTGGCACATGCCCAGGGCTCTGTGGACATTTATTTCCAAGGGAGGTGCTGGCTTTGCAGAGCAGCCTGTCCTGCTGAGATGGGCCTGGCTGGCTGCTCCCGAGGCTCTCACTCACACTGCCCCTCAGGGATGAGGGATGAATCCCAGATGCCAAGCTCCTGCTTTCTACAGCTCTCCCAGGATATGCCTTCCCCAGTATCCTGGACATGTGTGGGATGGAGGCTGCCCAGCTGTGCATTGTCCCAAAACCTAGCTGGGCCAAGGCACTGGAAAAGGAGCTGGGGGAGGACAAGGGGTGCCAGCTCTGCTCGGGTTGCCAAATTTTCTGTAGCCAGGAAGGTTTGAGGCACTACAGACACCCTGGGGGTTCACAGTGACCCAGTCTGACTCTGAAACCTCAGCTCTGTGCCTGTGTAAGTGCAGGCTCGTGCCTCCAGCAGACTTTAATGTATTGTCAGGTTTTATTTTAAATCCCTGGAGCGCTGCACTCATCCACTCCTTCCCAGCCCATCTCCACTGCTGGAGCCTGGACCAGCCTGCACCCCTGGTGACTGTCCTTGCCATGCAAAGCCAATGCCTCTCTGCTCCTATTTCACCTCCTTTTGCTCTGCTGATAACAACCCCTGACCCCACCATGTGATTCCCTTCTCCACCAGGGAAGGGAGGGCACGTGAGGTTCTTGGAATCAGCCTTCACACAGCCTCTGTGCACAAACACCTGCTCCCCACTATTGGCTTGCTTCGGGACTTCCCTGACCCCTGATTTCAGTATCAGCAAAGCAATTGATCTTGCCTTCATGGTTTTGTGGCAATCTGGGCCCAAGGCTGTTTTAAATAGAAACTACAAAATAAACATTTGTATATAGCATAAAGACACTGAACTGCAGGAATAGAAACCCAGGACGTGCCGGGTTGTTAAAGCTCCAGCTTGCAGCCGTGCTGATAAGGCAGCTTCCAAGAAATCGCCCAGCCCTTGAATTCTAGAAGCTCTCTCTTCCCAGGTCAACAACCTTCTATGGACTCAGTCCTGGTGTCACTCTACAAGCAAACACAGGCCAGGCAGGACCTTCTGCATATGGTACAAAACAGAGAACCTGTGTTGCTAAGAAGGGGACCAGGCACTCTCTGGCAAAGGAACCTGAAACACAGCAGTTTGGGAAAGCACAAGAAAATGTGCTTCAACTTCGTTCTTCTTTGAACAAGCCTCCTCCTTTTCTCAGAGGGGCTGGAGGTGGTGTTGGCTGAGCTGCTGCTCTCCCTGTGCCAGCTGTAGGCTGCAGTGCTGCCACATTTGGGGTCCCCCTGTGGTCTCCCCTCTTCTGGAGGAGCACTCCACCAGCTCTGCACCCAGGCTGCTCCCCTGCTGCTCCACACCCTGCTTTTGGCCAGCCTTGACTTCAGACAGGAACAGTGGCTCTTTGGAGAGCAGATTTGCCAGAGCATCCCACAGCTCTGTTAGTAAAAGCCTTCCGTGTGGCTCTAGTGGGAACACAGGCAGGGCTGATTGGACCCAGTTGTTCGGCTCCCTCATTTCACAGGGATGCTTTAAAATACCTTATGCAGGTGCAGGAGTTGACACAACAGAGCATACACCGTGCTAGAGTCTGTCCAGCTTGTGTGTAAACACCACTAGTCCCCTTTTCAAACTCTTAGGAGTTGTTTCATAAACACAAAATACTTCACTTAATTTCCAAACCACGCGGGGTTTTCTCAGCCGGGCTGGTGGTGGAGGACACAGCACCAGCGCCGTGTCCTGCAGAGCAGCCCCAGGTCCCTGCCAGGGCTGGCAGCAGAGCCAGGCAGAGGCTACCACCTGCTGGGCCCTCCTTGCTGACTGCTGCTCAGAACCTCTCCATGGTGCCACTTGCTGCCTGGCAGGAACACTGTGTGCACAGCACAAACCCCTCTGGCCAGCCCTGTGTCGCTATCAGAGCTCTGGACACGTGAGCCTTGTAAGCAGTGAGGATGCTTAGTCAGTAGTTTTGGGCACCCGACCTGTTTCTTGCTCATTTTTTGTCTTCCAGAGTCTGTTTCTCTTCCTTATTGACCCCACAGAACAGGGTCATCTTTCTGAGCTGAGGCAAATTGCTAGAATTTTGCTGAATTGAGGAACCTGTTATTTCCCCACTGAAACTTGCTCCTACCAAAAACCAAAATGACTCCTCCAGCAGTCCATAGAAAGAGGGAATAAAATTCATGTATACTGGATGGGGACATGCCTGAATTTGTGTGGGATCCCACACTTGCACAGGGAATCTGGAAAAGTCTTCATGGGAAACACCCTTACATGTTTAGGGCTCTCCATGGGAGCTGGTGGCAGCACGAGGCCCCAGCTCTGCCGTGCAGTGTCACCGTGCAGGCAGCACTCACGAGCAGCCAGGACAGCTCACAGGGCTGCTGCTTTTGGGAGAGTGCAGAGCCTGGCCTGGGCAATCCAGGAAACACAGGGTCATGTTTGTCTCACTCAGGTGAGTTCTGTAGCTGACCCTGACTCCTGCAGACTTGAGATTGAGGGACTTGGCACCTGTTCTGGATGGGCGCTTTGTGCATCTTGCAGTGCCGAACACTCACTGCTCCCAACCTCTCCAAGGGGCTCGTGATGCTGCAGCACGTGCATTTCTGGGGCAGAGACACTGGTTTTGCACCAAGCACACTGAATGCTATTGACATAGTTTCTTGATTGAGCCTTTTTTGTTTGAGCTGCTCTACCAAGCTGCCCTGAGCCTCAACAGGCCATGCTGGCCTGCACCATCAGGCTTCATCTTCCCAGTTAGCCAGGCTCTGGGAAAGTCACTGGAAGGACTCCAGTGGCTTCAAAATAGGAGTTGACTCATGCCCCATGAGATCAAAACAAAATGTCTCTGCATATGAAAAAATATTATGGAAACTGTATCATTCATGCACGAAAGCCACACTTCAAATTTATCATATAAAATAATATTGTAAATGGAAAGAAAAAATTGCACAAGGCCTGGTGTGCATGAAAATTACTGGCATGTGAAAATGTCTCTTCCCATAAACACAGCTGCGGTCTGGTACACAAGCAGGCATCCAGAACAGGGAAGCTTGGTCCCTTTCTGCTCTTCTTCAAAACTCTCCTGTTCTGTAGGAGTAATTAATTTCCAGACTCATCCCTTGTATTGCCGAGAGTGACCCAGAGCAGAGCTTAGGCTGGAGTGACCATTATGAGGCAGTGTGGCAGTGTGACAGGCATTTCAGGAACTCACAGATACAGCAGCAGCACCTGAGAGCACTGCCTGGGACAGAGATGGTGCTCAGAGCACCCACAGCCAGGCTGCAGCTCTTGGCTCACTCAGGTCTTCGTGGGAGCTCTGAGTCTGGGGTCAATCCCACCCCACTGGAGCTGGCCAGGACGTGGCCGTGGTGCTCAGCAATGCAGAGACCCCGCGATTCCCTCAGCCGACATCTGCAGCTTGGTCACAGTCCAGCAAGAGCTGATTGCCACGCTCCAGGGAGCAGGGTTTAGCATATCACCTTGAGGAGACGAGCAGAGGATGCTCTGCAGGCACAGCAAATGAAACTCTAAGGGAAAAAAATGAATTAATGTGGGTATTAACCAGCAATTTGTCATACAGCCTCTAGAGTCAGCTTCTGATGCTGTGAAGTGTGCCGTGAAAAGCAGTGGATGTTTCTGTACCTCCTCTGGCTTCTCTGAAGCTCTTCAGCACTGGGAGCAGGTGGACACCACCGAGCCTGTTCACTGCTCAGCAGTGGAGAAGATGTGATGCTGCTGCTGCTGCTGTCCCACCTCTGTGCAGGGCCATGGGGCAGACTGCAGCTCAGGTTTCCCTCTGTGCCATGCTTCCCTCCCTGGGTGGGAATGCCAGGAGCTGGCTGAGGGCACTGCAGAGGTGCTGTCTGTCCCCTCCTGGGCTGGCCCTGACACACTTTCCATTTATCACTCTGTAGTGCCTCAGTGTCCCCTCCCTGTGACACCCCTGTGGCAGAAGGATCCCACCACACACCCTCCAGCAGCTGGGCCTGAACATAAACACAGGAGTCCAGCGACCCAGAGAGCCAAGTGAAATAACCCACCTGCATCATTTGTCCACTGTTGCCACGAAGTTACCCATTTTTCCCCAAAGCACATGCAGTTCAGCACTGCTGGCCACGCTGTGCAAGCCCATCACTGATCCCCATGCTTACAGAGAAGAAGAGCTGTGAGATGGCTGAGAGGACTTCTGGCTCTCATGGTCTCCTGCCCCAGTGTTACGGGGTGACTGTGGAACCTTCCTCAGCCAACTGGGCTCTACTGGTTCCCTGCTGGAGCAGAGAGCTGACTGACTGACCCACAGCTGACACCAGGAGATATCCAGCTGCAATGACTAAATTCTTCTTACATTCCAGAAATCCAGCAAATAAATGTTTCTTGAAAATAAGCTGGTGTTTTGTTCTGGGAAATGAGCAGACCATCTTCCTGGTTGCTTGTGTGCAGAGGGCAGAGCCTCGCAAGGACCCGCAGGGCACCAAGCAGCAACACCAGCATCTTGCTTGCCCTCCCTCCCAGCTGGCCTCTCCTCCTTTGATGGGTTTGGAACGAGCTCTGGAGGTCTAACTGCGGAGAGTAATGATGTGTGAAAGCTCACTTTCATTTTTCACTCTACTTTTTTGGAAGGTGAACATTTTAGAGTTGACAGTACCATGCTAAAGCCATATGAGGCAAGTAACTATTTTTAACCAGATGGAGACTATCTGAGAGTCTAGTGCTGGATCATTTCAAACAAGGAAGAAATCATGGCATCCAAATGTAGGCGTGGGAGGGATGGGGGTGGGGGTTTTATCACACACTTATTCCAATAACTGTCCAACTGCTTCAAAACTTATGACCACTTAACTGAAAATGCCTGTGGGGTCACTTCAAGTAGTGGCTGCATTTTACGAAATGCTCTGAGAGAGAGGCAGATCCTCAGGTTAGAGCAGCTTGAGAGGCTCCCTGTGTTCAGCAAGCCCCTTTGCATCCTGCACCAAGCTCTGAGCTGTGCCAGATGGGAGAAGACACTTGCCCATCTTGGCACTGCCCTTCTCTGGACCCCCATCACCACGTACTAGATGGGTGCAATGTGCTCAGCTCTTCTGGGGCCACAGCCTGAGGTGAGAGGAGAAAGGGTGGCCCCAGCCCTATTCTGGATGTCCTTCCACCTGACAGTGAAAAGCACTGCTTCTGCCTTCCCTGCCCAGAACAGAGGTGGTGCTCCACATAATGAGATTTTGCCAGGTGAAATTGGCCTTGTGGATAAACTACAGAATTTTTATCACATTTCCTTTATCTGACACACCTCAGACTTGCAACAGCAGGTTTTTCTCACTGGCAGCCAGGGACTAAGGCAGCCCCTCACACAAGGAAAGGGAGAACCAGGTTACAACTGCCTGACAGGACACGACCTAAATGGTGTTAGAAACCTGTCACCCTATTTGTGTGAATGCACATTTACAGGCACTCAGAGCATAAGAGTGGTGACCACACACTTGATGTGTAGCTTTGTGCTGAAGTCTGTTTAACTCTGTTGCAGGTGCAGCATTGCTGGTTCCATGCAGGAATGTGGCACTGCTTGGGCACACCCTGGTGCCAAAACAAGGGTTGGGAGGAACATTTCTGGATCAACCCCACCAAAAGTGAGGCTTTGTGGTCTGCAATGTTTTCCCACTTTGCGAAGGGAAATTGAACCTTCTTCCTTGACCTAGTTTGGCACTTGGCCACTAGCCTGTCTTCTCAGTACCACCACAATCATGAGTGGGACATGTGCCCTTTGCCCCCTTTAGACAAATCTCTTGGCTTTGATTTCCCAAAATCTGCTGTTCCTGGGATCCTCTACATTGAGAACAAAGTCAAACCCTGCCCTGGCTTTGCACTTCAGCATGGCTGGGGCAGAGTATGCAGAGATGACACAAAGGCATTGTGAAATTCCATGTCTGCTTGTCACACAACAAAACATAGTCTCTTAATCTGGGGAGACAGAGAAGTTCAAATTAACTTTCTCTCCCAAACCATCAGCATCATCTACAGAAGGAATCTTGCACATTTAGACTACTTTTAGCTCCCAACTCAGTGACACCTGAAAAGAGAAGCATATTGTCCATGGTAGGTAGGCTGCAACTCTCTCCAGCGTTTGCTGCACTGCAATTGCCTCTTCATCCTAAAACATCCTAAATGTGAGCTATGAGACCAGGAGAACTTTCTGGCTGCAAAGACACAAGCAAATTTAGCAAAAAGGAACAGGATACATCCCCTTTAAAAGGAGTCAGGGTCAGCATCTTCATCATGGAGAGTGGAGTTCAGGATAAACAATCTATGAAACTCAATGTTTTTAAGAAGAGTTGTGACGTGAGATGGACACAGCAGGGTCTGCTGCCACCTGCAAACGCCTCTGCACACCCTGGTTGTCACTGCTGTCACTGCAGCTGTCACCTTGTGGCTTTGCTCTTCCTGTGCAGAGAGCAGCAGTGAGCAGCAAGGCTTGTAGTGCTCCCTGCTATGTCAAACGCAGCACAGGCTGCCAAGCTCACATGTGGGCTGTGGCACTGTGGAGAGAAGACTTGCATCTTCCATGGGACTTGGCTTTCACTTGGGGTTCCCATCCATGGAGAAGCTCAGAACTTCCTTCCTAGACCTCATCTCCTTATGTCTGGTTATTTCTGACTCACCCCTTGTCCCGAGGCAGGGCTGTGGGGAGGTGATGGCTCCTGCTCGGTGTCAGCCCAGCCAGGCAGGGCACAGCCCAGCCTGCTGCCAAGCTGACCTGGGCCTTTGGCTTGAGGAAATGCCTGCTTGAGCTGATGTCACTGGACTGGTGACGTACTTGCACACCACGTGTGGCTTGTCCCATCCCTGCCCCTGCAATCTTGAGGAACAGGGACTGACACATGTTTTTTCCAGAAAGCAATCTCTTCAGATAGAATTAATTCTGTGATTTCCAGGTGCTTCCTCCTCCACACAACTGATGAAGACTTCCTGAAGCTAACGGCCAAGGCTGCTCAAAGCCAGGACATTTAAATTAATCTTTTGTTCTTGGGGACTTTCTGTAGCTTGATGGCTCTGGGTGCTACTTCTTTCTCACTCACAGACCCAAACAGGTCCTAAAGCTGCCAGCAAAGAGGGGTTTTAGGGGGAAGAGGAGGCCAGGGTGGGAAGTGGCTTGTCTGTGGCTTTGAAACTGTGGGGTGGCTCCACTGAAAGCTGTTTGCAAGAGCCTCCCTGTAGAGCTGCTGTCTGGGAGTGGGGTGAGGGCAGCCTGTGAATCCAGCCTGGGATCCACCACAAATGGCCTCAAATGAGCCTACAGCTGCACCCCAGTGTCTGAGTCACCAGGAGACCCTGAGGATGTGGTAACTGAAGGCTGTGTTTAAAGGCACAGACGACCTCTCCTTCCCAATTTGAGAGGGTGCTTCTTGAGAAGGATGCTTGCATTTGAGCAACTCTGCATCCCGCAGGTTCTCTGTGCATTAAGGGGAACTGAGATTTTGATGGGAACACCTTGTGTTGTGCATCTATTTCCTCTCTCCCACTTATCAGGGGTTGGATCATGTTGCTTATTTTAAAGCCTAAAATGCAGATGAAGCTGTGAAGCATGAACAATAAATGCTACACGTCAGCAGATACCCAAGAAGCACATCCCATTAATAAGGGGTGATGAGTGAATAAAATGCCTTTCACTCCCTGATCAAGAAATTTTTATTCACTGTTTTTTAGCATAATTTAGTGTTGGGTCTGAGCCAGAATGTTTTTATTTTTGTGTGGATCTACATTTGCATTTTCTCATGGCTGTTCTATAACCTGACTGCACTGCCATTATATAAATGCTGGCATCACAACATTTTCAGAGCCTGTAAAAGGCACGGAGCAGAAATCTAGAGAACATACCCCACACCTGTGTCCTACCTCCAGTGCAACTTATCTTACAGGTACAACCTCTCCTGACACTAATCTCAAAGATCCCTTGGTAAAGTGTATCGCTTCTTTTTTTTCAAAAAATACTAAGCATTTCCTTATCCAGCTTTTTGCTTGAGCAAGAGGCAGTGTCCTGGTGCTGAACTGTGGCTTTCTTGCCTTGCCCTCCTCACCAGGCACGTCTGTCCTAGTGAGGATTTTAAACGTGGAGGATTTTAAACTAACCAGTATAAAATGTACATGAACATGAAGCCTTTGTGGCTACTGCAGTATTACCCTTAAGGGACAGGCCTGGTTGATGCTTTCAGTGAGGTCAAGTCCCTCTCCTTAACTCTGGTGTTACTTGTGTCTGCTCTTGTGCCCTTGCTTGCCTGCCAGCCGGGAGGTCGACACCCCTGTTACACAAGCGAATGTCGTCGGTGTTTTCCTTCTTGATTGTTCTGCGTGTAATTTGGATTCCACGAGCGGCACTCAGCTTATGTCATTGTATCATTTTAATGGTGTTTTTCTTGGCTGCAGGTCTGATTTTCTTGGACTTGCAGTTAGGGCATCTCTGCAGACACGGACACTCGATAGCAGCGGGCGCCGCTTCCCCCTTCGCGCACCTTGCGCTCGCCCCTGTGAAACCAAACTGCAAAGGACTGGCTTTGTAATTCCTCCCTTGCCCATTCACAGTGGCCAACACACTCCCCTGCTCCTTTCATTTTCACGTATCAGTACTAGGATTAAAGTTGTTACTGTACTACGTGAAATCTTCCAAGTTTTCCTTATGACAGCAGTGCCTAGAAGATGCCTGCAAGGATCAGGAAGAATTTGTTCTGCACAGGCAAAACCCAGCACTCCTGGTCATCAAGTGCTTCTGCTGTGACCTTCACTTGGGACAATAAAGGGATAAGGACAAGAAAATCATCAGGAAATGATGGTGCAATATTACCCTTCACGATAGATGCATATGCTTGGCATCAGCCATTTTCAGATTTTTGTCAGCAGCTGTGGAAAGGGTTTTCAGAGAAACATAGAAGGATATCTAGGTGCTTCAGAGTGGTCACATTTTGCTTGACCTTTTCTGGGTGCACCTCTTCCCAACAGAATGAGTTTGGGACTGCATTTTTTCCTGGGCTGTTTAGCAAAGCCATTCCTTATTCCTGGTAGCTCTGCTTTCAAGGTATCTCCAGCAACATAGGTACCCTAAAACAGTAGTGCAGAGCTCTTGATGGATTCATGCAAATCCTCATGTTTTTTATTCCCTTCCTTGTATGAGCTGACAGTCAAATCATACATGTATGTTTTGCAGTTGAGAGTTGTTTTCTTATATATTACCTATTACATTTCTTGCCTGTGATGTTTGTAAAAGATAAACAAAGCAATCAGCTCCCCCCAAAGCAAGCTCTTTCTCCTCTAAACCCATGAAAAGTTAAAATCTGCATCTTTATTTTCTCTCCCCCTGCACTTCTGCTTCTGTGCTCCCTGCCCAGGGATGGTCCCTGCACTGCTGTGTTCTGCTCCTTGGAAAAACACGATGTCAGGAATCACAAAGCTGAGTGAGGTCTGGCAGGGGTCCCTGGCTCCCAGAGTTCACACAGGCAATGAACTCCCAGAAGCATGGAGAGGAAAGAGGGGAAGGGAAAACTGATGAGGCTATGAGCCGACACACAGACCAGAACAGGCAGATGCTTCTCAGAAGGAACCTCCAAAGTAAATACGATTGTGCAAGACATTTCTGCACCACGTTTCCAAAGAGAGACTTTTCTGTTTCCCTTTCCTATATAGCCACTCAGAAGTGCATGTTTGGATGCCCCAGGGTTGAACAAAGAGAAGTTAAGACCATGCTGTCAGCTGCACTCCAGATCTGGGCGTGCAGCACCCTGAGCTCATTCTGTAGAGGAGAAGGAAAGCCATGACACTCCAAAAGCAACTAGGGTTTGCTCTTGTGCCAGGATGGCCTTTCTAAAAAATAATTTCTCTTTCTCTCCATGCCTCAGTCTTCAACCAGTTAGCCAGTTTCCTTCCTCTCCCCTGTATGTTGATTTTAGGCCTTTTTTGGGGACAAGCAGCATCCCCCAGGAGAGGGACATGGGGGTGCTGGTGGCTGAGAAGCTCAGCATGAGCTGGCAGTGTGTGCTGTCAGCCCAGAAAGCCAGTCATGTCCTGGGCTGCATCTAAAGGAGTGTGGCCAGCAGGCCAGATTCTCCCCCTCTGCTCTACTCTGGTGGGGTAGAACCAGAACACCCCTGCTATGAAAACAGGTGGAGAAAGCTGGGATTGTTCAGCCTGGAAAAGGCTCCAAGGAGAGCTGGGAGCACTTCCCAGTACATAAAGGGGCTACAGGAGAGACAGAGAGGAATTTTTATGAATGTTTGTAGGGATAGGACAAGGGGGGGGAACGGCTTCAAATCGAAAGAAGGCGGGTTTTGTTAGATATTAGGAAGAAATTCTTTACTGTGGGGTTGGTGAGGTACTGGCACAAGTTGAACAGAGAAGTTGTGGATATCCCATCCATGGAAGTGTTCAAGGCCAGGCTGGATGGGGCTTGGAGCAACCTGTTCTAGTGGAAGGTGTCCCCATGGCAGTGGACTTGGCTTTTAAGGCCCTTTCCAATCAAATGATCCTGTGATTGTATGACATGAGGGATCAGAACCCCAGCTGACCTCACTGGCAGCTGTGTCTGAGGAAGGTTCCTCACTGGTCCCAAGGCATCCACACACAGAGGATGGTGGCCAGACAGGAGCTACTCCTCTGTGCCTCATCCAGCCCAGGGGTGATGGAGCAAGAGCACAGGAGCCTGTGAGCCTGCTCTGAATCATCCTCTGGAAGGCCTTCACTTCCTTGCTCTCTGATCCAAGGCTGCTTTCTTGGCAGAGGCCTCCCCCCAGCAGTCAGTGGTAAATTCACTGCTTTGGTTGGTTGGTGTTTTTCCAGTGTTTGCTATGATACACAATTAATGAAACGTAAGTACCTCCATTTACTGCTCTCTAGAGAATCCCTTGGAATACAAGCCCTGGCCTTTGGGGACATTTCTATTGTTTCAGCTGCCACCAAAGCCAAGGGCAGCTAAATCACGCAGTGTGATGGGAGGGAGCTCACCTGCCACTGTGCCCTGGCATTGCTTGCAGTTGCCTGAGCACTGTCTTTAATGACAGACACGCCACAGTAGCTCTGGCATTACAAGGTGACCACTGCCCGCGAGGTCTGGGCTCTGTCCCCAGCCTAGGCAAGGTCAAATCATTTTGAAATAGTTGACTGATCTTTCAGCATCAACAAGCAGCCTTGGAAGACTGCAAGGAAATTCTAAGAGGGGGAAATAGTTTGACATAATTCAGGTAAACAAAAAAAAGCAATCTGCAAGCCTCGTGCTACAGGCCTACTGCCAAATCTGCCACGTCTCTTTTCCAAGGGCTTCACCTGCCTGAGGAGCAAAGGTGACTCGATCCAACCTGTGTTTGGCCAGGTCCTGGTTTAGAGGTGTGCCTCTATTTTTGAAGTGCCTGTATAATAGTCATTCTTTGCTGGCAGGAGACCTTCTTTATGCACTTGGTATTGGGGTTGGACAGCCCAAGAAAGACCATAAGGGCTCTCAAGCACAGTGTCCAAGGTCCCAGGTACCTGGACTCATGGCTGCTCTCTTTAGCAGGTTGGTTTAGGAAGCAGAGACTTTCCTCTGCCAACCCTTGCTGAAGGAAAACACCTCCTTGGCACTAGCTGGATCTTTCTAGATCTCAGAAATGTCTGATTAAAGCCAAGCAAAACAAGGGGCTGTGGATTCTGGGGGAGGTTGTACCTGGAGCTGTGGATGGGTTTCACTGCCAGCCATCCTGCCTTGCTCAAGGCACTCTGGCTGTGCAGCACAGAGGATGTGGGAGCTGTGCAACCACCTTGGACAACCTGCAGGTCACAGAGCAGCATTGCCAAGGAAAACAAATATCCTTGATTGCCTGAAAAGGCTGAGCCATTACCTGCAGTGCACCAGGAGCTGCTAGGACAGCTTTGGGAGCAGGTGGATAGGCAAAGACCTCACTGTGGGACAGTCCTGTTCCCTGTGCCAGCCACCCCCGCAGGTTTGAGTGAGCCATGGGTCAAAGCAGACACGTGGCAAGGGGAAGGGACCAGGGGAAGGGCACCACAGGTTTGGTTGTCAGCAGCCTGTGTCACTCCACATGTTAGGTCCATGAGAAGCTGGCAGCAGCTCATTCTGATTTCTCATTTTACCTCATGGCTGAAGATCCCTTCTCCAAAGGGGTGAAGCCCTTAAATACTTTCAACAGTCCATCTAATCAATCTTGCTCTGATAATTTAATTACTAAGATGAAGCCAGGGAAGTTAATTAGTACAAGCCACTTACAGCACGAACAGATCAGAGCTCTGAGCCCAAGTTCGGTTTTTTTTTAACCTCTTTGACTTGAAAAGTTTTCAGAGAAATTTTCAGGACCACAACACAAGTCTGACCGGCACAAGGTCTGTTTTTGCAGGCATATGCTGCTTTTACCCACAGTGTTGATATAAGTAATTCTCACCTTCCTCCTCTCCCCTGTACCAGGCACTGACTATAGAGTTACAATAATTTAAGATCTATCATTTTCAGAGTATTTTTAACCACTTCCTTTCACAGTGCAGCCTCACAACCCCTTCTGCCTGGCTGCAGATCTCAGAATAAACTGCCTTGCATTTGCACCCTGCTTCAACCCATCTCCAAAGGCAGCAGCAGTTCCCAAAGAAGTGTGGGTTGGATGGCCCAGGGCAGGGTTTAAGGACACACCAACCACCCCAGAGCAGGCAGCAGTGCCTGCTGGGCTGGGCTGTACTCACCTACCATGTGTCAAACACCAGCACACTTTGGTCAGAGCTCACAGACTTGGTGCTTTCATTTGCTGCTTTTCCTTACTCCACGCACACGGGATTATTTTAAAATAGAAACTTCTTAAGAAGGTCTTAGACATTCATAGGACTCGGCCTGTTGTGAGCAAGGTGCTTCAATTGAGGCATTTGAGCAGCCCTGCCGAGATCAGTGGAGAGCTGCACGTGGTCAAGAGCCCGGTGAAACCCAAGGGCCAGGGATTTCCTCACTAT
This sequence comes from Cyanistes caeruleus, assembly GCF_971803275.1. Classification (NCBI taxonomy): domain Eukaryota; kingdom Metazoa; phylum Chordata; class Aves; order Passeriformes; family Paridae; genus Cyanistes; species Cyanistes caeruleus. The sequence goes on along the minus strand of NC_141708.1, from coordinate 8,120,602 downwards.
AGGACATCTACTGGAGCAGAACAGCAACAAACACATCTAACAGCATATTTATACACGTTAGATGAGAACAACTTGTTCAGCAGTGCTCTGCTACTGCAACAGTTACATTTATGCATGCAAAAATCCCACAAAATGTGGCACAGACCCACTGTGGTTTGATGCAAAATAGCCTAAAAACAACCGCAACAACAAAACCTCCAGCAGAGCTCACTATTAAAAACCCCCTTAAAATAAAGCAAAGAGAGAGAGAAAAAAATGGCAGTGATGATTTCCTCATTCACAATCAGCCAAAGAGAACTGCAAGCATCTGGTTAGATATTTATCACACAGTAGCTGCAGCATCAGGCTGGCTCACTTCAGCACCGAGCACTTCACAGGTGCCACGAGACCCCTTCCTCTGCATGCAGAGCTCAGCTGGGTCAGGCTCACAGACCCAAAAACAGGGCTGGGAACCTGTTTGCCAAATGGCCACCTGAAAATAAAACCAAAGCAAAAATTAGTATTTGAGGAAACTCAGCTTCAGGCTGTTGTTTCCAAGCACCAGCATTACATACTCAGGAAGCACAAATAAACCTTGATTTTTGGTCATACCTGTCCAAACAGGTATACCAACAACTATACCTTCTATGGAAAATGGAAAAAGCTGGAAGAAAAACTGTGAGCTGCAAAACAATTTCAGCACAGGGTCATGCAGGTAACTGTAACCAGAAAAATTACTGGGAGCCTTTGGCCTGGTCCTGGGAAGCTTGAGGCTGTTTGCCATTGAATTTCAGCAGAAGATAGGACACCCCCTTCTCTCATTTAAAGTACTCTGGGAGATACTAGAATAAACTCCATGAATTATCCCCTTCACTGTATTCATTTTCCCTTTTTCTGGCTCCCTGCAAGGGCAGCACAACCCTTATGAATCCCATTCCCAGGTTTTTAATATAAGCAGTGCCAGCAACCAGACACGATCACTTAGTATTTTTATTAAAAAATACAATCATGGCTAAAAAACAAACTCTGTTAGATCTCTACAAGAGAATAAATAATTCAGAGGGGCAAACGTGGAGATGCAGCCAGGGAGCCACTCCTTGATGCTGGGACTGTGGGAGTCCCATAATTGACATTATGGAAGGAAAAAGCACCGAGGGCACTCGGAGGGACGGCAGCCCTGAACTGCAGCACAGCTGCCGCCTGTGCAGCGCATTCCCAAGGGAGGAATACAGTGGGAGAGGTGTTTTTCCCGGCTGCGCTGCTCCTGCCAGTGGCAGTACCGGAGAAGAGGCACTGCCACCTCTCGTTTAGCAGCTGCAATAGGCAAGCAGGGATGGCAGCCAGCACGGGAGGAGCAGAACCCTGCAGCACGGCTCCCATTCCCTGCTCAGTCAGACCCATTCGAGGGCAACTAGAAGGGTTTTGGCAGGAACAGGCTGCAGGCAGTGCAGCTTCTTCTAGCCCTAAGTTTGTTCACAGGCAACACAAGCTCCCACTCAGCACAGACCCTGCTGCCACCCCACCCTGAGAGCTGCCAGCACAACTGGAGCCAGGCAGCAACAAACAGTGGGACAAATCAGAGCAAACCAGGCTGTCATACATTTGTATGTTTATTATTTCAAAGTACAGTATATACACAAGGTATAGCAATACCTTTGAAAACTTTATACAGAAACAGGTATCTACAAAATTAAATCAACAGACATTTTGTGTATAGGACTTACACACAAAGATTGGAAGAATCAACAGCTTCAGTTAGAACACAGAAATGGGAAGGAAACACCCATCCACCTTGGGAAAAGCTCTAGATATCACCCAGCTCCCTCTGCAAGGCAGCCACCTGTCCCTGGTGAGACAGGGCACACCTGATTCCCACCCACTGCTGGTGTTCACAGTCACAGTGACTGGCACAGGAAGGGTGAAGGCTCCTTGGGACAGGCCTTGCCCTCTGAACCCCTCCCTAGATTCAGGTCTCTGCAGCATGTGGACACTCAGCTTTACACTTGATGCACTGAAAGCCAGGCATACAGTTTTTAAATTATTTTTTTTTTTTTAGTTATGAACCAAAACACTGCAATTAAAAATATTTTAAGAGAGATACTATAGGTGTTGCCAGCAACAAGTGAAGATAATGAGAAAATGTTCAAGGAAGAAATCAATCTCCAGTTTTCTGGACACTACAATTAAAAATATTGCACAAGTCTGTATGGCAGCAAGCCAGTGATTTCTATAGCATAAAATGGTACTCTTCAGGTCAGAGGGTCTGGCTTCTGACAATGACAGTGCTGGATTTTACAGAGGGTGGAAAAACATAGGCAGCTTTTTGTAGGGCCTCTAACAACATCTGTTTGTGCGATGTTTGAATTAAAAGAGCACCCTGAGTATTTAAGAAACAGATGTTTAAGCTTGTAAGACACAACCAGCCACAAGCTTGGAATTTTCAAAAGCAGCCTGTGGCAATTACACATCTAATGGACACTGAATTTCAGTGACAGGCATGTAGCGACATGCTCCAGGCTGCCTTCATGATTTGTTTATGAATTTACCAGTTTGTCTCTAAAATTCAGTTTATCTGAGGACAGTTTTCAGGTTAATCATACAATTTCCAAAACAAGGTAAGTGGGATGAGATTGCTACACAAGCCTTGCACCACCCCTGCACCAGCTACTGCTCACCTTGTGAGCCACCCCACACAAACACCTTTCCACAGAAAGTGTTCTCGCTACTCCACCAACAGCATCACACTCCCGACAAGCTACCCCATGGAAACAGGACCAGCAACATTTTATGGCTGATACATCATTGCCTCTCAAAAAGGAGGAACATCCTTATGCCAAGTTGCTGGCTGACCCCATCAGGTATTCATCACACCCCGTGCTGACTGGAGAGTCACCTGCCAATGTGCAAACCAGAATGACTTTTCCATCTCTTAACAGATATGTTTAAAAGAACACCTGTGGATGACAGCTTTGGTCCATGAAAACACCGTGCACAATAAACAACGTGGTATTTTGGCTGCTCTGTGTGTCTCCATAACCAAGGAATAAAAAAAGTCTGAGAAGTTATTAGTGCTACAAAGAGCAAGCAGCATTTCCAGCAGGGCAGAAGGACAGCTAACTAGGTTTCTCAACTTAAAAGGAGAAACAACCATGGCAAAAAGAAGTAAGAATTCTGACAAAGTCATTGCACTGATTCCATCTGCACCCCTCCTTCATTCACACTGTACACCTGGAGAGCATACATTAAAAGATTACAATATTAACATGGTATCTAAAATACTGGAGTCATTCAGCTGAATGCCTGAAAACATCCAGAGATCTGGTACGTTAAAGCATGAAAACACAAATATACAAGAGCTAAGCTATGTTTTAGCATGCAAATTGTTCTAAAGTACTTTCTCTCAGCAGAAGAACCAAGCTCAGTCATGAGCAACTGTCTGTTCGCTTCCTGGAAGCTGTGACAAAATCTGTTTCAGCAGAGCCAGGTATTTTCCTCTTCACATCACTTAAACAACAGTAAAGCAGAAGTAGTCCCATCACTGGACTGGCACAAATTTCTTAACATCTCAGATAACCATTGCCCTCAGGAATTAGAAAAATAGATGTGTAAAAACCCACCCAGATTAAAGACTTGCAGTTTCTATATAATGCTTGCTCACGTTTTACACAATTTGCCCCCATTCTCCCTTTCTAAAGGAATATTTAATCCTTTGACAAGGAGATCACCTTGAAGGGACCTTGAAGGGACCTGATCAAGGATCTTGAAGCTCTCTGGACCACAAATCAAGTCTTGATCCCACAAGGAATTTCAGATATGCCTACCTTTAGACTAACAACAAAATTCCAGAGTCTTAAACCAAACTATTCAAATTAAATTAGGTTCTTTTGCTCTATTACAAAGCTCAGGCAGCTCAGTGGCATCTGAAAATGAAGTTCACATCCCTAAGCCATCCAATCTGATCAATTATCCTCCTCTGTGCTGCCAAATTCAGGTCCCTCATTTTGTGTACGAGGCAAACAGTACCTGCAGTAAGACAGATTCTCCCCACACCCCCCTTTTTGATTAAAGTAGCTAAAGCATTGTTATTGTAAATGTACATTGACTTTTTTTCATCGCAATAGGAAGTTCAAGTATTTAATAAAAACCTGAAGTATGTATTTACACGGTGATCTGATCAATTGATTTTGGTCAAAAGGTGATAGACACAGGAACTACACATTTACTTGCTGGAATAAAGATATTTCAGATCCAGTATGTTATTCATCCCGGAATTAAAATGTGAACATGATGTGACTAAACCAAATCTTGTCACCTTGATACTCTTCCTCCATCACCCTCTCAGCCACTGAAGGACTAAGTAACAGTTTTCAGTTACTTTGACCAACTAATTCTTCTCAACAGTAAAATCAACGAGGGGCAGAGATTTCTATGGCACTTTCACAGTCCAACAATAGATTAAAATCCCATTTAGATCTATTTCTTACCATTATAGTCACTAGTTGGTCTAGCCACAGCTAATGAGAAAATTTCATTAGTTTCCGTTTGTCTTTGAGAACAGATGCAACCACCATGCCTCTGTGTACTTACATAGATTTACAATGGGCAGCTTAAACTCCTTAAATGCTGTTAGTTATGCAGAAGCCCAGAAAACTTTATTAACCAATTATCTGATATCAGACTTCTTTTGATCCACATGTCTAAGGATCAAGGGTTTACAAGATTTGCTGAACTGACATTGGTTTCAACTACACGAACTCAAGAACTGAATCAGAACACTTTCTAAGTCCTTATTTTTACTGTTGTTTCACTCCTCTGGAATAAAGAATTTCACCAGTTGAATGTTAATCTAAAGCAAAAAATATGCAGTATCATGGCCACCACTTAAAAACCCAAATTTTGTAACAAAGCATTACTCCATGCATGTGTCAAAAATGCTTAAATCAACCCAAAGATCAGAAATAATATGCAAGAAAGGAAACAAATGTCTGAAAGCCCTTAAAGCTCAGTAACACCGGATATGTTCAACAGCAACTAAGACATAATTGGCTTTATTTTTCTTTTCAAGCTCCATCATTAAGAGACCGATTAATTACACAGTGGAGAAATTAAAATCTCATGGCAACTCACTCCAAACAGTCTGCACTGCAAAGTGTCTGTATTTCATAGAGAGGTTTCAGGTAAATGTAGTGTGCAGTGAATTTCAGCAGTGCCTCAGGCTGGTACTGGGTAGACAGAACCACACAGATGCCAAACCCTGTTGATTTCTTACACGAGTGAGCCTGTGTGACCGAAGGCTTCTTCTGCAAAAGCCCAGATGCTTGTGCTGGCAGGCAGAATGTAAAACACAGTGGTCTGTAGCACCTGCCTTTTCTGCATCTTCACGTTGGTTAGTCCCCAGAAGCTTTAGTTATGTCTTCTTTATTCTCTGTTCCAGTTCATGCTTGTGTTTAATAAGTCGTTCTATTTCTGTTCCCAGAGTTTGCAGGTTTTCCTTTGTGGGGGTGAAAAAAATGATAAGGTAATTTATACAGGGAAATTAGTCCATCAGCACAAAGTGCACTAATAAGTCAAAATTACTGTTTATGTCAGCAGGTTGATACTTTCAAGTATTCAGAACAAATGCAAATAATTAGTCAGAAGAAATCAAACTTATTTCAACAAAAAACTCAAAGCCCTTGGCAATCCTTTTTTGCAGTTACCAGTATTCTACAGGATGTCTAGAAGGTAGAATGCTAGTTCCCCTAGCATTCAGGGGGAATGATGATTACAGGAAGAGATCTCCAGCTTGTGCAGAACCCTGCAGCCCAGCTGGCAGCCTGCACAGTGTTTTGCAGCTTGCCACCTCTCCCTGGCAGCAGATGTGCTGCCCCAGCAGCTCAAGAGGGCCAGGCAGGCAGAGCCCATGCTCCTGGCTCCACACGCCCAGGGCAGAGCATGGAGAGACCTGCCCTGCTGAAGGCACAGAACTCATTTCAAGCAGCAGCCCATTAGTGCAGCATACTCTGAGGGTCTTAAACTAGAGGTACATGGCATCATGTCACATAACTCCCTGGTTAACCCAATGCCATCAGTGGCACCAAATCACAACGAGCTGACTTCTGAAAAGCCTGTAATAGCATGCAGTGAAGGGGGCATCTGAGAACCACAAGAATGTGCAGAAGAATTGGCACAGCTACTCACTTTCAATGTGATATTCTTCAGTAATGTATCTTCTAACACAGCCTGAAGCTTCCTATTTATCTCTAAGGAGAGCTCCAACGTGAGCCCACTGTCTGCAGGGTGAGATGTATACAGAGATGCCATAATCCCACCACGCCTGCTCAAGTGTACTTTGTTGAAGTCAGAGGCCTCTGATGACAGTGTTCCAGCTTCTTCCCGCAAAATATAACTCTGAATAATTCTGGAGGATAAAAAAAATAAAAACATCACAGCATTACAAGGCAGAGAAGAGTCAGATGCTGAAGTAACTTCAGATTCTTGACATGAGTGATTTTATTGTCAAGCAGTACTGTATTACCAAAAAAGCAGTAAAAATTTACTCCTGCAATTTCTATGTCAGAGGAAAACCTGCGATACCAGTAGTGACACAGGAAATGCTGGTAAGCCAAGAGACCAAAATATGCAGGATTTACTTATTGAAAAGTATTCTGAATAGCTAATAGGAGAAGAAAGGTAATTTAAAAAGTCCACTTTCCTTTGCTGAAGGACTCCAGACATGAAATCTTAACCTTTCTACACATGAGAAGAAAATGACAAAGTCACTTCACAAGTCTTCCCAAGTTGTGATCACATTCTGTGAAACGATAGCAGCTGGACATACATGTATGGACTTATTAAGCAAGGACTGTTCTTAACAGGCAATAGCACCTTCCAGAGGCAGCTTTATGCCAGCATTTCTTACCCTCCTAACTGCAGTTCCAGACATTAATTATCATGTAAGATGAGATTTTCATTTAAGTGGAATCGTGTCTCACACATTAACCACTGACCACCTTTGGCTCAGATACATCATTTGTTTGATATGTATACCCGAGTACCATCTGGAATAATGCAGATTCTCCTTCCAAAACAAACACAATCAGCACCCTTTTAAGCACATGAGGATTATGGACTCTTTTGTTAGCCATTGGCAGTAGTCCACCTCAAACCAGCCACCTGCTGAGCATTTTGCTCCCAAAAACCCACTTGTGACAGTTTATTCCTCCTGAAAAAATTCAGTAATAGTACCAATAGCCAAAAACTTGGCAATTATTATAATTGCTGGGAAAAGATAAGGAAAAAAAAACCCCAACTAACTCCATCTTCGAAATCTACTGTCACTGCTATGTTTTTACTGTTTTAAACATTTTCATTTAGACAATTACTCTTCTTACACAAAATCCAGAATACTTGTCTAGTGCATCAGCTCAACACTGAAAACCTACATGGACAGAACACAGCACATACTTTGTTTTTTTCCTGATTTCCTCCACCAGCTGTTTAATGTGATCCTCCATAAACTCCATCTTCTCATTCTTTCGAGCATGTGCCTTCTGCAGCCTTAGTATTCTTTCAACCAAGACAGCCTTGTCCACCTCTGGGAAGCTGTCCACAGCCACTGCAGAGCCAGTGTTCTCAGGCGACCGATCCTCGTTGCTGCTCCGCGCGTTCAGGGACCCTGCCAACGCATCAGTTTTTGTAAAAACTCCTTCAGATCTTAGAAGTGTCCCCAGCAGAGTAGTGCATGCACTCACTACCAGTCAGGAGCTGAGGATATCTTCCCCAGGATGCCAGTTCTCCTTTGTGCTAGTGGGGTTTTCTCTAAAGGATCCTTAAGGTGTTTAAATGTGACATGCTGGGACTGCCTACTGTGGGTGCATTGCCTTCGGTGTAAGTGTGCTGCTCCCTTCAGGAATGTTCATTCCCACTTAAACACCTTCATCTCAAAATTTACTCTGCACAAGACTGAGCTGATTTTAAGTGTGTGTTTTGGAATAAACTAAAATTACAATACTATGAAAACTGTACAGACTCACAAAAGCCCTATATATAAACACTCTGCAGCATTGATCACTTAGAGCTTGCAGTATTTCCTTTACTTTCTGCTGTTCTTTCTAAGCATTTGTCTCTCTCACACAGTGAGATTACAGGACATCTGGACAGAACTAACCCAACTTAAAAGCCAAAGATATCAAGGAAGGAAAAATGCTGTTTTCAGTTCTAAAGATCACTGCTTTAGTTCTAACTGGATAGAAAGTAATGAATATTACATAAACCCACTGAGGTCTCTAACGATGCTAATTGATTTCTCATTTACACAGTTGCAACTGTCAATAGGGCAATTAAACAATGTTGGAAGCCACTGCTCATTTTTATTTTGCCTCTGGCAGCATGTAGAAGGTCCTCTATAAACTGGAGTCCTCTTGAGCTTCCTCCAAACATAAAAGCAACAAAATAAAAAGGCAGGTATTCAAAAAGAACCAAAATATATAAACATCATAAACATTACACTTTAATCTCATAATAAGCACCTACAACTGCAGTCAGCCAAGTGCATTTTGGTGCTTAGAGGCTATTTTGTCAGTTTTAATGGGAGGCAGCCCACACACTGAATATGCACAAACCACACAAAGAGCAAGCACACTGTGGCAACCTTGTTAAGACTGAAGGGCTGTTTGGCAGCCCTGCTATGTGCTCCATTACCTGATGAACTGGAACGGCTCCCCATGCTGCTGACTTCTTTGTCATAATTACCATTTTCCATCTGATCCAATTTCCTCCGTGCTAAAAGTATTAACAAAATGATGATTACCAACAGCCAAGTAAGAATTAAAAATTACAGGGTTATCCAACATACAGAACCTCTAATCATCCCTCACCTGCACTAATTTAACATGACATGACAACTGAAATACAATGGTAGCAACTAAAAAGAAAACCCAAACAACTTCCTATCTCTCTCTGGCCTGAGCCACGAAGCACCTGGATGTAACACCCACCATGATCCCTACACACTGCTGTAGTTGCCAGTTGAAGGGGTAATGTCATATGCAGGCTTAACTGGGACCAGTAAGACTTGAGTTTGATTTTATTTCTGATTAGGTCTGCCATGTAAATTACTACTGATGTTGGCTATTCTGTTCCAGCATCTCATAACTGTACCACTACAGCAGTACTTGTGCCAGAAGCACCACTCATTCCGTAGGGATCAAGAGGGAAAGCACACAGCTGTTCTTACATGCACAAAAAGGGACGTGGAACTTGTCTTGCACACTGCCAATAGGACCTCTTCTTCCAAACACACTTCAAACACATTTAATTATCTTCAAATCTATTTGCATTCAGAGTGTATGCATTGTTGGGTATTTGATGACTTCTATTTGTAGACAAAATTAGCCATCAGTCAGTCTCTCCACATCCAGCTTTAAAAATTGAAGTGTTCTGTTTAATGAACTAAAAATAACTAACCAGCAATTCCTGATACAGGCAGCAACTAGGAAACTTCTGAATATAATTTTACACAGACCAGGATCCATATATATATATTTCAGTAGTCAGATACATCATAACAAAGACTATACTCTTTTGAAATAACTATTTCATTTTATGTCTAAGCCCACTTCTGAAGTTACATTTTAGACTGAAAATTAACACAAAGGTCTGTAATTGCAGTTTCCACAAGATCTAACTTGCTCACTCTCACTGTCTTCAGGGACAAGGAGAACCTGAAGGGTGACTCTCAAGCAGTGAGCACACACAGACAGGACCTGAGTCTCTAACACACACTGAAGGGGGTCATAGATGGGGCTCACTCATAAGTGAAAATATTCTCCACCTAGCTGAAGTTGTTTCGTGAGGTCTTTCAGGTTTGCTGCGTGCTTGCGTTTCTGGGTAGCCAGGTCATCTTTCAGTTCATCCACGTGGGTCTTCAGTGCTGACACTTCTTCCTGCTCTGAGGCCAGCTGAGCCTGCAGGGTCTCAACCTCTGATTTTCGCTGATCCTCCTCCTTCTGTAATTTGATGGCCTAAAATTGGGATTTTACTTTCAGTCATACACGAAGAAATTCCAGCCTAACCATAGTGCATGCTCAACATCCCTAACTGCACTTTTCACCTGGGAATCATTCACACTTCACATTTATTATTTAGGCTGAACACTAGCATTTCACATGAATAGTAAGATTCCTCATCTACCTCCAAAACTTCTACATGATAAAGTACAAAGTCACATTACGTTCCATGACACACTAAGTTAATTAAAAATTACATTTATCTCATTTATTAAAAATTACATTATCAGTACAAACAGGACCTGAGGAACAGTTTACAGTGATAAATTTCACAGGCAAATTAGAACCTTGTTTCTGTTTCAATTATACCTGCACAAAGAACAACCCTCTGCTCCCAAAAAGCCAGAAAGAGCAACACAGTGACACCTCCTCATTCCAGTGCAGTGTGCCTCAGGATGCCTTTCAGCTTGAGAACATGAGGTGCTCATATCCCTCTGCTACTAATGGCAGACTCAAGGAGAAATTGCAGTCAGGAAACTGAAGATATAAGGTGGTATTCATGTGCCACATCTTTATCTGCATCAGACATCTTACTAGAGGAAAACAAGCTGCCCACTGTACTCACCAGATCACCTTTAGCCTGTTGAACACATTCCAGCTGATTCTGCAGCTCTCTTTCACTGTAAGAAAGCTTATCCAACTGGCTCTGTAAGGAATTGTTTTCAGACTGAAGCTGTGCATTCTTACTGGTTAATTTCTCAGTGAATATCAATAGCTCAGATTCTCTTTTCCGACTACCTTCAATGTCCTTCTGAAGATCAGCAACCAGAGAATTGAAACCATCTATTTCTTCCTTTAAAGCGTTGATTTCTTGCTCATCTCTGTCAAAACAATTGTATCTCATTAGGGATAACCTGAGCTTAAAGATATGAAGCTTTATTGCAATAAAAACATTCAGGTCAAGCCCAAATAAGGCACAATTTGGGGAACAATTAATGACCCTGGGGTATCTATTAGTCACTGGATCATTTCAAATGTCAAGGCAGTTTTCACTCTGTTTCACAACATGCTGCAGTGCTGAAATGACAGATTTCTGCATCCCACAGAGGACATTCAGGCATTAGCTCCTCATCTCTCCATGTCCAATTTCTCCATATGACCTTCACATCAGGGTACAAACAAAACTCTCAAAACCAGAGCCGGTAGGTAAGAGGAAGGCTTGCAAACCCAACAAAGGTGGCAAATCTGTAAGAGGCCTTCTCTTTAAGAAACAGGGAAATGCTCCAGTTTGGATTTCTCTAGGACAGCAGTATGGTGATTCCTGACACATCCTTATCCAAGCCCTGCAGCTCTGAATCAAAGGGCCTGTCCTACTGCACTACTCCTCCCCCCAAAAACAAGTCCTTTCCTCTACAAACCAAGTTTTTGTTTCTACTGAAAGACTCCCATTAGGAGACCTTTGATCTATCCTATCCAATCCACCTGAGTAAAAATGCTACATCTTCAGTTATCATCAATATTCTACAGAAAGTGTTTGAAATTAATTCCAAAATTTAATAGCTGTTAAAAATGTTACAGACTAAAAACATCCCTCTTATTTGCTCTTGCAATATTTGTTCATTAATTCTTCAATCATAGGGGATTTTATACACTTTTTTAAAAACTTCACTTTCTAACATCAGCAGAAAAAAAACCTCACCTTTCTCACAGGGAGTGTGTATATTAAAATTTAAAATTAAAATTATACAAACAAGAGCACACATTTAATTTCCTGACAGACATTGTAATTATGAGGAGGATCAATTCACTTTAAATCAACAATCCTGTATTGATTCATTTCTCCAAGAAGAGCCAAGACACAGTCATTTGTGCTGCAAAATATCTCACCTGCAGCTCTCATTTAAAAACCTGTGCCAGAAGGGTATGCTTGTATTTTATATTTTCAAATACATTGTTTCATTATGACAGGAGAAATCTCTGCCTAGCAGTCAGGGTTGGATCAGACAAAATTAAAGATCTAGACCATTCTAAAAGAGATGTCCAGCTTATCCTTAGAATTTTGCAAATGAAGGAGACCAGGGAACACTGGAGGTGAGCAGTATCCAGATCAGCAATGAAGTTCTTCCCAGCATTCAACCTAAAATCATATTCCTCCAGTGAACAAATATAGCTGAACACTCACTTTATAATATAGCCTTTATACATATCAGCATGTCTGCCTTGAAATTGAAATAAATGACAATATGAAATTTAATGTAGGGATAATAAATGTATGGCAAGGATATTGAAAAAAAATCCAAACTGAATAGGAATGAGAGACATATTTAAGCACATCTCAATTACTGAGAGGAAAAGTGGAAACGCACACTTGTAGTTTCACACTTTGATCACAGTCAATTCAATTCATTTGGCAAGATTCCAAGGGAAAAATAATTGTTACTGATCCAAGTGTAGGCTCCAGTAGTTTCTAGCCCACAGCAGTTTCCCTGGGAAGGCTGATGACACCATGACAATACAGGTGACCAGCACACAGCAAATGGGAAGTGGTTGATTGCTAAACCCTGAGGAAGGCCTATAATTACAGAAATACTTTTCAATAATAAAATTATTATTGTTATTATTAATAAGAACTGTTTACCAGCATAAGAGGGACAGGCATATAGGTGGTTCTGCCTATTTGACATTTATCTATCTCCATTTATGCAACACCACTGGATCCAGCAGAGTGGCCAGCATTTGTATATCCCAGTCCATATGTACCACACAGACACAGGACCATGCTCAGACACTCTTGAATTGTGCAGGAGCCCAGCCCTCCCCTGAGATTATTTCCCTCACATTCTTAAATGAGCAAACTTTGATGCAGCAGAACGAATTCCAGTCCATTAGAAAGACAAGTGCCCCATATACTGTCTGAATAAAAATCTGTCAAGTAAGTAAAATTCTTTTCACTAAATACTTCCATTCATTGACCACAATTTTAAAGCAATTTATCTTTCCAGTTTAATTGCTCCCTTCCATCTTTCAATAAAACAAGCACTGCGAAGACACCTGGAAGACAATTTCCTGTAGAGTATGCTGGAAATCAGGCACTTGTTATTCTGATGATGAGAGACACTACACTAGATTCATCAATCTCAATCCCCTTGTTTTGTAAGAGGCCACCAAGGTTACCTTCAATATTAGCAACACTGATTTAAATCAGGACAAGCATTCTTCAAATTACAATACGTTTAAAGTATCAATAACTTCAATAAAACAAACCCTTCCACATCTCAGATAATCTTTTAAATCATTACTCAAAATGCACAGCTGTACCTCTGATGTTGATCCTGCAGCTGATCTACAGTTTTGACTCTGTCCAGCAAATTCTGAATCTCACTTTTCTGTCTATTTATTATTTCTTTGTACTTGGATAACTCATCTTCTGTTCTTAAGCGCTCATCCTCTAGACACTTTACCTAAATGGAAAAAAAACCCAAAAAACCAGAAACCATTTAGTTTCACAAACTTCAGAGCTAAATTATTCTGATCATATGTCTAGACTGTTGTACAAAGCTCATGTGTTAATTTTTTGGTGGTTCCAAGTAACTTAAAACAATATCCCTAAGTATTTCAGATCAGATAGAGCCAGAAAAACAAACAAAAGATTAAATACAAGCATGCTTAACTTTAGTTTTGTCCAAAGGCTCAAACTTATCAGCCTAATGGATCAGAGTCCACAGATATGATGTTTCCCCAGTTACTAAGGCAACCCCTTACTATGTCTTCCTCCCTTTTTCCACAGTGCTATTACCTCCTTACCAGAGGTAAAAACTCATTTCACAGTTAGGAGAAGCTTACAAGTATATTACTTATATTAAATGTAGGAAATTTAAAATATTTGCAGGATTACAAATTAAAAATGTTTCTCAACTTTTCAGCCAAATCAGGTGCACACCGTGAAGCAAAACACTGCTGTGTTACAGATCAGCTCACAGTCCCTAAAAAAGGCTATCCAGAGTCAACAATTAGGTATTCTTTCTAGTCTCGTGCCAGCCAATCTCTAATCACACTGTTTATTCCTGAAGAAGTAAAAGTCCAATTAGGAATGGAATGTATTCTTATTCCAAAAACCCAGCACTGTGCCTTCAGCCCCACTCCAATCCAACTCAGCACAGTTTACCTTTGTTCTCAGTGTTCGAAGCTCATCCATGCCTTCCTTAAATGTTCTCTTCAAGTCTTCCAGTTCTTTTATTTTTGCATGATGCACCTTTTTAGAGAATAAAAAGCTCATTGAGAAAACTAAATGTACAGTGGCACCTCAAAAAAAAAAAATCTAGGGCAATATAGGCCACTACAAAAACTGAGAGGGGGTGAGGCAGAACAGGTACCCCAAAGACTTGGTTTACTTCTTCAAAAAAGAAAACAAAATCTCAAAGCTTCTTTATTCTCAGGAGAACTAAGAAGAATAGGGAGACTGCACACTCTGGTTTTAGGCATGCAAATCTATGGCACAACAGGCCCTAAGAAAGTTCTGAGCAAACTGGCACCTCTGAAGATGGCATGTGCACAGATGAGCTGTGAGCAGATACATCATCATCATTAGAGAACTTCACTTTGGAGCTAGTAAATGTCTACAAAGAATAGAGGCTGGTCCTTGTCTCTCCTTGCCATATATCTTGGCAAAATACTGATCAGAGAAAGACTTGACTCAACTGAATTTGTGCTTCTAATTACAGCAACATTCATGTTTATAAATGAAAGAGAAGTTATTTCACCTTCATTATATCATATTTTCCCCCTAACTTTGTTTTTAAAAAGGTAGTACCTGGAGATACCCTCCAAAAAAGCAGTGCTGGGGGGCAGACACCTGGGATTTATTTTTAGACCACAAAAAAAGACAAAACCCAAAGAATCTGGCATAACTGTAAGCATCTTAAAATAAGATGCTCAAAATTACAATCTCATGGAATTCATAACCACAAAGTGGTCTCCACACACCACATACTTACCTCCAGGTGATCAGACTTCTCCTGAATTTGTTTCTCTAGTTCTCCTTTAGTTACTCGGAATTTTGCATCCAATTCATTTGATTTGATTTCTTCTGACTCCTAAAGGGATTGAAGAAATATAAGTAGAGTTTTAGAGTTTTATGTTTCCCTTTCTATTCTGAGTGTACAGACAGCTTTTCACATCACTGAGTCCTTCCTGTAAGTACATCTCTGATAAGCCTGACCATGGCAAGGAAGAAGCCCACGCTGCATGCCAATCAAGATAAACATTTTCCCTTTTATTTAACAACTTTCCAATGAAGTAAAAAACCTAGCTTAAGCTAGAAAGAAATGAAAAAGAAGATTCAGGCTCCAAACAATAATTTGATCTCTTGAGAAAATGTGCCTACTTGATAGGATTTTATCATTTCTTGACAGTTTTTCCTTATCTGATCTCCTTCTTCTTTTGCTTCAGTTAATTTTGTCATTGCATCTTTGAGACGTTCTTTGGTTTCCTACAAAAACAGTAATTAAAAGAATGGGTTAAACCTGGTAAAATCCATTTACTTAACTTCATCTGAGAAGCACATTTCCCACAATAAAACTTTCCTTTCAGTCTGAAAGAATTAAGAAAACAAAAAGTCCAACACTATTTTTCCCCTTGCTCCCATTCAACTGTTAATTTATGTAATTCTATTTGACCCAACACTGAAGGCACAACAAAAAGATCTCCTGTTTATGTGCATATTTTTAGATAGCATATTTATCACTTAAAAACTAAGATAACAGCTATTTCAAACAAATAACCACCCCCAAAAAACAAACTTAGCAACAAATTAAAATTTGATGACCAAATTAAGGAGAATCCCCCAATACATCCTCCCTTCACATCCTTTCAACATTTCCATTTCAGTATCACTATTTGAGAGCACTATTCTGATTTTTGCTGCAGGTATTCAAACTAAACAGAAACATCACATTAGAAACAGTACATAAAAAGTAAATACTACAACAACTACATAACTCTGTATTTTCATGTAATGATATCAGCACCACTGCACGCACCTTGTGTGAATCCATTTCTGTTTTCAATTTGTTCTGAGCCCATTTTACTTTGATAACATGAGAATTGATTTCTTCCTTCAATTTTTCTATTTCTCTGTTGAGTCGAGTGGCTTCACCATCCTGAGAAAATTTTATAAGTTTTTTATAGAATTAAATGATACAGTGTTTCTACAACAAAACTCCTGTCCAGCTATCAAGTTGGTTTCTTTTCTTAATGTCTGGATTTTGCAAAATCATGCACATATTTCAGAATGCCCAATAATCCTTTAATCCAGTGGAAAAAACCCATTAGTGTTGTGGGGTGAATAGCAAGGTAAGGCTGCATTCCTGTTAGTGTATGTTAATGTTACATATCTGTGAAAGGACAAAGCACCACAGAGGTAATTTTTGTTTCAGAAGTGTAGCTTCTAGTCATTATTAATTTTTGGATCTTCCACATGAAATAGAAATGTAAAACACAGCTGTGAAGAATAATACAAAAAGACTTGGATCATTTAATAATAATCTCTTGCTGCTTTCTAAAAACAAGTGGCAAAATTTTGGATGAAAAATTCTATTACTTTATTATCAATTTTTAGTAGTACAAAAGAGGAAATATAGAAAACACAGAAAAACAACAAAAAGACTGCAATAATTTAATGCCATTGCAACCTTTAAAAAAAAATCTGAAGCTAGGAATTACTTCAAAATCTAGACATCTGCAACAAAAGCTGTCTTGTCAATTTTGTAAAGAAAAAAAAAATCCCTAATGTTTCACAAACCAATATTCAGGGAAATATTAAAAGGAACTTCAAAAAGATTGTGATGAGACCTGAGCAACTTTTTCCCCTATCCTTGGAAGGAAGGCACTTTCACAGCTGTGCAGCAAAAACTAAATGAGAATAGGTTTGTTTTACCAAGTACAACAGCAAACAAGTGATAAGGTTGTTCTGACAGAGCTTTTAATCAAGTCACACAGCAGTACTTGGAGTACCTTAGTTTCAAAGAGCTGGTGTAATCTTCCTTTTTCCTGAGAAAGTTGTTTAATTTTATTTGTAAGCTTTTCTATTTCTTTGTTTGCATCTCTCAGTCTTCTCTCAAGGACCTCCTTTTCCTTTCGGAGGTCAAGTGACTCCTTCTCCCCTCGGACGTATTTCATCACCATGGTCTCCTTTTCATGGCGAGCTTCCTCACATTTCTTATTTGCCTTGGAAAACATCAAAACACAATGAATCAAACCTTGTATTTCATAATTAACTGGATATTTGTAGTGTTGCAGTAGAGTAGTGTAACAAGGCAGAACTCAAAAGCTCCAGTTTGACAAAGACTAACATTCAATCCCTCTTAAGCACTACAATTCTGCTTCCAACAGTAAATGTGTATCTAAGCAGCTGCATCTTTGCAGCTAAACATCTCAAATGAGTTATCAATACATTAGTAATTTCTTGTTTAGAAGGAAAGTAGTATAAAGTTTAGGAACAAAATAATTTTGCACCAGTACTGGTATTCTGTCTTCCTTCATCTACATGGCAACTGCACAATCATTATCCAGTGGCTTATTTTTCAGTTGGCTCCCTTTCAGTGGCTTACTTTTACAGATTCCCCCAGCACTAACAAGTTCTGCTTCAAATTAGAGAAAAAAAAAGTAAAATCAGACACTGAGCTTTAGAATACATACAACAGAGAAAATATTTTAATATGATATTAAAAAGGAAAAAAAAATTCCCAGATTTCAGTAATACATAAAGACAAAATACGAGCTTTGTGCCGGAATTGAGAAAAGTATTAATTTTCTGACAGCCTGTCTGAAAAAAGCTACTGCCAGCTTTTAGCTCCTTTTGAATCAAGTTCAGCTTACAGGTAAAGAAAATGAGATTTCCTGCACTCTTCTGAACAGTTCTCTGAACTGTTAACATCCATTTGGAAATTTACTGCTGACAGTTATCAAAAATGCATATATAACTGGACATGAGGAGTTCCAGTTTTGGAAATTTTCATCTTACAAAGAGATCCAATGTTTCCTACAAAAACCAAGTTTGTTCAGTAATGTAGATGATCAGTTGTTGAAGTTTTTCCATATTACCTGTTCCATTCGAAAGGCCATCTCTTTATGCAACTGCTGAATAGTATTTTTGGCTGCTGCATCTTGAGTTACAAGTCTGTCTCTGCTAGCTTTCACTTCTTTATTAAGCTCTTCTATTCTTGCTTCCAGCTAAAACACAACATCATGATATAATTATAGGGAAAATAACTCTTTGATCATGTTTTATGCAGGCAGGCGTATTTCACACAAAATTAGATGCTTCAACAGATATTTACCTGTATTTTACACTTGTCAAGTTGCAACCACCCATATCAACATCTAGCTTTGCATGACTACTAAAAGCATGAAAGATGTCAATTCTCATCTTCAATGAGAGTGAAGATGCTTCAAACCAAGTAAAATACAAAGCACAGTAATTTACTACACAAAGTAACAGCTTGACAGCAAGTGCTGAGCTGCCAGAGCAGAGCTGGCTGCTGTCTGAGGTTGCTTCACCTTCCACCATTTTGTTCCTATCCTTGAGCCATATCCTTCACCATGCAAACCAACCATGCATCCATACTGATTTGTACTGGGAATTAATTCATTGAAAAATCACTCAGCAAATAAAGATGAGCTTAGTCATCATGCTGGCACTTATTTTGGCCACCCAGTGAACCAAGTCCGAGACCCGATCCAGCTGAAGAATAATCCCCAGTGTTAACTGGAACACTTCCCAGAGCGTGCTCCCTGCCAAGTCATGCAAGTCCAGCACGAGCAGAGTGGTGGCTGCAAAGGCTGTGACACTGCCCAAGCACTGTTCTAATTGTGCCTCATGATTCTCCTCTTGTCCCTGGGGAAAACCATCTCACCCAGGTTAGGGGGTTTTGCTTTGGGGGAGATCTCAGGGTCGGTACTGCAAATTCTGTGCAATCTCAAGCTGATGTGTAAGAGGCAAGAACCACCTAATTTGCTTCTGTTACCATGACTTGACCACACTCTGGTTCAGCTCTGCAAATGCATTATTTTCCAGAGACAAAGCTTCACATGTACAAGCAGGCAGGCACAGTTTGTTTAGAGCTGTGACTGCAGCCATGGTTTCATTTACATAAAAGTTGCCATAAAGCATTAATACAGAAACTCCAACAATAAAACACTATCATCACAAACGAAAAAATGCAAGTGTTTCACTACAATGTCTCTTACAGCTCCAGGTGCTATCAACAGTCCAGCAGTTTATTACAGTCCAAAAGAGTATTTCTGAAATCACTTGCAAGCATGTAGTATCACAAACACCCTCACAAATACTTTTTTCAGAATGGAATAAAGCAACTGCTGCATGATAGAGCTTCATTAAATCATACATGACTCATGACAGAGCTATCATTGAAATACAGACACGTAAGAATTAGGGAGTTGCTCATATGGGTTTATTCAGACACAAGCAATTCCAATTTTTAGCCCAAAAATAACACTTTCCAATTCAATTTTTAATCACACCATGGATTTTCAAATATTCTCTGAAATCAACCATGAATATATGAATATATTACATGAATGTATTCCTTTAGAACACTTCAAGCCTGACACCCTGCTCTGTGAACAGATTTCTGTATGATGATGTAGACACCAATGAAGAAACCTGACAACCAGGATAGTGACCAGCACTTGGACAAACAGAAATCAGTATTTTAACTCTTTCTCTTGCCAGATTTCCAAAATATAACCTGTAATCTGTTTATAAAGCTGGTCACCCAGCTGCAGGGACATCAGCAGATAGCTGATAACAGACAAGCAGTGACACCTGGTATGAAACCTTTTCCTCCCACACTAAAACCAGCCTATACCATGGTCCTCCTTGGCCTGCTGTGGTTCTAACAAGCCCCTGAGAAAAGACCTGTATTTAGTACCTGCTACTACCACAGCAGAGACTTCCAGATACAGAACACTTAAGGGATGTGAATCCAGAAAGTCAGTTTATCCAAATTCACTAAAGGCTTTTAGACAATTTCTTGGAATACAAGAGTATATTTATCTTCTGAAAAAGCTTAGGATAAGCAGCATGGGCATCCCCACCTTTTCTGTGCTACCAGGGATTATCTGCTCAACAGTGACAACAGTGACATTATATCAACAGTGACAGGTGAAATACTAACCAGCACTTCTGTTTTGTTACCTGTGTACCTTTCGTTATCTTTGTACCTGTTTAATAATGCTGAGGTGCTGCTTTTCTGTTTCTGATCGTTTTTTCAACTCATCTTTTAAGTTGTCCTTTTCTGAGCAAATTTCCAAAATCAGTTCCTGATGCTTTTTATTTTCTTTAATCAATCTGTAAAGAAAAAAAATTAAAGAGAAGGTACATCAGTACTGGATTTTTTTTCATTGCTTGTTTTCAATCTTGAGATACAGTTTTTGCTCTTCGATCTGCAAGTTCTATTGGAAGCCAGAAGCCCTAAAAAAAAATCCATGAAAGCCTTACAAGAAAAAAAAAAAAATAATGTTGTGCATGTGGAATGTAGCTCCAAATCAGCAAACAGCAACCTCCTTGTGAGGTTGTGAGGAAACTGCTCATTTCCAGCATTTTAGGGTTGCTGGGGTCCATAATGACATGGGACATTTGGTAATCCTTCGTAAATGTTAGTAATTTTAAGGTAATGTAAGACAATAACTTCCAGTCAGATAGTCTTACCAGTCATTTGTCTGAAAACACATAGATTTCATTAATTTCATGGATTTCTCAGAACCCATGGAAGATCACAACTTGGTAAGAAACAGAATCCTGATTTTTTTAAGTCCTAAGTAGGTAACAAGTATCCAGGCCCATCCATGCTCCTTTAAAGTTTAATTTTTAGCAATAGTTCCAGTTCAGCTGTTTGAAGACAACTTGGACCTAGTCTGACATTCTAGCATAAAACTCAGAAGTTACATTGTCAGAACTTCTGAATAAACGGTCTCAAATGTACTGACATGTTTGCAGATACTATTACATGGTGGGTATTTTAGGCAACTAATTGCATGAATTTGTGGGATGCATGCATTTACCTAAAAAAGATACTTAAATATCCCTTTATCCGTGACCCTGTGTTGAAAAACAAAATCTCTGAACAAACTAGTCTCCTAAATTATAAGGAATCCAAAACCATCAGTTACAGAGACATTACACTTGTGATCTGCGTTTTAATCTATTAATGTATATTCCAGGATTACAAATTCTTAATTCACACCACAGCTGCTCACATATATATATTTATATCACAAGGAGAAAACTGGGCTATTTCCAGAATGATGTTACAAGAAATTCTCCTGATCATAAAGTAAGGGACAAAACAAACCAGAATACCCTTTGGACCAAACACAAAATGTTCCACAGCGGTTTCACACTCTTGATGTGAGTATCCAAGTATAAAATGGTTGCAGCTGGCCAAAAAAAAGACATGTTTCTACATAAAGCCTTCTGCATGTATATAGAACATACACACATATAAAAACACTTGTCTCTAAGCAAGTAATTGGTCCATGGCTGAAAATGCTGCCCTGCCTCTGAGTTTACGATGAATAATTACAATTCTTTACCTTATGGTCTCCTGGAATTACCCCTCTCTACACACCCACCACTTCAGATTCCCACTCCTGCTCTGTAACTTCTGAATGTCTAACTGTGCATTCTGAGCTTTCCTGTCATCAACTGACTTTCCTCACATGGATGGTTTCTGTCAGAGGTTAACTGGTGAAATGCAAGAGAATACTTTCCCTACTGGGAATCTCTCTCTATATCTTCCTTTGATGTCGTCCTATATCATGGTGTTGGAGAGCCTTATAAGAAAAGTAAGACACTCATTTCCAGCTTTGCAAAAAGAAATAAATATTAAGTTAGAGCCTACATTTTGTTAGCTAAAAAAACATTTCTAAAGCGACAATGAAGTATTCAACGCCAAGTAAGGAATCATGAAATCAAGCAATAAACTGGCTTTTGATGAACAGAAATATTCATTTGGAATACTGCCTGGTAGAACTATTAATCCCAGTTTATTATAGTAACACTTATAAGCCATGCATTTTAGAAGTCCTCTTATAAAATGTGCGAAGAGTAGTTATATGACACTTCCAATTCAAACAATACTCTCATCTGTTTAACAACTTTGCTGGATGACAACAGATTGAATACTACTTGAAAAAGAAACAAGTAATTTTAAGCATAAATAAAATGCCCATTGTGACAGTATTTTCAAAGATTCATTCTTCCACAGACACATATGGACTGAATGAATCCTAGGCTATTTTTAAATCACCATTACTGCTGCAGTATTTAAGTAATTCTAGACATTGGCAAGCTATTCAATTACACAGTTGGCTATTCAATTCCTGCCAAATCCTGCAAGAATGCAGACATCTAAGCACACACTTTTATTTACAAGTATGTACCAAAACTAAAAATGATTCTTTGATTAAAAGAAAATTTTAAAGAGCTCATTAACTATCCTCATATTAACTCAAGACAACTTGCTTCAGACCAAATTGCTGTATGCACGTGCACACAGCATGCAGCCAAAACTGTTCAGCACACACCTCCAACTGTGACGCACATACCCAAATACTCACTTTGTAATAGTTTGTTCTTGCTGCAGGTATTTATCTTGTACACATTTTTCAAACACAGCCAAGGCATGTTCACCCTTCTGCACACCATTGGGGAGCTTTGGTTCCTTTGAAAAATCTGTGGAGAGGAGCTCAGACTCTATTTCCCTTAGCAAATCCTCCTGTGAGGAAGTCTGATGTATTGTGGAAATAAGCTTCTTTGTGCAGTCTGTGTCGTAAGGGCTTTCTGAGTAGATTTTATCACTCGATTTTTTCACAAAGTCAGATTCCTCCCTTAGATCCTGTAATATTTCCATTAATGATTGCTCTGTCTGGTTAGTTTTTGGATGGTGTCGTTCAGGTTCTTCACTAGGTAGATGTTCTGGTTTTGTGGAGCTTTCTGCCTTTCTTTCACAGTGGGCATTGGCAGAGGAGCTTGCCCTGCCACACTGCTGCTGTCCTTCTGCTGGGGCCCCATTGCTGGTGATGCCAACAGCTGCTGCATCCTGATCCGAGAACAATGAACTCAATTCCCTTTCCAAGACGGTGGCATCACCTCCAGTGCAACTGATGATTGGGCACTCCTCCATTCCAGGTGTTTTGTCAGCCTTCTCATTATCTGAGGACTTGAAAGAGGCATCATCTGACAGGCTGACTGGCTCCAGTGTGCTCTGCATTTCTGGTAAATATTCCTCCATACTCTTCCTTTGGAAATCTAGATGGAGAATTCATATTACAACATATTATACACAGTAACAGAAGAGATTGAGATAGGGGAAATAAAGGCTACCAGAAAGTAAAATTCAAAGTGCAAAAATATTTAGATACATTATACAGAGTTTGTTGATCTTTCAGCCCAACTTTTAAGTAAATGCTCCAATACAAGTTTAAGAGAAGGTGAGAATTCAGGGATAGCAAACAGGAAGCAGAGAGATAGTAAAGGCCAAGACAATAAATAAGCAGAACTTTTTAGAATTAATAATTCTATCATTTAAATCCACAAAAATTTCAAGTAATCACTTCAAAAAAATACTTCATGACAATAAATAATCCAAAATAATTAAGCATCCAGGGTCTTACAGCTTTCACTTCTCTACACATGATTTGAAAGCAACAATATGTCTTGACTTACTCATTTTTACAACACAGGGTGACTCCCCAGTCCAGCCAGCATATCCAATTTCCTTACTGTCATGTCCTTACTGAGCATCCATACATAAAAATGCATCTGTACCCAGGAAACTAAGGGAAGGGGCTGGGGGAGGATGGGGGTGAGATTCTCTTCTCCCATCTGTTTTCATGCAACCAAAATCCCTTGTGGAAGAGCACAGATGGTCTGTGGCAGATCTGCTCTCTCAAACAGTAGCTTGCAGAGCAAGGACTTGAAAAGCTCAGCAGAAGCTCCCTAGAAGCACTAGAAGGACACCTTATTGAGATCCAAATAGCCAGAATAATTATGGAAGAGCCTGGGTATATTACTGTATCTTCTTTTTCAGGAATCCCAGATGGTCCTGTATCTGAAAAGACTACTGTCATTTTTAGCAAGCACAGGCAGCCCTTATCTCCACTGGGAGAAAATCATTACAGCAGTCCTAACTTTGATATGCAACCCTATCCTCCTACACTGGATAATTTAGGCTATTTATAAACAAGGCAAACTTTTCATTTATAAATTCAACTCTGCTCTTCCAAGAGATACCTCAAATAAGGTGCTTACTTGCCACATCAAACTTGTTTCCATCCTTGCTTTCTGACTTGCTCAGCTCTCCCTTACACAGCCACACCGTCTGAGCCACTCAGGTACTTGCTCCACGCTCCTCCCTTTGCCTCAGCCTGAAAGGAAACCCCTTTGTGCTCTTTGGCTTCACTCAACTCCCCCAGAGTGCTGCCTTATGAACCAACACTTCCTGCTGAGGTTCACACTGTTAAAACACAGGGGTTTAATGAATCCCATTAGGCCTGTCACCAACTGCTACCACAGTCACCTTTCACTGTTAGACACAAAAAGCAGCTCCAGGCCATCTCTTTCTACCAGGAAACACTACCCCACAAAACACTGGGCTACAACTGGCCTTTAATCAACAAGAGGGAAACACATGGAAAACTGAGCATTCAGCTGAGAGTATGGAAGGGATCATATCACAACTGGACAAGAGTCACAAATCAGCAAATGAGAACCATATTTTAAGTAACAAGCAAACAACTTTTCCTTTTTTTTGGTTTCCAAGCAAAAAAAAATCCCCAATGCTACAGCCTCTAACCCAGTACAAATCAGTAGGAACCAGAACACAAGTGATAATGGAGAGGTACAAAGGAGTACAGAGATGGGGAATGAGAGTCTATACAATGTGACAAGGATTCCCCCATTCTACAAGCAGACCTTCACTAGTGTTAATAAAATCCCTGATTACCCTTTGCTCCAAAATATTTATGTTTAGGTCAACATTGGAACCAGCAAATCCCACCATTTGGTTTGTGCAGTCCAAACAAATGCTCTTTTGGAACTCATCTATCTTTTGATAACTTCTGCTAGTAAAAAAGTTCACAATGTACTACTGTTATTCTCAAACAAAACAAACCAAACTGAGAGTCTCAATGTCAAAGTGAACATAACTGCAAGGAAAAGTATTCATTTTGATAGTAGCAGAACACACCAGTTCCTACTTAATTAAAATGCTGTTAAAAACCAATGCTTTCAGACTAGTGCACTTTAAATAATCTATAACAGTAAGATAATTTGCAAATGATGCAGTCAAGATGGAAGGAAAATTCATCTCCTAGTATCTGTTCTTTCTTGTCAAAAGTAGTTTATAGTCCATATACTCAGCTGTAAAAGATACTGTATTAGCATAAAGCTGAGGAACTGGTTTTTAATCTAGTAGTTACTCCACTCCAAGAACTTGATGCTTT
The DNA here is from genome assembly GCF_971803275.1 of Cyanistes caeruleus. NCBI lineage: Eukaryota > Metazoa > Chordata > Aves > Passeriformes > Paridae > Cyanistes > Cyanistes caeruleus. The sequence goes on along the minus strand of NC_141708.1, from coordinate 8,095,109 downwards.
CTCTGGAATGATCAGAGAGTTTTTTTACTCATTTTAAGGCTTTTTTAAAGTACCTTCTGAAGTGTTACAGAACCTCCCAAAACGTACAGTTGTTTGATGTATTACTGCCTCAAATCTGCTTGTGACTGCCCAGCTGTTGCAGTTCCCTTCCCACAAGAAAGGGAGTGGTAAAATCAAATACATGAACTTCCATGTTGGTTGTTAACATAAAATTTCCAGTCCAGTCAGCAAATTGGAAGGCATTTATCTCCATATGGAAATAACAAGTGAAAAATACAGCCCTGTTAAGAGAGTACATTAGGAAGGTCACTAGGTTTCCTTTTTATTGTGTTACTTCCTTCTGTAAATAATCCTGTAAATTAGTATTACAAAGACTAATCTACATGGAAGCAGAAATACAATTATTTGCACAACTCAGCCACTGAGGGAAAAAAAAAGCCACTGACTCCATATCCATAATAACTTAGTTATTATTAATCATAAATAAAGTGTAGGTTTTATATCAAACACATGAGGAATTTGAGTAATGATTATACAAATCAGTTAAAGCATAAAAAGTAAATTATGGTGATTCAGTGTTCCCTGCAGTCAGGGAACTGACTTAATTTTCAGTAGTACCTAGAATATAATTTACCACATTAAGTTCACAGTCTTTATGATTCCAGTAGACTGGATTTAGCCTTATCTGCCCAAATCTACCTCCACCTGTATGCGTCTGTTCATGACATACGAAGTTCTTTTGTCCCCCTACTGTCACTGACTAGTATTAGCTTTTATGTTCTAATTCCTAACACTTAAACAGAAATTAAATAATTGATCACAGGATCACAGTTTATTTTCACACCAGAAACGTCCAGACAAAGAACTCATGTGAAGCAGCTGTCAATGCAAATTCATACTGATAGTCAAATGTCTCTTGAATATTCAAAGTTTGTTCTGCCTACCTTGGGCAAGTGAATATAACAGATACTTCCTATATAATGACAAAGACAGAAAACTGCAGTGATGTCATTGAAGAAAAGGCTCATGGTTTGTAAGCAAAACATTTTGTGTGATAAAAGAATCAACATTGCCAGTCTAGCAGGAGCCAGTTGAGATGAAATGTGCTAATATTTGACTGTTTCACATCAAACATACAAATCCATCAAGCTCCAGATAATATTTGGACACCACCTAATAGGAGCTCCATGCCTTTCCAGGTTTAACATCCATCTTGTATTAGCCTACTCATCCTTACAAATTACTTTTTCAAAGTTAGGGATGTACTAAGGTTATGTATACTGCATTAAGGAAACAAAATAGTTTAGTGCCTCTTATGATGTCGTCAGAAGACATCAAAAACAATCAAAAAAGGTTGACTTGACTGAAGCAAGTGAACTGGCTTATATAATATGCTTAAGCATCAAACAATCAGTGTGTTGAGTGACAGCAAAGTGCTGGATTCTTGCACTGTTTTGCAAAGCTTCTACCTTCAACCACCTGCTCTGCTCCTTCTTTAGGCCTGCCCATCATCTTGACAATAGGGCAGAAGTGTGATGTTTATCTCACTTGAAGCACAAGTCCCTTCTGCTTCCTGTGCCATAGGAACTCCTCAAAGCAGCACTGAGTGGCCCAGCCCAAGCCTGCTTGCCCACATGCCATGAATGACTGCCATCCATCTAGGGCAGCATGTGAAAAGCTCTGTCACTGCCTTGTGACACTTTCTGCAGCTGTGACAGGACTCTTAGCCATGACTGGATTCACATAACTGGTCTGACCAGTCATCCTCCTCTGTTTTACAGCTCAGAATTAGTCTAACACTCAAACACATCTTCCCCATACAGCAGAGGAGGCAAATACAAGTGGAAATACATCAATTCAGATCCTGGTTATGAGAGCAGCAGGAATGAAGAACAGGAGCACAGCTCAGACACATTTGCAAAACCTCTCCCTATACATCAGAATACAAGCAAGTTATACCCTTTAAAACCAAAACTGCCTTTTTTTTTTTTTGAAACAGTTTTAACATCTGTTTTTCTCATCACAGATGTGTTCTTCAAAGATGCAAGCAGCATACATACTTTTCATCATTATTCACAAAACTAAGTTTAAATCTGCATCAGCACATATGATGTCCAATGTAACATCTAAAATGAGTAAATAGTTAAATAGCTGGCACAGAACATAACAGTAAAGGCTGGTACTAGCAAGGGTTACAACCATTTATCACACTGCTTAAACTAAGATTTGCTTATCTGCTAAATTGCTGCTAGCACAACTGACTGGAATCAAAGGAAGGGAGCAGAGAGCTTGCCAATGGAGTGTGTGAACAGCACACCAGCTTTTGAATACAAATGTCTCCCAGGTATGTCAGGGAATGCAAAGACTCAGGAAATAGCAAATTTTTAATTCACTTTCTGTTACGCAAGAGAAACACCTTCTTTAAACCGCTAACCAAATGATAAAATTAAGAACAAATAAGACAATGAGTCATTTAAGCTCTTCAAGGAAGTACCTGATACAGTCTAAATATTGATTATACTGGGAGAGCATCAAAAATTTCAATACACACTCCTGCAACATGCCAACAAAAGGAAGAATAAAATTATTTCCAATAGCTTCTACCTTCAGCAGCAGTCCAGAGAAGATTATACTGTAACAGCAAATTCTCACTTCAGAGTCCATCCACTGGCACAGAGAAAAGCAGTTTCTGTAACACTCAGTCCTCCTCTTCCCTCTGCTGAAAGCATGTGCACTCCTAACTTCTTAAGGAAGCTGTTGGCACCCTCATCCCTTGGCTATTCATGCACTGTACTGATTGAAAATCCTTCCCCCCATGGCAATACTGCTAATTCTAATTAGAAACACCACCCTTCTAGCTCTAGCCTGCTATCCAGTGAGTACAGGCACGTGCCAAGGTTCTGGTATGTTTTAATTTCACATTATGCTATTTCAAATTGCCTGTCTTTTCAATCCTCCTATTGAACGCAAACGTGATTCTTTTAAATCCCTGACTACAAAGGCCTTTCCTAAGCAGATGCACTACTAATGCTAGCATTTAATTTCATAAAATGGATAGAATTTGACCCAAGCATTCAATCCTTATGTTGTAAATATTCAAGAAGGAGGAAATTACCTTGTTTCAGCCAATTTCAAAATACATGTGAGATGACAGCTAAAGAAACACATTAAATGATAACTATAAGAAACTTTTAGATGTAGCTCTCAAGAAGAGTTCACTAAAAGGGGAAAAAAAGAAAGTGTGCCTTGTCACCTAGTAACTATCACAATGGGGCTCTTTACAACAAACAGATTAAAGAGTGACAGAAGTGTGTGCCTGGGTGGTTCTGTAAGCAAACTTAAGGTCAAGGTCCTGAGAAACAAAAAAATCACTGCTTCAAGAGTAAAAAATATATTTACACCTCAATGCCTAAAAATACTGCAGAGGGGTAAAAAAGGGCAGGAAGGAATAATGCTTCACTGGTGTGGCCATGTACAAAACCTTGTTCAACCCAGGCTTGATATGAAAGTGAAGAGCATTGAGGTAAGTGACTGAGGCACAAAACCTTCTGAAAGGGGAGTAATAAGAACTTAATACAGCAAATGCAGTTTACTGGACACCAGACACATTCAACGACACATTATGTAACATAATGGCCAGTAGGAGTCAATTATTTTAGCTCCTTTCAACAAGAAAGGGTTTTGCATCATCTTTGGATGATGTTTTCCACTCCTGGCTGTGCTCCTAAGAGAGGTCTTGAAGTATAGTCACTGATGAAGAGGGAATCATCTACTCTCCAAAATGTAAACATTCAATCCACAAAATCGTGAAAAAGCAGTTCTCACATCAGCTCAGACCATACATGCTCTTTAACTCTGGATATAAAAAAAGCATCCAGACAGGTTTTATAGGGTATGAAACAAGCTCATTTTTAAACAGAAGTATGAGGTAGCTTTCCTCTTTCCATTTCATATCAGTCACTGCAGACTACTCAAATTTCCTTCAGTAACAGACTAAAGTCTCAAAACTACTCGAAGCTGCCATAGAGTTGTGGTGCATTTCAAAGAGCAGGTGGGGGACAAGGAAAGGAGTGATGAAGTGCTCCATCAGTCACAGGCAGATGACTCCAACACTCAGCAGTGGTCCTAAGTACCCTAACATGGCCTGGCAAGCAGCTCAGTGACAGAAAAACCTGGTGACACCAACAAAAGCAAAGTTCCCAGAAGTCCCTACTGCTCTTATAATGATGCCACCTCAGGACTCAGAGTTGCTCTGTCACTGCAGTGTGAGCTGTAAACTTGTTAAGGAATCATTGCACACCTCTAAGCAAAGTCCACATATTTACAGGAAAAACCTATCTAGAAAATGAGGCCCTTGAAATTGCTTCAGAGCAATTCTCTTAAACCTGTAATATGTGATCTGTACTTCCTGGTTCCTTGTCAAGAAGTGGATAATAGCTCACAAAATTTGTGCTGTTGCACTTTGTTTTCCATGATGGCACATTCTGAAGGTACGCTTCTCTGCAAATTCATCTTAAAAATCCAAGCAAACATCCTTAAGCAGCAGTCTCCTCCAATGCTCTGTAACCCTCAGTACCCTCCATATTGGTTCTGGTTTCTGAACTCTGCAGTTCAGGTTTAGTGTCCAGTGTCAACAACCAGGAGAAGGGATGCTTGTCCTTTGGAGAGTTTCTTCTGGAGACAGCTAGAAAAAGGGGTTTTCTTAACATTCAGTCTCCCCAGTGAGAGCAAATAATGACTTCTTTCCCTAGTACCACACCAAAAGACTGGGCAGCAACACATAGCTCAAATAACCAGCTGTCTGTCCCAGGCACTTTTACTGCTCTCTGTAAAGAATTCCAACTGATTTTACAAACATCTCTGCTCTTCTGTGTCCTCTCTAATTCAACCAAAAATGCCTGTTTATGGGTTTATAGAGATTTTTGTTTGCTAGCTGATCCTAATGTTGTAGAAGCAAGACATGTAAAAAAGCTCCATTTTGATACTGAAGATGCTGGATGCAGACATATATGAATCCTTCCAGTTTTGGCAAAACTGAATTCAGGAAAACAGTTTAGGAAGTTAAGATAGAGACATACAGTTTGCCTACATATATAGAAAGTTGTGGGATTTCCCTCTGCATAGCCCAGTGCCAGATGAACAGAAAATTCTACAGTCCAGCTAAACCAGATAGAAATGTAATACTTTCACAATGACTGCCCTGTTTGTTCACCTGCAATACTTCAGAAACCAAAGTAGAGCACTGAAGCACCTGAAACTGTAGCTGGTCGAAAGAGATACCAGGTATGGTTCCCTTTCATTACTCTGGCTTTCTAATAGCCCTCCAATCAAGAGGCCTGTTCACTGATAAATGTTATATCTGAAAAAAGAAATACTTTTAACTTAGTTGTACAATCTTTCAAAGATTAGCCAATAATAAAATAATAAAGGTTAAAAAGCCAAGATACACACACCAAAAGGCTACTAAAAAACTCCAAACTACCAGCTAAAACTAGAACTGGGAGATCTGGCAGACTTTATTTTTTTTTTTTTTACAATGAAAAGCATTATCCTCATACAATTTTAACTGCAAAGAAAATATTGACTTTTTTACTTTATCACCCAATAGCAAATTAAAATGCAGTCATGTGAATTTGCAAGAGGAAGTCATATGCATTTTACAGATATTTTGAAGATTCACACTTACACCTCAAGAAGTCACATTGTAAATCACTGTCCCATTACTCCAGCTCTCCAACTATCAGTTAAAGCTCTCAGCAACCTGCCCAGACACACCTGAGGACTGGACTCAGCTACAAATGAAACAACCACTATGTCTTACAGTGTTCTGTGTCTTGACCTGTAAAAGCACTGAGCACAAGTAGTTCCCCATCCTAGCAACAACGTGGAGGTGAGCTGAGACTTCTGCTCTTTCTGTTGGAATGGAATCTAACATTTACTTCACATGCACGCAAGGACTGTCTTTTACTAACACTGAGCAGTGTTTCAAAATGTACCTTTTTTCTGACACGATTTTCAAAAATTCTTATAAAAATCAGCAATGCCCTAAATCTGTCCCGAGACAGCAGCTTTATATTTAACCCCTGAAAGCTGTTATTCAATAATAACTATGATTTTAAAAAGGAGGCTAGTGTACATGCCAACTCAGAATCAATATATACTCCACCATTTAAACTACTCAGCCTCCTATTCATTCACATTAAATAATATATACTATTAAATTCCAATTCACAGATTGATTTTTATACATGGCTCATTACACTCAAGCAGAATCCCATCTTGGAAGCACCTCTCTTCATGTAAGCAGCTACTGAAGCTCATGAAGCAAAGATAAATACGTGACTTTACCAAAAGCACATTTATCATTTATAGTGCAGTAATAGGTTGGTTCTTTCCCAATCACTGCAGCATAGACTAAAGGCTCTGCTAAGGAGATTTTTTTATACTGCCTTACATTTCCACTCATGCATCTACAAAATGAAGTGACATAAGACTGAAATGTCAACAGTCAAAAGACTTTCATGATAAAGCGCTGATGCTCACCAGAAGACCCTACTAAAAGCAAAAACTGCACATGAGCACCATTTGAATGGGTCAGTCACACACCCCCTTCCCTCTTGCAGGTTCCTGAGCAACAAAAACGGAGAGTACAAGTGCTTTAGCCAGTTCAATTGCAAATTCAAGAGTTAATGTGAGATGCAGTATAATCCAGCGTAACACCGGAGATGGACTTTGTATTTCAAAGACTTAACAGGATTTATTGGCTAAAGAATACTGAAGAGAATAATGATTTGTAGAGTTTTCTTGACAAGTCACACACATATATATGAAGCAACCAGCAACCCAATGTAAAAAAGCTTCACAAATGTCCCAGCATTTATTAGAAACAAAACGTAATGGAACAGTTTGTTCCACAAGGGTCTGTTCATCTCCTTTAGCTATCATGCTATAAAATATTCCATTAGAAACACTATGTTAGATGAATCACAACAGAAAAATAAAGTACTTTCTATTATCCTTAAAGACATTATCCTAAGCCAGAGATATTGAAGTAAGCATTAACAGCCACACAGTAGTCAGAATCAGTTGCCATTTTAATTCAATTTCCAACCTGTTACACTCAGGTGAGAGATGAACCTGTTAGACAGTTTATGTGCTACCAAGTGTATAATGACAACCCAACAAGATTTCTTAGTAACTCTGGGGTACGAAAACATTTCTAGCTTCTTACAGTTGTGTTATTCATTGCAAAACCCAAAAAGCCTCTCTTCAAGAACTTTTCACTTCTTTTTTACACAATAATCATTGCTTAAGTAAATTAAAATGCTTTTCTAAGTCAGTGCCAACTGTCATTGCATCAGAACTCTTGGTAAAAATTTTACATGACAAGACTAAAAACAAAATTGAAGAGAAGTTTTATAGTTTGTTTTAGCTTACTGTAATCCTAATAATACTTTTACTTAAACTGATCTGGACAGACTGACCATACCTTTCTACTTCACTTGCTGGGTGAAGTTTTTGGTTTCTTTTTCCTAAGGCTAGTTTTTTCCATAGCTACCGTCTACTAGTCAACGCAGCGATCAGCAAAACACACTTTCCTATTGTTTCCAGGTAATATCCAGCTTACCTGTGCTTTGCATGGTATCTTTCACAAGAACTCTGTCACAAATGGCTTTCTCAGACTAAGCATTACATCACCAGGTAACACTGCAGAACAGGGAAGCTCAAGTACTAGAGATAACTCTGTTTTCCACTGAAGCTTGTTTAAAAAAAAAAAAAAAGGATTCTGCTAAAGAAGTTCTGGCTTACCTAAGATACAAAATGCAGCTCTACTGTATAGCAGCTGTGTAGAGAGACAAATCAAAGGTTTGAACTAAACTGAAAGGAACTGGGATAAAAACCTCCAAAAAACCCAGGTATTTTACATAATCTAATGTAAGATGAATTTCAAAGTCCTTCAGGCTTCAAGCTTATATATTTGCTTACAATTCCACATCCAACAATAATCAGAGTAGCAAGCTACCCAAGTCATGAAACACATTAAAAGGAGATGAACTGGATTGGAAAGCATTACGCTGCCTAAGAAAAAGACAAAATTCATAAGCTGAAGAAGAGATGATGTTGATCACCTTGTACTCCATACAAAAAAGAGGGTGGCCATGAGGTCTCACACACTCCCAGTCATCCTGTATTTAGAGACAGCACATACAGGAAGCAAAAGAAACATACCAGAGTTCCACCCACGCTAGGTATCCCAATATTAATTCACTTTTGTCCAAGATCAAGTCAAAGTGGAAAAGCTGGCTGGACACTGGGACATGGAGTCCTCCAGGCCAGGAAGAACTTGACACAGCTTCTGACTCAACTTACACAAAGACCTGCTTTGATTCACATGCTCCAAGGGAAGGAGTGGATCAGTGACTGTATCTAGTGGGTACTCCAGGATTTCATTGCTTTTATCAGTTTAACACTTCAGCTCAATTATTCTTCTCAAGTTTTAATGTGACTTCATTAAACACCAATGACAGTGCCAAGGTGCAAAGCTCAGCATTTCTATCCATTCTTTGAACATGAGACAAGTACTTCAGAATACAAGGTTTACTCAAACTTTGTATTTGTTCTCCTTTGCTTATATCACAAGTTAGATAGGTGAACAGAAATGTACAATTCCTTCAAGGGAGCATCAGGTGTTCTATCAAACTCATACACATGGTTAATATTATAGTCACATTAACTCCTTGTCTGGAGTCAACAGCATGACTCCAAAATAAAGTACATCAGTTAAGGTTTACCAAGAGAGGCTGCTTTGCTCCCATCATAACACAAGTCATGGGGTACACCTTGAAAGTGTTGGGGTTTTTTTGTCATAGGAGCCCCAGCATGTATCAGGGGAAAACAACACGTTAGCTACAACATCCTTTTACTGTGAACATCACATGAGGCTTAGACACTTCAGGGTTTACACACAGGCTTGTTATCTTCTGTGTGTCTTCAGCACAGAACAACTCCTACTCCAAGTCAATAAAATGAGTCTCTAAGTCAGCAACCAAAGAATGCAATGCCAGCAATAGCACTACTGTCACCTTTCAGGTTTTAACACCCTGCCTTCAGTTCTGCTTACAACAAGGCCAGGAGCAGCTCTGTCCTTACTAGAACCCTGTTTGTATTCACCTCCTGACACTGATAACATCACCTGTACAAAGAAGAATGTGTTAAGGGAGGGGAAGAAATCAAGTTTCTGACTACACAACCTGGATAAAGCATACATTTTATGACAGCTCTTCTACACCTATTACAGAGCCATAACTCCTGTTCACACTACAGAAGCCAGAGCTCTGGCAGACCTTCTTACAATCCTGTACTATCGTGTCATTGGTAACACATCAATCTTGGAATATTTGGCACTGGAGATTGCAGTGGCATTGTCCTTCCAATGGCTCTTTTCAAATGCTGTTTCCAGAACATGCAAAAGGCTGTAAAATTCCAGCCATGGAATTACTGTCTGTATGGACACTACATACTGAAAAACACCATTTGGGGGGATGGTAGAGTTTACTGTTTTCAAACCTTTCCTAGAGTTTCTCCAGTATCCCTGAAAACATGTAAACACTCCATCCTTTAAGGATGTGAAAAAGTCAACTGTGAGCTCTACAGAATAGTCACTTCCATTACTTAATCTAAGAGGAATCAGTATTCCATGTACTTCTTGAAATTAGGGTCATGATTTTCCCCTCTGTTCTGACACTGATCTGTTTCTGATGAGATTTTTTTTTTTCACCCCCAATTTGAGGGTCTTGGACTATGACTTGAAGGTAAGTATTATCCATGAGGCTATCCAATATTGTCTTTGGCAACTGGAAAATAAGGACAGAACAAGTCAGCTCAGAACTAAATACAGGTTATTGCTTCCTGGAACCCACATCTACTAATTTAACATGCCTAACAAAACTATTAAATCCAGAAAAACACTGCCTTTCTATTTTTTCACAGCTCTTTAAAAAAACAGCTTCAGGAAATTAAGTATTAGCTTCAGGTAGCATTAAGAAACAGAGCTGCTAATTAGGACCAGATTAACCACTCTCTGTATTTGGTTGCTCAGTCCTTTTCTCAGCAGTTTGAAACAGTGAACCTTACAACGCCAACAAACATCTGTCAACAACTCCAAATCGAGTCTTATAAAATGACAGAAAAATACTGTTTTGAAACCAGACAAGAACAGATGAGTGAAGATTTTCAGAAAAAGAAGAGCTCAAAGGCAATATAGAACTAGTTATTTTTTTATATATAAAACAAATGACATTTCAAATGTCATCTTACATCCTCTTGAAACATCTTCATACTTTCAGTTTCTCGTATCTTCAGAGCTTAACCATCTCCTCCCTAAAGTCAACGGCAACATAAGCATTCATAGCAAGCAGTGATTACATTTCCTTGCCCATAGAGAAACACAGCTGTGGCTCACAGTTTCAACCATTTCCTTATACAACATATTGGGACAGTGGCCATACCTGGATTTTTAGTGCGTTCTGCTTGCAACACTAACTTCTAAAAAGCAGTTTTACAAGGATAAAGCAAATCAGCACTAAAGCCAGAATAGCATACTTTCTCATCTTACACACAGATCTCAATTCCCTTAAGAAATCCTCCTTTGGTCTGCACAGAGTCTTGCTGGTAGTATACATGTATCAGACTCACCTGTGCAGACTATTTTCCGGGACAAGAGCCAAAATCTGCAAGCCTACATCATAATCATTTTGCTAAAGTCCTTCTTTGAAACCTAGAAGGGCAAGCAGCTTTTACAAATACCATCTGCAAAAACAAGGACACCTACCCTACCGCAACACCGCAGCAGTCTCTAAAAAATAACCATCATAACAGTTGTTGGGCTTTGTTATCTAATTATTTACCCATACAGCAAAATCAACACGCAGCCAATGGAACAGTACAACCTAATTAATATCGCGGAGAAGAAAGCTGTGCAGAAACAAAGAGACTGCGAGCCAGCACAGGAGCCTGCGCTACCCGCTCGGAGGTCCGGAGCAGGAAGGTGTTGCTATGGCAGGTCCTCACTCCCCGGCCCTGCTGGCACCTCGCTCCCTCCTCCTGCGCCTCGCCCACGGCCCCGGCGCGACCTCTGCCAGCCCAGTGCCACCACCTGCACAGGGAGAGCCCCCTCAACACCCGGGGCAATTCCGCCTCCCTCCCGTCCTTCCCCCACCCCCGCCGCCGCGTCCCTCAAGGTTTATCACCCGCTGACAGTGAAGCGGATCAGCGGCCCCGCGGCCCCTCCCGAGCCCGCCGGGCATTCCCGTCCCGTCCCCTTCGGCCGCCCCCACGAGAAGCCCGGCAGTGCCCGCGCAGCTGAGAGACGCCGGCTCCGAGCATCCACCCACACACTCACTCACTCACTCAATCACCCACCCACCCACCCACCCACTCACTCACTCACTCACTCACCCGCCCGCCCGCCCGCCCTTGCTGCGGCGCGGGCCCTCACCCGGTCTCTACTCGGGCGGCAGGAGCGGCGGCAGCGCGGCCATGGCTGGCGCAGCGCGATCCCACTCCCCGCCGGCCGCCCTGCCCGGCGCGCTGACACATCAACAAAGATGGCGGCGGGGGCGGGGCGCGGCGGCGGCCGGGGCGGGACCGGGGCGGGACCGGGGCAGCCCCGGGCGGCGGGGCCGGCCCAGCCCCGCGGGGGCCGCGGCTTCTGTGGCTCCTGTGGCTCCCTGTGCTCCGTGCGCTGTCGCTCGGGCCGGGCCGGCCCAGCCCCGCGGGGGCCGCGGCTTCTGTGGCTCCTGTGGCTCCCTGCGCTCCGTGCGCTGTCGGTCGGGCCGGGCCGGCCCAGCCCCGCGGGGGCCGCGGCTCCTGTGGCTCCCTGTGCTCCGTGCGCTGTCGCTCGGGCCGGGCCGGCCCAGCCCCGCGGGGGCCGCGGCTCCTGTGCTCCGTGCGCTGTCGCTCGGGACGGGCCGGGGCCGCACGGGCCGTCCCACCGGGACCAGCCGGTGACTCGGGACCCGTCACGCCGCCTTCTCTCGCCCTTGTGCCGCTGCTGCGTTCTCACCCGCGCCGCCGAAAGTCCGCAATCCACTGACGGTGCTGAAAGCTTCGAGCGGCTGGATATAGGACATAATGCGGTGGTATTAGTACACTGTACGCCAGGGGACATTTAGGGTGGACATTAGGAAGAATTTCTTCACAGAAAGGGTGATCAGACACTGGAACGGGCGGCCCAGGGAGGTGTGAAGTCCCTGGAGGTGTGTTAAGGGTAGCCTGGACTCATGTCAGCCATGCTCAGTGCATGCTCTGCTTTACAAGGTGGTGTCGGGTCATCGGTTGGACTCGATGGTCTCAGAGGTGTTTCCCAACTGAATTCACACAAGATAATTTCAGGCATACGTCTAAAAATTGTTTCAATCTGCATTTTTTTTTTTTTTTTTGTCATTTAAATATATGACTACGTTAACAAGGAATCTCATGTCAGACATTCATTCCATGGCACTATCTAAAACCACAGCCCTGAAGCAGCTGCCTTAGAGGAGTGATTCTTCACCCCAGCAGCTTTTGGAGAGATGGTTACAGAGATACCTCTCCTTTTTGCAAGATCCAGTGCACAAGTAATGACAAATAGAATCTTCTCCCTTAAGTAAGCAGCATCTAATTCTCCGTAACCAACCCCTGCACCCACATGCCATATAAGAGTCAATCCACTAATGTCAATAAACAGCTTCACTTAGCATCTGCTGACACTTCATTCCTTATTCTGATTTGATTAAAAAAAAAAAAAAGGTGAAAATTTTACTGGGCATCAAAAATCTGGACTACATTTCAATGCTGGGATCAGCAGTTTTTCAGCAGAGCACAAAGCTTTTTGGAATCCAGAGCACGGCATAAATGCCATTTTATTTAATAAAAAATAAATTGAAAAAATACCTTAGCAGACAAGCTGTTAAGTGAAAGCAGTTTATTTGCTATTGCAGCTCAACTAAAATGAGCACTGGCATCTCTCCTGCAGTATCATCTTAAACGTAACAATAGAAAAGCAAGTTAGAATTACTGAATAATTCAGGTTGAAAGGGACCTCAGTAAATTATCTAGTCCAATCCCCTACTCATAGCAAGGGTAACATTGGTGTTAGATCACATTGTTTCTTTATTTTGGCTTATCTATTTTTATATACATATAAAAGCATACACATTCCTACATTAATGAAATCATCAGCTACCCAGTGATGATTTCTTCAGTGTGTATCATGGATGACCTTCAAAGTAGAATGTGCTGCATAACTTCACTTACAAACATTAATTGAGAGAGTTATTTCAGAGTAAGTTCTTTTTCTCTATATTCTTTCTATGCATTTGGAATTTCAGAGCCACAACTGCAAATTTGGAGGTCCTAGAAAATGCTCCTTGAAACCTGTTGTTTAACCCCAGCCAGCAACTTGGGCCCCCAAAGCTGCTGGCTCACTCCCCTCTCCAGCAGGGCAGAAGAGAAAATTGGAAGACTCAAACTTCCGTGTCGAGATAAAGACATTTTAATGTGACAGAAAATAAAATAATAATCATGATAATATAAACAAACCCAGTGATGCACAATGCAATTTTTCATCACTTACTGACTGATGCCCAGACATTTCCCAAACTGTGGCCCCTGGTCAGTTTTTCCTCAGTTTATGCACTGAGGATGATGCCATTTGGCAAAGAATAATCTTTGGCCAGCTGGGATCAGCTGTCCCAGCTGGGTTCCCCCCCTCCCCCCCAGCTTCTTGCTGGCAGGATATGAGAAGCTGAAAAGTCCTTGACAGTAGTGTAAACACTATTTAGAAACAACTAAAAACATTAGCATGTTATCAACATTGTTCCCATCCTAAATCCAAGGCACAGCTCTGAACCTGCTACTAGGAGGAAAATTAACTCTATCCCAGCCAAAACCAGGACAAAATGTTTTAACTTATTCTTAAAAACAAGTGTTTGATCTTAAAGAAAATCAATCTGCAAACCTTTCAGTACAATCACAACTATAAATCTTATAATGTGCATTATTTTGGGAAAGATAATACTGCTTCAGGTAACTAAACAATGTCCTAGCCATCACCCCTAAAGCAGCAAAGGAGTCAGTCATATGAAAGCAGATGTCTTTAAAAACCCAAAGCTGAAAGCACAAATGGAAGTAGGTTGCAGAGAACACTCATGCCCTCAACTTTAACCTCCAAATAACATTTCAAAGGCAAGTGTCTAGCCCTTGCTTTGCTCAAATTATGCTGTGCATTCCATCTTGCTAAAAATACATAAAAAAACCAAGTGTGGAATGGATAGGTAAAAATTGTCTCTTTTCAGAAAGCAGTGTCATGCAACACTCACTTGCTAATTGCCATGCAACACAAGTCCAAGCTTTGCTTTCAGGAAGGGTTCCTTGCCACTGCTGCTGCTGTTCTGCAGCTGAGCTGCAAAGTTCACACTGAGGCTCTGTAACACGGTCACTTCAGTGCCCAAATACTTCTTTTCTTATTTGGCCTTCTAGTTATTTAAAGACAACTGCAGAGACATCAGTATACTCTGGCCCTAGTCTTTTTAAGATTTGTGCTTTTACTTTGCTGTACACTTTGTCTGCAGTCCCACTGATGTTACCTATATGTGGTTTAGTATGTTCTAATAGATCTGGCAGAATTTAATCTGATTTTTGTCTTTTAGTCTGAACTTTTTTTTAGAGAAAAAAAGGTTAAGGTTAAGAAAAAAGGTTTTAGGTTAAGAAAATAGAGCCTGGTTAGTGAAGTTTTTTTTTAAAGGCAGAAGAAAAGGATTTTTTTGTACTCATCTGGACTCCCCACAGCTCTAGTCCCAGAACTGATGTTGACAGTTCTGTTTCTTGTAATATCTGTGCTTATAATTTTCATCTGAAGAGTATCTTATTCCCAGGAGGCAGCCACATATACCTAGGGAATGATAACAACAGTTCACAGAGAGAGTCCTTCCCCAAACCACTTGCATGTGTATTATATCAGAATGAATTACTGTGCCTCTTAATTAGCCAGCCATAGCTGTTATTTGGCATGTAAAATGCTGAGGAAAACAATTCCTGAGTGAGAGAATTCACCATCTGAAAGACAGACAGTCCTACACAACAGACTTGTCTGCTGCAGACAAGCTCTGCATTGCAGAGGCAGAAGCAGAATTTGGCCCACATATTCAAAAGGTTGTGGTTCTGGCTTTTTGATCATGCTTTGTTATATAAGAAAAAGGAAAGGAAGTGTTCATCTAATTGCTCAGTTTCCAGATGACATTTGTGAATTATCCAGAGTATTTCTATAGTTTTGCCCATTGAAAGGGCTTAGCAACCTATGTTTTTTCCTTCAGCTAAAGAAGTGTTAGCAACTTTAAGGGAGAGCAATGAGGTGGCTCAAACAGCAGATGTGCTGAGTGATACACTCCTCTGAGACCACTGGTGTCAAAGGGCCATGTCCATGGCAGCAGAGTCCAGCTTGCCCAAATCTCATCTTCTGTATTTGTCAGAGGGCTGGTCTGTTGTAATGTAATTACTGCAGGCTGAATTTCACATAAAGAATTATTATTTTCTTCATTGGGAATTACCTTCATTGTTGTCACCCTAGGACAATTGTGTAACTATTTTATTCTGAGCAATCACAGTTTGCCAGGGGCCTTTAGGGAGCACCATTCACAAAGCTCCATCTTCCCTCCACGTGTCAGGTAAGGACAGCATCTCTGCTGAAGCTGCTTGTCTCCACCATCATGTCTGACCTATACATGGTAAATCCCAAGTGTCACTACAATCATTCAAGTGCTCTGAGTAAGTCACAATTGGAAAAAATTATTTTCATTACACGTTGCTAGGATTGTCCTTTTTCAGCATGTAGCACAGTGGTGTCTCAGCTGGTTCCTGGGCATTTAGATCCTAGAGCTAGTGACACGCTGGAACAGTTATTACAGTGAACGTAAGCCCAAGGCTCTTGATAACAATTGCAGACAAGTCATACCAGCCTCGTGCAGCTCCTGGGATGTCACTTCTGTCAGCCTCCATGCTAAGGGCACTCTCCTCAGCAACTTCTGACACTCAGTTACCCTGCAGGGAGACCTGGATAGGCTGGAAGAGTGAGCTAACAAGAACCTTAAGTTCAACAAGATCAAGTGTAATGTCTTGCACCTGGAAAAATGTAATCCTTAAGTGCAGCATAGGCTGGTACCTACCTATCTGAGGAGCAGCTCTGTGAAACAGACCTGGGGTTCCTGGTGCACAAGCAGCTCACCGTGGGACATCACTAGCATGGATAAAGAAGTATTTGCCCCATTCAGTGCTTGCCAGGCTGCACCTGAACTGCTGTGTTCACTTTTGGTCCCTGCTACAAAACAGAGATTTGGACAGGCTGGAGAGGGACCGGAGAAGAGCTGCAAAGAACATCAATGTTTGAGAAGCTTGATATAAAAAGAAGAGCTGAGAGAAATGGGCTTGCTCGGCTGTCAGAAGAGAAGGCTCAAAGGAGGCTTTATCACCACATATCAGTACAAAGGGTGGCTACAAAAAAGATGGAAATTCCTTTTTTTCACATGGACTCCCATGGAAAAGACAAAGGGTAATGGATACAAATCACTTCTGGGGAGATTTCAGTTAGACACAGGAGAAAAATGTTTTGCAATAAGAGAAATCAGCCATTGAAATAATCTCCCCAAGGAAGTGGTGGATTCCCCGACACTGGATGATTTTAAGATTAAGTTGGAGAGAGTGCTGGGTCATCTTGTCTCGATGTTTTAAGCTAAAGAAAGCCGAATTTTTTTTTGAGAGAGAGGTTTGAATGACAGAGAAGTATTTCTTAGTGCCTTACTGGTACTAGTTCTTCCTAGGCATGATGATTACTGGGCTAATTTTAGGGACAGAGGAACAAGGGGAAGAGAGATGAAGGCTGCATGATAATGATTGCCCTGTCTCCCTGCAGTCTCCCACATACGAGTGTGCCTACTCTGATACACACTGCTGAGCAATTTAGCACGTGGATTTCTTGAAAACCCACAATATCCCCCCGTAATTTTCCTTCTTGTTCTAAGAGCAGCCTCTGATCCACTCAGCTTCTGCTCAGGCTGGAGCTGGAGGCTGGAGGCTCATGTGAGCCAGGAAGAGTCTTTCCTCTGACTTTAGTAGGTGGTATCTAAACCACTGAGAGAAAACTCAGCAGCCCTAATATGTGTTGCTCCCTTTTTTTCTAAGAATGCTTGGTTTGGCAGACAGGATCCTAGATTTAAATACAGATGATTTAGACTGAAACGCTGTCACCGCCAGATGCCAAATGGCTTAAGGCAAAATAGCTGTGCTTCAGCTACTTCTCTGTGAACAGAGATAATTATTCCCTGCTGTACAGAACATGTAACAATAAAACCCATCACTGATTTTATAAACTTTAATAATAAGTACAACAATATAGGCACTAAAATAGATCATATTAATTTATTTTTTGGTGAAAGCTTAATTGCACAGCACTGGGAACACCTGAGATCATGTCTGAGTAGTAGCATAAAACTGCAGGAGTCTTGAGGATGACGTGTATTTTCCCATGAAGACACAGACATGGAGGTGGGAAACAAAAGTTGAAGAAAAGGGGAAAACACCTTGTATAGGAAAGAAAGAGGAAAAAGGACAAAGGAAAATGAGAATAGGCTGGAAATGGGAGATGAAATGATGTATGTTCTTGGCTGCAAGGCAAAATTCAAATACTTCAAAATACAAATGCATCAATTTTTTGAATCAAATTTCAGCTTTTTGCTTAGCTCTCACAGCCATTTCCGGAATTTGTATGAAATAAAAATTTGAGTTACTGGTTCAATCGTGGATAATTATGTCCACAAAGATACTCAGAGGCCTGGAGCACCTCTGCTATGAAGTCAGGCTGGGAACTGGGGCTGTTCATCCTGGAGAAGTCTCCGGGGAGAACTCAGAGCACCTTCCAGTACCTCAAGGTAAAGAGAGCTGAAGAGGGACTTTTTACAATGGCATGTAGTGATCGGACATGGAGGAATGGCTTCCAACTGAGAGAGGACGGGTTTAGATTAGATATTAGGAAGACATCCTTTGCTGTGAGGGTAGTGAGGCCTAGAGAAGTTGTGGATGCCCGATCCCTGTTAGAACTCAAGGCCAGGTTGAACGGGGCCTGGAGTAACCCGCGCTAGACGAAGGCTCCGTGGCCGCGATGGCGGCACCGCGGGCCGTGCGGCCGGGCAGCACATGCCCCGCTCCGCCCCTGAGCATCGGGGTCCCGCCTGGGCGGGGCGGAATGAGCGGCACGGATCCGCCGGGACCCGCTGGAGTCGTCCCTGACCTCTGGGGGCCGCTGCTTCCTCTCTTCCCGCCGACGGTCCTCGAGTGAGCGGCCGGCCCTGCTTCCCGCGTGGGGCAGCGCGGACGGCGGGGAGGCGGCCTGGAGTGAGCGCTGCTCTCGGGGGAGAGGGGCAGGGGCGGCCCGGGGTGAGCGCTGCTCTCGGGGGAGAGGGGCAGGGGCGGCCCGGGGTGAGTGCCGCTGTCAGGGGGAGAGGGGCAGGGGCGGGCCGGGGTGAGCGCTGCTCTCGGGGGAGAGGGGCAGGGGCGGGCCGGGGTGAGCGCTGCTCTCGGGGGAGAGGGGCAGGGGCGGCCCGGGGTGAGCGCTGCTCTCGGGGGAGAGGGGCAGGGGCGGCCCGGGGTGAGCGCTGCTCTCGGGAGAGAGGGGCAGGGGCGGCCCGGGGTGAGTGCCGCTGTCAGGGGGAGAGAGGGGCAGGGGCGGCCCGGGGTGAGTGCCGCTGTCAGGGGCAGAGAGGGGCAGGTGCGGCCCGGGGTGAGTGCCGCTGTCAGGGGGAGAGAGGGGCAGGGGCGGCCCGGGGTGAGTGCCGCTGTCAGGGGCAGAGAGGGGCAGGTGCGGCCCGGGGTGAGTGCCGCTGTCAGGGGCAGAGAGGGGCAGGGGCGGCCCGGGGTGAGTGCCGCTGTCAGGGGGAGAGAGGGGCAGGGGCGGGCCGGGGTGAGCGCTGCTCTCGGGGGAGAGGGGCAGGGGCGGCCCGGGGTGAGTGCCGCTGTCAGGGGGAGAGGGGCAGGGGCGGCCCGGGGTGAGCGCTGCTCTCGGGGGAGAGGGGCAGGGGCGGCCCGGGGTGAGCGCTGCTCTCGGGGGAGAGGGGCAGGGGCGGCCCGGGGTGAGTGCCGCTGTCAGGGGGAGAGGAGCAGGGGTGGCCCGGGGTGAGCGCTGCTCTCGGGGGAGAGGGGCAGGGGTGGCCCGGGGTGAGCGCTGCTCTCGGGGGAGAGGGGCAGTGGCGGTCGCTTCGCTTTCCCCCGGGAAAGGAGCCGGGGGCGGCCCAGGGGTGAGCGCTTTGCTGAGCGTAGGGAGGGCCGGAGGTGGCGAGCTCGGCTGGAGGCCGTGGCACGGGGCTAATTTTATTTTGAGTTACTTAAAATGACTTAATTTTAATATCACCTGTTCAATTGCAGTTGCTGAAAGCGTGTTTCTGCTGGAGTTGGTTTGCGGTGTCACTTCGAAGACTGTTCTGCTGTATTCGCAGGTTCATTTTAGTTTGTTTTCTCCTATACTTTTAATTTAGAACAATTATATTGCATATTAGCATTTGGAAAGTAGGTGCTGAAAAAGCATTTTGGCAGAGCCCAAGGCATTGCTTCCCCTCACGCAATGGGAATGGTTGGGGCAGTGGCTCCCCTCAGGCATGAGGAACCCAGGAGTGCAGCCTATGCTTTTTATGACTACAAACTTTTTTAACAAAAGTACAGCGAGGTTTCCTCCAGAGACACGGCGAGCTTCATGTGCAGGTGTTGATGGCCACTCCTATTTTGTCCATGTGTTCCTCTCCAAAAGGAATTTTCATCATTTAACCTGCAGTATTCATTGTTGAGTTCTTTAATGCAGAAAGTGTTTTACTGTGCAAAAAAAAAATAAATACATGGTAGAGAATTAGCCTTCCAAAATGAATGCTTAAATATATGTTCAGAATATGACCCAAAAATACTTTAATTTGTGTGCCTGCCTGAATTAATCTTTAAATCCATGCTTTTGCAGTTACCTGGCCCATAGCCACCTTTGGTCATACCCTAATGTCAGCCTTTACATGATGGCAGAACCACTTCAGCATAATGAAGTTGCAGATGCAGATTTAAGCAACAGGGTCACAGGTACCAACTTACTGTTGAAAAGCTTTTAGTTTTGAGGCTGAATTTCTGAAATATCTAACAAAATCCAGTATTTTGTAAGCAAATAATACAGGGTATTTTTGACAAATGTAGAAACAGTACAGAAAGTTCTAATAGCAGCACAAGTGCAGTAAGAGAAACTTTGTCCTAAGCTTGACAGAGGTATCTTGACTTCATTTTTCTGTGATTGTGTATATACTTTATTATTGATACACATCATCAGTATGAGTATGGCTTATAGATATAACTCCTACTTATCCAAACCTGTGACTGCTGAAATGCTGAAATGCCTCAGAAACTAAAAAATATCTGCCAGGATAGTTGAAGTGTTAGGGAATTTGGAGTGATACATGGGAGTTGGAGTTCCTTCAGCAATGTTTCTTGCCTCTTAAGTGCCTCGGTGTCGTCTGATCCATGTTCTCTTACCCCAGGTTGGGGAGAGGGAAAGGCTTCATTTTGGGAGATCTGAAGTAGCTTTATGTACAAACATCTTGGGTCTGGAGAGTTCATGAAATTTGATTTCATGTTAGGCAAGAGTTTTAGTTAAGGCAGAGTTTACAAGATTGACTTGCTTCCAGGTGGGGAAAAAAGGCCATGCTAGCTTTATGTTGTCTCAGTGGAGACGTTAGACAGGCCTGCCAGACTGGAACAAGATTTTAATGGCATAAGTAGCCTAGAACAGTGGCTAGTTCTTTGTAGGTGGATAAGTTGCCCACTTACAAAAGCAGAGTTCCTACTATAGCTTAGCTGAATACCTTCTAAGAGTTGTTTGGTAAAGAAAAACTCACAGAAAGGACCACAAGGTTTATAAGGCACTCACTGGAAAATCAAAATCTCTTGTTTCAGATTGTTTTGTTTCTCAGTATTGAGTCATAAGCACAGAAGGTGAAACTGTTGTTTTAGTAATACCACTGATTGCACTATTGAATAAATATGGTATCAGAATGAAAACAAGTGACTTCCAGAGTGTCATGGTCCAGGCATCTCCATTCACTCAAATGGGCTGGCAGAATAGTAGGAGTAGCCAAGAGCCTTGTTTCTTCCTGCAAATATTCCATAATATAGGCATGTGTTAGTGTTTTTAATCAGATCCCTTTGCAAATACTTCTGCTTCTAGGAAGTTCTATGGAAGACAAAACTGGTAGAGAGAACTGCATAGCTGCAGCTGATAAAGAAAATACTGTGAGTTATTTCACTTTATAGTTGCCCCAAGTATTCTGAGCATTTCTAGATAGCAGGAATTATCAGCATGTATTTCTCTTTCTAGAACTTAGAAGTTTTGTCTCCTTTTGTTGTCATATTTTTGTATATTACAGTATTTCTACCCTTATGGTGATCTTTTTTCCAGTAAGAGTGACTTCAGGTTTTTCTTCCACAGGTGTCACATTCTAATTGGATTAATGGGAAGCCAAAGAAATTGCAATGTTCCTCTAAGAGTGCTTTTTCTATTTGCTATGATAAGAGTTTCTTGAGTTTGTTAGTACCACCTCCTAAAGGGGGCACTTGCCATCGTTGTGGTCTGTTTGGTAAGTGCCTGCTGTCCTGTAGTCTGTGACATACAATACATTTATCAGTCAAACCAGATCAGGTTTCCTCAGAAATATCTTTAAATGGATGTATATTTTTAACTCTCAGACACAAGTATAGACTATTTAGAGCAAAGTTGGAGTAACAGAGCTGACAAGCAGGAGAGTATTTCTTTATTGAAACTGGTGGGATTTTTTTTCCCTTAAATGTAGAAGGAATTTGGGATGTTTGGGCAGCAATGTCTGATAGCTGTATGTGAATACAAATTCCTATTTTTGTTTGCTTAGAATTTCAGGGGAGCTGTTTTGTAAAGCAGATATTTAAACAGTTGTTGTTCCTTTCAATGTGTTTTGCTCAGACTTCATTTCTTTTTCCTCATTTGTTTTAGGAAAGCTCAGATGTTCACAGTGTCTGCAAACATACTATTGCTCTGTAGATTGTCAGAAAAAAGATTGGCCAGCACATAGAGTAGTTTGTGATCCCATTAAACAGAAGTAAGTTTGTTGAAAGTTCTTCCAAATTATCTTCACAGAAAGACAGTGTCCTTCCCATTACAACATAAATGAGCATGGGAAGGCAGTATTACAGTAAAATATGTTGCTTATTCTTAGACTAGTACTGCATTATTAGGCTGTCATTATTACATATTACCATATTTGTAATTCTGCATTTTAGTGGATGAGGAGTAAGGGTTGGCAAAAATCACATAGTATGAGCACAGCCTTTTATCTGTTTGCAAGTAGATTGTATTATTAATGTTACTTGTCAGTCTTTGGTTCTTCAAATTGAGATGTTTTCCTTTGATTGCAGTTTAAATAATAGCAAAACCAAGACGGGAGTTTATCTTAAGGTATGGAATACAGTTTTGATTGTCTTGAATAGATCTGCTGTGAGTGAGTGAGTGGCAGTGTGCTTCATTTAACCTGTACAAGAAATGAACACGTTGCTCCTTTTAGAAAGATCAGTGTTTTAAATCAGAAGTTACTGGGAGAAGTATTCAGAAAATTGTTACTTCTAGAACTCTTAGAAGCACTATCAGACAACCCTGGGTTTTTCTGAAAAAAACATTTGTGAAAAAGTTAAAAATCAAGACATGTAGGATGTTGCTAGAGAAATACTGTGGGAAGGAAACAGATGTAGTATCTCCAACTCAGAAAACTTCTGGTGTCTTGTTTCTGTGAAAAAAATCATGAGCTGACTCTTAGAACCTTGAAAATTTATTTGAGAAATACATTTAATGTAGTATTATACAATAACAGATGGAGATAAGCTGTTGTTTCTTTGCTGTAGAAGGAGCTAGATGACACAGTTCTCCTTTGTAATGTGTTGAAGCCTCTCTTGATCTTACTTTGAGCCAAGCATTTCTCCCTGTCTTCCTATGAACTCTTCTGCAGGAGTTGATTTTTCTGTATTTGTGGTTTCTTGGTATCACATTTATGAAGATGACTAAGTTTGCATACCTCCAACTAGCCTTGTGTTTGCACTGTAGAACTTCTTTGTCATGTACTCCTTTGGAGTAGCTTATTCATCTCTTTTACTGGAAGGAATTTAGAAAGGAGGCTTCATGTCTTGAGGCTTCTGTTAGTTCATCCTGTTAGTTCCTATTGTGTGTGTGCTTGTGACTGGGTTCTAATGAAACTGATGGTGAGGGCCCTTTATACCAAATAGCTGTGAAATGTGAATAAAAAATAGGCAGTCACTTTGTTTTCAAAGAACAGAAGGTATTTTTTTAACTTGTTCACCTCTTGAAGCTCTTACAAGTTCTGCAGAATGAAGTGAGCTTAGATTGCATGTTGAATGATACTAAGGTGGGTTACATTAAGTTATTAGACTTTTTAAAAATGGATGCCAGCAGATAAAGCAATAGCTGTAATCTGCTCTGGGGTGTTAAGGTTATGAGGAAACAGGTGGAATTAATTCTTCTTATTTATGAGAGCTTCATAAGTGAGAATTTTAGCTGAGTTGTCCTGTAAAACAGTTGTGAGGAGGTGAATGTGTGAGTCTTCAGCACTTGTTCTTCTTTGATGTTCAGTAGATTTCTGCAGTGTTCCTTGAACTTTCTTACTACAAGGAGCTACAGCTGAACAGCTCCATATTAAATGTAACTTGAACCTGTTTTAAATAGGGTAATTCAGCTTCTGAGGATTCTTTCTTTTTACTTTAATTTCCTAATTCTTCAGAAGAAAGTGCAGAAATCAGTTGAATTGGTAGCACTTCAAGTGCAACAGCAGCTTTAATATGCAAGGTGGTATTTCTTAAGGTCTTGATTATTTAGTCATTTAGATAGGGGGAAATAATCTGCTATGCCCTCTTGTTCTAATTATAATTATTTCCAGTCTATTAAGTGTTTCTTTGCCCATTATAATCCAGAAGGAAAAGGATGGAATGAAGGCATTGCCAGCTTTTTTTTTCTCAGCTCATGGGAAGGGCACTGTTCACTAACTGGTGTTGATATATTACAGGAGGAAGTGAGGTTGAGTTTTGCTGTAGATGTTGTTCTTCCAGATTCTGGTAAGTGCTTGGTTGTGTGGGTAAAAAAAGCCCACCACAATTAAGGCTTTTATGTTCACTCTCCTCTCCCAACACCTGTAGAGGATGAGTGGTTTTTCTTTTGTCCTCCTCCTTCTTGTCACTCTCCCAGCCTCTCCCTTAACTTTTTTTTTTTTTTTCAATTCTACTTTATTTCACCTTTCTATAAAATGTCAGTGCCTGAAATACCTTGCTAAGCTTAATAACCTTAAATTTTAGTAAGGTTACTTTTCCAATGGAATTGTATTAACTTCAGTGTGTTCTAGATTATCTGCTTTATTTTTCTGTTTTAATAGATGCAAGAAAATTTTGTTTCTTTCTTATGCATTTTTAAGTCTTTAAAAATTACAGTATCAATTTCTAGTTCCAGGTAGGATTTTACCAGCTTTCATTATATTTCATGCATGCTCACTAAGTATCCCAAAGAAAGAACAATCATTGGATATTGCTGTATCCAGCTGGAGAACTCTGTAAGCATGCTTATATTTCTAACTTAGCAAGCTTCAGTGAGAGACAAGCTAAACACCAGACCTTTGAGAAGTCAGAATTCAGATTTTCAGTTGAGCTAGGTTTGATTGTGAAAGCAGATCAATACATGCAAGATGTACCTTTTGTCATAAACAAACCCTGTTGTTTAGGGTTTCCTCTGGCTGCAGAGCAGGAACAATGTAGAGCCAAGACCATATTAATTTCATTGATCTGCAGCCCACAGAAACATTCAGGGATGTGGTGGTCGATCCTCTTAGCTTGCTAAACTTGCTTATGTGCAGGAAGCTTACCTCCATCCTCTGTCAAAGGATGGTTCACTTTAGTCCCATGTAAATTCAACTGATTAAGGATTGTTCTGGGCATATTTCACATCTGGTTGCTTCACAGCACACTAGTGGTGAAGTGATATGTAACCTGCCAATATTTTGGAGAGAAATCACGTAAATGTCGCTGCATTCTTGAAATATTCCATGCATTCATTCCAGACTTTATAAGCAACTGAAAAACCTGTATTGAGGTTTTAATTTGAAAATAATGGTATTGAAAGTTTGGACTACTGCTTCATGCATCAGAAATGGAGTATGTAATAGCTGAGAAACCAAGATTTACAAAGACATCTTGTCTAAATCGTTACATACTCAGTGTTGTAAATAATGAGGTAGGTCATGAATCCTTGTGTCTGAAAAGCAATCAGTTTTTCAGCTCACAGTCTTTTGTGACTGCAAGTAAATGTTGATTGTTGCTGCTTTGCTCATTTTACGAAGTCAGACAGTCTTGGAGCTGTGAATATGCCCAGAGAACTCAAGTAGTTGAGCTACTCTGAAATTACCTTTGTTTTGCATTTTAAACATTAAGTGCTGAACAAATAAGTAGAACATGCTCACCTTGTGATAGGAATGTAGATCTGGCTGAGGGTGGTTCTGAAGTGGAACTAGCTGATGGCTATTTTGTATGATAAGTCTTTTATTCTTGCATCTATATTTTAGAAGACTGCCAAAATAAAATTCCCTTAGAAATGAAGTCTCATTTAACTTCAGGAATAGATGGCAAAGGAGACTCTTCAAGAGGTAAGCAAGCAAATCAAGCTAAACTTGGGTAATTTTAGGTCTGCCTGTGCTGCATGATATTCTAACTGCTCACTAGTATCATCTCAAACTTAAAAATGTTGGCTAGTAGAGCTTCCTTCAGGTCACTACTGACATTAGCTCATACACATTTTAATAGTATAAAACATTTGTGTAGTAGTTACTATGTCAGCATTAATTACATAATATGACAGGAGCCTTCAAAGTCCAAAGCATCAATAAAAAGAATAAACTATTTCAGTATATTTATATTTTCAAAGTCAGCTAGCTTTTGATTGGCAACCTTTTTTTGTTTTTTTTTATGTGCAGTATCAGAAAACCATTCCAAGGGAAGTGAAAAAAAAATACCTGAAGATGAAGACTTTACTCACTGTACTAATTCAGTTGCCAAGTTTGTCTCTTTAAGTATTGGAGATGAATTTTCTGGTGTGGTTTCGCACATTCAAAATCCAGACACCTTTTTTTGTCAGCGGATGCAAAGTGCCTGTAAGTGTTGGGTTGGACATGGGATGTACAGTGCCCACTATGGCATTTTTCTCTTTGGTAGGAAGTGGCTGGAAGACGGTGATTTTTTTCTTCTGTGTCCATGTGCAGCCTTTTAATTGTGGGTAATCAGTAGCAAGGTGTGTCCTTTGGGAAGAAGTGGCATACCTCATCATCTGCCTGTTGTTGGAAGAGCTGTCTTCCTTGGTTTCTTCTTGGCATGCTTTCACTAGCTTGCTTTCAATTTGCACTGGCTTCAGCTTTGTCCCTTTGCTGAAAAAATCCATTACTAGTTTTCCCTGTCTGTTCACTGCTGTGATTCCTCAGACACACATGAGGACTCTCTTGGATGTTAATGATTGAGGAGCCCTAGTCTGATCAATGTTAAACATTTGAAATAATTTCCATTAGACTACA
Source organism: Cyanistes caeruleus (assembly GCF_971803275.1). NCBI lineage: Eukaryota > Metazoa > Chordata > Aves > Passeriformes > Paridae > Cyanistes > Cyanistes caeruleus. Next base: position 8,068,419 of record NC_141708.1, on the reverse strand, counting down.
AGATGTTCTTCCAGGCTTTAAGCTTAATTGTTTTGTAATAATTGTAAGACAAGCTATGTTCCAAAACCTATTTATTTTAATATCAGGTCAGCTTGCTGAGCTTGAAGCTTCTCTTAATGAATACTGTGACAAATTTCCCAGTAGTCCATCTTTCCGTCCTGCTGCTGGCAATGTGTGCTGTGCCCAGTTCACAGGTAAAAAATTGAGTGAAATACTATGTCACTCAAATTTATTACCAAAAAGATACATTTTGTAAATATGTTTAGAAATGTTTCATATACAGTGTATTTGCCTCTGATTTTTAGCTGTGGGTGATGCTTGGTAGTGATTTAAGAAATTATATTTGCAAAATACCAATTTTAGAATGTCCCTTTATGGAGCAAGCTCTTGACATTGGATTCAGATTACTTAGAATAGGTTTTTAAGAGATCATGGAAAATTTGGGGGTTTTATTTTGCTAAGCATAATTTCCCCGGGGTTGGAAATCAATATATCTTTGAAATTTCAGTCCGCAAAAGAAGCACAGAAGAAATGAGATTATATGTAATGATGCTGTTCTGATAGACTGCTTCTCAAAGTGCTGCTTAGCCAACACCTGGTAGTCCTGAGCTGCACTGAGATGGATATATGTTTATGTTGGTCTGGGAAAAAAAATCATTCTGTTCTCAGACATTACATCTGTATCCTTCTTTCTAGAAGACAACCTTTGGTATCGTGCTGCTGTTACAGCTTATGTTTCTGAAGACACTGTTTTGGTGGACTATATGGATTATGGTAATTCTGACTCTCTTCCACTGACCAGACTTCGTCCTATAATTCCAAGATTAATGGACTTGCCAGCCCAAGCCATAAGATGTAGCCTGGCAGGTATGAAGTAAATGATAAGCAGTTTCAAACTAGATAGGGGGAAGAAGTGGTATTAAATAACCATCACACCTATAGTATATCACACTGAAATATGGGGGAGGATGGAAGTAATGGTAGGCATTATTTCCAGAATTCTTAATTGCCATGGCATATCTACAAAATGTGACAAATATTTCAGAATGTACTTGCAGTTGTTGTACCTGTCTACATATTGGTGAGAGTTGGACTGACCTCAGAACCTTTCCATACTATGTGACTTTTTAGGTGTAAAGCCACCATTAGGAACATGGACCTCAGAAGGTATTTCTTGCATGAAAAAACTGGTGAAAGACAAAGTGTTGACAGTAAAAGTAGTGGATAAAAAGAATTCTAGAACTGTGGTGCAGCTTACAGATGCATCAGGTACTCCAGCAGTAAATATATCAAGCCGTCTCATCGAGGAAGGCTTTGCAGCTGAGGAGCTGAGCATGGCCTTACCAGCAGCCAGAGGGAGTGATGTTGAGCAGGCCAGTGGTGAGTATGAGCACATCCTACTGTACTGGCAGTTAACCTCCTGCTACAGTGGGCACCTATATGGTAAGAGCTTTTCAGTCTGGCTTATCAAGTCTAGCCTTCACAAGTCCAAGTTTAGCAACTTAGCAGTAAAGAAGTTGTGTGTCTGTATGTGTGTGTCCATGTGTTCATGCTTAACAAAGTTGTAATTGCTTGCTTTTGGAAATTGGTACTTACTCTGGTTAGAAGTCTTTGAATTTCCAGTTGAATTAGGCTATGATGAGTTATTTATTACCTGCTGTTCTTACACCCTAATCCATCACTGCAAATAATATTTACTTCATTTTCATTGTCCTGTATTTTACACATAAACCCACATACTTAGTCTTTGAAAATTTGACTGTGGTAGCTTATAAAGCTTCAAGTCTAAGCTTAAATTGACTTGTTTGAATTTAGTGACCAAAGTTTCAATCTGAGAGATTTTTGCAAAAATTGCATTGAATTTCTTTGAAATCTTGGGGGAGATTCCTGGCTTCTCTTAGATGAAGCATGCTAAATTCCTTTCCATCCTGTGTCTGGCAAACATACATGTTCTCTTCTGATCCATTGGTACTGAAAACTTTTTGTCAAGTCTATGTTTAAATAATTTCAGTCTTTCTCCCTAGATGCCTTGTGGCCAGGACACAATTATTCCTTGTGTGTATTCAGAAGAGTAAGGAATCTTACAAAAATTTCAAATAAACAGTAGCTTTCCTGGCTGTATCTAAGCACATTCTGATCTGTGGCCCTCATCCAGGACTTGTTTTGTACTTCTTGGTTTATTGGTTGCCTCTCACCTTTTTGTAATTTCTGTCACTGAGCTGTTGAATGCAAGTTTTTAACTCTGTTCTCCAGTATGCCATGATTTAGTGTTCCCATGATTATTATTAAAAAAATATTAAAAGTATTAAAAAATAAGCATCTTTTAGGTACCTGAGTTAAATATACAGTGCAAATTTCTGCAACCAGTCTTTATAGTAATATTTTTTGCTCTTCTTCCTTAGATTGTTTTCAGTAGTCTTGATGACTGATGTTTCCCTCTTCTATGCTTCCTACCCTGTTTCCAGGAACCAAGGTTCCCCAGTGTCCCTCTTGCCCAGGTTGTTGCCAGCTAGTCTTTACCTCTTTCTGTGATTACTCTTCCCTGCTATCTGTGGCTTGCTCTTTTTGGGAATGAAGAATACTTTAAACAACTGGCATGTTTCTCTGACTTGGTTTTACTCTGCAGTGAGGCTCTCACTGGTAATTGTCTGTTGGACAGTTTAGAACAAGAAACTTGAGGACACAAATGAGTATTTGGGATTGTTTTGGGGTTTTTTTCCTGTAAGAGTTACTTTAATTTCTTTTCATTCTGTGCTTTTCTCTGTCCTCTCTAGAGGACACAACGAACAAAAGAATGTGCAAGTGGATTAAATTAACTCTTAACCAAACACTCAGTGTCATAGTATGTACAGTGTACAATCCTGGAGAATTCTACTGTCAGATTTCAAACAGCCATGGTAAGTTTATTCAGCTGAATTCTTTCTGATAATTTCTTTGCTTTTGATTTGTCATTTATTATTGTTCTAATGAACTACTATGTCAAGTAAGCTTACAGTACAAAGGCTTACCTCTGAGGTTTTTATCTAAGAATACAAGTGGAGTGACAAAGAAATTGATATTTTTGGAAATGCTGAAGATAGGCATTAGAGGAAAGTGAAAGAGTTACCATAACCTAGCCAAAGGATATCTTAATTTTTTTTTTCACTGGAAGAGTGTCCAGGCTTTGGAATAAGTTTTCCAGGAAGGTGGTAGAGTCATTGTCTCTGGAAGTGTGCCAGGGGCATCTGGATTTGGTACTTAGGGATGATTATGGTGGTGCTGGGTTGATGGTTGGACTACATGATGTTGGAAGGTCTTCTCCCCCCTTCCTTATTCAGTGGTTCTGTTAATAAAAGCAAATAAGAGACATGTTCCCTGTGCCAAGACAGTATTTACTGGAGCTTTCTCTAGTCCACTCTTGTAATTTATAAAAACTTAGAGATATAATAATTGTAATGCAAAAATGAGAAAATGCAGCCATTGAGACATGACTTCTTGTTGGATTAGTTAAAAATCTAATCTTGTTTATCTACCAGAAGTCTGTATAAAGACTTCTGATAGCTACTCGCTTTTTAAATGTTAGAAGAATGTGACAAAATTCAGTGGCTGAAGAGGGAGCTAAAGGCATTCAAACAAAAAGTATGGGGCAGCTCTTAAAAAGTGAGGGATGTTTGTTCCTCGGCTTATGTAGTCAAGGAATACCTTTGAAGGTTTAAAGTAAACTGTAGAGTGAACAGCATTGATAAAGTTCAAGTCCAGCTCATTTAATTGATCTAATCTTCGTTTTTTCTTTTTAATTTTCAGAGTTACTTGCTCTGAACTCACTTAACAAATCATTGTCTGAACACTGTCAGAAAACACCACCAGATGTTTTTGAGCCTAAGAATGGAGACCCTTGCTGTGCTTTTTACTCTGGCAAGTAACAGACTAAAATAGTTTCGTTTTTATAGGGTGAACATGAAAAATTAGCTGACGGTTTACATTGGAAGAGGACAGCAAATAATTATATTTATTTACTAACAAGTGAAAGCTGGTAGACTTAGCAAATGTGTGAAATAATTATTAATTTTTTTTTTTAATCTTCTTTAAAATCAGAGGATGGTAACTGGTACCGTGCTGTGGTGCAAAATGTTACTTCAGATGGAATTGTTCGAGTGAGCTTTGTGGACTATGGAAATACTGAGGAAGTACCACTGGATAATATCAGACAGATCTCCTCCTCATTCCTAAAACTTCCATTTCAAGCAATTAAATGCTGGCTCTCAGGTGAATCCTTATGAATTTTCTCTTACAAGAGCTCTTGCTTTTAGAGACTTGCTGCTTTGGGGGAAGGAGGTGATGACAGGGAATACTGTGCAGAACTCTGTTCTTTTGTTTGTTTGCTTTCTCTTCTCTGAGCTCCTGCAGTGATCTGGAGTGATCTGCATGGACTTTGCTTACTGCTTTTACTGGTCAAAGGGAGCTGTTTAGTTCTTCTTCATCTGTAGTGCTTACTGGTTTTTGGTTGTTGCCTTGCTAGGAGTGAATGTGCTTTTGGCAATTATATTTCTCAAAATTTTTGCAGGCAAAGGAGCTAATCTGTTTTAATGAAGCAGGTTGGCCTTTCAGTTCTCTTTCATTTGACTCCTGAAGAGTTTGGCATTGTACTGTTGTTTCTCAATGTTCTGCAAAATCTTTTTCCACACTGTTCAAAAATTTGCAGAATTTTTCTTTCTTTCTGATGTAGTCTGCTTGGTTTAAAAATGAAAAATGTGGAAACAGGAAAAAGCTCAAAACCTTATTTTGTTCAAGTGTCTTTTGCTGTTCCCACACCCAAAGAACCTTAAAACACTTATGTTTTGTCTGCTTCTTTGATAAAAAGGCGTGATTATACTGATTCAAAAACAGTCTTAATAATGTTGTTTGTGCTAAGGATTGTGCAAAGGATTTCCTTGGCTGAATCATAAGATATAAAAGATGAAACTTGGGAGTCCCGAGGAAATGTGGGCATTTAGAAAAAAAGGAGGAAGAGGGAGAGCAGGTAACAGGATGAAGGACAATGTGTTGCCCTGGAGTAGTAAAAGTAGCCTTGATTTTTCAGGATATGCTCTGAAGACATGTTTTTTTTTTAAAGTATTTTTCAAAGGAAATCATAAATGTTGAGGAAAGTCAATATTAATGAATGGAGATATTTTAACAGTTATTTTACTTCCTAGGTATAAAGCCTGGAAATAGCAAATGGAGTCCAGAAGCTACAAAAAGATTTCATATGTATGCTTCAGGCTTAGAGCTTCAAGCCACAGTAACTTCCCTTTCTGAAGATGGGGCAGGTGTGGTGCTTACTGACAATTCCACAGATTGTCCAAAAATGATCAATGAGATACTAACTTCAGAAAAACTGGTTGTAAAGGTTGTAAAGGAAGTTCTACAAGATAACAATAACTTTCCAAAGTCTGTTGACCAAAAAGGTAATTAAAAAATTGTTAACTTCTAGATTTAACAAGAATTTTCTGTATTCCAGCCTTTAACTGTTATTTTCTTGTTTAACTACAATTAGTATCAATGCGTAGTTTTGTTTATAAAATCAGTTCTTACAGGTGAACACCAGCTGCCCTGCAGGTGGCATTACAGACAAAAAGAGAAGGAAAAAATGCTGTATTTGTCTTAAATGAATGTTGTTTGACTCTGTGGGAATCAGAGAATTAGCAGTTTTCTATGGCTGAAAGTTCTCTCATGTTTGCTTTTCAAGATCTTAATTTTTCTGAGGTGTTTTTTATTTTAGCTACTTTTATGTGGTAACAGTTTATGAACAGCAAAGTAAGCATCATTTATCTTGGTTTAGATTTGTCTTCCTGAAGGGAAGACACGTAGTTGTATCTGAAATTCAAAAAAGTATTATAAATATCAAAGCAGTTCCTTAAAATACATGTGTGCTTGGAGGACAGTGATAACACTGCATTTTCTTACAATTTCTATTAGCAACCTCACTTGGGCACTGGAAGTCAATTGAATTGGCTGTAGATGAAACCATGTCTGTCTGGGTAACAGAAGTTGTAAGCCCAGACTTGTTCTATGCTGTACCAGTTCCAAATAAGGGTAAGAAAAAATGTTCCTTGTTCCTAATACCAGTAAGAAGACACTGTTGCAAGATAGATAATAAAATGAATGTGTGTAGTGAACTGAAGGGTGTAGAAATGTATCTTGGACAGTAGGAAAATACAAAAAATGTCAAAGGTGGGAGCAGGGAGGCTTAATTATGCTCTTCATGGTACCCAGATGTGGTTAGTCAGTGTGGGTTTTTTTCTGTAGGTCAAAAGCAGCTCCTGAAGGAGCTGATTTCACTGGAAGACTATTGTAGATCTTGTAACAAACAGCCCTTCCAACCAAAGCTGGGTGAAGCCTGTTGTGCTCAGTTCTCAGGTGAGACAATTGTTTGTCCTTCCATTTCCTTGGCCAGTGTAAAACACACCTTTTATTTTTGTTTCAGATGAAGAAAAAACACCAACTTGAAAGTGCTAATGGATCTCTTAATTGTGCTTCTTGTCAGTTGGCCTTTTATATACCCACCATAGTATTTAAAAATCCCTGGAAAACTCTACAGTTTTCTTGTTCTTGCAATAAACTGTGTTTATAAGATGATTCTTCATAAGTGACTATTCTTATCCCAATCTTTTCAGGTAATGGCAATTGGTACAGAGCTATTGTTCTGGAAGCTTCCCAGTCTTCAGTGAAAGTACTCTATGGAGACTATGGCAGCACAGAAACTTTACCCCTTTCAAAGGTGCTGCCAATCACCGATTCCTATTTAAAGCTGCCTTTTCAGACAATTACATGTTCACTTGCAGGTAAAAAAACCTCCCCAAAATAAGCAAAAAAAAAACCACCCCAAAAACCCCTGACAAGTTTTCTTGAACGTTATAGATGTGTACCTGTTCTGGTGGTAGTGTTCATTCCTTAACACTGGTACACAACGTGATGATCTTCTGAAATAGTATATCGGTAAACATGGTAAAAGCTGGTTTAGAAAACATGTTTTTAGTTCATTATCTCTAGAGTGTAAGCTATTTATATGAGGAAAATTTAGCATCGTATTTTCCAAAACATATATAATTCAAGTTATATCTTAAAAGAATTATTGATATAATAAACTTGATGTTCCTTTTCTTGCAGGAATAGAGAAAGCTGAGTGGTCTCCATTAGTGCTTGACACTTTGAAAAAACTATTATTGAAGCAACACGTCACAATTACAGTGAAAGGGATTAATGGAAATGTTAATTTAGTAACAGTGGAGAAACACTTTGATAATGGTTATGTAAATGTAGCTGACAAACTGCTGAAGGAGGGTTTGGTCACATCCTGCAGTGCTGAAAACTCTCATGGTGAACATCAAGGTACATATTTTGGATTGATTACTTCAGTTTGCTTCTTCTGAAGAACTTGTAATCATGGGGGGTAGCTAAATGACTTTCCCTTCTAAAAATTCTGGACAATGCCACATGTCACTTCTTAAATTAGGGAAAGAATGTATGTGTGTATTTTGCTCATTCACTTTGGTTTTTTTAGGTAATGGAGGTGAGACCAAATGCTGCTGCATGGAATTAAAAGTGCAAGTAAGATTCACTCCAAGCAATGCATTCTTTTTTATGTTTCCAGAATTCAAAAGAAACCCTGGGTAGGAAGCAAATGGGAGAAGGGGGAATAATAGCTACTGAAACATGGAAGTTTTGTGAAATGCATCCTGGCACTTTTTCTCAGTTTGTTTTATATAAGGTAATATTTAGAGCACCCTGAAGCTGAGGGAGGATCATGTTTAGAGCGCATAGACTTCATTAGTCTGTACTTTAGAAATGTACCACATACAGTTCTTACTTCACTTTTTTAGAGTTTGAAGTCTCAGGAGTGATACTTTTCTCTGTTGTCTAATTTAAGATGCTGATGTCAATCTTAATTTGAGTATTTAATCAATTTGGTTTGAGGAAGCTGCTTCAGGGAAAAAAAAAGGACACATACATGGGCAAGGGGAAATAGGTTAAAATTCTATTGGCTTTTCCCTTCCAGAAGATTTTGCAACAGAAGGGAACTGAATATATTTATTGAATTAATTGTTACTTAGCTGAATTTGTTGTATCAGTATCTACCCTGATCTGAAATCAGCAATAAAAGAAAAAAAAGATTTGTACACTTCTAACTCTTTCTGCTTATTCCACAGCTTGAAAAGCATAAACAAGTCCTACTCTTCCTTTTAAACAAGTTTGGGAATCCAGATGGATTCACTGATATGAAAAATCTGCTGGAGCACTAAGTCTCTGACATGCACCATTTCATTTGCATGTCCACCAAGTTGCTGCAGTTCCTTTTTTTGAAGATCAAGAGCATCAATGAGGGTCACTTCATAGAAACTGTGCTGTTTAAGTTCCTGCATTTAGCTGTATGCTTGCATTGTTACTGTGACCCAAGCATGTAACTTAGAGGATTGCAAAGCTGCAAGCTAAAATTTCTGTTCTGTTCTCATTTTATACCACCATGTGCTACTAAACTTTTTGCTTGTATTTTCTTGTTGAATGCACAGAAGTTTATGGAATGGCCATTACATTGTGAGTTTCTTCTGCAGACTGGCATTTGAAATTATTGCAATTGTAAGGCTCACTTAACTTTGGTACCATTTATATTACTTGGGAAACTACCTTTTTTGTTTATTCATCTTTCAATCTAATTTCTGGTCTAAAGTTAGACTGAGATTTGTTCTTCATAAACTTGATTTGAGTACCATTAAAAGTTGAATGTTGTCTTGGACTGCATACAGGTAGTTCTCTAAAATCAGCAAATACTTTATTGTGCACAGTTCTTTCTTTACACTTATGCTGTATAATATGCATCTGTGAATGTTATTTTGAAGTGAATTGTATTGAAGCTGTTTTGTGTGTAGCTACATCATCAGGATCTCTACCCCATGAAGTTTTTTCATCATCATAAAAAAGACCCATTCTAGGCTATGACAAAAATACTGCATCAAATTATTAAAGAGTTTTTCAGTATTTCTTCAGTTGAATACCTAGTTGTCATTTCTGAGTAATTCAGGAATGTCAAATTATTCTTTGTAGAACACAGTAGCCATTTGCTGATTGAAAGTGCAGAGTCAGCCTTTTTGTCCATTTAAAGCACACACTTCAAGTTTGGGCTTTTGCAGATTGGGAGAACCTGGAGATTAAAATCGTTACAAAATATTTTCCTTTCACTTAATGTTTTATTACACTCAAATTTTTTTTTTTTTTTCTGCCTCTTAGTTTCTGTACTATCAAATTCGTGTAGTAACTAATAATCAGATGAATGCTTGCTCTTGGATTTCTGGAGTTCTGTTCATGCCCCTGGTTCTGAACTAAGACTGTGGCTTAGTCAGGTGTCCTTCGACTCCTTAGGACCGGAGTGCCTTGCACAAGCATTTGCCCCCACTCACAGCACCTCACTGATGTTTTACTACTCCCACACCTCTTCTTCACTTGTCCACATCCACCCTCTCCTAGCACTGCATTTCAGAAGATGAGTTGACTACAGTAGCCAGAAGCATTTCATAAACAAAGGAAAAGTGAATCTTTGCTTGTTCTACTTGGATAAACAAAGCTGGAAAGCAGTGGTTGGTGTTTCACAAAGGCACTTGGTAGTAATTGGAGATGAAGGGACTTCAGCTGGTTCAGATACTTAGTTCACCCCTCCTTTTCAGGTGAACTCTTGGGAGCATTGATGTAGGAACAAATCAAGCAAAAAGTATGGAAACCCAGTGGAGTTCCTCATGTAGCCTTGGCTTCCTCTTGCATTTTTTTTTTCTCTGCTAGTTTTAATCTCTCAATCTACTTGAAATCTTTAGTTGAAGTGATGAACTGTCACCTATAGATTATATTTATCTAGACTTAGTTACATGCATGCTCTTGAAAATAAAATTTCTTTGTTCCCTTCTGAACATGAAAAACGAAGTGAACTGGAAGTCTAGAATAACAGCACTTTTGAAAGAGAAGTAGTATGAAATAAGTAAAAATTACCTAGCACTGTAAAACAACAAGGTTTTTTTTTATGCTTACAAGATAATTTTAACTTATGAAGCAGTGTTGGAGGATCTTGGGCATACTTTGCTTACTGGGTTTGACTGAAATTATTTATTTAGCACTTGGTGTACATACTGTGTACAGACAAGGGTGTGTTTTGCCTGTACAATTCAATTACTGATTGATGCTTAGGTTTTGTGTGGGAAGAGGTATGTGAGCTCTTCTTTGACTAAAAGCTCGGTTCTGTGCAACTACTAGTACTGGCACAGAAAAATAATAATAGCATAATTTTTAGAACAGGCCCCTTACATCATTCCTCCAGGTGTGATAGGTGTGAATATGGTACTCCTCACAGGTCAATAATAGTTTTCTGTGGAAAAACATCCTGGAAGAAAATGGAATCCTTCATGAAGCTACTTGAGGCTGCTGTGAGGCAGTGAATGTGTGTCTGTACTCGGTGCTGCTGCGGGGCCTGCTGGCTCTGCTCCAGGGCCTCTGACATTTTTGGCTCTATGGAGTCTATTGGAGGAGTGGAGGAGTCCTAAATGTAACCTCCAGCAATGTGGGTGTTCCTGGGGTTGTTTCCCCACCCCCCAGCTCGTAGTATAGGTTCAGGCTGTGGTAGTTGTGGAGGGGAGGCTGTCACAGCTGAACAGGGTGTGTTCATCCGAGTGGGGAGAAGGCTGCTCACAACCCCCGCAGGTGCACCGGGGCCGTGCAGAGTCTGCCGAGGAAAGGTAAAGTGCGGCTCGGAGAGCTTTCTTCCCACCCTTTTTAACTGAGAACACCCTAAACCTCCGGCTGGCAGGGCAGGGGCCGTGTGGGGCTCAGAGATGCTGGGAGTTCGCTCGCTTAGCAGAGCCGGGTGTGCAGCGGGGTTCGAGGGCAGCTCCCCGGCGCGGAGCGGGACGGGCAGGCGGGGGAGCCCGGGGGGAGGCGGGGGAGCCCGGGAGAGCCAGCCCGGGAGAGCCTGCCCGGGGAGGCGGTGGAGCCCGGGAGAGCCTGTCCGGGGGGAGGCGGGGGAGCCCGGGAGAGCCTGCCCGGGGGAGGCGGTGGAGCCCGGGAGAGCCTGCCCGGGGAGGCGATGGGGCCCGGGAGAGCCTGCCCGGGGAGGCGATGGAGCCCGGGAGAGCCTGCCCGGGGAGGCGGGGGAGCCCGGGAGAGCCTGCCCGGGGAGGCGATGGGGCCCGGGAGAGCCTGCCCGGGGAGGCGATGGAGCCCGGGAGAGCCTGCCCGGGGAGGCGGGGGAGCCCGGGACCCTGTTCCTGGAGAGGGCTGGGGCTGGTTCCCAGCGGGCCGGGCGGTCCCGCCGGAGCCGTGCGGGGGTAGTGGGGATGCCGCAGCCGGCTCAGAGCCCTTGTGCAGCCCGAGGCAGGAGGAGGGGGCAGGAGGCACCCCAAAGGCCGGTCCGGCACCCGAGGTCCTGGCCCGGGTCCGGAGGAGCCTCTGGTCCCCCCGCAGGGAATCCCGAGCTCAGTGCGGGGATTGCCGAAGCTTGGCCGGAGCATGGCGTGAATCTTTTCAATTTAATAAATAAATAGTGTCATGCTGCGTTAGTAAAATGAAAAATAAAACAACAAAACTACCACTCAGGAAACCAGACTCAGCCCGTGCTCTAGTGCTTTAATTACTTTATTTCTAGCACTTTTGGGATGCGGCCAGGAGAAAGTGCTGAGCCTGCCAGGGCAGGCTTTCCAACAGGTTGTGTTCATGGCTGTAGAAATCTTTCTGTAAAAGACACAATAACAACTCGATCAAGACTTGATAATCAAGGAAGGACTGAAGGGCCTGGGATTTTACCTGCACTGTGTCTGGATATTTCATGAAAGAAATGAGAGCAGCCTTTTTGTTTATTTTGCATAGTAAAGGTGAGATATCACTGTCAGATAAATCGTCCACACAACCAGATTTTCCCCCTTTATTCAGCAAGGGCTGTTCTGGACAGGCTGTGTGTGTTCTGACCCACTCCTCATCTTCTGTGTGTTGGGGTACCAACCATGTCATCTTCAGTGTGCGCTCTTAAAGATATCTGGGTCTTCCAGAAAGATTCTGAGAGGAATAAGTAGATGAAATGGCTTAGAAAGTAGATCTCTCTTGACCCTATCACAGCTCTTAAAAAGAAAAAAAAAACCAAACCAAAACAAACAAAACAAAAACCCACGTGGAAGATCCATACTTTCTAAAGCAGGACCTCTAGGAAGTCTCCTTTAGGAAAGGTCCACAGACCACTGTCCTGAAAATGCATGCAGGTAACAGCTTGTACCTGTTTGTGGAGTGACACCGTGGAGATAATTCCCAGGCTGTGGCTTGTCCTTTGGGGCTCACAGAGATGCTTCAGGAAGTTAAGGTGAGCATTTGGGTTAGTTTTGTAATACAGGGGGTAGGTATGAGATGATCTCAGCACATATCATATTATGAGAGCTACTGTGAATGCCAGAGACGTTAAAACAGGATTTTTCCTCTCCTCATTCAGCCTCTGCTGTAGGGAATCAGTGAAGCTGGCAGCTCTCCCACTCCATTGTTAGGGAACCGTTCACATCCGATCCTGCCATAGGTAGACCAGAACTGATCCACCTCAGGTGTGGATGTTTCTGGCTGATGCAAAGCAGAGCAGGTTACTCCAGACACCCAGCTGGAGATTCTCTGCCCAGATTCACACAGGTCAGGGGAAGGGTGACAAAACCAATTACAGTAATTGCTCCAGAACTCCTAGCCTTGAATGAATTCTCAGTACAGTATGTGACAAAGGTATGTGTATGCTTTTATAACCTCAATATAATTATATTGTTTGCTTGTTTATTTTCTTATGCTGTTGTTTGTCCTAAGACACCAAATTCCTGCAGATCATTTTTTCAGCCACTCCATAAAACATTTATTCCCAGCATCTACACTGGCTGCCCACTGCTGCAGGCATCAAGTGCTTGTGATGCTGAGAAAGGCTCCAGCTCCATTGAGTGGGTTTGCATGTGGCAAAAGATTTAAAAAGTGACACATTCATGGAGACACTCCTGCTGCTCTAGCCACAGGCAAAGGCAGTAGCATAAGCACTTCTGTCAGGAAGAAACTACACAAGAAGTTTAAAATATCTCAGGTCAGAAAAGTGTCTTTTATTCTGTAACTCATGGATCATACAGGATCTGATCTGTATCAGATCATGTATGCAGTGTGTTGATTTTGTCTCAGTACCCCATGTCAGCAATGCTGCAAGATCAAGGTCTCTTTATGTATAGAAGCCTTTATTGCACAGGGGGAAAAAAGCTTCTCAAAACTCCCTTGCTGCAGAACTGGGTGGGGGAGAATAAATAAACTGATTTTGTAGAGCATCTTCTGGAAATATAATCCTGCTTATCCCTTGGAGAAAAACATTGTCAGAACTTTTAGACTGAAATTTGTGATGTTTGTTTTAAGGAGAAGTTAAACATTTCCCCGTTGTCCGTTTCAGATCCCACTGGGAGCTGCCCCCAAGCAGCGCCTGTGCCTCGGCAGGGGGGATGTGTGTGGCTCCTAACAGAAGTTGCCCACTGCCTCCAAGCTTTGGCAAGAAGAAAAAAGTAGAATTTACTTATGGGAAACAATTATGAGAGAGACTGAAAAAGGAGGCAGGAAGATTGGTCTCCTCTCTCCCTCCTTCCATCTGAACAGCAGATGAGCACGTAGCAGTGAGCTCCTCTCAGCAAGCTGGGGCCATTCCTCAGCAGTGACAGGAGGTTGCTTTGGCTGGTTGAGAATATGTTTTCATGAATTTGCAGTGTAATCTTTCCTGCTCTCTCCACTATTAAAATGAGTAATACTTTGCAATGCTGAAAGACATGTTAGGAAGGTACTTGTCAAGAGGAGCTTTTCTCCCCTTTACCTCTCTTTCCCATCTCTGGTCTCACTCCTCCAAACACAGTACACATGGTTACAACTCTTAGCTTTGAGTAAGTTGTCATATTTATGTGTCCAAGTGAGAATCTAGGTACAAAAATAGCAGTTTTAACTTAGTGTGGTTTTTAGAAAAATATTTTTGAGGTAGACATTATTAAAATTCCCTATGTTAATGGCTGAGAAGATAAAATGAAAATGTCCTTCACTCACCACCCCACTCCCCCAGCAAAGCTGCTAAGGTTGCTGCTGCTAATCCTGGGCTAATGCTGATGAGCAGCAGGTGATGAAGCTTTCTTTCCATTCCTGTTGCTGAGAGTCTGGCTGGGCTAAAAGGCAAAGCATTCATCCTGCAGATCAGTTGATTTAAACCCAAGATAAAACCAAGTTGTAGAATCATCTTGACCTGTCAATGTTTTGTATGAAAACAATGTGAAATCCCACAACACCTGTCCCCTCTGACTGCAAGCAGAGGCCTGTCTGGGTGTGGGTGATGGGCACTCTGGAAACAGCTCCTGGGAACAATGTCCTTGAGGCATGGCAGGAGGATGACCTTTCCTCTGTGGTACTTGCAGGGCTTAAAGCTCCTGAGGGGCACACACTGGGGCTTCCCCAGTGAATTCATGTTTTGTGTTGACTTCCCCTTACTTTGGCAAGCCTGGGATCTGCTCATTTGGCAGGGGCAGTCTGGTGGGAGGATGTGCTGAAGAGTGATGCTTGATGTGCCTGGTACTGCAAGACAGTGTTATTCTGTCTGTAATCCCTAGTGGGGGTGATCCCAGAGGAGATCCCTTAATCCTCTTCATTTTGTACCTGTGCAGGTAACTGAGCACGGCCTGCTTTTAGATATTTTACCTTGTCTGATGTGAGGGATATATCATTTGCTACAGAGACAAGTCTTTCCTGAGAAAAATCCTCCCCTGTTTTCTGGAAAAACAATGAATAGAGCTGATTATCAAGGAATACGCTTGCTTGTCTTTAACTACATAAAGAAAATCTGCTTTTGCAATGACAGGGGCAGAGACACATCAGGAATGTGGTCTAGTGAGTGCTTTTAATCTGGAGAAAAAATAAATATGCATGTTTGAAATAGAAAGCCAAGATCTCTAACAGATACATTTGGTCTAAATCTGGGCATGCTTGAAAGTGTCAGTGAAATCTACCTATGATGTGATGGCAGCCTCTCTGATTTCAAAGGAAAAATGAGCAGAAAATTGAGTTTGCTGGACAGTTATGCATAAAAACATCTCCCCAGAAAGCCAGTCCTTGTAAAACATAAGGTGTGAAAGAGCCTGGGGCAGAGTGTTGTTGGAGACCTGTGATGGGGACGGGGACCTGGAGCAGCTCCGCTTGGCTCTGCACCGGCTTCCCCAGGCACACAGGGCCCTGGTGGGACTCAGCTGTGAAAGGGAGGTCTACAGGAGAAAGAGGAGAGGAGAGGAGGTAGGGCTGCTCTCTCCAGATGTGATGGGAAAGGACAGGAGTATGTTGAGAGATTTATTATTTTTTCTTTTCTATTATTTCCTCATTTTCATGGTTTTTCCTTCTATTTGTTCCCTACCCTTCTCCCCAGGGCAGGAGTTACTTTTGCCCCTCAGACAAAATGTTTCTGAGCTCATCACCTGAGACACCCAGGAAGAAGATGATCAGCTGCAGGTAAAGAAATTTGCTTTAGGAACTGGACTTCTATTCATCTCCTCTTTTGTTTCTTTTTGCTTTTTTTTTTTTTTTCCCTCCAGATTTGTCACCATGAACCTCTTGTCATCTGAGTCCATCTGCATTTTCCTGCTTTCCCAAGGTATGTTTAAAGCTGCCATTTTGCATCAGTGTTTTTTTTTTCTTGGGTGCTTCCCTATCTCCAGCTGGAGTTTTTCACTCAGGAATGAGAGCCGAGTCAGTGCCTCTCCAGGAGGTTTAGGGATAAACTTCTGAAACATAGTTTCACACAAAAGGGGAGAAAATAATATCTGGGGAAGCAGCTTTTCTGAGAATTTGAACATGTGACTGATCCGTATGTAAAAGTGTCTAACTGATGTGGGAAAAGCTGATGTTATGATATTAAATGTGCATAAATCTACCCAGTGTGTATGGCTGTAATCTCAGAAGCCTAAGGCTGGCCTCACTCTCATTTTTGTACTGTGTCCCTGCATGCAGTGAGCAGAGAGACTGTCCTGTGTGCTGGAGTCATGTCCTTGTCATCCTTCATGCTCTCTGTGTCTCTCTGTACTAGAAGGAATTTCCTGACATAGATATACTGCTGCGTAACCAAATTATTTTTTGCAACTGTGAAACCTATACCAGCATTTTTGCTGTTATAGGTTTAATCCTGTATGTCTTGTTCATGGATGATTATCTGTTTGATCCCGCAGCTTTGCTGGTGTTGGGTATACAACAAATCCACGTTGGCCAGGAGATGATTGGCAAGATCTCAGCTGCTGGCCAGTGTAAGATTGATTTATAAATCAAGGGTTTTTTTCTGTTACTGAATTCCCTCTTTCTTTGGCTGTTTCGGTGTGTTTTGTTTTGGGTTTTTATAAGTTTTTTGTCGCTGTAATTATTTACATTTATTAGCCCCTCTTCAGTCCATAAAGTCCTCAGCAATGCTCTGGCAATCACAGCGCTGTGGCTGCCTCCACCCTAGCCTGTCTTTCTTCCTCATTGGTTTAACTCTCCTGGGACCTGATCTTCTCTGGTTTTCCCAAACCGGCTATTTGCCAACTGGATGATGTTTCCATCAGTGCCTTCAGAGCCTGCTCCAAACAATCCTGATTTAAAAAGCTGTGTTTAATTACAGACTTGATCAGACCTCCCACTTGGGTAGTTTTTTCAGGCTGTAGAGCTGGCACAGTCAGGTTCCTGGGAGAAGGGGTGATGGGGCTCTGGCTGGCCCAGTACATGTTCACCTGCAGCTCCCTCGTACTTGCAATCAATTACTGATAAACTGTTGTGAATTCTCGTCTGATAGCCATTTTTTTCCTATTGTCTGTCAAGGGATAGATTGCATTTATTCCATTGCCAGGCATGCCCTGCAGTGGTATCCTGTTGTACCATGTGCTCAGCTCAGACTTCCCATCCTGAGGATGGGTATTTGGGGCTTCTCCTTGCTGCACATCCCCAGGAGTCTCATGGTGGGCTGCAGACATGCTGCTTACAAATCCCTGCTGAAGAACTGCATTGCACCCCTCAACTGCAGAGCCACCCGAGGAGTGTTTCTCCATGCTGAGCTAAATCTGGGAGCTCTGCAGTTTTCTGTGTGCATGCTTAGGCAGGGATATCAGCCCTGTTCCAGCTCCAAGGGCAAGGCTGACAAGCCAGGACGGTGCTGGCAGGGAGGCTGTGCTCCAGCCTGTCTTCAACACTGTGCCCCAGGGCAAGGCTGGGTGCCCAGTTAGGAGAGCCTGTGACCCAGAAGGGAATGCCTCACAATTTTCAATCCCTATAATCTGGTATTAGAAAACCCTAATTATAAATTCAGGTTTTGGCTAGCAGGAATGATTTGGAAAAAGTAGTGATAAGAAAAAGATTATAATAATGGGGGTAGAGTAACGTGACTGGCCAGAACACCTCTTTAAGGGGTTGGTGTGCTTGATCTCTATTGAACTCATGGATTATTTTTCCCTTGAAGTTGATTCAAGCAAATGCTGCAGAGGAGACTTAAATATTTCCCTTTAAACACTTTGAAAATGACTCTTCATAGTCTGCAGTCTGCCACTTATTTATTTATTTATCTATTTATTTAATTATGTATTTATGTATGTATTTATATATTTATTAATGTCAGTGAAATTGTGGGCTTCCACTGCAGCAAAAACACCTCAGAAACTTATACCTGAGAGCAGGCGTGTTCATGCAGGCAGGGGTGATAAAAAGACACATCTTTGAAGAGGAGATAAAAGGCTGATTTTAATGAAAAGTGTTTCTGTCAGTGTCTGGGAGCTGTTCAGTGAATTTGTGTTTAGGAAAATAAGAGCATGTTTTGAAAAAATGTGCTTCAGATGAAACACACTGGGCTCTGTGGGACATGGTAGACTTTGCAACCTGACTCCTGGATTTACATCTGTGCCTTGGGCTGGGAGAGCCTGCAGGTCCCATTGGGCAGGGCTCCCTTTCCCTGCTGCTCACACCTCCCTATGTGTACTCTCCCTGTATTTGGTGATGCTTCATCCAGGTCTGCTTCCGTGCTGTCACCAGCACCAGGCTGGGGCTCTCAGCTCCAAGGTGAGTCTGGCAGACTGAGAGCTGAGCTGGAGCTGCTGCAGGCCAGAGCAGGGGTGCATGTGGGCTTTGGGATGGGAACACTGGGCTGCCCCAGTCCATCTTCTGCAATTTGTCTGGATTTTCAGCTCTTGGCTGCCTGCTTCCAGAGAGCAGGGCTAACAAAGTGCAGTTCCACGGTGTACCTATTTTTTTCTCCTAGTGATGCAGTGCTCTGCCTCATTGGATGTCCTTTTCCTCCTGGATGGCTCCTACAGCATTGGCAGAGGAACCTTTGAAAGGTCCAAGCACTTTGCAGGCAAGCTCTGTGATGCCTTGGACATCCATCCAGACAGAGTGAGTGTCAGGAATATCTCCTCTAATTTTCAAACAGCTTGGCAGTGTGTCTGAAGGCCAGTGGTAATGTGCTGAGTGAAACTGCAAAATTCCACCCACCAGCTGCCATGGGGGCAGAGTATTTATCCAGAAAGATGCAGTTTGTGAAGCAGTGGGATTTGGAGGATGCTTCTTGATTCTTTAGTTTTTAAGCAGTTCCTTTTGAACTTGCAAAAAGACACAATCCTTCAGGTTAAAAATTATGATTTTGGGTTTTTTTACTGATTTTATTTTGGCTTGGAAGCTCACAGGTTAGTTGGATCTCTTGCTTTTCCTTGGAAAGCTGCAGAATTAATCTCTGGAAAGTTAACCACAGTTGTTAAATAATACAGTCTGCTTAATCTGCTTCCCCCAGAAGGAGATGGGTGCTGTGCTGCTGTAGTCTCAGGTCTTGATCCCTGAAGTCAGCTTTGAGGCACCTCTGGGCCTGACTGGCATATCCTGTTTCATCTGAGGGGATTTCAAACCAGACTGGCTGCAGTTCCAGGTGTGCATCAGTGCCACAACACTATCCCAGCTGAGGGCCTTGGGGTGGGCTGGGACTGTTTCTGGACTTAATTCCATGCCAGAGCCTTTCCAAATAAATGACAGGTCTTTGGGAAGGTTTTGTCAGTGAATATTTAATATTTGCAGATTTGGTGGTGTGTTTTGTTTTTAAATACCATCTTTCTGCTAGTCTTTCACTTAATCCTCACATAGACTGGACTGAAAATTAGCAGTCTTTTCACCTCTGAAATTGTCACATTCCATAATACTACTTGTAAGACTTCAGTGAAGTATTCTGGATGTATTGCCCAGTAAAGGCCATTTAAACTATTTGCATTTTCAACTAGAAAAAATGGTTTTACAGGAACAATTGGAAAAAGCATTGATTTGTGTTGCCTGATGTGCTCAGTGCCAGAGAGAGCTGCTCTTAGTGATGGAAAGGTTGCCTGCACAGTGTATAAATGGGATGGTGTAGAAGGTGTTATTTATAAACTTACAGCCCCTGAGGCTGCGAGCTGCTCTGAGTGGGTAAATATAGATCCTGAGCTGCCTCTAAGTGCAGCAGAGGCTCCCCTTGTTTCCAGATAAACCTTTTTCCCTTGTTTATAGTCTGTCTAGATAATACTGGAGTTTCTGCTCTATTTTTAAGTTCATTCAGAATGCCTGTGGCTCTGAAATATACTTTGCCTCTATATAATTTAGTCTTCCCAAGTTTGTAAATTGATCAAAAGAGTAAAACTTGAACAGATACCTTTCATAACCTTTTCTTTTAGGTCCGTGTAGGAATGATACAGTTTAGCTCAACTCCCCACCTTGAATTCCCACTGGATTCTTATCTAACCAAACAAGAAGTGAAAGAGAGAATCAAGAGGACTGTGTTCAGGTCAGCTTATTTTTCAGCTCTTCTTTTTTTCTGGGCTATGGATAATCTCTGGAATGAGTGGGTTTTTGAGGTTTAGAAATCTCTGCTTCTGCTGGGCTTACACCAGTGTGATGTCCCAGGTAGGGAGGTGAATGAACTCTGTGGTCCATGATCCACAATCCACTAAGAATATGAAACCCGGTCTCCCTAAATGAAAGTTGATAGGGGACAAAGTTTTCAGTGTCATATTATAATGTGGTAAATAGAAAGTTTTCCAGACCTTTCTGTCTATTTCAGCCAGTCAGTGGGTTATATCCTCTGTGGAAAAGCAAACATGTTGTTTCCTCGTGGCCTGAGCTAAGGCAGCACAGTGTGCTGCTTCATTTTTGGTGGTTACAATTTCCTTTGTCCCATGAGTTAGTGACAAACTGCTGGTCTGTAGAAATCTACATGTGCTTGCTAAATTCAAGAGGATGAGGTTTTCAGACAGAAACCTTTTTTCTTCCTGAATGCTAAGAACTGGATGTCTTCCCATGACCCCAGGAAATGGAGCCAGAAGTCCAAAGAGCTGTCCTTAGAGCATCTCAAAATCCAAACTTTCCATCTCGGAAAACTACATTTGGATCTACTAAGGATCTGACAATCACCCCGAAAGAACACTTGTTTTGATGATAGATCAGGTATTGGTAAGGCCTGTGGATGTCCACTCTTTTAGCTGATCTGCATAAGGGTTAGATCAACCTTTCCCATGGATATCTGCTCTCGGGATGTTGTACATATTGCAAGCAAATGTGATCAGTTTTGCATTTTTTAAACAAGATCAGCTGGCTGGATTTTGTTGTATTTCTTTTGATGAGTTTAGCAAATCAAGAAAACCTCTTGTGTACTGTTACAAGAAAAGCTTAGAGAAAACAAGACATGTTCCCCCTCTCTGGTTGTTGTTAAAAGTCTGTGAGAGCAGAGAAAGTGAAGCAGCATTTGCTGTCTGGCACTGCATTTCCTTGATGACAACAGAGGGATGCTGACAGATCAAACAGAAATAACGACTTTTTGCCTGGCTATTTCATCTAGTTTAAATGAAAAGCTGACATCTTGAAGTCAATAAAATAGTTATGGATGGGTTCCATTTGGCTTCTGAAAGAAAAAGGGTGTTTGACATCTTGGTTGAGAGGTTCCTTGATGTGCTTCTGATGAGCCTTTGGCCAGTGAGGCATTTCCTGACTTCAGCCCAGAGCTGACAGCGCTTGGAAGGAGGCAGCACCAGACTAAAGTAAAGCTTTTGTGATTTATTTGGAGACTGCTGGTCTCTCTCTGTGAATGCTGTCCAAATAGCTTTGGAATTTTTTGGCCAGTTCCAGCCATACTCGGTGATAATTTCAAGCTAAATTTCATATGAATTTCTTTCATATGAGTCAGCAGCTGGTTACAGGAAAGAAACTCAGTTCTGTCCCTGAAGAAAGACAGCAGGTAAAGTCCAGATCTTCTTGTACTTCAGAAAATCCTCATTGGAATAATGCCTCAAACACATTTCCACTGTGTCAAAACCCAGTGAAGCTCCAAATGCAAATTAAAAAGCAATTGAGTTTAATGAGCTCTTTATTAACTTTTTCTAATCCTCAGGGCTCACATGGGCACAGTGTACTGAGTTCATCAAGGTTTAGTCACCACACTCACTGTGCACAGTGTATTTTTCCTCTTGCAAAGCATTATCCACTGAAACATCTCAGAGACATCTGATCAGAAAAAGGCAAATTTGGTCTTGCTATGAACACATGATCACTGAGTATGCTTGGAAATGATGGAGTGTAGAGGAAGAAGAAGTTCAAAGCAAAGAGGCCTGGCAAGTACAAAATGAAAAAAGTTTCTGTGAAAATCAGAGGGTAGATGGAAAAATAGTGAACTTGGGCATGATGAAATGCTTTTCTAGAGCAAGCAAATCGGCTATCAGGTGCTAGGGAGAAGGACAGATGCTCAGACAGCAAATGAGGTGTGTTTGTGTCAATGTGTGGTTTGGGGCTGGCCACACAGGTTATATTGGCTCTCAGGGAGATCAGCTTGGGATGCTCCACAGCAGCTGGGGATAGCTCGGGCTGCAGGGCCATGTCCAGGCAAAGGCAGCCCTGTGGCTCCCTCAGGACACATCTACAGGGCCCGGGCTGGCTCCAGCAGCAGGCCCTAGTCCTTGGGCTGTGGTGCCAGGCAGGGCCAGGGGAACGGGCAGGGCCAGGGGAACGGGCAGGGCCAGGGGAACGGGCAGGGCCAGGGGAACGGGCAGGGCCGGCGGAACGGGCAGGGCCGGCGGAACGGGCAGGGCCAGGGGAACGGGCAGGGCCAGGGGAACGGGCAGGGCCAGGGGAACGGGCAGGGCCAGGGGAACGGGCAGGGCCAGGGGAACGGGCAGGGGCAGGGGAACGGGCAGGGCCAGGGGAACGGGCAGGGCCGGCGGAACGGGCAGGGCCAGGGGAACGGGCAGGGCCAGGGGAACGGGCAGGGCCAGCGGAACAGGCCGTGCAGCGCCTGCCTGAGGCGGGAGGGATGTTTGTCGTGAGGGTGCTGCTGCTGGCTGAGGGCCTGGGCTCCCGGCTGGGGAGCTGAGGGGCTGGGGCAGCTGAGCAGGGCTGACATTGGCCTCTGTGTCCCTGCTGCTGCCACCTGTTCCTCAGGGGTGGGAGAAGCCACACGTCCTCTGGGGGCCGGGGCTTCCAGATGGGGAGGTGAGGCACGGAGCTGCACTTGGGGGCACGGCTCAGATACCCTGCACTCAACCCCAGCCTCGTGAGGGACAGGCACGGGGAGCTTGTCTCCTGTGACACCTCCCAGTCCTTGCTCTCTCTTATTCACAGAGCTCAAGGACATTCACTCCATCCCACTCATCCTCCTCCCCCAGCAAAGGCCTGGGAGTGATGCTCTATTCCCAGCTATACTGAGCAAGGTCCTGGTCACTGTCATTTTCCCAGCTGGACTGCAGAGGGTCTCTTGTCATTCCCTTTGGACACCTCCTGGCCAGTGGAGTCTTCCTCTTCAGAAAGTTCTTGGCCAATGGACTCTTCCCAATCAGACACTTCTTAGCAGCTCTCTTCATCTCCGTGGAGCAGCTCTTGCTCACTGTATTCTTCCCAGTCAGAGATACTGTGTGAGCTACTGACTTGTCCTTGGGAAAGGCCTTGCTCTGTGCCTTCTTCCCAGTCAGAAACTTCTTGGTAGCTGCTGACATTGCCATGGGACAGCTCTTCTGTGATGCATTTATCTGAGTCAGAGAGCTCATGGTGGCTTCTGGCTTCTTCTAGGGACAGCTCCTGCTCAGGGCTGCTTGGGACCCTTCCTTGTAGCTACTGGTTTCTGCTGGGGCCAGGAGGGCCCAGCTCTCCCTTCAACAGCCAAAATGACCGCAGTTTTCAGAAAAACAGAAGCTGTAGAGACATTTGTTGAAGGAAATAAAATTCAAATATCCAAGAGTTCTGGTTACTGCACCAATTGCAGAAACACTCTGCTGTATGTTAGAAGTCTCTTGGAGACCACTCTGGGTTGGAGAGGAGGGACATAAGGGTGAATAGATGGGAACAGTGGGTAGGAAGATGACAAGAATGAAAGGATTAGACATCCTTGTGGTTATGTTGCATGGCAACAAGCAGAAATAGGCTACGTTTCCCATTGCCAGAGGGTAAAAATTTGAAAGCCAAATAGTAAGTTCAGTAGCAGGGGAGGAATTTTGATTTTTTTCTTTTCTGATTATATCTCCCTGCTTTCTAGAGGTGGGAGCACAGAGATCGGTCGGGCTCTGAAGTACATTCTTCACAAGGGTTTCCCTGGTGGCAGAAATGCAAGTGTCCCTGAAGTCCTGATCATCATTTCGGATGGAAAGTCCCAGGGCAGCACTGCAATGCCTGCAATGCAGGTGAAGGAGAGACATATCACAGTTTTTGCAGTGGGAATCAAGTTTCCAAGGTAGGAAACTCTCCAGAGTGGGAAGTAGACACCCAGCTAGCCAAGTGGCCAGTCCTGGTGAGTGAGGGGTAATCTCAGACTAGGTATGAGTTTTGGAAAGAGAAAAGGTGTCCTTGTTTTTGCCAGAGGAGGGTTGTTTTCTCTTTTTTTTTCTGTAGCTGTGGGTATAGCTAGGAGATAATCCATAGCACTTTATCATTGCCAGGGGTGGGGGAAAAGGACTTTCTCCCTTCAGAGAGGAAGGGCATTCTTCGCTTCCAAGGAGGGGAGAAAGTGTGGAAACAGTCAGTATTGGGATGGACTTTCTAAGTAAAAGGATTTTTGTCTTACACCTTTTGTTATTAATATTTTTATTGGTGCTGTTACTGCTCGATTTCTCTTCTCATTTCTGTTCCCAGTAAATTATTCTTACTTCAATCCATGATCTTTGACTTTTGTGTTTCCAGCTGGAGGTGAGAGGGGGGAAGCAAGTGTGGGCCTGGTTTCAGTGAGAGCACTAATTTGTGGAATACCATACTTAAACCACACAAAAAGGAATTTGCAGGGTTATGCAGGCATGAGGGAAACACTGACTTGGTGGCTGATGTAGAAGGAGCACCAGAGTTGATGAAGGAAACTTTTCCACTTAGTAGAGCTATGCTGCTGCCTGAGACTAAACACTCCAGGATCTTGGAAACTGAAGAGTGTGGTGGTTTTTCATCAACTCTCTATTTGTTGCACAGGGTTGGTTTTGACCCTTAATTCTTTCTGGGAGAGACTGGGCAGCTAACCCGTGCCTTGCTCGGCAGGTGGGAGGAGCTGCACGTGCTGGCCAGCGAGCCCCCTGAGCGGCACCTGCTCTTTGCTGGAGATGCTGATGATGCTGCCAATGGCCTGTACAGCACCTTGAGTGACCCTGTCTGCACTGCCACTGCTCCAGGTGACCCTGCTGGCCCCACCTCCATATGCTTTTAGCTTGGCTAAGACAGTGTCCGGAAGCATACAGGGGAATTAGCAGGTGTTACACTTTGAGGTAACCTGCTTCTGGTGCCCAAACTGGATGGCATGCTCTCCAAGTACCTCCAAGGTGCAGAATCCAAATTCTTTCTGCATCCTGATTCACCTCTGAAAATGGGAATATTGGGTTTTGCTCACGTGACAGGGGATAGAGGGATAAACACAGTTATGTTAAATTTTCTAATGGACTTGGCTGTGTGTTAAGGGCTTGCAGGAATTAGAAAGGATAGAACTAGAGTGGTCCAGAGGTAGCAGAAAACCAAACACATGAATGATAAAGGCACCAAAGGGGCACAAAAGCTGTCATTTAACCACAAACTCAGCAGTGTGGGGTTTGTAGCAAAGCAAAGGAGCTGAATGAATATTTAGGTCCCCAGAAAGGCTGGTGATCTTTTCAACAGGAAGCTTCTTCTCTGTGGTCTCACAGAGGCTCTTGGAAGCTCTGCCTTGTCAGGTAGTTGAAAATGGTTGTCTGCTTTTACAGCCTTTTCAGGCAATTGATGATAGTTTGCCTTTTGCTTTGCTACAGGCTGCAAAGTTGAGTCCCACCCCTGTGAGCGCAGGACCCTGGAGACTGTGAAAGAGCTGGCTGGCAGCTATGTGTGTTGGAGAGGCTCAAAGCAGCCCAATGCTGTGCAGGCTTCACTGTGCCCTTTCATCAGGTAAGATGGGCACCCATACCTCTAAAAATGAGTGGGGCTGAGAGATAACAAATACAGTAATGAGGCTTTTATCTGACCTTGACTCTTTACTGGGATGAAGGTCCCTCAGAAGACTGATGCTAACAGTCTCTAGTCCTAGCCAGAGTCTCTGCTCTGATCATTGGCTGAGAAGCAAGCAAACAAAATAATTTTTTGAGTTTTAAAAATATATCCATAATCTTAAAATGTAAAGATTACAGCTGAATTAAAAAACAAAAGACTGGATTTGATGAAATTATGCTTTTCCTTTTGCCTCTCATTTAGAATGGACTTTTTTTTTTTAAATACTTGTTTTGAAAACCTATGTTTTCAAAGGAAAATTTGTTCCATTGAAAACACAGTAAGGTCCACCTTGAAGGTACCTTGTTAATATTTAAATTAATGACAGGTCTTATTCTTCCTGTTTCAGGTGGAAGCGAATCTTGATAAAACACCCATCCAGATGCTTCCGAACTGTATGTCCAGGTGGGATTTTGCTTTTCCAAAACTTTAATTTATGAAGTAGGAAGGGTAATAACTAAAGAAGAACAAAAATAAAGGGGTTTGCTTTCACTTCTGAAAAATTTTGTTCTGAGTTAGAGACCGTGATCAGTAGATACTTAACGCAATTTTTTGTTTCCCATGGGTATCTATGACCAGAGTTATTTTGAATTAAAATGTCTCCTAGTAATTTCTTCTCTGCTTGAGGAGCCAGTGGATCCTCATCTGTTCATGTCCTGGGGGCAGAGTCCTGCATTGCTCCCCAGTGTCTGCAGGGAGTCACTGTTCTCCAGCCAGGGGAGCATGCATTGATGCCTCCAGTCATATGCTTGGTACCATAAGCAGCATCAGGTTAGTGGGGAGCCTGACATGTGCTGATCACCAGCCTGTTTTTGTGGCTGTTGAAACAGCTGTGGTCCTTCAGTCCTTTTTGCAAGTTCAGGTGACAGTGGCTTTCTTTTCTTTACCAGTACAACACTGTCCAGGCAGCGGACCCTGACCCCTTCATTGCTGCTGAAAATCTGTCAGGGCTACAGGACCTTTAGCACTTCTCTGTTTATATGAATATGGTGTCACTGGCATTGTTCCATATCAAATGAAGTCAGAGTCTGGTTTGCTTTCTTGTCACAGCCTGCTGGAGAGCCAACCCAAATGGAAATTGCCATGGAGGTGAGGGTATACATGGCCCTGTGTTAGTTCAAACTCTGTAGAAAGAGGGGCAGAGCTGTGACCCTGCTTCCACTAAAAGTAATGCCTGTGCTGGCAGAGGATGGGGAGAGGCAGGCTCCCTCCTGACTACCTGTCTTTCTCTTCCCTGTTCTGTTTAGACCCTTGTGACTCCCAGCCATGCCAGAATGGTGGCACATGTGTCCCAGAGGGACTGGACAGATACCACTGCCTCTGCCTGCTGGGGTATGGAGGAGACATCCACTGTGGTAGGTGTGAACCTGTATACTGTGTCTCCTTCCCTCCTGGCTGAGTCCTGCCTTTGTGGTGCCCTTTGTGCTGCCCTGGGGGCAGCTGGGCTGGGGCCACTGTCTTTGGGCTTTTCTCCAGAAGGCAGGCAGCGTTTACTCTCATGCTGATCATGACTGTGTCAGGCCCAGGGACTGGGTCCTGTTGTTCACCGTGGGGGTATGAAGAACAGCAGTATTGACAGTCTCACCCTGATATGGTTGCCCTTGTGTCTAAATGCAGATGCCATGGGATCAGGAGAACAGAATCACTGAGAGACATGGATGTGCATGTTGGTGCCCTCTTGGCACACATGGGTGCAGCCTGTTTTTGGGGCTTCAGTGTAAAAAGCCAGAAATTCCTGATCATTACAAATCACCTTGTATATACTTTCCCCAGAACCAAGGTTCTGACTCAAAGTGTCTCAGGGTGTCATAGGTGAGGGTCTGGTGCTTGGACTCTCTCCTTTCTCCAATATGTGATTGTGTCGTTCAGATTTTTTGCCCACAACGCTAAGAGAGTGGAGTTATAATTTCTGATGTGAAGTTTGCCGTCCAAAAGTTCATGAATTCCCATCAATATTTCTTGTCTCTAAAGGCTTATATGGCATCCAGCCAAAACAAAGCCTGCTCCTGGCTCATTTGTCTTCCAGCTGATGATATGAATGCAAAATGTTTAGGTTACAGGAGACAATGTCCCCTCTCCACAAGGCTTCCAGCAGGCCCCTTCTGGGGTTGCCCTGCAAATGACTAATTGTCTTCTCCCTTTCCAGCAGCAAAGCTGAGCCTGGAGTGCAGTGTGGATCTGCTTTTCCTGGTGGACAGCTCAGCAGGGGTTACACTGGAAGGGTTCCTGCGTTTCAAGGCTTTCCTCAAGAGATTCCTCCAAGCCGTGGTGGGCCAGGACTCACCAATGAGCGTGGGGGTGGCCCAGTACGATGATGATGTCAAGATACCCATTGAGCTGAGCCAGCACAAGGACACATTTAGTCTCATGAAGAGTATTGATGCCTTGAATTTCAGTGGAGGAAGAACCCTTACAGGAAGAGCCCTGCAGTACATCGCACAGCATGGTTTTAGGAGTATCCCAGTCTTTGCAGATGTGCAGGATGATCTCCCACATGTGGTTGTCCTGCTTACTGACTCCAAGTCTCAGGATTCAGTGGCAGAAGCTGCTAAGTATGCAAAGGACCAAAATCTCTTCTTGATTGGCATAGGCAGCAGCTTCATGAGAGCAGAGCTGACCACGGTGACTGGCAATCCACAGCAGACCATTGTCTACTCAGATCCTCAGGACCTGTTCAACAGGATGCCAGAGCTGCAGAGAAAAATCTGCAGTGTGGGCAATCCTGAAGGTAATATTGTGATGTGCTCACTGTGGGACACGTTTGCCAAACCATGCAGAGGTGTCTTGACTTCCAACAGGGAGGAGGGAAGGGCAGAAGGACAAATGTCCTTGTTTTTGTGTGCCAGTCACAGATCCAGGGACTAACCTTCCATAGTGATTTTTGTGATGGGTCTCGACCTATGGGTGTGAGAGAGACATAGATCACCCCTCACGATCGGTGATCAGCAGTGTTGGACTTTGCCCATGATTTCCTCTCACTGCTGTTTTTCAGTCAGAAAGGAGAAGATAGATATTCTGAGAGATATCATGTTTGTGCTCCTTTTCACAGGCTGCCAGGCTCAGTCTCTTGATTTGGCATTTGCTGTGGATGCCTCATCTGGAGTTGGCCCGGAGAACTTTCTGCATCTGAGGCGCTTTGTCAGGAGCAGCTGTTTGCACTTCGTCATCAACCGGGATGTCACCCAGATTGCCCTGGTGATCTATGGCAGCACAGCTCACACTGTGTTTGCTTTGGACACCCACACAAGCACCTCTGCTGTTCTCCAGGCCATCGACCAGGTGCCTTTCCTTGGGGACTCAGCCTCTGCTGGCAGTGCCTTGCTGCATGTTTACAGCGATGTAATGACCGTGCAGAAGGGAGCAAGACCTGGTGTCAACAAGGTGGTGGTGCTGCTCACCAACGGAGGTGGCATGCAGGATGCAGCTGCCCAGGCCCAGCAGCTGAGGCACAACGGCATCTTGGTGTTCGTGGTCGTCATTGGGGACACAGAGAGGGACACGCTGCTGAGAGTTGCTGGGTCTCCCACCTACCTGGTCCACATCTCCTCTTATGAGGACCTGCAGTATTACCAAGGCCTTATCATTGAAAGGATATGTGAAGGTAGGAGAGCCTCCAGTCATCACTCCCTATGCCAGTGTCACCAGCTGCTGCTATTGTAGGTTTCCAGATGTTTTACTGACTGAACTTGGTACTATCTTTTGCATTTTATGGATGGGGAAACTATGACACAGAGACCTGATGACTGTCCAGAGCAATCCTGGAGGAATTAGTAACCAACTTCCCTAAGATTCAGTCCAGTGGGTGAGAGTGAGCATAGTGTGACTGGCTCTTTCCAGCCCTGCTAGATCTAGGTTCTGCTTTCTCTGAAAGTAAAATAAGTTTGCTCTTTTTCTGATGTTGTTTTAAGTCTGTAGAATTTGCTGTGTGTTACTGCACCCCTTCAGTGTTTCTAGCGGGGAGCGTAATGGGCCCCTTTTTTGTGCTGGTCCCTGAGTGAGGTCTCTGCTCTCTTGTTCAACAGGTTTGTGACCAGGTGTTTGTAAAGTGGTGAGTCTGCAACCTCATCACTCCTATTCATCCTTAATATCCCACTACTGAAATTAACACGTAGGCTTTAGAGATTTTGTGTTGCGCTGTATTTAATCTTAAAATCAGAATCTGTCCATTTTGAAGCCTTCAGATTGTTAAAGTAGGCCTTCAGACAAATCGTGATTAATCTTATTTGTAGGACCAAATCCTCATCTTCAAAGTGGAAGGGAAGAATTCTCAAATATTTATGTAAAAGTCATGTTGGGGATTGAAAGAATAGGTGAAGTTTCTACAAAACTTTGAGTCATGAGTATCAGTCCTCAGCTGGGGAAAAATATGGCTCTAATACTAAGTTTGAAACACTTGTGTCTTGTCTGTAAATCAGCTCTTCCAAAAGGACAGGAGCCCTAGTTTTCAGACAGTGGTGATGAAAGTGTTCCTAGTTAAAATACCATGCCTTATTTTCTTGTTCAAAATAGCCCAAGTTTAACATCTACCTGTTTGCTTTTGTCATGTTTTAACATGTTTTTAAGATCAAAAGAAATGTGTTTGAGCTTCAGCACAGAGGTCCTTTTCATCTCTGGGCATGCCTATGTCTCCTTCAGGCTTAGAAAGAGCTACAGCATCATCTCTTTGGGGTGAGGAGCCTCCCTCCTGGCAGGCTCTGCAGATGGTTTCTACCTGGAGCTTTTCAGTGTGTTTCTGTTGCAGAGGTACTTTCAGCTGTGTTATTACCAAAAAAATGCACCATGCCTTGAAATTAGCTAAAATGCCAGGGGTGAAGGGGAAGAGACAGCAAGGTTCAATGAGTCAGGGTAATAGCATATCATTTCCTGAGAGTGAATTGCTGCTTTCATTTCATGTGCAGGTAAATCACAGTTTGTACCAGATAGGCTGGGACTGAGGGTGATGTAAAGATAAGCCCTTCACTCAGTCTTCTACTCCCAAGTCCAAGGCTTAATAACAGAATCGTTGTCTATGAAAAGACTTGAAAAAATTTATGATTCACTATAAAAGTATTTGAGAAACAGACCCTGCCTCTGTATACCTGGAGTATGGGTTAGTTCTGAGGCTTATCTGAAGAGTCAAAAAAAAAAAAAAAGGACCCAGGGTTTAGGAGAAAAGTTCCCAAGCATTATATATATATATATGAATCAGATTAATGGAAATACAAGTTATTGGGATCATCAAAATGTGAGAACCTTATTTAAGGTATGTTAACGCAAGGCTTGAGCTCAGAGAAATGGTCTTGTGGCAGAATGATTCCCCAAAGTAGGGACTGCAAGGTTATGCTGTGGAGCATCCCTGGAGGGATGAGGTGGACACATGAGCACCATGTGCTCTATAGAGCACCATGGAACAGCTCCTTGGGGAACAGCAGCACCTGGAAGATGAGTGGTGTGTCCAAGAGATCCAGTTTTCATTGCCAATGAAAACAAGTGTCCATCCCTGGGAATACACTGTTAGGTGGGACCTCATCTCAGAAATTTCGTGATGACAAAAATGTTTTTGAACTCAACTTGGGTCCCTGTAAAATCAACTGGAGCTAAAGTCTCAGGTCTAGGAGTGTCAAAACAACAAAAAATCAGTTATAATTTCGCCAGAGTTAGGTGTAGGTTGAGATTTGATGTACAGAGGGGGAATGAACACAATGTCTGTTAAGCTGTAGAAAGCTCCCTGACAGATAGTATTTGTATTCTTTCTTCTTCCCCCTTTTCTGTTTTCTCTGTGATTTTTCTACCCTGGAGCAAAGAGTAAGGCAAGCAGCTCTACACCACGTAGTTGTTGAGTACAGGAATTTCACACCCTCACCAGCACCTCGGTGGTGTTGCCAGCACACTGTAAGCAAATTCCTCTGGGATGCTGCTACTTAACCTAATGTATTGGCAGCAAGGCAGTGTGGAACACTGCCAGCCCTGCTGACAGCTGGGCTCTGTTGTGTTGAGAGGGTTGGGAAAGCTGTCACATACTTTATAACAACAGGGCTAATAACTTGGGCTGTGCTTGCAGGCTTCTCTCAAACCCCCTAGAGAAGCCCAGAAATTTTCCTTGTTTTCCATTCATGCCATCCTCATTCCCCAACTGGCAACTTCTCCTTATTCCTCTCTAGTGGAAACTTTTATTCTCTCTGGGGCAAAGTGAGGTTTGAACTTCAGTGGCATTTGGGATTGTGAACTTCTTGGAGCAGGGCATGTGTTATCTATGTCTGCACATGGGGAGTCTGGGGGTGCTCACAGCTCTGCAGATGCTCCATTTTGCTTTTCTGTGATATGCAGCCTATCATTAAGTTACTCCTTAAAGCTTTACTAAGAGTATTCTCCTCCAGATTAGGACACCTAGAAAAGCCACTCTGTTCTCTAGGTCAAAGTGTCAAGACAGGGTTGTGGCTTGCACCATCTCCCATATTTATATATTTTTCCAGTCCCATTAGCCCTTGAAACCATTGTTTTGCCGCATTCTTGATGGCTGTGGGCCTTAGCTAGTAATAATGCAGATGTGCCTGAGCCTGCTCTCCCGCTTGTGTCTGTTGCAGAAGCAAGAAGCCCCGTGAACCTGTGCAAGCCCAACCCCTGCATGAACCAGGGCGTGTGCATCCTTGGGCCAGGGAGCTACCGCTGCGAGTGCCACGGCTGGGAAGGACCTCACTGTGAGACCAGTAAGGGTCAGCAGCTCCTCCCAACTGATCCCACATCTCCACCCTCCCTGAAGCAGAGAAGTGGCTGTAACTCTTGGACAGCTGTTTGGTGGCCAGGTTTTGGTGCTGATGTGGTCTCTATCTTATGGGAAGTGGGGAGGTTTGGGCTGCTGAGGGGAGCCAAGGCTTCTGTCAAGAAGCTGTGCATTTTTATACATTCACTATATGAGCTGACTGTGAGGAGGCCCCAAGAAGGTCTAATAATTTTGGTAATACTCTCTGTTCTGCTCCCCTTTTTCTTCTGCCCTGGTGGAAGAAAGAGTCTTTCCTAGGTTCCCCAGGTGGAAAGATTTGACTCTTTTAAAGGGAAGGAGCTGTTTCTGTTGGATCAGCCCCCCTCACTATTCCTTTCAACGCTGTCCATGGTGTAAAAGCCTCCCCATTGCCTTCCTTCTCTTCAGCAGGGGAGCAATGGCCAGGCGGAGGGGAATCTCTGGCTCCCCACAGGTGGCTCTGTGCCCATAGCATGAAGTTCTCAATTTAAGTGGATTTTCCCCTTGCCCAGTATTTTGTTTTTTACCTGAGCCCAGGAATTCTGTCTTACAGCCTATGGCCTCTAACATCTGTCAGCTAAAGCTAAGGGAATGCTTGTTTGGCTGTTGTGGACTGACTGTGACCTTATCCCTGGGTCCTAAAACCCTCCTCCCACATCCCCATTCTCTTCTGCCACAGGAGCTCTCCGGGGTGATTCTCCGAGATCTCCAGCCCTTCCTCCACGTTCCCATGGGCAGTGGAGTCCAAGGGGTTTGCAGCACTTCTCCAGAGCCCTCCAGCACAGCAAAAGGCAAATGGATCAGAGGCATTGACACAGATGTGCTGAGTGCTCCAGTTCTCCATCCAGGAACACTTTCTGACACTCACAGGCACTGTCCAGCACTGCCCTTGGCAGTGATGGAGTTGCTCCAGCACAGGGACTGTGTTGAGGCCATTCCCAATTTCTGCATTGCATAAACTGGTCTTCCCAGCACTCTCTTTCTTTTATAATTGAAGTAAATATTTGTGTTTAAGTATTTCTTTCTGGCATTTTGCATTTCCTCATCCAGGTCTTAAGGTTGTGATTGTTTTGGTTTTTTTATTTAACAGATTTTGAGACAACTGTGAGTTAATCTAAAAATGTGTAGAAGTCTGAGCAATTCTGGAACTCCTGCTGAAGGGATATAGCACAGATGATGCACTTGCAGCCAAGTGCTGGAGTGAATGGCTTGTTAAATGAAGGAAGGCAGAAGAAGAACTGATTACAAGACTTTATTCTGTTTCGTATGTTGTTCATGCTACTTTCTTTTCTGAATTTACTAGGCTGTGGTGGTTCATGTCTTCAAAGACAGTTTGGCCACATGCCTGCATCCTTTGGAGCATCAGCCTCACCTCATCATTAGATCAATTTTCCCACAAACCTGTAAAATTTACATAACTGCTCCCCCAAAGCCCATGGTTCCCAGTGTTGGGTTGTTGTTTGCTGACTTTCCCATGGTGTCTGTCACCTTAGGAGAGCACAACCAGGTCTGAAGAGAGCCAAGGCAGAGATACTAACTGTGACTGCCAGTGCTCGTGAGAATAGTGTCAATTGTTCCCAGCAGAAGAAAAAACCCTTCACCCAGATGTCCTGGCCCCGTGTTTGAATAGTAACATTAGATGGACAAAGAGAGACACAAATTGCTCAGCAGGTTTGTTGTCAAAAGAAGAATGGTCTGAAAGCAGTCTCAGGGATGAAAGCTGGCACTGAGACATGAGAAGCACTGTCATGCCTGTGGGAGAAACCAGGCTGGGAGAAAGAGGAAATTCTGCTTTCTTTTCACTGTCACTCTGGTAGATTGTCTGTGTCCTAAGGCACGGCAGAATAGAGGCTTAGTTGAAGGGCTGACATTTGGGATACAAAGGGAAACAAATCTATTAACGTTACTTAGGCATGGCTGTAGCTCAGCATTGCCTCTGCTGTTAACCTGTCAGTCTCCTCTTCGTGTGGGGAGAATGGGCTTGATCAGACACACATCAAAGACGTGGTTCATGGGATGGTGCAGAAGCGCCTGTGGAGCTGGCTGGATTCCAGCCAGACTGCTCTCAGAAGTCTCCCTGACCTCCTTGTGCATCCTCGTTTGTGTGAAGGGTCTGAGGGACCCCTCCCCTCACTCTGCTGCCCTGGTGGCTTTGCAGCTCCCTGGGTTTCTCTGCCATCCTTGCCTAACAGCACCATTAGCTCGCTCCTCACAGGCATTTGTCCTCTCTGGGATCAGTCTGCCCTCTCAAATGTTTATTTACGTTGCTTGGGATACAGCTCTGGAGCTGAGACATGCCTTCCTGACATTCTACAAGTGCTTAAAGCCTTTTCCTTGTGCTGATTGCAGGACAGTTTGTACAGTGATGCTGCTGAGCACTTTATCTTGTGGCTAATGTGGTGTAATCTGTTTGCAAGTTCTTTATTTTAACACACAGATATTAAGTATGTTTTTAGTATGCATGGGTTGTACAAGGGACAAAGCAGGCTTTTTTTGTCCCTGGGTCCTGAGCTGGGAAGCCCTGCATCCTGCTGGTTTTAAGCACCACAGGTACACAAACATCTCTGTATGATTCAAGAGGCACAGACTGCAAAATCTCATGTTGGAGAGAACATTTTAATGCTGGACAGGATTTATCTATCTCTGTGCATCCATTTGTCAAGGAGAGATGATGTGAGAGATTGGAAATTCATGGAGTACCTCAGGAAAGCTGGTTTCTAAACCCAGGTTTTGGGGTCTGAGTACACCAGGTCTCAGTGCCCAGAGTGCCCCAGGGATCCCCACGTCAGAGATCTACACGTGCTGCGACTGTGACTTTCCTCCTGACATTCCTCCTGAAAGCAGGTGATTCCTGAAGCCTTGGATAGATGCTCAGACATTCTCTGGCAGCAGCAGCACCCACCAGCTCTTCTTTTGTATGAGACAAAGCACTTTGCAAGGTAAGGTTATGGGGCATTGAGAGGAGATGGGAGAAGCCAGCCTGAAAATTGGGATGTATGGGATGGTCTTGAAGAGACCTGCTGATCCCACAGGCAAGCAGGGTACACTGCTGAGCAGCTTTTGGAGCTGTTTTCTTTTTAAAAATTTGACTTGAAGTTCCTGGCTAATTTCTAGGCCCCTTCTCTTATAAATTTTAATTAAAAAAGAATAAGTAGGAAAGCAGCTTGGGTCTCTGACATGGTCCCTTATTAAATTTACTCTCAAAGACTTGCCTTGATTCAATCAGAAATATTTAATGAGACTTTATGTGATGGGAGCTCATTCCCTTAAGGCTGGGTCAATATTTGAGGCTGGCACAGGCACTGAGGAGGTGGGGTCCCTGCAAAGCCAGCACTAATCCCGTCTGGCATCAGAGGAGCTTGGAGGATGTTGTCTGTGCCAGGTTGTCATTAGTGTCTGGGCTGCTGTTACTAATGGGGCTGTGAATTACTCTCACCCTGGAGGATTGCTGGGTGAGCTTTGGCTGGTCCTGGGCCATGTGCTGACTCCAGGAGAGAGCCTGTTTCTCCTTTTAAAAAATGGGATTTAAGTAAGAGCCATGATTTTCACCCCATTTAGTCTTACATTCCCTCAGCAAGAAAAACCATGCCTGTTTGTGGTGAGTAAATGTTGGGATGGCACCTGTAGTGTAAAGGCTGGAGCAGGGAAGCTGGGGTTTGATCCCACTGTGCCATCCTCCCTGCATACCAAAAGCCAAGGCCAGCCTGCAAGGGGTCTGCAGATGCTCCCTGTAAAGCCTTCTTCAGCTTCAAAACCCCCCTGCAACCTCACTCTGCAGTAGAAGTAAATAAATCTGATTCATACCTGAGACATATTATATGAACATTCAGACCAACTTCTCCACTGATATGAGGTAATTATTTTTTTTCCTATAAAATCTTTTACTTCTGTCTTAGTGGAAAATCAACATGCCCACTAGCAACCTTGGTGTGCTAGTCAGGAACAGGAGCTTTTGTGGGGTTGTTCTGTGTATCCAAAGCAAGAAATGTAGAGGTACTTAAGCAAGAAACTCACTAAAGAAAATGGTTTGTAACAGGAAATTTCCCTCTAGAAGAATATGGAATTCTGCTTGGGACACTTCAGGTCCTGTGGTGGCCTGGCTGCAAGTGTGCACAGGTGAGGATGGCACTGGAATGACTAACAAAGTCATTAACTAAAAACTTTATCAGCTGGAGCTGATACAGGGGTATTCTAAAGCACCTATAGGCAATGGGACGGGATGTTGGGGAAGGACAAAAGCAGCTGCTGCTGCTATCCACTCAGTGCACAAAACCAGCCCCCCCAAACCGAGTTATTTGGGGATTCTTGGGCTCAGAGGCTGACAGGACACTAAGGAGCTCATTGGAAGGTTTGTGTCAAGGGGTGAGGTAGGAGAGGCCAGGGAGCAGGACCTTGGCCAGGAATTTGTGATGTAGCTACAGTGCCTCCTCAAGCTTTCTGTGGGAGTGGAGGCACCAAGAGATATTTCACAGATGTGTCTGCTTTGGTGTCCGCTCTGTAAAGGCTTCAACTGTTTAGTAACTTTTTTCCTTCCTTTCCAGCTGAAGCCCATCCTGGTTTTCCCTCCCTGCAGCAGGCAGTAAGCCTGCACACAGTTGCTATCTAGTGGCCAGAGGAAGGTAGTGGAAGCTTTTTCACTGCTGGTTCTGAGTAAGAGGACTGCTAGAGAGGCAGGAATCTGTTACGTGTAGTTGTGTGAAGTGTTGGGGTTACTGCTATTTTTCCGCGGCATAGATCTCTGAAAATTGTTTTGCTTGATAGTGCAATCACTGCTATTTAAGCTATAGTTCACTGCAGTTGTAGACTGCATATCTAAGGATTTCTAGTAATTAATGGTATTGGGGATTGGATGTACTTGAAATCTCTTGGAAAGTGGAGCAGGGACAAGCCCCATTATTGAGAAAAACACTGGTAACATAATATACTCAATATTTTATTATAAAACCCTCTAAAGAGCCACTTTATAGGTCACAGTTACAACAAAGGAAATGCCTTGAGTTAGGAAAACAATGGGGACACAGAGACATTGTTTAACATTTCTTGTTTGGGGAATGTGTGTTGTTCAGGACTTGCCTATGTTTACCATTCCCTCATGGAGACATCCCAGCAGGAG
Organism: Cyanistes caeruleus; assembly: GCF_971803275.1. Lineage (NCBI taxonomy): Eukaryota > Metazoa > Chordata > Aves > Passeriformes > Paridae > Cyanistes > Cyanistes caeruleus. The sequence continues at coordinate 8,031,088 of NC_141708.1, read as the reverse complement.
CACTGAAGCTGACTGGGCTGTGAAGGGGAAAGCAGAGCTGCTCTTGTCCATGGCTGTCTCAGTACCACTGTGAAATGTCTGGACAACTTCTGGAGGATGACAGCGGGGTGTATGGTGAGGGTGTGGCCCTACACGGATATTTAGGGTGTAGAGAGGGGCTCTTGCCAGCTCATCACGGGCCAAAACAAAAGCTTCATGGGGTCTGTGGCCTTCTGGTGCTCTGGAGAAGGAAGTCCCCAGACTCCTTAACCAGATGAGCTAGCAGTTTATTTGCATGATCTTTTCCTATGTGCAAAGCCTTGCACAGGGACAACCTGTTAGCTGAGGCTCCTGAGGCCTGGCATTAGCAATTCCTCCATCTGCACCACAGTGGAAACTAGAGTCAAAAAAATGGGAGCACGGTCACCTTTCTTGCTTCCAGGATACCCTGACCAAGTGTTTTGTTGCACCCTGGCTCTGTGGTTGGGGCAAGCAAACCCAGAACCCTTGTCAGGACATTCTCACTCACCCCAGTGACACCACCAGCTCTGGATATCACAGCCCTGTGTCTCCCACTGGCTGTCTGGCCCTTGTGTGAAGAAAGAACAGCCCTTTAGAGGTGGTCTCAGGCCTGTCAAATATTTTCAAGGGTAAGGAAGGTACATTTTTCCTTTCTGCCTTTACCTTGGCTTTGGTGTTGCCATGAGACCTCAGGGACAACCCATCCTGGGAACTCATGCTGCTTTAACTTTGTAGGGTTGGAAAATGGCTCCAGCCCCATCCAGCCAGCCCAGTTACTGAGCCTGGGCTCTGCAGGGCCATCAGAGGAGATGAGGTGTCTCCAGGCCATCAGACATGTCAGCAGGTTCCAGGGAGGGGAGGAGTGCATAGATTTCTGCCAACCCACTGCCACCCTTCACATTTTAATGTCTCTAAGTTTAGCAGTTCCAAATATCCAACATCTTGAATCAGAAAGCTTGGCTAGGGTAGAGAGAGATGGGCTTTGTGGTCCATACTGCTAGGGCCCAAAGGCAATATTAATGATCAGGAAATAAGGGTGACAGCACCAGTATGGCCAGCAGCTCAGCAGAGCCCTGGCAGTGCAGCCTTTCCTACAGGGCAGGCTGCTCAGCCCTCCAGTGTGGAGGGACAGAGGGATGGCTGCAGCTGCAGCTCTGTGAGGATCAGACACCATCACAGCCAGGGCAGGAGCATGGGGACAGCATTACCTCCCCTCTCTTGGGAAAGGGCAAGCCCTGAAGGATACACTGGGATCCAGATTTCCCATGAAACAGCTAAGCAAGCCCTCAAATAGTACTTTTATTCCTTTTTTTTTTTTTTTCCTTTTTTATTTAACTTTTTTTTTTTTTTTTCAGAATTTCTTTGCCTAGAGCTCTTGGTGCTGCCAGTCTGTAGCACAGCTTACAGCACGAGAAGGTGAGCAGCTCAATATTCTAGCAAAGCTGCAGCTGGTAGGAGATGCTAGAATGCATCAGGACACTGATTAAAAATGCCCTGGACAGGCTGCTGTGTGCTTCTCATTCATGTTTGAAGTATTGCTCACATGTGGGGATAGCCCTTGACTGAAGGCTGGATGAAATGCAGCTGAGTGACGACTGGCAGCAAGACAGGTGAGACTTTAGTTGACTCCAATTTATCAGGACAGGTACAAACTTACCAGGCTGAGGAATAGTAGAGGTCCCTTCTGAATCCACTACAGTCACTAATATAGAAACCTTAATAACTCATTGATAAACCTTCAGAGTAGAAATACACAAAACACCCCTATGTACAGTAACATTCTTGTTTACATCAGCTGGGTTAGGACTTTGATGGAAGGATTGCCACTGGTTGTTATTGTTTTAGCTACAAGATTGGGATTTGTCTGGAAAGATCAAGTTCTTTTGGGATAACTCATATCAGCAGCTGTTGACTCCAGTGCTGCATCTGAGCCGTGGGCGTGAAGTGGAGGAGGCACTTGGTGTGTGGTGGTGTTGAACACCCAACCTCCACAGACAGATGGTTGAATCCCCTGGGCCATGCGTGGGCAGTTCGAGTCTTTAGTCCATTTCTGTACAATGTGCTTCTAACTAGCTCCCTTTTTCTCCCATTCCTGCCAAGGAATAAAGGCAAATTAGTCAAAATGGAAATCAGGCAGGCCACATCGTCTGGTCCCCAAGTGGTTTTGGCTGCAGGGTGGGTCAGGGAGATCTTTAAGTTATAAACAATGCATACATTTACTCATTTAAATTGCAGGCAAGGCAAACACAGGTGAAAAGACTGGAGGAGAACCAGGCTGATGTGCTCTGAATTGTGTTGGTCAGGGGTGTTTCCCAGACATGAGACCCCACCCACAACCCCATCCCACCACAGCCAGTATGCTTCACTGCCAGAAGGGAAAAGCAGTGGCTGTCCCAGATGGATTTTCCTGCTGTACCTTACCTTAGCTTTCTGTAGGACTGTTCCCTTCCCCGTGACCATAACAGATAAAGGCCGGTTTTTTAAAGCCGTTGCTGAATTGACCGGGGAGTTCTCTGCGCTGTTTGCTGGACTGGCACTTTTTGCCTGAACCTACAATAAAAATCATAGAAATGGTTATGACTGTAGATTACTGAGAGAGTTAGTTGCCTTATCCCACCATATCCTAGTACAGTGTCATCCCATTCCAACGGTGGTGCATTTTTTCAGTGATATGCCAATTTAAAAAAAAAACAAAACACCAGGGGTGTTTGTGGTGTGTTTGGGTTTTGGGGACTCTAGAACTAGAGATACAGAGCAGGTGATGGAAATCTCCATTTCATGGGAAACAAATTCCCAAGAAGGAATTTAGATGTGTGAATCTCCTGTGAAAACCATCTCTGAGCTCAGCCAAGTTTAGAAGGAGCTGAGTCCAGACCTGTATGGCTCTAGAGGGTGTCACTCAAGGTCCCACAGGAAAATCCAACCACTCACCTGAGCCCCATCCACCTTTCACTTCCCCATTACTGTTGTTACTTCATTAGATTATTATTACATTATGTATATTATATACAATAATACATACATATAAGCTATACATTTATACAAGATTGCATATTACACTAATGATGCTATTATTAATTATTACATTGTTAAGCAGGCTGAGACTGTGTGACTGCCCAGCTGCCAGAAAGCTGCTGTGCAACCCAGGGGTGCCCCACATACCCGTGGGGCTGCATTCTCCAGGTGGGTGGTGTCCACGGCCGTGCCCAGGGTCACTGGGCCAGACTCTGCCTTCTTCAGGTTCTCTTTCACCTCCACCAGGCTCAGCTCCAGGTCCACCCTCTGGCTTTCCTTCCTTTTGCATTCTTCGTCTATCTCCTTCAGCCTCTGCTCCAGGCTCTTGTCTGTGAAGAGAGAGGAATCTTGGGGCCTACTGGGAACCTGGGGAGCTCCTGAGGGGAGCAGGGATCAGGGCATGCCCTGCACATTTTCCTTGTGTTTTGCCCCAGGAGGGACTGTGGCTCTTGCTCTAGTGCAATCTGGGTGATGTGGTTTGTCTCAAAGCATCAGGTTCCCCCTCTCTTCTGGTCCCAGGAGGACCAGGTTCATTGCCCCCTCTTTCTCCATGGCCCCACCTTGGCTCATTTCCACACATCCCACCTTGCCCTACCCTACCTGTGCTGCCACCAAGCATCTCCTTCAGCTCCCGCCTCTCCTTGCGCAGCTGGGTGAGCTGAGCTCGGATTTCATCCTTCTCCTTCTCCAGCCGTTCCTTCTCCTCTGTGAACCGTTTCACCTCCGCCTCTGTCCTGTTCTTGCCCAGCTTGGTTTCCACTGCTGCTGCTGCTGGAAACACAGTCCACCAACAACAGGGTCAGTCAGGGGAAAAAAAGCAGGAGGAAGAAAACCTTTTCAGGTGCTTGAAAAGAAAACAAGGGAAAGTCTGAAAAGTCACCAACCACTAGAGTCAGCTCACAGACTGCTGTAGAGCAGAGCCAAGTCAAATGAAAGGGCTCCAGCTCTCTTTAAGCACCCTTGGGCCACCTGAGCAGCACACTCACCTGGCAGTGGCATCTTGGGCCGGTGTGCAGGCACCAGCTGGGGACTGCCCGCTGGAACTGTGCCTGCTGGCACCTCGGGGCCCACCTGGGGGAAGGCAATGTTCTGCTGCTGGGTCTGGATTTTGACAGCTGGCACTCGTGGCTGAACCTCCTCAGGCTCTGGCTTCTCTGGGTGTTTCTGGAAAGGAGAAATGAAGTGGGATGATGAGGTGTAGGGAACTGGCTCAGTGATTAAGCCTGGCCTGGCATCACGGTTTGGACAGTACCTGCTCCGAGGTCTCTGCTGTCTTAGTACAGGGCTCAGCTTCCTTAGCCACAGGGGCTGTCTCAGCTGTGCTCTCTGGGGCAGCCTTGCTGGCAGCCCTTTCTAGAGAGGGTGAGCTGAGGGGTGAAGACTGGCATGACATCTTGCCAGCACAGTGTAGTAAGGTCTTCACTGGGGTGAGATCCAGATACACTCTGTCTTGGTCTGCCTCCAATTTGCTCTCACTCTTGGGTAGTTCTTCCTGCAAAAGAGACCATCTGCTGCAACTGGAAGTACAAGAAACATCTCACTGCAGAGCAGAACTATCTCAGGCAATCTGGAGTATTTTCCAAAAATCTTAGACGAATTAAAATGCCAGTCTCTGAGTCATTCCACAGAGGGCTTTTGCAAGTACTGAAGGAAAGGCCCCTCCTGTTTTCCTTCAGGTCTCTCATGGTAGGAGCAGCCCCATGCAAGGACATCACTGTTGTACATCCAGCAACCCATGCCACATTCTTTGCCTTTCCTGAGTTAGCAGTCCCATTCCCAGCATGACCCACTGCTCTTGTCTCTTCACACAGGGCTTGCTCTTACAGGCATAAAAAGGAATTTTGAAAGGCTAGGCTCCAAAAAGCCCATTATCACCAAATAATCCATGTCGTTTGCTGATGAAAACTGTGGAATTTTATCCCAGCTGCCTGAGGATCCCTACAGCTTCTTTCTGGAAACCTCTCTTCCATTCCTCAGCAACTCCTCTCCACCACTTGCTCCATTGCAAAGGCCAGGATTTCCCCAGGGGCTGGGAGTCCCCTTCACCACTGCTGGGGAGCCCTCCCATTCACTGCTGGAGACTCCCCATGGCCAGATGTTTGCCATGGTCCCCCCAGAGCTCTCTGCAGCAGGACATCTGTCTCACCACAGGCACATCCGGCAGATCCACATCGTCATACAGCTCGTCCTGCTGCAGCCTGCCCTTGGGCAGGTTGTCGATGTAGGCGTTGGGCTCTGAGTATTTCCTCTGCATTAGGCTGTGAACAGACAGCAGGACATCCCATCAGGGGGACTGGATTTGCTGCATGGCTCAGCAGTGCTGCATTTTTAGACATCTGAGAATACCAGTCCTGAGGTGTGGGCAAGGCCAGGCAGATTCAGGAGAGGAGAAGGCAGAGCCATACAAAGCAGTGTGGTCACTGCTGCTGCTGCCCATTAAGCAGCACCCACAAGAGTGGGGCTGTATTTCCCCTGGGCTCTTTCCTTTCCTGCCCAGCCCTCAGCCACAGCAGCACAGCTGCTCTGCCCCAGTGGCATGATGGACTGGGTGGCCATCTGGAGATGCCCCTGCTTTTGCAACAGCCACTCATGCACGTGCCCCATGGAGAGCTGCAGCTCAGGCCAGATGCACCCTGGTGGGACAGGAAGTGCTCTCCTGTCCCAAAAGAAAGCTGCAGCTGTGAATTTACCACCTATTTCCATGGCAGCCAAAGCCCCCTGCTCTGGCTTGTGTTCCCTCTACCAGCCCCACGCAGCCCCAACCCATTACCAGTGACATACAAGAAGGAATTTTTCGCAGCGCTCACAATGCAGGAAACCCTGTCAGCATCCACATAATCGTAGGTAAATTCCTCTGGGTCTGTTTTCGAGCCTGACTCCGACAAGAGGAGGCCCAGCCAGTGGCCCATTTCCTCTGAGGACTTTGCCTGCAGGGTGATCAGACACAGGACAGGTTGCAGCAGTGGTTCCTCTGCACTCACAGGACTGATGCTGGCTTAGACTGGGTAGGGAAGCATGCTGGCCTGAACTTCCAAGGGGAAAGATGAACTGCTGGGTATTTATAATAAACCTAAGGCTGCCTTAAAAGTACAGCTCTATGGATGGACTGATTCAAAAATCTGGCAGCCACATAAATGCAGTTCTTTGCTCTGCTCCTTCCTAAAATTTCCAGTTAGTCTGCATTTTCCTTTCAGTGGTGATCAGCTCAGCTGTCCACAAGAGTAAGAGATGTCTCTGGGGCCGGATATACTGGCAGGGAGCAGCTTTGGGTGAGGAAAGCGTGCGGCTTTTATTTTGCACCAGCAGAGTGCAGCAATGGGATTGCCAAAGCAGAGGCAAGGAGATCCGAGCCTGCGAGGTCCCATTGCCAGAGCACAAACCCTTTCCATGGCTCTTTGCAGAGGGGAGAGGAGAAGGGAAGAGCTTAAAGCATCAGAGTCCGTTGCTTTAACACAGTCAGTAGTCAATTCCCAGCTGCAGTGAGCAGTCTGACATTTTGCAACATGAAGAGTTAAATTCTAGGCCATGAAGTCAGCTCTAGCAAATAGCCACATGCACCTCCCAAGGCAGGGGACTACACCTGAAGCAAGAAGTTGGCTAATGCAGCCACTTTTTGCATTGATTTGAGGAGTCAGAGCAGTAACCACAAAGTAAAGTTCAGGGCAAGTGAATATATATATACTTCCCAGACTGGAAAGTATCTTTTAAGCTTTCAGTCTGTTTTATTTAGCAGAGACTTCAGTCCCTGGGAAGCCTGCCAGCCAGCCAGTCCATACATGGAGTCTGACATTGAGTCTGACATCCCAACAAAATACAGATTCTTCCATTCACAAAATGTAAATTTTCCCAGCACCTCTTCTTTACATCTGTAATTGGACAAAATTTCTTAGATACAGACATACCCTGAATCAGAAACTAAACAAAAACATCTTCCAATTTCAAGGCATGCCCTCAAAGTCAGTTGTTTAGCTATAAATATTCCACCCACTAAAAAAATACAGGAAATTGCTCACATTGTCCACCTCCTACTATAATCATGCTGTCGTCAGAGAGAAGTAAGATTAGAGAGAAACAGTCCTGGATGCAGGCATAAGAAAGTAACAGATGGAGATGAATTCACTTGCACTTTCAGGGGCAGATCTGTGACAGGCTTACTTGGGATGTGTGACCCATGGCTTTGGGGCTCTTCTGTCAAAAGGTGAAGTTCTCTGTTCCTCCTAACCACAGCCTTAAATCCCTAAAGTGGCATTCTTCTCATCAAACATTAACCATCTGCAGTGCACTCCACAGAACTTAATTATCTAAGGTTATCCTGCAGTCAGGGGAGAGAGATGGGAATCTCCAGAAGACCCCACATGATGTTTTTAAGCAGAGCTTCCTCAGAGATGCACACCCTACCTCCAAAACAACCCGTTCCTCGCCGTTGTGCAGGATGCGGAAGGAGTAAAGATGGTCAGGGCTCGGCTCTGGGATGATTTCACAGCCTGCCAAGCTCAGGGGCTGCTGAGCCAGTTTGCTTCGGTTCTTGTCCTGGTAGAAATGGAGGTGCCCATCTTTTATCTGACACCACCGGGACTTCCACTGGCTGTTCACCAGCACATTCAGGTAACCTGCAAGTAAGAACAGGTTACTTAGACACATTTTCCATTTAACCATATTATTTTCTGTGCCTGGGAATGTCTAATAGGTAAGCTATGAGATCACACAATGCAAAGCCACAGGCACCAATAAAGAGCAAAAGCACAAAGACAAGTTGTCCTATCCATACAAAACAGGGTGAAAAGGGTAAAAATCTTGAAAATGAGACCCTTGAGATTCAGGATAGGTTTGGAGCAGCAAGTTGGCTGTAGATGGCTGTCCAAAGTTGGTCCCAGGTGGTAAATACATTTAAGCTGATCCTCACAACTCTCCCTGCAGGCTCCCACACCCTGGGTAGCACAAATGCCCTGTGTGCGCATGTCTGGTATTACCCACCCTTCCTCTTGGGTCACTCTGAGAGCCACAGGCACCACAATCTGTATGGATTTACTGGCAGGACCACCTGGCATAGGCATGCTTGAGGATGATGCCTGGTGCTCATCCTGTCCTGCACACTGAGATCCAGCCCTGAGACAAGTCCCTGCAGAGGGACTCTTGCTGCCACTTACTTGAAGTCTCCAGGGATCTCTCTGGGCTATCCAGGGAGCTGGACTTCTTCCTCCCAAGGTTCATCAGGTTGCTCAGTTTCAGGCCAGTTGTGCCCTTCTTCTTAACTACCAGAAATGAAAAAGACACATGCATGGCTTTCCCAGCTCCCAGTCCCAGCTGGGGGTCCTGCCCTCACCTCACACACATCCCTTGCAGAGGGAAAACCTGTGACACAGGGACAAGCTGGAAAACTGCAAAGCCCAGGGAGTTCAGGAGCAAGGTGGCACCAGTAAGATCAGCTAGGGATTTGTGGAAGATGCTAATCTGTATTACTTTACACATGGGTTGGCTCTGACCAAAGGCCAGTCACTGCAGGAGCAGTGGGAGCTGCTTGCATAGCTCTTGCTGGGCAGGTACCAACCTCCCTTCACTTTCCTACACCACAAAATATTTAATTAAGAACCATTACTTATAAACATTTACTGTATGCAAGTCCTTTCCTCTCTAAAGAGGGACACAAGGTGGGAGGGGGGAAAGTTTATGTCCAAAGAGGCTCTTCAAAATTCTCCTACTGTGCACATCAGTCAGTGTGTGAATAAGCTTATGGAACCAACAGGTAATCCTGGTAAGAATATCAAATTCCCAGGCAATGAATGCACACACAGCTTTCATAGGTCTGTTTCAGGTGGCAGTGACAGGAGCTACAGCAGCCCTGGCCCCAGGCAGGGTCAAGGGCCCGTTTTCCCTGTCATTCCCAGGGCAAAGTTTTACCATCTTTTGTCTCAGCTGTCTCCATGTGGCCGTCAGTGCTGCTCCCGCTCTCAGAGGCTGCAGAGTATCTCTCGGACACCTCCACCTGTAACAAGCACAGGCACAAGCTCCACAGATGCAGGTGACCCATTCTTCCAGCCAGAATGTGCTGCAGTCCTTCTCCCATATTAAGAGGTTCCGCTCTCTCTTGTAGAAGATGCTTTCACCCAGGCATCCCCAGCCAGCTCACACACACTGTGCCATTCCCATTGTTCCTGAACATGCCCCAGCTGGGCTCACCTCTGAGGAGACACAGAGGCACCACCAGTGCCACCCTATGGCCTCCTACCCTGCAGCCTGGCTGGTGGGGGCATTTGGCAGTCCCTGTAGCAGTCCATGGGCAGAGGAACCAGCCAGGTGCCCAAACAGGTCCACTTTGGGTGTCCACCAGAGACTTAGGAAAGTCTCTTTGTCTTCCCACTGTTTTGGAATGAGCTGCTCCCAGGGGACTGTCACCTAAACCTGGACTAAGAGATGACCCAAGCCCTGGCATCCTAGGGTCTATGTTTCTCCCAAAGCTCTTGGTGAACACAACCATCTCACTGGATGAGATAGAAGATGCTGCCCTGGATAGCTGGTAGCCAAATGCTGGGTTAGTCTGGGAGGGGGGATATGGCAACAAAACTAAGATGCAAAGGAAAATTAAGATGGTTCCAAGAATGCTCCTTTTCAGCAGCACAGAGGTCTGGTTACACTTCTATCAGTCTTTGCTTACCTAAAATTAAGGCACCTACACTACTATCTATTGAAGGAAAGGGCTGGAAAGCCTAACTGCCAGTTCTGTCTATAGAGACAAGATGTACCTTTGGGTAACCGAGACGCTGCGAGTCTGGGATGTACTGGTTGCCTTCACTGCCTCCTTCACAGAGCAGCCCACTGGTCTCTTGGATTACCTGTGCAGAAGGGAAAGCCAAAGCCTGTGAGAGCTGCAGTAACAGGATCAATTCATCTCCCCTAGCTAGGACAAGAAAAACCACATCAGGCTGGGAGACCCATGGTTTACTGTCCCTGTGACCCTGGGGACCGTCCTGGTGTTGCATCAGGCATCCAGCAGAAAGTGTTGGATCCAAGTCATTGGGAGAGGCTGCCAGCAAAGGCAGCCGTGGTGTCTGACAGCCCCGTGGCTGTCCTGGGCTCCAGGAGGCTCCTTCTCCTGCTACTGTCTCGGGGGAAGGGCTGCATTTACTCCTGCCCTCAGCAAATTCATGCTGGGGACCCACCCCAGACATTTCCCAGCCCTGCCACAGCAGCTGGGCTGGGAGGTCCCCACGTGGCCTCCAGCACACTGAAGGCTGCAGGGAGCTGCAGGAAAAATCTATCCCAGGACATGAAAATGAAGTGGTATATTTGTATAAAGGCTTTCAGTGAAGAAGGGAGCCAGAGCAGGGACAGGGCTGAGATAAGAACTGATCTCCCAGCAAAGCATGGGAGCACCAGTGGGACAAGTCCTGAAGGTGTCACTGACCCTGAGCCACTGCTCTGCCTGGTCTTTGCTCTGCAGCCCCAGCACGATGACATCAGCGTTCGTGGGGATGATCTTCAGCTTGTGCTCTTTCTTCCTCACTTGCTTTTCCTTGTGAATGACAGTGCAGCCCAGCAAATTCACGTCAAGCTGGGGGTTGTGGTCTTTGGAGCTCTTGTAGCACTGGGGAAAGACGACAGGAACAGGTGAGAGGCAGAGGAGAAACCTTCCCGCTCTGAACTCAACCCTGTAAGGGACTCATGCAGCCACACACACTAAGTGCACTGAGCACAAGAAGGTCCTACAGTTCTAAGTAGTCTGCACAGACTACACACAGGAGATCCCTGTATGTACAGGTACACATACATCTGATTGCATGCATACATTGTCTGAAATACTTTTTACTGACACTGGACCATGTATGTGGTTAGCCTCTGGGATAGGTATCCCTTCTGCTTAACCACCTCTAAAAGGTTTCCACAAAAAGTATCCCTAGACATTTTGGGGGATTGGTATTTTGGTCACCAATGTGTCCTTGTGCCCCCTTCAGCAATCTCATGCCCACGTTCCTTCTGAGAATTGAACAAGATCCCCAAATCTCCAGGACGTGGTTTTTGAAGCATTGCTTCTAGGGGTATTGCTTCTTTGGTTTTTGCCAGCTCATTAACAAGGTCTGAGGTGCCACTTCCTTCCCTAGCTCATAAAACCAGATTATTTTAGACAGAAAGTAGAGGATCTGCTCACCAGCAGCCTGGTGTCCTTGATAACACACAGCTGTTTTGCCCACTGTCCCAGCCACTTCTTTCTCCACAGGAAGGCACAGATGCGGGCATCCTTCATCAGCTCAATGGTGGCCTCTGGGGATGGCCACTGATGGGTTGCTGACTTGCCTTTGCTGCTCTCTTCTTCATCATAAGATTCGTAGGAACTACTAACGGCTTCACCATCTTCTGTAACAAAATCAAAGCTCTATCATTAAATCCATTTTTAGAATAACTCAGAGTCAAATGCTTCCCTCAGCCATGCTCACACATGCACAAGCTTCCAGTGCAGGGATGTGTCTTTTGAGGCACTCCTACAGGAGGATGATTAATATGAAAATTACCCTCATAGATCCTTTTTTCTTTCTAGCCCATTATGAATCTCACTGCAGTATTTTGTGCCTAATGGGCTCTGTTAGCACACACTCAAAAGACACTTCTCAGTTGACCACAAATTTGAGAACATTCCCTTAGACATTTCCTGATGTTTGCTGCTTTTCCCCCAAAGACGCTTTTACTACTTTCAACTTCAAGCCAAACACGCACAATGTTTAAGACAACAGCAAACTACAATCAGCCCTTGTCCTCTAAATGCCAGAAGTAAAAATGGTATTTGCAAGGCCATGCAGCAAGCAATGATCTATTTTACTGGAGATGTCATTCACTTCCCCTCTCTGGTCCAACAGGTCCCTCTCTCTCTACTCAGTATCAAATGCTTTGAAGTAATACTGTTGCAGCACCAAAAAATAGTCATCAGTGGCAAATGTGAGAAGAAGTAGCAACATTTTTTTATGTCCATTCTTAAATGGATTGCTGTGTTACTAGGATGAGTTGGAATTTTCAATACTCAGCTCTAAGGCACTGCAGATTATTGGAGTTTTCAGATGATCAGTGGTAACAGGCTCATCAAAAACACTGAAAATTTTCTCCCTGATTGCAGGGGATTTCCAAAATTCTGCTGGCATTTAGAGCTCTAAGTCACAAGATAAACTCACAGAGCAAGATGGTAAGATTGGGGCAACATTTGTGTAGGGTTTGGCACTCTTATCCTACCAAACAGCGTGGAGGAATATTGTTAAATTTCTCTCACTGGAATTTAATCTCACTTGGATTCTCACCAAAATCTTACTACCTACATAAAAATAACATTGGTGCAAATTAAAAGAATAAAAGCAGTCAGAAAAGAGAATGAAAAAGGCATTAAGAGCTTCGCCAAAGAACGTTTCAGTTGGGTTTATTCTTTAAATAAGAGGAACTGAGACGCAGTAACAAAGCTACACTCTTACCCCCAGTGAAATTTCACTCTACAACCTCCCTCAAGTGATCAAAACTGCAACAATTAAACAAATTTTTTTAAAAGCAAATACTCCCCTTTGAAGTCTCTGAATGGAGCACACTACTGCCTCACCATCTCCATGCCCTCAATGTATCAAACTGTCCATCTTTTATGGGAAAACTTTATCCCCCCCACAGTGCATTCTCATTATGCAGACCTTGTCCACAGGCCCCCAGCACAGAAATTCAGATGGAGTAAAAATGTAGGCGTTTCTCAACCCTACAAACACCAAGCTGAACCTCTGTGCAGCTACAGGACCTCTCCGTATGTAGCAGCAAGGATGCCTAAGGGAACATCGTCTCCCAAAACTCCCTCCTTATCCACATGGGGGTATCACTAACCACTCCTCTGGCCTCTTTTGGAAGTCTCTGGTGCCCCCACCTAAGCAGTAGGTCTCAGGCTGCCACCTTACTCCTGAGAAGTCCTGGATTCTCTTCTGTGCATTGACCACAACCACAACTGTGGTTCCGCATGAGATGAGCCCCTCCCTACTTGAAGAGCTACAGCAACTTCTGTCCTGGTGACACTGCTACAGCCGCATGAAGGAAAGGCATTTACCAGACAAAAGGGACAAGCCTTTCCTGGTGGCTTGTGACAACCCTGTGATCACTACTAAGGCTCACTCTGTCCCAAATTGTATGGCTCAGGCATCAATGGCAGCCACAGTCTTGGACGTCTTTATGTAAATCCACCTCTGCTTTCCTGTGGGTCTTCCCATGAGCTCTCAGGTAGCTAAATCAAAGCCATGATGCAGAAAGCTCAGCCATCTTATACTGCCACTCTGCCTTCGCCTCAGTGGAGCACCTTCAATAACAGCTACTTGTCAATACAGCCAGCATTACCACACATCAGCTCCACACCAGTGACAGAAGGGGAATAAAAGCTGGGGAAGTTCTCTTCATTGCCGTCCTGAGCACAGGGAAAGACACAAAAAATAATGCTTTGTGCAAAACAGACAGGGAGAGGTGGTTACCCTCCATGCATGTAACAGGCAAATCCAGGGATAATCTTTGCTAAAACTGAGTTTTTGGGGGATATTTTGGGGTGCTTTTTTGTCATTGTTGTTTAAAAAAGGCACTTCAGGTTTGGAAAGCATGCCATACCCATAGTTATTGTGGCATAAATAACGCCCTCAGTAACCTGCAACCCTGGCCTGGGTCCAGCCGCAGCAAGCCTACCAAAAAGACCTGCACAGTCAAAAAGAAAGAGAAAGGGAGACAAAGAGAGAAAGCCACAGATAAGCAAATGCAGAGAACAACAATGGTGTTAATCCCCTCAGCCAGTGAGGCTGTCCCATCCCTGCACACCTGTGTAGGCTGAGACTTCAAACAGGGACAGCATTTTCAACCCATCCCCTCAAACAAGGAAATTCCCTTTAAAACAGAATCATTGTCATTGCAATTAAAAGCAGCCAGGGCCGATGAGCTGTTTCAGCCAGAATAATTATTGCTCAGTTGGCAGCCACATCGCCCCTCTCAGTTTTCACTCTGCTCCTTATCGCACCCTCCAATTATGCAAAGGCTGCTGATAAGGGTTTAACACATTTCAGCCCAAGAGGGAAAGGAAGAGCAGCCTCTGCTAGAGCTGGAAAATGTAAGGCAGAGCATCCCCAGTGGAGGGGTGGGAATGCTGCTGCTGAAAGATGGACCTCGAGACCCAGCAGACTCACCCGCTTGCTTCGTTTTGATTAATTCACTCATGGTTTGCTACAGTGCCTCGCAGTCCCACCTCTGATGGTGCACGAAACCTCTATCTCCTCAGCCCATCTGGAGGCTTGCTTTGATGTCCTTTCTTGGCAGTGCACCCACTTGTTTCAGTGTTGTTCCTATTTTTGTCTGATCTCACTACGCCCATTTGTTTGGGGACACATGGGTGTCTTCCAAGGCTCAAGCTGCAACACTGTCAGAAACAGTATCGCAGAGGGGCTTTTCACAAGAGCTTACAGTGACAGGACAAGGGGAAATGGATTCAAAGTGAGAGAGTGTAGGTTTAGCTTAGATTTTAGGAAAAATGTTGTTACTGTAAACATGATGAGGAACTGGCACAGGTTGTTCAGAGAGGCTGTGGATGCTCCAGCCCTGGAAGTGTTCAAGGCAAGGCTGGCTGGAGCTCTGAGCAACCTGGTCTAGTGAAAGGTTTTCTTGTACATGGCAGGGGTGTTGGAACGAGATGATTTTTAAAGTCCCTTCCAAGCCAGGCCATTCTGTGATTCTATGAAAGACCACCAGCAGCTTCCTGGACTGCCACCCCTCCCTATGCAGCTTGTAGGGAAAGGCACAGAGGGCTTGGGGGGTTACTGGGGCCAGAACAAAGCCATGCACGTCCAGACTGCCCTTTAGCAACAGCAGTCCCACCAAGGTCCCAGGTGATTTGCTAGCAGCGAGCATCACTGTGTAGCACAGGTACAAAGTACCACTGACATATGATAGGGCACAGGGTGGGGCAGAGGGAAGAGATGGGGAGCCTGTGCTTGTTGAAACACAGGACAGAGACCTGAAGGTTTGCCCACATGCTGCAGTATGATTTCTTGAGGCAAACCAGGGCACCAGCATCACTGCTCAGCTCCCCTGTGCACAGCACACCACACTTCACCTTCTCCTGAGCCCCCACAGCTTCTCCTGCCACATACCTGCTGCTCCACATCTCTCCCTGCTCCTTCTGGCTCACCCTGCAAGGAACCACCTCCAACATGAGGCTGCCAAACAGGACAGATATTCTCACGATGATTCCTTCCTCCTCACACAAAACGTACTTTGTAGCACATCAGGAGGTTTGTGGAGGAGGGATGTGGTGGGGAGGGGACCAGTGGCTGAGCAATCTCAGGATCCAAAGGCACCACACACCTCAGTGGTGAGGAATCACTGGAATCCTCTGTCCCATCTCTGCTGGTTTCACAGGCTCCTATCTCCACTTACAGCTCTGATAGCGCTCAGTAAAACATGGAGCCTGCTGGTGCAACAGCTGATCACAGCAGCCTCGTTTGGACAGTGCTCTCATCATTTGTGCTTTTCTCTTTTTGCAGAGCTCTGATCTCTCATTTCCTTAAGCATCTAGATTTCAGTGGGTGGTGGGTGTATTTGTGTCTTGGACCAGCAGGTTACCAAGGAAAAGAGGTGGGAGCTGGGTATGCACTTCTCATTCTTGCCAGCCAAGTCTCTGAACTGAGGGCAAGTTTATGGAGCTGCACGGATAACACAAGCTGGGTATCCCAGCACATGGATCCATGGCTTCATTCCAGCTAATCTGGCATGTGCCTTTTTATGCCATGGCTCTGAACAATTTATCCACTTTCCCAGTGTGCAGTGTAGCATGCAGGGGGGAAAAGAAATCTCCTTTATCTTACATTGCAGGCACAGGGATGAGGCTGCAACACCCTGGACTGCCCCAGCTGCAGCAGGGCTTCACAGCTCTCACCTCAGCCAAATGACCCAGAGCCTTTCAGCAAAACACAGGGCAGAGCCAGAGGGGCCTCTCTTCTGCACTGAAACTGCACCTTTCACCCGGGCCACAATGAGCCTGAACCTTTCCCATCTGAGCTGGGCACTATCTTCTGTTCACTGACATGGAGATTCAAAGCCCAGTAGTTTTACACTGGGGCTGGGGAGGACCCAGCTTCTCCCAGATGAAGCCCAGATTCAACAGCCAAGGATTTAGATCCCAATCTTTCACCCTTAACTCTCACTTCTTTGCTTGCCTCAACTCTTGCCACTCAGCTCTGCCCATGCCACACACTCTGCTGCAGCCAAGGCAGATGAGCAGAGATGTGCCTCTGCAGTGGGGTGATATAATCTATCTCATACAAATGGATTATAAAGTGATGACAAGATCAGCTCAGCTATCAGATCAGAGGAAGGCAATCTCTCAGTGAAGGGTGTTCAACAAAAGGATGTAGGAATACCTGGTAAAAAGTGAGAATGTGGGAGCTCAGCATGCAGCAGCCTCCTCCCAGAGGGGACAGGCACGGGTGGCACTGCTCCAGGACACGGCTGGGTGCTGTCCCAGGTCGTGAGTGAGTGTGTGCAAGGGAGCCCACATGCTTTCCCCACACACGAAGCCTGGCTTTCTAATCAAGCTTACAGATGGTTAAACTGCCACAAGAGACAGAGCTGAATAAAGAGCCAATTATAAAAACAGTTATCACTCCTAACAGACCAGCAGAGCCATGGATTTTGAGCCCCAAGGGGACAATCACAGCGCTAGGACATGAACGCAAGCCACCACAGCTTCACCACTCAGTCCTGAATAGAAACTTGTGTTTGACTGCAGTCTATCTGCCAGAAAATCACCAAGACAAAGAGGACCCACAATGGTTTCTAACATTTTACACTGATCCTATATTGACCCAAGCATATTACTAACTTCTACAGGAAAAATTAAAAATTGGAGTAATTCAGTAGTCTTTGCTTTCCAGCTAGCATTAGGTCTGTAATACCAAGTGTGATGAACAGCAGAAAACAAATGTGTCCCAAAAGCTGTATGAAGTATCAGTGCTTTCATTTACTGATTCTCATAAACCTCAAGTCCTCCATCTCCCACATGAGCCCCCTCCCAAGGTTTAGCTGGGATATACCATTTACAGAGATGTCATAGGGCTCAGCCTCTTCATAATATCCCTCTGGAGATTCAATCTTGGGGACTGCAGGTTGTTTTGTTTCGAGAATCTGCAGAATAAACACATAGAAGAAACATGATTTAAGGTAGATAGATCCTTCAAAACAAGAGAGCATCCTTTTCCATTTTTTTGTAGCACTCAAGTGTACCCCAATGGATGAAATCTTTTAGATATGGTACAGTTAGCTCAAATATAAATTGAAATTACTGTATAATTGCATCATAAATGTTACTTTCATGTTGCTGAAAGCCATGGGAAGATCAACTCATAGCAGCAATTGCAACCAATCAGCCTTACCATGAACTGAGATTTCTGCCTGCTGCACTGACACTCCTAAGCTGCCCATGGTAACTGAGGATGGTGCTCTGTGCTATGGATTATCTTATCAGGGAACCAGAAGGGAGGACAATTGGTGCAATGCTGGTTTTACACTGAAAACATAACCTGAGCCAGTCTCTGGTTGTGTCTCCAAGTCTCTGACTGATAGCAACTAACAGCTAAAAATCTCTGCTTTAGAAACTATATTGGGAATCTTTAATTGTGCTCTTAACAAAACATGAAGGAAATGGATAAACAACACCAATGGAAAATAAGCCTTAGAAAAGAATCCAAGTGCTGGAAAATCCCTGTGGTGCCTGCCAAACCCCTCCCAAAACACAAGGAAGGGCTGGCAGGAAAAACATGCCTTTATCCTTTAGAAATATCAATAC
Organism: Cyanistes caeruleus; assembly: GCF_971803275.1. Taxonomy (NCBI): domain Eukaryota; kingdom Metazoa; phylum Chordata; class Aves; order Passeriformes; family Paridae; genus Cyanistes; species Cyanistes caeruleus. Next base: position 8,013,255 of record NC_141708.1, on the reverse strand, counting down.
ATGAGGGGAAAAAAAAAAGTGAAGTTAAGAAACAAACTTTTTACTTTTCAGGTGATTCACGCAGATGTTGCACATGACACAGCAAAGCAGCAGCACAAACAGATCAGTAGGATGAGCAAAGAGCTTATGGTCTTCCCAAATACCTGGCATCCCATCTCCCACCCTGACCTGACAGTAGCATTCCCCTGCTCTCCAGTGAGGTGTCCCTGCTCCTCAGCAAGGTCACACCACCCTCAGCCATCTGACAACAGGATGCTCTGTCTTGCAATGCTTCACCTGACCCAACTGAGGCTGTGCCAACCCTGACAGGATGTCCAGGGTTAAAGCCCCACTCCCCCAAGGAGGAGGGGCACAAAAGCAGGTCTCTCTGCAGAGCCAGCAATGTTGAAGGTCACAAATAGTGCACTGTGCCAACCCACGACTGCTCCCTGGGGAAGAGGGGACAGCTGTGCATCAGCATCACAGAGCAGCCCAAGGCAAGATCAGGCCATTTGCAGGTCATGCCAACGTCATCCAATGCAGGTGCAAAGCTGCCCATCCTGCCCCAGATGTTCCCACCAGCAGCTACTGGTGCCCAGAAGCAGAAAGGAAGCTTTGAAGGAAAAGATTCTGTGGCCAACAGCCGCCCACAAAGGGAAGCTGTTGGGCCTGTGGGAGTGAGGAACCCTGACCACACCAAAGTCATGTGTCTGTTCCCACTTGGGCGAGCTGCCCGTGGCTCTGCCAGCCTCCCAAACTTCTCCAGTGTTAAAACTCCTTCTTGCCAGATGCTGTGAGCAGGCTGAACTTTCCTTGCAGAGACACGTAAAACACTGCTGGAAAACACTTGCCCTCCAAACTCTTAAAAGGTTTAGGAACTTCTTGCCCTAATGTGTTACATTAAAGAAAGAAAAACAAACCCAGTCACTCCAGGGCTTTACTGAATCCCTCCCCTGGTTAGGAAATGTGTCTGTAATTGCCATCTGTGGTGGCCTCCTGCGTGTAGCCAGCTCACTTTGTGCTGTGACCATAAACAAACTGCCTACACAAAGAAACGCTGTGGTTTTTTTTTTCACACCACCCCACAACTGTCAGGGAAGGGACTGCTCTGCTTTGTTTCCTACAGACAATGAAAGCCAACAGGGTGCACCTTGGCAGCCTCAGAAGGTATTTGTTTTGTCTTTTTCCTTAGGGGTGTGGAGTGGTTTACTCTCTAACATTAGTCAAAGGCAATATATTGTGTTATTTAACAACGCTGGCCCTTGCAGAACATTTGCCTGTTGCATTATGGCACAATGAGCATGCAAATATAACCACCTTGGGTGCATCTGTACCACAGGACCTTCCCTGTGGATGGCTGTGGGAAGAGGAACAGCTGCCAGGGCTGCAGCAGAGAAGAGGTCCTTCCTTGAGCCTGGAGTGCCATGCAGTGGGGGTGGCTCTCCCTGGCAGGGAGCACAGTCCAATTTGCACACTCACAGGGAGCTCCCACAGCTGCCTACTCCACCTGTGCACAAGTTTTGGGAACCACAGGGATTCCTGGGCATCCAGCCACCCCAGGCCACCATCCAGCTGCACCAACCACATACTAACCCACGGTCTTTGGAAACATGGAACATACAGCTGGAAATCTCTAGTTCAATGTTTTGTTATTATTTTTAAAATAAAGCTCACCAGGACTCTTTGCTCTTTGCCTCACTAACATACACAGGCAGAGGTCTTTCCACCCAGCCATGATGCAAAGGACATGACAAAAGTGAAGCCTCAAGGGATTCAGAGCCCCAAGCTCAGGCAGTGAAAAGCAAGGGGTGTGAAAAACTTACCTTTGGAGGGGGGAGGTCTGGCAGGCTCTTCTGAGGAGGTGACAAATGCAGTCCTGAGTCTCCATTGGTCAGGGAGCTCTTCTGATCCAGCACTGCAAGGCAGAAACAATTCTATAAATGACATGTGGCATCTCCCAGCAGAGCACTTGCTACCCTGGGCTGTGCTGGAGCAGCAAGATGCTATTTCAGTGGGGAGCAAAGTGACAATTACAGGCAGGGCTGCAGGTCCACCATGTCATTTCAGGCCATAGCCAGGAATGTGGCACTGGGAGATGCAGCAAAAGAGCTGACCTCTAGTTTTAGGGCATGTTTTTCCTTCTGGAGGAAAACTGTGAAGGCCAGACCCTCTGCTGAGACTTCAAAGGGTCTTGAGAAGCAGCATGGGCAGACACCACAGTGTCTGGAAACCCACAGCACTTTAGTTCTAGCTCTGATCCCTGCTGCTGTGAGCAGACAGGTAGGTGACCATCTGCTACCTTTCCCAAAAGATGGATCTTGTACCATGCTGCTCCCAGGGCAAACTGCAAAGGTGGCTGCTTAGCACAGTGGCTTATCAAAGCCAGCCATGATCAGTGGTGTAATCACTGCCCAAGGGAAGGTTGCTCCTGAACTTGCCCAGGCCAGACACATAGATAGGCAAATGGCAGTAGAACTGCTCCAGGTGATCTGTGTCTGCCTCTGGAAACTCAGATTTTCCAAGCAGCTGAATGCAGAGTGATTTAATATCTGCAGGGTACATTGAAGGCTCAGAAAATTTGTGTTCAGTCCCCTTTCTCCTACCACAGAACTCCTGGGTGGCCTCAACGAGTGCCCAAATCCCATGACCTCTGAGACAGTGCAATGATACCCCTTCCTTCTCCAGCTACACACGCCAGCATCACAAATCACAGACTGTTTCCTTACTGGTGTGGGAGGGAAGGAATATTTTTCCCTAGACAAGCATTAACATTTTAAAGGTGTCCTCTGATAAAGATACCTCTCTAAAACCTGCAGTTTGAAGACTATTTAGATGAAAGAGGGAAAAAGAAAAACCATCCAAAAATCCTGCTCAAATTCAATCTGTACAAACCATTAACTTATCTGTTCTCACTGTTCCTTGTAAAAGTGAATGTCACCTGGCACTTGGGCTAAGAAGATTGCAGTGGCCACACCAGGAGCTCTTCACATCAGTCCTACCTCCAGACTCCTGCCCCTTTGTGCTGACTTTCAGAAGGAGCTGGCATTTGCCTCACTGATGAGCCCTTTGGACTTGCTGTGTCTCACAGGTAAATGAGATCCATTAAATGATGGTGCCTTCATCACCCAGTGCAGGGAATTCCATAACTGGGCCACAGGAAGGTATCTCAAAAGCAGTGTCTGTTCTGCTTAAATCCGTACCACTGAAATTGCAAGTAGATACAAGGAGCAGGGAAATACATTTTTGCGCAGAAATTGCATATTTTAAAGTTTGGAGGGGTGACTTTTGGAGCTGCTGGACTTTGGAAAGCATTTCACTGCTGGAGCACGCTTGAGCACAGCTGTTGTGGGGAAGAAGCTCTGCAGAGCACGAGGTCCTGTCGGCTCAGCCACAAAAGTGTGGTCCCCAAGCCCATTACAGGCATGGAATTGCAGCAGAAAAGAGGGATAGAGGGAGGTGCATAATCACTGGAAAATCAGTATCACACCAGTGGGCACTTGGGCCCCCTCCATCCACTAAACCTGAACCTGCAAGCACCTCTCCATCCAGTTACAGAGGCAGGATCAGGGCTCTACACCCAGCTGCAGCAGTGGCTAAGGTCCCACACATGTGTCTCACTGACACATCCAGCATTTCCAAATAAGTCAGAAGTTTTACTTGGAATAGGGAAGTTGTTGAAAACAGAAAGAGCGAAGTGCCAGGTCCTGCAGGGAGTGACTGAGTGGGCAGGGTCATGGCCTTGATAGGGAAAAGTCTGAAATAAAAGAACCACCTCTAAAAATAAATTGTCTGAAATTTTCCCTGTGTTTGAGCATGGTGAATCAGTGCAAGCTTTGCTTTATCCACCCAAATGAGAACTTATATAAAAAGATGCTTCTGTTGCTGCTCAGCTGCTGGGAGCTGTGTGATCCTATTATAGAGCATTACAGCATCACCCAGAGGGCCCTGTCTGGAGGTCACACTGGGGCTGCACGTGCAGAGGACATCCTGCCTTCAGAGGCATTTGAAGTTAGCCCAAGTTTGGCTGCAGGTAGTTTAAAGAACAAATCAAACCAAATAAACAAAAAACCCCACCACAAAGAATTAAAACCAAAACAACTGTGGAAGTGGAACAATCCCAACTGTTGCAGGACCAGCACATCAGCAGCAGGCTGCACTGATGAGTCCTTGTTGCATCCCTTGGCACTGGAAACTCCGGGGTAGGATCAGCCTCTGACTAGGTGTGCCTTCATAAAATGTGTGTCACTAATACTCTCACTCCATGCAATTATCAGCAACCTCTTTCATGGTGAACTTCAAAGAGGAAGAACATTTTTAGACAATTATGTTCTCTGCTGTGTTACAAATTCAAAAGCTGGGAAAACTAAATTGGAAATGAATATTTTATCTAGGTTTAATTTCTCGGCTTTTACTCTGCAGAGCTCTCACATCCCTGGGAGATGAAGGTGCCCTACCCGTGCAGATGGTGAGGGCTGAGCCCTGCGAACTCACCTCGCAAGGCTGTGACAACACCGACCCTCTGGGCCAGAGCAGAGCAACACAGCAAACAAGAAATACACTTTCAAGGTCTCAAAGATACAAAAAGTGACTTGCTTTGTGGCCAAAGAAAGCATGAAGGCTTCTTTGAATATTTCAAGCACTGGAGCTTCAGGCCTTAGAAGGCAACGTTTTTATCCCAAAATAAAGACCTCCAAAGTGCTACTTCCAGGAATAACCTCACAGTGTTGGCAAGGACCGCTATTTCCAAGGGAATGTTATGAAAATGGCCCTTCCACAACCAGCAGCTGCTTCAGCCCTCAGAGCTGCCAGAGCAAGGCTCTAACCTTGTGTGCCTTCATCATCCCAAGAGACACGATGAAACCATTAATCTTCAGCTCCCTACCTTTGTCTTGTTTCTCTTGGTCACCCTGCTGTTTATGGACTGTCACTTTGTTCATATAAATATACTCCTCATCACCACCTGCAAACAAAGGGAAAAGTGAACTCTTTACCCACATGCTGCTTTCACACCACTAAGTTTTTCCACAAAGGCAGATGTAAAAAAGTGTCAAAGTGTCTCTGCTGAGAACATTTGGAGAGAGCAACGTTGGTTGAGGCAATGTGCAGGAAAAACCCCAAGCAATAATAAAAAGCAGAAAAATTAAGTGCTTTATGGTCAGGAAATTCCTTAAGTTAAAATTTCTACTTAAACATTAACTTGGCCAAACAGTACATCCTGTGTATCTTACAAAGTGGATTAAATAAACTTAAGGTTTAATAAGGAAAACAGAAAGGATCAGGAATCTTGGGAATTCTTTGCTTGTAAAGCTGGACACATAACTATAGTAATTTTACATAAACAATTAGAGGTCACTGCAAAAATAAACTCAGTTTCATTTTCTCCTAATTTTCATGTCTCCTCTTCCCACCAGCTGCCAGGAAAATGTTGCTTCAAGACCCCGTAGCAGTTCCCATGGCAGCCCAGCACCCCATCCTTGGTTTTCCTCATCTGTACCACTGGACTTGGTGTAGACTTTCAGAAGGTCAGAGAGGAAGCTCTTCTTCACCACAGCAGTGCTGCTCAAGTTCTCCTTGTCCAGTATCCTCAGAAAATCTTCAAGTTCTGTGAGCAGCTGCTCGAGAGCTACAACAGAAACAGACACAAATGTTGGCAAAGCAGCTGGGTGGTGTGTCAAAGGATATATGTTAATCCCATGCTTTCCAAAATCCTTTGCTTTTACTGTCCAGGAATAGTTCACATTTAATTTTCCAGCTTGAACCCTGCCTCTAGCTTTGGAAAGAAAGTGAGTCTCAAACCAAAAAATCTCCAGCTTCCCTTAGTCTGTTCACACATCAGTGAAACCCCATGTAAATACTTATTCCATTAGGTCTTCCTGCTCAAGTAAAGACAGCCTGAAGAGATTTTGAGTATTAGAGCTGAGGTTACAAGAAAGCAGCTTGCAAGATTTTGGTACACACACCTTGAGTCCTGGCAAATATCATTCAAATCTCATTTGGCTTGGGACCTACCAAAAATCCCACTTTTTGCTTCCTCTTCCTAAGCCTCCTCTTTATTTGGGAGAGATAGGGCCCTGGAAATCTGATGTCCTTGCCTATGGAACTAGATGATCTCTAAGGTCCCCTCCAGCACAAACCACTCAATAAACTTATGTTTCATTCTACTATTATTTCTCTGCCTCTATTCATTTGAGAATGTTTATGTGTGTATTCCAAAAAAAAGGAAAAAAAATCCCTACCTCCTCATATACCTCAATCACAACTCAGTAACTTCTCAAACCACCTTGCTTGGGCAGTGACCACAGAGAGCACTGTACCATGTGAAACTGAAGACACAGGACTCAGCAGCATCTCTCAGTGCCTCAGGAAGCCCTGTTGTAGCCAAGACATTCCTGCATCCCCAAAGCAAGCAGCTGGGACACGCTGCTCCCCAGCACCACTGGCTCAGCTGGACTAGTGGGTTTGTTTTCTTCCTGAGAAGGTGCTGCACAGCCCTGCCACCAACAAATCACTGCGCTGACAGGGCTCACGCTGAAACAACAGATTCTTAATTGCTTGCTTTTGTTCACACCAGAGTTTATCATGGGCTAATTAGCAGCAGGGGCGGGAGGAGGAAATAACAGAGGATTATGTAGAGTGAGGAAGCGCTGAGCAAGAACAACAGTGTGGGGAAAACGTACCCAACCCAGCTGGGACTGTTCCTCCCTTTTGGAGCTCCCCTGCTACCCCTCTCCATCGCTCCCTGGTGCTGAGGGTCTGCAGAGGAGATGGGCAGTGAAGCCTGGGTTTGCCACCACCAGCCTGCAAGCCTGGCTGTGACTCCTTAGCACTCCACCAGGGAACTTAGAGATAACTTGAGTGGGGCAATGCTCCTTTCCCTTTACTTACGACATTCCCACACTGGGTGATCCCGTGGAACCTCTGTGAGTCACAGTTCACACCCATGAACTAGAAAAGTGTTAACATTTTGGATTCATAAGACAAAGCATCTGAGCAGTTCTAGTTAAAGAGCTACCACATTTAAGGTCATAAAGAACACTTTTTTAAAGGCAGAAGAAAGCCATCACCTTCCTACTCACCTATATTTAGCCACCAGGCAGCCTTCCTGGGGTAAATACATGTTAGAAGATTGGTAAATGAATTACACTGTAAAAGTTTGTGTTGCTAGCCATTAATTGAAAAAAACTCACTGCTGCTATTCTCAAACTGAATTAATCCTCACCAGATTGACTGTAAATCAGCCTAATGACTCCAGATCAATCAATAACAGCTCCAGAGGAACCAACCAACTTGTAGTTATTCACACTTCATTCTGTACCCTCCACACCAAATTAATTCTCTTCTGGTCTGATTTAGGACCAGCAGGGAATGGAAAACACCTGCATCATGCTGCATAACTCAAATGTCTTTGCTAGCTTCCTTTTTGCCCAGAGAAAACAAGAATCACTTCAAGAAACAGCAGGGTTTTTTTTCCATAAGCTGTGAAGAAACAGGTAGTATTTGCTGATAATAATACTGGATGCCAATAAGCAATGAATAGTGTCAAACCTACTCACAACTGGCTTCTCTAAAGCTTCAGGGACCTGTTTCTTCCAAGTTTAAGGAAACCCCCCCCAGGGTAAATCACAACCTTGCTATACTCATCTGCTTCAGTGGCCCAGTTCAGAAAATTCAAACTGAGGTCAGGTCCTGTTGGTCAGGCCAGCTGCACAGGACATTCATGTGTCAGGGATGGTATCAGAAAAAACGGCACCAAGGACACCCAACCTTAATCTGAAGCTCCAGAAACAGATCAGCTCCCAACAGCTGCCCACGTGGATGTCACAACAGTGGGTCTGCAGGGAAGGGGGTACAATTCCCATTCCCTCCTCCACCCCCACACTGCAGAAAATTACTTTATTCTTCTCCCAGGCATCCACAGCTAGCATACACACAGGGCTGAGTGCTTATGAATAGCATAGCCCATACAGTAGGTTGCATTTTCCAGCCCACCAAAGCTGAACTTAGGCTTCCAGTGACTCAAAGCAGCTCATTTAGGATGTGATCCTGGGGTCAGTGGAAAGACTGTCAGACCTCAGTGGATTCAGACTTCAGGGACTCACGAGAGATTAATTTTGCTCTTCTTCTGCAAGAAGCAGTATATAAACCATCTGCTTCTATGCAAGTATCTCTCTGATCTCAGCTGGACATTCCCAATCCAAACCTTATACCTGCAAAAAAAAAACAACTCCACTGACAGTTCATTCTCTCCTATCAGAAGGAGAAGAAGCTAATACTTATCAGAGATTGATGAATGTGAGAACTCTTATACATTAAACCACCTCAGGATTCTGAGTGCTGGAAGTCACTGCTTGATCTCAGCTAAAGATCTATCACACTGTGCTGGTGATGTATGGAACACGCTCACGGTAAAACCAGGTTGGTGGCTTTTCAAAGCAGCCTAAAACAAATAGTTCTGCCCCCCAGCTGCATGGTTTTGCTCTCCTTATCTTAGCAGTTTAGAAATGAGAGCACATAAAGAGATGATTTCTGCTCTGCAAGGCAATAGTTACAGATGCAAGGAACATATCTGCAGAATTGTATGGCTGTGAGCAGCAGGATGAGAGATCAGAAGTAGACAGAAGCCTAAGTCATAAGGCAGAGCAATTCTCAGATGATTTTCTGAATTTTTTTTTCCACTGCTGTATTGCTCTTCTCCACTCATAGCATTTCTTTGTGACTCAAGTAATATTTCTGGCACCAACTGAAACAAAGAGCTTCAGAGATCTTGCAAAAATTCAGCTCCCTTCACAGAAGACAGGGAGTAGTACCTCTAAGGTAATCAGGCAATACCATCTACAGGTTTAGATTGTCAGAAAAATTAAGAGGCTTGGCCCAGGTCACTGTGAATACCTGCCCTTAATCCAGTCCCCTCAAGCACCAGGATATGAACTACTGCAGTTCCCTACAAAGCCCTACAAAGGCCACAGACCTGGGCTACCTTTAGAAATTACAGCACAACTCATATCATGTTCTTCTCCATGGCAACAGACATCAGTAACTGGATGAAACCTGTAGGAATTTTAGAGGTATAGGAGCATCACAGTCAATGGGAAACTTGAGTGATTTGCATCTGCAGTGAGAGGATCACTGAAAGAACTCCTTAGCTTTGAAATATATAGAAATATTACATCTTTATTGATGTAATAAGGACTTTCAGGGTGAGAGTTATAGTCAGAATTACCAGTTCCTTCTTCCTTCATGCACTTAACTGGATGATGAGATATGTTCTTCCTTCTTTTACTACAAGACAATGCAACCCATTTTACAAAACTCCTGGGCTGCCACTGACCACCACAGGCTCTCTCAGTCTGAAGGCTGCAACTCTGGCCGCAGCAATAAGCAAAGAGATGCTTTAAACACAAATGATTGCTGTTCCAACAGCAATTCAGTGGCAGCAGGACAGCACTGAAAAGGGCTTCTTTTGGCAGCAGTCTGTGCCTTTCTTTGCAGACTGAAAGTCTCTTGCATTGCAGCAGTGTCTATCCTAGTTCATGTGAAGCTAGAGCCAAAAATGAAACAGCTTGCAAAGCCCCCATTGAGGAAGCACATTCCTTGCAAAAGAGCTGCCAATTTTGCCTGACACTAAGGTCACTGAAAGGTAAATGACCATTAAACTAGATTATAAAAGCCATTCCTACCAATAACCACTGATCTCTGTCACTGTGTTACAATAACAACCTACGTCGACATCTAATTACTTCATGTCTCGGCCTTATGAGGAAATGGGAAGACAGGCTCAGAACGAGCTTTCATTCAAGTGTTTCAGTAACCACTGGGCAGGATTGTATTAGACCATTTAATCTAAATTCAATTACTTATTTTATCAAGGTAGAGGGGCCCCAGCCACCAGACAAAGAACTGTAATGAGATATATACTAAAAGACAAACTCTTTCCTCTGCTGAGATGAGAGGTGAAAGATAAGGAGTATCATTTGCTAACAGGAAACTAAGGCATTGGGAGATTAAGTGATTTGTCCAAGGATGTGGCTGTATTCTTCACCAGATCAGGAATATAAACTAGCTTTCCCACATCTCAGCCTGGAGATTTTGTTACCAACCCCCCATCCATGGATCCCAAAGCAGAGTCTGGGTTTGGTATTTCTGGCTTCACCCTTCCTTCCTAGAAGGAGCTGGGCTAAGCTGCTGACAAATAACTCCATTCAGGAACCAAGTAAATACCTGCAGTCTGTGCCATGCCAAGCTGCTTGATTCAAAAATCTTGGAAACTTCAGAGATAATAGAACTGGTAACAGGATTGTGAATCATGAAAGGGCCAGCCACCAGGAGCAGGGGGCTTCCTGAGGAGTATCTTGAGGTACCTTCCCATGTCTAGCCTCCCCAGACTGCCTCCATCATGCACTAAATCCCATGGCAGCCTTTCAGCTCCCATTTCCCACTGACCAGCCCTGGCTGGCAGCACTGGGATTCCCCAGGGGCTGCTTTGGCAGAAAGGAATTCCTTTCTAGCCCTGCTTTCTTTTTTTGTTGGCTGCATAAAATGAATAGGGCAGCTGAGGAGCGTGCAGAGAGGACAGGCAGACACAGAGGCAGCATTCAGGCTGCTGAATAGCAAGTGCTGTCAGAAGAGCAGGAGGACCCAGCCCAGGCCTCCTTGGCTAATTTGGAGTCTTACAGTAACAGTTGGGCTTTGCAAGAGGGAAAAGTCACCACGGTTACAGCTAGAGAAGGTCATTCTCCACAGCTGTGAGGAAAGGCAGATGTGTGGATGGTGACAGCTGTAACAGCTGGATGACCCCTACACCGGGCCACCTTCCAAAACAGCAAAGTAGATCCTTCCTCAGACAAACCAACCCTCCTCACCCCTGCTGGCTGCAGGGTCGTGCAGAGCAGCAGTGAAAATCAGAGAACCACAATGCTTCGGCTCCTCTGCAGTGCATGCAGCTCCTCCTGCTCCAGATGCTGCTGGCTTTGGCAATGCAGTGCAGGGAAGGAAAGGTGGTAGATGGCTCATCCAAACTCCACTGAGAAGCAGCAACATCTCTGCTGAATCCCAGAAAGCTGCTCCTCTGAGAAGCATCCCCATCACACTGAAACCCTGCCAGCATTCACCCAGGGTGATGAGCAGAATAAACCAGGTGAGTGCAGACTAAGGCTTTACCACCCTGGTTTGGACCATCAGAAACGGTGATTTACTTCTCACACTTATGCCTGTAATGACTGGCCAGCCTTCCATCTTCCAGCTTTTCATGGGAAGATAATAAAAAGCCCAGCCCACTGTTGTCCAGTTGAAAATTTTTTCTTACCCACAAAAAATTAGGAATATATAAATAATGGTAGAAAAAAGAAATCTCCCCACAGCAAAATGAGAAGTGCTGTGTTTATCAAAGGAATACCCACAAAAACCTCCTCTAAGCTTCTGGCAAACAATGAAGTTTCTCATTGGAGAATTGCTGTTAGATTAAACAAAACAAAAGGCGAAATTCATAACCCTGAGACAAGCTAAAATCTCTCAAAATAAGAAAACTGTAAAAGTGGAGAACTCCTATCAGAGTCTTCCTAATAAGCCAGACAAATGTCAGACAGTTAAGACCATTGTCACAAAGCTGTCTGATTTTTAGACACAATGAGTGCTCACAGAGAAGAAAGAAAAAAACCCCACCCAGACCGCTCTATTAATGCACCTAAAACCCAGCACCGCTTGGATTCACACTCTCGTTGGGAGCACTAGGCTGGTCTTTGTTGCAAAGTATGATTCATGGAAGGACAGAGGCAAACAATGTGTTTGGCTGGCTGTGGGCTGTGAACTGTGCAGATGAACCCAAGCAGCTCTGCGTGGGCTGCTCTGGAAGTTCGAACAAGACTCGTATTGAGAAGTGGCAGCTCTAACCCAGGAACTCTGAACTTTAACAAAACGGCAGCAGAAAATGCACACAAAGCTTTTTTCAGTTAACTGAGCAAACAACAGACTCCTCTTCCCTCCACTGGAAGGCAAGAAACAGCATCCAAGAAAAATTAAGAAAAAAAAAAAAGGAAGAGAGAAGAGAAGCAAAACATGAAAATTACTGTGTCACAAGGAGATTTTACTGAGCACTCTTGCATTTTAGTACCATATCTATTATATCATAGAAAAGTTTGGGTTGGAAGGGACCTTAAAGATCATCTGGTATGCAGTGGAGGGTGTATGTCTGACACTTCACAGGCAACATAGTGATGTGCTTCTTTGCAAAGGGTCTCAGCCTTTCCATGACAGAGCAACTGGTGAGTCACTGGAGGTCCCCCACTGCCAAACAAATTTGTTGGATGACATCCGAGAGATGCTGGCACCTCTTCCTTTGGAGCAGGCCATATTAGCAGACTGCCCATCAAACTCACAAGATCCCCAAAGCTGTACTAGGCTACAAACTGCAGGTCTGTGCTCAGTGCTCAGTGATGCTCACAGCCACAGCAGATGGAACATACCACAGAGTGCCGTGGAAAACTGTGCTGGGACTTGGGGTGGATCAGAGAAGTGCCACATCCTCATTGTGCAGGCCACACTCAAGTTGTGTAGCACAGTAACTCCTACTGGGACAGAACCCAGGTAAGAAAACAGCAGGGAAACAACTAAAGAAACATCAGTGCAGTAGTCAAGAGGGTAAGTAACGATCTATTCAAATTAAGAGGTCAGCTAAAAAAAGTCAGACCAAATCAGGCAGGGTAGGACATTAAAGACAACACTGTTTTTAAGGTAAATATCCCCAAGAGCAGGGCAGCAGGGCATGGTGGGCTCCTTTCCCAATGGGGAGAAAAAAAATCCCAACAATTTTTACAAAGCAGAAATCATATTTGCTTCCAAGCCCCAGAGCTGAATCCTAGAGTGGCACAACAGAGACACCATTTCCTGTGAGGCTGCCACCACTGATTCCCTTCTGTCCCCACAGTCTTTGCTGCTGCTTTTCTCCCTTATTACTTCAGTTTCCAGCTAAGATTGGTGGTTGGTTGGGGTTTTTTCTGCCTTGTGGAGGGCTGCTCTCTTCTCCATCACTCCATGGGGCTGACTTCACTGGAGAGGTTGGTGACCATCTGACCTGCAACTTAAAGCACATCTGCTGTTTGCTAATGCAATGCACAGCTGTACCCAGGAAGGGGCTACCAAGAGGTGGCTGATGAAACAGAACAGATGCCTTCAAGAAAAAGAAACACGCAAAACACTCAACCAAACACTGCAAACACACAGGGCTCTGCTGCTGGAACCTTGTGCAAGAAGGAATCCCACAACTGCTCAGCACAGCCTTGCTCTCCTCTGCAGTCTTTACTCCATGAATGGAGCAACCTGCTCCCTGGACCTCACCTCAGGTCTTTGCCAAGGCTCCTGGAGCATGGTTTTAGTCAAAACGCTGTAGCAGACTTTGCCTCATCCCTGCTCGTCACTCTGCACAGCTGAATCCAGAGGAAAGAAAATTTCCATCCCTGTCCACATTACAGAGCAGCAGCAGAATAGAGGCACACTAGAGTCCCTAATGCCTGCTGAGCCCACAGACATGTAACCCCCTCTTTCCCATGGAAAAAGACTACCTCATTCCCAAAACAGTGAGTGAGAAAATGCAAGGTCTTGGAGAGAGTACCTATCACAACAATGGTGAACGACAGCCCTGGAACAACACCCGCGGTTTGTGCCACTTCAATACAAATAAAGGAGGTTAACTGCCAAATATCTTCTGAGATGGATTTCTCTCTTGCAGGCAAGACACAAAGTAAATGAAGCTGCCAGATACACATACGGTTGTGCTGGTTTTTTTTGAGAGAGGACAAGCACACGCACACATGCACACGCCCTCCTAAGGCCTCATATCAAAGCATTTTCCCACCATTCTCTGTTGATTTAATGGCATCATTTCTCCAGTGAACAATAGGAACACAGCAGAAGGGGAAAGCAATTATGTTTGAGAAAGCAAAAGCAAGAGCTCTGGGGTCAGAGAGAAAGACAGATACATAGCCCTGGAGTCCCAGTCTTTCCTTGCTGTTTCCTCTGCAGAAATGGCTCTTTGAGCCACACCATCCACAAGAGCCAGGGCTGGGCCTCTGTGCCTACAGCTGAAAAGCAGAATTACCACACCAGGCTATTGCACTAGTGCAGGGGCAGAACAGTTTTTTTAAGTATCCTGAGTATCAGGGTAGGCTGGCAGAGCCTACAGGAACATCATTATTGATTGCTATATTTCTTTCTTAATATTCTTGCTCAATCCCTTGTCCAGACACTGCATGCAGTCCTTATCCATCCTCCTCAAGGTAATGTGGAAGCCTAAACACCAAGAGGGAGGATCATGCAGCTGAGTCACTGAGCAGTGTTGATGCAGCAATGTGCAAACCTGATTTTTTTTCCTCTGGAAATCTGCTGTTTAATCATCAGCACAGAAAAGTGCTAAAATCTCCAATACTGGTGGCCCCCCCAGAGAAAAATCTCCCTGTCCCCCCAGCAAAATTCCCCCATCTATAGACATCACTAAGGACCAGAGTTCACACTCCTTCCCAACAAGATTCAAAGCAAACCAGTGTTCACTACACTTCAGTTTAGGGTTAAGAAGCACAGAAAAGAAGCTTTAGTAATACTGTGGAGAGGTCAAACTACAAACCCTCTCCTGCCATGAATCCCCACTGCTCAGTGAGTACCTCCCAGCTGGGACCCAACATCTGCCACCAAAGGCGGCCACAGCTCTCCCACATGTGACGGGAAGGCAGACCTGCCAGGTAACCTGAGGACATTCCTCACTCTTGTAATCAAGAGATGACACCTTTATTTATCCCTTTATTCCTCCAAAATGATATTTCGCTAAATCAGGGTGGCAGAGCAGCCTCCTAGGAACAGGCAGCTCCCCTGTTTGCTATGGATTACCAAGACATGAGCTCCCACTTGTCTCCCTACAGATCCAGGCCCCACATGGTGTGATCTGACTCCAGGAGCACAGACCAGAGAAGCCACAGACATTTACCGACTGAGATTAACAACTTCTGCAGTGACCAAATGGAGGGTTCCTGGTTTGACTCATGATGACAGCCCTGCCCCACTGCCCATGGATGTTTTACTGCATGGGGGAACCTCTTATAAGGTGATGTAGAGGTACGCATCCAAAATTCTGCCAAAACTAAGCAATAAACCTTGATTTACCATCTGCACCCTGAGCTTGAGCTCATCTCTGAGCAGCAACAAGTCAGGCTCACACAGATGCTCTGGGTGAAGAGGAGGCTAGGACAAGATCACCCCATGGCACCTATGCCACCCTCCCCATCAGAGCCTGGCAGGAGCCCAGCGGGGCTGATGCAGTGGAAAACCAGGACAAAGACCTGCACTTCTTTTTTTTTCCATGTGAATTGGAAAACTTCTCCCTTCCTATCCTGACTGTGAGGCATGGGAAACGAAAGAAAGCTCTTAAACCAGCAAAACAACAATTTACGGGATAAAAAAGATTTTGTTACTTTGTCTGTCTTGCACTTTGTTTACATGAATGCGAGCCAGTTATCCAGACTGGGAACAATACGCTGAATTAAACCTCTGAAACCCACTACATAAATATGCCAAAGGTATCACTAATCCTACCACAGATTTAAAAGTTAGATCATTATTTTCATTTACCATCTCAGCAGAAAATTTGTGACAAGAAACTGCTGATGAACAAGTTCGAGTCCTTCCAGCAAATTCAGCTTCCTTGGAGCTTTTCTAAATGCACTTTTGACTCTTTCATCCCCCTCTTAAGACATTTAGGAGGCATCCCTGTAGTTTGGCTATAAGCTACCCAGGCTGGCACTTCTCTTTCCTCAGCATTACATGCTAATAAACACTTATACCATCCTTGGTATCGGAGGATCATTTGTGGAGCAGTGGTTTGGGATCAGCAGCTCGTGCCTGGCTCCCTGCGGCTGGGGCAGGCCCCGCCACCCTCACTCCAAACCACACTGCTGTGCTTTCCATCCACAAAATGAATAGAATACAGTTCAGTGTTGACACCAGTGAATTAATAACCTTTAATGAGAGTAATAACTTGAAGGAACTCTCTGTTTACTCAGTGCTAAGTGCAGCCTGGCTAGTCCACCGCTCTGCCTGCAGTGCTGGAAACAATTCAGTCAGGACATGAGGAGCATCTTGCATGCAGGAACTGCCCTCGAGACAGTTTTCTAGTACTCACAGGCAAAAAGAGGTGCACATCCTCACCAGTGCCAGCTGGTAAGGCACAGCCAGCCCAGCAGCCTTCCTGCTTTGCAGGGGAAAATGCTGGCCACTCATCTTGAAGGCCAGAGAAAAAGTGGAGCAGTACATCTTGGACATGGCTCAAAAGAGATCACAAGCTGCCACTGCAAACCTCTGCTCAACCTTTTGTCTTTCCTTCACCAATTCTGAGCTTAAACCCCAGCCCCAAAGGCAAAGCCACAGAGTCTTTCAATCTTTTTGGGTTAAGAAAAACAAAATGATCACTTCGGTTGTGGTCTGTTGCAATTTCCCTTGCTTTATTGCTATCTGTTTATCCAGCCTTTCTAAGAAACAGGCAGATGAAGGAAAGACAAATGACTGGGAAAACACTCCCCATTTCTAGGACTAGGCACAGTTCGTTGCAGAAGACAGTGAAACAATCAAAAGTGTGGGTGTTTATAAGATAAAGTACCAATACTATTGATTTAACTCGTTTGTTTCAGGAGAAGTGACCAAAAAGTAGAGGAGGCAGGAGGAGGTTAGATCCCTGGGGCATTTGTCCTCTCATCCTTACTTCCAAGGTGGTGGATCCTTAACCAAAGGGATTTGAATTCATCTTCTCTGGAGGCTCCTTCACCTGCTTATGTTGCTACAGAGGGCAAAAAGCACCAGTTTGCTAACAGCCCACACTCACCTATGTGAAAAGCTACCCAAAGGGGAAAAGTGCTTGGCCTGGCAGCCAGGTGGAAAGGGCAGGGAGCAGTGATTAGCTCCAGCTAATCCAATGGGTTGCCACATCATCCTCCTTGCCCTGGGCTAGCTGGTGTGCTCACACAGGGCAGCACCACACAGAGACCATGCTCAGGTGCTGGAAACAGCATCTCAGGACAGCACGGTGCTCAGGAGCTCTGCCTCTCTGCTACTGTAAGGACCAACATCAAACTGCACACTCAGTTTGGGCAATGCTTGGTGAAGTTTATTCTGCAAACCTGAAAAAGGCTACTGTGTGTTAAACATTCCAGAGATTTTGCAAAAGTCCACTTTCTTCATTTGCCCTTCATCACAGGCAGCCTTTTCAGCCAAAGCACATGACTCCAGCCATGGGGCTGATAATCTAAGCCTTGGCAAAGATACACACTCAGCACTCACTGATGCTCACACTGGTTTCACCAAGATGTATTTTTCCCTTAATGCAGCTCTCTGCACCCAGACCTCTGCTTGCCACCTTGGCCATCACCCTTTGCAGATTTTCTGCCCTGTGTGAGGTGCCTGCAGGAACTTGCTCTCCTGGCTGACACGAGGTGCACTACCTTTCTCGCATGAGTCAGCAGGCAGCAACAGGAAAGCCGTTCTTTGTACTTGAAAAAGAATTAAGTGATTTTGAAGCAGTGGAATGTTTTGGACTAGTTAGCTGACCGACAGCATGAGCGCTTCAGAAGAGGCTGCATTATGAGAAGCAAACTTCAAAAGGAGAAGTGACAAGGCCAGAGTGTTTGTGGTGCCTGAGGAAGTAATTAGAATTTAAAAGGGACACAGATTGGACAAGTACACTAGGCTAAGAAAGATGAACTGCTGCCAAAAAAGTTTCTTTAGCTTTCCCAGCTCTCTCTAGCCCACATTAGAAATGCAGTTTCATGAGTATCTCTGTCTCAAAACAATTTTACAGAAAACCTTTGCAGTTGTTGAAAACATGAGAAAGATGCCACCATCAAAAGCTAGATACCTCCTGCTCCCATTTCTGTTTTCAGCTTATTAATAGCTGTCTTGCTTTCATCATTCCCAAACAGGAGAGGCTTTCTGCAAACCCCTCAGAGATAAGACATTTCTTAGACAAGGGGTTTTGTATACAGCACGGTTTATCTTCCTTCATTGCAGGGTTGGTTTTTTTGGTTTTTTCTAGCAAAAGCTTCAAAGGCTTGCAGGGTCGGTGAGCACTGATGTCTGCTCTGCTGGTGGGTGACCTGCCAGGTCAAGAGCACTGCTCCAGCTGGAGAGGTGTGATGTTAGTCAGAGATCAAACTGCACACAGAACTCAATGGTTTCCAGTCACCAAGGATCATTGCTGAATTTCTGCTGCTTTGAGATCTCTGCTATGGAGGCTTTGAACTGGTGATTCAAATAAATGTGAGGCTGCAACAGCAAAGCCACAGCAGAAATGTCTGTTCTACTTTTCCACAAAAAGCTGAAGCAGCTCACAACAAACACTGCATTTAGCTCCTTCCACCAGGAGCTATCAACACTTTGGGGAAAGCAAAGGCCAAAACTAGAGGTCTGCCGTAAAATCCAAGGGCAGAAGAAGTGCAGCTTTGGAGGGAAGCCAAAGTTGGTGCTCCACCAGGGCCCATTTCTTCCTAACAACTGTTCTCTACCTGAAGACATTAATGCCCATTTTCTTCAACTTTTTCCCTTAGAGACTCAACAATTCATATTCAGACAGTGACAGAGACAACTAAAATGAGTCAACAGCTCTCTGAAGTCAGACAGAGCTCTGTTGTCTCACCAGGTGCAGGTGAGATATGGTGAGTCAGGTTGGAGGAATGAGCTCCAGCAGCAGCACCCGGCACAGCCAGTCACTCCCGACCGCCCCATTCCCAGCTCGGTGGGTCACTGCAGTTAAGGCTCTCAAATTGCTCATCTGTCAAGTGGGTAAGGAAAAAAGATAGCTGGGAGTTTGGCAAGCTTAAACAGGCTTCCAGTAACACTCTGAGGAAGCTCACAAGATGTCATAACATGAAGTATTTACTGAAAATTGTCTCAGCATTCAAATGTTCTTTATGTATTTAGTTCAAGTTGTGTTGGATCCCATCTGCCTCATGCTTACGGGTGCAACCATAATCTCAAAGGAATAAAAGTTTTCACCCTATGATGTCACTTATGCCCACTAGTCTCATGGGGACTTTCTTTCCCAAGATCCTGACTCAATTTTGAGGGAAAAAGAAAATCTTTGTACAAATGCAGCTACCCCTCACAAGAAGGTCTAAAAAGGGCGCAACATTTAGGGACATAGGGGTAGACTGGCAAAGCTTCTTGCTATGGAAGTGAAGACACCACTTCAAAATTTGCTCATGGTATCAGTGGTACCATGAGCCTGGTCCATACAGAGGCAGCCATGTGGGTGTTTGAGCTATGAACCAAAGGAAATTGGACATGCAGCTCCCCCGGCTCACCTCTGTAGTCAGTGCCAGGATTTGGTTGTCAGCTGAATGGGCTGAGCTGGTCTTCCTGGACTCCTGGACTTGCACTGGAAGTTGGAAGGTTGTGTTTAGAATATGAAAGGAACACCCTTTTGAGAACACCGAAATGCTTGGGGGAGACACTGTACTGCTGTGCAACCACCAAAGATACCTACTGGAGCTGTACCTTCATCTCATATAGATCTATGCAGCCGCACTGAAGCTTATCAGAGCTTGAATTTAAGTCCAGAGAAGGATAGTCTTTTATACAGAAACTCCAGGTTTATGCAGACACAAATGGACTGTGCAGAAATTTCCCAGTTCACATTAGACACAGATGTCTAGCTCTGGGGATTCCAAAACACCAGAGAAAAACCAAGATGAAAGCAAAACAAGTGCAAGCTGCACTTCATTGAAACAGGAAACCCCAAACCTCTCCATGTTCAATGGGAAGCCCAAACTTTGGGATTCTGTTTGTATTGAACAATAAATCCCACCAGGCCAGCAGAGACCTCCTCAAGGGTGGGAGGGGATGAGGACCAAAACCAAGCTGACATTGTGCAGCACCACAGGCAACTCCTCTGCACACAACGCCAGCTCCTCTGGAGCTGCTCTCTCCCATTTTCCCCATTTACCTAATTCCCTATACATACATGGATATATGCTGCTGTTCCTCGGGGTGGGAGTCCCTCAGGCCTGGGCACCTGGGTTTCCTGGGCATTACCATCACCACAAAGGCTGTTTTTGAACAGAAATACCAGCCAGGACCCAAGGAACTTCCATGAAAAATACTTCTGTGCAGCTTCACTAAGAAAAAATAATAATTAAAAAATAAATTAAAAAAAATATTTAAAAATATCACAGTCCTGATAGGTCAGGATGCAGAAAAATCTTCTACTCATTGTGTGAGAGAATATCAGAGAGGATCAGACTTCTTCATGCCAGTGGAGTTCCCCTGGGTGAAATTCATCAGCGCAGCTCCAGTGACTCTATCCCAGAGGGTGCTACAAAGCCCTGACAGCTCCTGTAAACTGCATTAGCAGACTGAGTTTATGGCTCTTTTGCCCAAAAAGCACAAAGCAGCTGGGAAATTACCAGGGACAGCCATAAGACTGAAAACCAATGTTGAAAAACAAACAACACCCAAACCAAGAATCACAAGGCAACCTTGAACTTCTTTTTGGAAATATTTAGGCAGGATGTCTTGCTGAGCTGATACATCTGGTTTCCAGAAGGACTTCAGCTGGCTGCTGTGCTGGACTAAAACTTTTCAAGAAGTGGGAAACGAGGAGACTGGGACAGACTTTCAGCAAGACGAGGAGATGGAATTAGAGAGCCCCAAGGGGACAATTCCCATGGCTATCCCTGCTCTGCAGGGACTTGGACATAACTTGAAGCAAAGTCTTCTAGACCCTGCATGTACCAAGCACAGTGGGTGGGTGATGTGAAGGCTGTGTTCAATTCATCTATTTCCCTAATCTATCACTTGCCCATCTTTTACCAACTTGGAAGGGCAGACCTGTACAAATCACTGTTGTGATTGACTTGTTGATGGCCCTGGTCCAATTAAAGATGTCAAGCACATGGCTACCTCCATCCCTTCACAGCACATCCTTGACTTCACCCTGAAGCAAGTCTGTGGTGGGTTCTGAGCCTGTGCTCAGGCTGGGGATGTCTCAGCAGCAGAGCAGGCAGGAGCATGCCTGTGCTTAGTCAGTTTAAAACCTCCCAAAGCATCCAACCCAGCTACTGAGAGGACAGAAGAGGAGCTTCTGAGATGTACACAGTGCTCATTCCTAGCATATTTCACCTTCCAGTGCAGGAAGGAAGCACGATCCAAATTTTCAATAGGACAAAAATACCCTTTCTTTCCCTTGCTACACGAAGTGTGGCTTAGGAGCACCAGCCAGGTGAAAAAACCAGCTGGTACTTGCACCAACACAGCCAACCCTCAACACTTCCCAATCAAACAGGCATTCCTTCTGCAAAAAGGGGAGAGCTAGGTCTCTTGCTTTGTATTTTGTCTCTTGCTTACCTAATAAAAAGATCATAAATCACAGCAGTTTCCAGGTCTTCGTTATTGTCCAAGCAGCACTAACAAAGGCAAGAAGGCAAACTCAGCACGTACCCAGGGGACCTGGAAACACCCAGCCATTCCCAAAATAGGAGCAGCTTAGCGACTCACAGCTGGAGCACAGCTGGCCCCCCCTCCCAGCACTCTGCTCTCCCAGGCAGCTCTGCAAGCAGTGGGTCAGGAGGTGCATTCCTCCAACAAAAATACTATGAGAAAAAACGACCTAGAGGCAACACCAGTCCCCTGCACAAGCCACTGGAGCTGCACTGGCCCCGTTCATCTGCAGGATGGTAGCAGGGCTCAGGGACCCCTGGGAACAAGGCTGCTTCTCACCACATCCCTGCAGAGTGCCTGGCACTCCCTGCAGTGCTTATGGGACAATGCTGCAGTGCCAAGAAATTGTGCTGACATCCTGGTTGCATCAGGAAGAAGGGAGATGTGCAGCAGCACTCATTCAAAAAACAAAAAAACACACTGAAAAAAAGGCCTAAAATCAGCACAAACCCCAACAGCAATCAGCTCATTGCCATAGGAACAGGTTTAGTGTTATGGCAGCCAGACAACTGGGTCCTGTAGGCTGGCGTCCTTCTGGTAACCTTGGGAAAATCATCAGCTTTTAATTACAAATCTGGGGGAACATCGGATATTAGTGTTTGTACTGCCACGTTACATCTTGGCTCTGGTTAAGGCTTCCCTTGGCTCCCAAGGTGCTGGAAGACAAACATGTATTTTCTTTTCATTTCAAGATAGCTGAAAGTCACAGCCTAAGCAATGATGAGAACTGTATGTGATTAGGAATAAATGAATAAAACATTCTTAAACAAACAAACAGAAATCCCCCGGCCTCAAATCCCCAACCAGGATCCTGAGGAGCCAGAGAAATGTAGCAGTGGTGGAAACCATCGAGCCAGCAAGCCTGAATCAATAGCTGGTGCTCCACAGCAGAGTGGATTCCCAGACAGCACCTATGAAACAGCCAACAGGGAACAGGGTCTGCATTCATCAGCACAGAAATTTCTGGGTCTCAGCACAGAACAATGTGCAGGTTGATTTGCCCAGATGCAAGGCAAGATGTAGACTGACTGTTTTGAGCTCTGACAGATTTAGGTGACAGCCAGTTAGCCAGCCCTTTTCACCAGCAAGGTTAACAGCAGGGATCCTCTGGCCTGAGCACCACATCCCACAGTCACACTCACAGCATGTGAAGGAGCCCTTTCCTTCATTCACTTCCCATTTCCTGCCCGTTTCTTCCAGCAGCAAACTCCCTGTTCTCATAGGGTGTGTGGGATACATGGAGAGGAAAGGAGCAATCCCTCCCCTCTGAACTTCTCTCCACTGTCTCTATTTCTCCATCCCACAGTATCAGGATCATGAACTGTTTCACCCTGCTTCCCCTCCAGGAAGGGGGAAGATGTGCAAGCACAGTCTTTCTGTTGAAAACCAGCTTTTCCAGAGAAAGCATGGACAGAATTAACAGCACCCGCAAGCAAGGCTGGACGCGCAGTTTGCACACAAAAAAAAAAATCAATCCAACAGTGCAGGGGGAACTGCATCCCCTGGGTAAATGGCACCCCCAGGCAACTTTGCTCATTAAGAGATCAGCTTCCAGAGCAGGTGGAGGAAGGAGAGACCCAGCACAATAAACCAAACCTCCCTGCTCTGCTTTTGTTACCCAGGAGGAAAGAGGATGCAAGGGAATGTGAGGAGGCTGAAAAACAAGCACTCAACCATAAGCACAGAACCAGGCTGGGCTCAGTCCCCCTGTGCCACAGCACAGGCTGTCCCACTCCAAAGTGCCCCCAGGAGCAGACCTGGTGCCCCCTCTTGCTTACCCTTATGCAAGTGAGACCAAAGTCACCTTGCTGCAGGCTGTAGCCAAGGCAAGCACCAGCCAGAATGGCCAGAACTGCACAGGCATCTCCCACCTTGGGTGCTGCAGGGTGAATGCAACCAGACAGCTCAGCTTAGCTGTGAGCATCACAAATCTTCAAAGGTCTTCTCCTGTGCAAGCTTCTCCTTCTGCCCTGAGCTCATGTGTGAGGTTTTGTAAAGAAGAAGAAAGCAAATTAGCCCAGCAGTTTGATGCCTCATCGATGGTTTCCTCGAACCAGCTCCTACTGATCACCTCACAGCCAAAACCTGGTGATGAGTCAACCACCAAGCCTGAGGACAGGAATGGGGCATGGGGGGAAGCCACCATCACTGGCCAAGATCCAAGTGCTGGCCTTTCCTTGCGGGCTCCGCAGTGCTCCAGCCCCTCTGATTTATAAATACACTCAGTGCCAGATGAGTCAGCCCTGCTTCCCCTCAGGATTTACAGCCGGGACACGGGCAGTGGTGCAGGGGAAGGTGCAGGGAGTGGTTTTACACCATGTGAAAACAATGTCATTTGTTTTGCTGGGCACACTCACACCCTCCAGCAGGAACGCTCCAGCTGGAGAAGCAAAGCTGAGCATAGACCATCCTCCACGGCTGGCTGTGCAAGGCCCTTTGCAAGGTGCATCCCGCACAGAGCTACAGCAGACATGTGGATCCTGCCTGGCCAGGCCCTTCAGCAGCTTTCCACCAACACAGCTGTGGGTGTCAAAGACACTGACTCAGTATACTGTCACTTAAAACAAAACTAATCTCTTCAGTTAAAAAAAAAAATCATCCTGAAGATTTACTTTCCCTCTTCTCCTGAAAAAAAAATCAGAGATTACCAAGCCTTTGGCTAAGAACTGCTTAACTGGAGGGGTGGAAACCTTGACAATGGTCACACTTAAGGAGTAACAGATGTTCCCTTCTACTAAAAGTTCTTCCTTCCCAGCTGAACTCCAGTGTAGGAGACCTAATGTGCCAGATACTCTGGTGAGGAGCATCCTGGGGACATTTCCAGACCAACAAAAGCAGAGAGCAGCCAAGGAGGATAGACGTGGCAGACACTGTGCTTGGCTGGACTGGAGTGTAACCTGGCCAGCAGCTCTGCCCACATCATCCACAGCCGGCCAGGGGTGGGAGCTCACCTTTTGTTCACAGTGCAGGAATGGAGAACAGCAGCTTGGGAGGGCCTGGGAAGTGACCAGCCTGCCAAGAGAGACTTCATGCTGAAGCAACAAAATAAATAAAGTGATTTTCCCCCAGCCAAGCAGAACTGCTAATGAAACCACCTTTCTGCATGACACATTTAACAGTGCTTCGAGGAAATCAGGGAGTCAGTAAACCCATTAGCACAGAAAATCCTCATCTTCCAGCCCTGGCAGCACACTGTCAACTCTAAAGATTTTCATCTGTAGAATAGCTTCAGAGCCACAAATTCACAGATACCTGGAGTGTTTCAAAAGCAGATCCAGCAGAATGGGATGGCTGTTCATCCATGCAGCTGCGCCATGTGTTAGACGAACACAGGCCCTGCTCCAAGAAGCTGAAACTCCCGTGGCTGACACAGATTGTGCCACTACGGAGAAGCATTGTAGGATGGCTTGCGACAAATTTGTTTAAAAATTCCTCCTTCGTTTCCAAGGCTGTATCAAACACCAGCATGTGTCAGGACTGGGCTAATGTGTGCTCCCAGATTAATGCATGCTCCCCTGAGGCTGTTGGCCTGCTGCCATGAGGGCACACCGCTGGCTCATGTTCATCTTGGTGGCTTTTTGCAGAGGTGCATTCCAGTTGGTTGGCCCAGCACATTATCCCTGGGGTTATCCCTCCTCAAAGGTAGGACTTTGCCCTTCTTTCTGGAACTTCAGGACATCCCTGTTGGCTCATTCCTTCAGGCTAGTGAGGCCCTTCCTAACAGCAGCACAAACATCTGGTGCATCAGCCACCCCTCTTAGTTTGGTGTAACCTACAAAACTGCCCTGTCAACCAGGTCATTCATTAATGCAGGTGGAGAAGTGACAGGCTTCCAGCTGGATTTTGTGTCTCCAGTCACAATCCATTGACCATGGCAGTTCAGCCAGTTTTTGCCTCAACTCACCATCCACTTCTTAGACTAGTACTTCACCAGTTTGCCTAAAAGGATGTTACATGAGAGTTGAAATTAAATCAGTAAACACCCACTGCTCTCTCTTCATTTACCAAGCTTGTTGTTGGAGTTTTACACACATAAGACTGTTACATGATAAGGTGTAATAAATAAAGCAAATATTTTCCCAAGCTGTCTACTCATCACAACCCAAACATAAGTAGTAAGGTGTGTTTGGGGTTATTTAAAGCGAGCAACATTCTGTATCTGAGGGTTCTATTTCTGTTTAAGGATGAAAATACAGAGATAAGAATACCCATATATCATCAGACAGACAGAATCTGGTTCCCTCACCTGTATGTCTAGATGCTGCCTTAAACCAAACAACAGATGCAGTAGATAGATACTGTGCAGGCTCATTTTAATCAGCATTCACCTGCATTCAGTTTACAGCAGAAACACTGGCACTGTGTCAAGTTACATCACACCATTTTGGCAGCATCTGAATGCCTCCCACTAATGCATCAGACTTTCTCTCTTGGCCTTCCTTTTCATGGGGTTAGAAGAACATCTTGTTCAGAAGATTTGTATAGTGTATACAAAAATCATACAAACAGGTTGATGCTTCTTTGTTAAAGTCTTGGGCTCTTGGCCTCTTGCCTGAGCTTCATCCCAAGAGAACAATTCACTCCACATTAAAGCCTTGATCTGAGTTTCACCGATGGACAGGGTTGCTACAAGCAGACTGACCTATTCCAACCAGAGGAAGGAAGTCAGCTTGGAGAACTCCTGCTATACTGACAGCCCCACAATCTTTATCCCACTGTGAGAGCCACACACGAGCAGCTCCTGGCGACAGATAAGAGCAATCTTGGACTTTCTGTCCCGATGTGCATGCAGGACTCACAAAATGGCTAAACACAACTCACATGGCCTTCAAACATTCCCCCTAGGCAAGGGCCCTTTCTCCACACTCGAAAGGCAGGAGTTCAGGTGGAACACAAACCACAATCTTTTTTCTTCTTCAGCCCCAAAATTGAGCTAGTTCTTTACCTATCTGATGGCCCACCCCCTTGGACCATAACATCCCAGTCTGAGCACAGATTTGAACCTTCTCTATGGCTGAGTACCCCCACTGCATCCTAAGCCAGGAAATATCCAGTTTTCCATCCAGTGACAGGCTTTAGGACTGGGGCAAACATATATCTTTTTCCTTTACAGCTGACAAAATCCTTGCTTTATGAGAGTCAAAATACTTCATACAAACTTTTCTCTATGTTGTGGGTAAGAAGAGAGCTGAAAAAAAGCCAATCAGAATAGTTTACTCAGTGAAACACAGAAATTGCATTTGCGAGCACAAAGTCATTTTGACAGAGATCTTCTTTTTGTCTTTTCTGGTTTAACCCAGCCTGACAAGTCCAGGGCCTAGTGTCCTTGAAGTCAGTGAGAGACTTTCATCAATATTCTGAGAATTTGGTTCCCAGATGGAAATAACACAGCTTATGTATACAATCAGTCAAAAAATGTAATTTAAGAAGCAGTTTTTCAGGTTGAAAATTGTATTTCAAACACAGACATTAACATCATAATGGCCTTGGAGGGCTTGGACAGTTCCAGCTGACAGGCAGAGCATAAGAGGTCCTGTGGAAACAGGGACAGTAAATTCCCCAAAATGAGTTTATTTGTTGGCAAAGGCAGCACAATTCCCTTCTGATTTATTTCTACATTGAAAAAGACATTCAACAGCTTCCCAGTATTAAGACATTTTTCACCCCTCAGTCCAAGAAGGGCTTAGAGCTACTTATACCCAGTTACTGTACATTTCCACAACAGTGTGGAGCCTTGGCAGGCTTCTCAAACAGCTGGTGAACCTCAAATCCACCAAAATGTGAGGAATAAAATATTTTTCCTCCCAAATATCTGAGCAGCTGTTTCTCAGGAAAGACACTGACCACTTTCAATAAATCTGCAAAGCTTCTGGGCAGGAGGTAGACACTATCACTAACTTTGCTCAAAAAGACAGGGGTGTCTTCACCTCTCTAGCATAATTTTAGGAGGGATTACTCCATATCACAGAGAATATTTATTGAGCTAAGATAAGCAGGTTTTCTAAAAATGCAAAAGAAATGTGTAAGGAACTGTTTGCTTTCTTGGTGTTGTAGTCCCCTGTGCATCTTTTCCAAAAATACACTTTGGGAAACATCAGGGTTATTTCATAGACCCATAAACCTTCCAAGCAAGGAAACCATAGAGCTATGGAGATGCATGTGCTACTCTGTCCTCTTCCTTTTCCCTGCCTTTGGTTACACTGCTTCAGCCCTTCCTTGCACTCACAGTGGTGTCCCCCATGAGCTGATGATGAGCCACATCAATTCTCATTCAGGGGAAGATACATGCAGTAACAAAAGGATTTGGTTTTTGTTTCGTTTTGTGGGTGTTTTTTCCTCCATTAGGCTGGCCAGATGAATTAGCTCAGAGGGTGGTCTGACTGACAGAGCCAGCACAGAGCAACCAGCAGCAGCCAGAGAAGAGCAGGTACTGCAGCTTTCCTTTCCAGGGCTTGAGAAGTGTTTAGCAACTCAGGTCCTCCACTCCACTTAGAAATCTCACCCCGTTCAACCTGCCCTTAAGGCTCTAACTGGACTGGAAACTGTCAAGGTCAGACTCTCCTCCCACCACTTTTTATTTAATTTTTCTTCCTACCTCTGGCATCTTTTAATTCAAAACCACCCACACACCCAGTTCATGTGACAGCTCCATCCACTAACGTTTAACAGCTGACATTTTCCCCTGATCTGTTGATTCAGAAGCATGTTTTTATACACAGTAACACTCCAGAATATCAAACCTGTTTCATGTGGGGAAGTCTCTCATGAAGCCCATTACCACCTGGCAGAAGGTCTCTTCTAGTTAATATGTGCCTGATGTTCATTGCTCAAAGACATGTTCAGCAAGTCCCGGTGCAGTGTTCTGATCACTGCCACAGTGTCCAAGGTACCCAGAGCATGCACTTCTCACTAAACCTGTACATGCTGTGCCTTCCCTGTTATCTTCACTTACAAGCCAAAAAAGAAAGCCATCAAACCCCAACCAATCATAAAAAAATCCCCACAAAACCACCACAATCAGAACCTCCCCAGGACCTCCTCCTGGCTCTCAAACCAGCAGCAAGGATGCTCATCTGGATTCTCAGCACCAGCCAAGTGCCCGACAGGCAGTGGCCAAAGGACTGCTCCTGCTTTTCCAGGCAGCTTTTCCAGGAGCGAGGCTCTTTGGCAGGGTGCACTCCTGTGCTGCCAATTCCCTCACACTGCCCAGAGCACACATGTGCACACCCAGGACAATGAGCTGCTGCCCCTCCTTCCCAAGGACAGTGACAACAACTAGAGCATGCTCATGCCAAGAAGCAGGTTCTGCTGTTCCCTGCACAGTTGCCAGGCTAAGGATGGCTTATTTTCAGGGACAAGCTCCAAGCTCAGCTGCTGCTGCTGCCAAACCCTGTCACAGCAGATCAGCAAGCACAGGACTCTGCCAGGTGCTTCGGCTGCCTGCCCTCCTCCAGGAGCTTCTGCTCTGCATCCCTTCCCCACCACATGGTGATCCACATGATCCCACACGGGATCACAGTCATGCCATAGGAAGGTCAGAGGGTCTTTGGGCAGTTTTACAATGCTATCAGTGTCCAACACTTCTGGAGTCCCCTGCCCTGGGCATATGGGACACCCCTCTCTCCTCCTGCCAGGCAGAGCCCCTTCCAGTCCAGCTGGGGGTTTGAGCCCCTACCTTGACAAGATCTTTCCAAAGCTGTAAGGCCACTGTGGCCCATGCTGGAGGGACAGACAGGTAACCTGCAGTGCGAAACGTTCAGACAGATGGAAAAAAAAAAGGCCTAAGTTTCACCCTGAACAACCAGTATGAGGTACATGTGCATCCCAGGCTTCTTCTGTTTGCCATCTCATACAGATCTTCTACCTTCAGACCCCAAATGAGCTTCAAGTTCATGGAACACTTATTTACTTCTGCTGGGTTTGGATCAGGCCCCTCCTAGGTCAAAAAACCCAACAGCTAATGGACATGCGACATACATGGAGCTTCCACGCCTATTAGCAGGTCTCTCTGAGACAACACAATTTTCCACCCATGCATTAAGCCAGTCCAATACTGACATCAGCTCATTTCCATTGATCCTGATTACATAATAGTGACTTAATTCTCCACAGGATTGAATTTTCCATATGTTTGGATCTTTTGCAGTTGCTACATGACTTCCTTGTTCCCTGCTGAATTTATAATTTATTATCTTTGTCCAGTGCTCAAAAGGTATGGCCTTTGCTGCAAGAAAAATTTCTACAGATCTTTTTGGTTTTTTTTGTTTCCTGATATGTTTATCACATCAACTTCCTTCCATCTAAGAGAACTCCATAACCATGCTGCAGTATGGACACCCCTATAGCTTCAAGGACTGCCATCAATTCTGGAGTGAAGTTACATTAAGTTACAACATACATTAAGAGTAGCTAATAACCATTATGGCACCCAAGTCTTTTAGGTACATTTGCTGCTATTTATAATTCATAAACATCAATCTTATGAGATCTGAATGTTGTCCAAAACCCTCAGTTAATTGTAAAGGTTATAGTTTTATGGCTGCAGATGAAAATTCTCACTGCATGTGTCCCGCCCAACAGAGAAGAATGTCTGTAAAACTATCATGGTCCCCCAGCAGCTTCACTCAAAAAACACCCGGTAACACCTCTGGTTCAGTCCATTTCCTGGAGGACTGGAGCCCACATTTCCAGTCTCTTTGAGAACAAATACATTTCCAGAGCTACTCACAAGAAAATTATTCTTCTTTAACATTCTTGTAATGCCACTGGGTAAAGCTATTAATTTTCACAATCTTCTTTTATAGCCAAGGCAGTTCTATGCACTCAAGACAGGAGTAAATTGGAACAAGGGAACATAAAAAAACCCATTTTAAACTATTTTATTGAAAAGACTGGGTAAAGACATAATCTAAAAGAAGGATCTCTGGGTTGAAGAAGTCTTTTCTATAACAGGAGAGCCCCTGCCCACAGTAAGACTATTAAAATATAAAATTAACCATCTGCTCCTTCATAGAAGGGAACCCCTTCTGCCTCTGCAAGTCTTTGAAAATGGGTGTTAGTTCCTGGAAATGCATCAGCAAAACAAATCATCATAATGGTATGTGCAAAGGGAAGCTGGAGAGGAAGAGAAGGATGTGATGACATCTGGGAGCTCTCAGCCCTCTCTACTGCAGGACAGACAGCAGGTGCCATCTCCCTCCCACACAGCCCAGGATGAAAGCACCTGTGACCCTGCTCCTTTCTCCTTGAGGAAAGGGCACAATCCTTCAGCCCTGTCCCACACCTGCCAGAGGTCAGTCCCTCACCTGCACACCCTGCCTGGTGGGGCTGCCCTGGATGCATCCCCAGGAGCTGCAGGGAGCAGAGAGCCCTCCTGGCATGGCTAGACCCTGGTGCCTACCTGAAGCTCAGCCAGTGCTTGGCCAGCACCTTACTGCCCTCCAGCCACACTCTCAACACTTTCTGTTTTCAAGCCTTGAGCTTCTCACCCCTCTCTAAGCACAACCTCTGCTCTCACTCTCACACCAGCCTGACAAATTGCACGGTGACACTACAGTGGGACAGCCACTGCCTGCTGAGTGCAGGTTGGCTGTGACCCAGAGCCAGGACAGCTCTGATTTGGTGGCAGCATGGAATGTGGGTAGCTGCATCCTCAGCACATCTCCTGATACAGACACACTGTCTCCAGCTCTCACATCACAGCACTGGCTGTTCTTTGGCGTCAGTGAAAATGGCTTTTTGTTTGCCATGCCAAGCAAGGAAACGATCTGACTCTTCCATGATATACATCCAATCTCAGTAATCTGATGCCCTTACACATCACACCCACAAGAGTAACAGAACCTTCCAAACCATGCAACAATCCTTAGAAGAACTGAGGCAAGTCACCTCACTGGGAATATTTTGCATTTAGACACAGAGAACACCAGAGGATGCACGCTCTCCAGACCACAGGATGAACTAGATGATGTAAAGGATCTTTTCTCTCTCTAGGAGGAGGTATGTCACCTCCAAACCTGCACAGCTTGGGCCACCTAATCAGACTCCTATTTTGTGACAAATTCTGTGACCAGGGCTATGAGACAGACCAGGTGAGTCCTGCTCCCAAGCATCACTGAAGGACCTGCACATCTTCAGCATCCCAAGTGAGCTCACTTGACAGAACTGCTAGCCAACCGACTGGTTCCCTGCCCCAGCACCCTGCTCCCATCACTGTCCAGACTGTCAAGTCAAGCCAGCAGAACCCTGTGAAAAGTCAAGAGCTGTCTGCTGCTGGGAAGGGGAACTAATGCCAGAGATGCAGGTGAAGAGGTGGGATCATGAGACTGAGGAGAAATAACTCCTCAGCCTCAGCAGAAACAAACTGTTAGCAGCATGATACTTCACAAGGCAACTGTGCAAAAGAAGCCCTCATCACCTCTTGCATGCAGCCACCAAAAAGAAACCAAGAAACATTCTTCAGGTGACAGTGGCACAGAACAAAATGAAGGTCAGGGGCTGGATGTAACATAAAGCTGCAGAAATAATGAGCACCAGTGACACTTTGCTTTCACACTGGGGACTGCCAGCAGCCCGTTGTGTGGAGCCAGAAGTGTTTCACCACATCCCCAGGACACTGGCCACGCCACACAGCTCTCACTCCACGCGGGTGTGTGCAGCAGGCGCAGAGACCCAGCCGTGCTCCAGCTGTGTTTGTTTGGCCAGCTGCAGTGCCACAAAACACAGCTGCATTGATCGGGGCCGGTCACCTGGCTCCAGATAAAAGCAGCTCAGTAGCAGGAATCTGGCCATCCCTGCTCTGGGATACAACTGGAGCCAGCCCAGTGACCGAGCGGGGTCTGACCGCGGCCGCCTTCTGATGCAGAGTGCTGTGAGAGGTGACAAAGGGGAAGATGCGTCGAGGCAGGGTGAAGAGCAGGCAGCAGAGATGGATTATGGAGCCTGACTTGAGGCCAGAAGATCCCAATTTTCATCCTGGCTCCACCTCTGGCTTGAGCTGTGCTGCAGGAAGTCTTTCCCCTTCCTGCTTTGTCCACACTACTCATTATTCCTATCTAGGAATAGGAATGATCTTACCACACCCCCAGGAAAACTCTTGGCAACCAGTATCAGAAATGTTTTTTCTCTTCAGAAAAGCCTCCACACTTCATTTCAGATGTTTATGGTTTTCGTTTTCACATAATACATGCTATGACTGATGTGTCAAAGCCATCATAGCCTAAATCTTCAGGTTTTATTCCTAAATGCACTATAAAGAATTGTTCTCTGCTACTGACTGAGTCATCTCCTCTAGATCAAAGCCTGTCCTGCTTAAACTGAAACAAAACAGTTTGGTATTTGACTCTTTCATCTAGAAGCCAGTTCTGTCTGTGCTAAGCAGCAACTCCCTTTCCATATTCAAAACAGAACATTTTCATTCCTTCTGCCAGTATGATGGCAGAGGAGGCCTGCACATTTGTGAATAACCAACAAAAAGCATCTGCATGAATGAGGAAAGGCAACTGTACAATCAATGGGTGAAAGAAAATTCGAAATTCCATCCCAGAATCTGGGATAAGCAAGAATTCCCAGGAGCACCATTTCATCAGAAGCTGGAAAGGCTTCAGCCTAGAGGATCAGAGAAGGTGAAGATGTCACTTGCTGAAGTGTCTACAGATGATTTGGCTGCATTTTCATAAAGCATGTCTCCAGGGTGGTAGAATCTCCTCATCTTTCATGGTCCAAATAACTAACACAGTCCAGACCCTGGTCCGGAGCAAGGATCAGCCACGTCAGCGCTATTAGCACCTGGAATTCTGAGCATGTCTGCTTGGCTAAGGAGCTGTCAGCTCTACATCCCTCTCTATAACAAATCAGCTTTAATTACTTTAAATTCAAAGGCATCTTTATCAATTGCACCAGAAATACAGTTAAGTAATGTATCAGTAAAAACTGGTAAAACTTGCAGTCAATCCAGGGTAAATCTTAGACCCAGTCTGATCTTTGTGGTCAGCCCATTGACTATGCTGGAAAGACACCAGGAATTAATCTGGCCCTTCCCACCTCATCTAAACGTGGGCCAACAGACATGCATGTTTATCAGGACAAACAAGAACATATGCTGGAAAAAGAGCATTTCCAACAAAAACCTCCATCCAGCATGGGAACAAAAGCAATCTGCAAAGATTTTGCAGCTAATCAGAATGTCAGAGTGAAATTGTGTGTTCAGGGTTAAATGTTAGAAGAATACCTTCAAGAAAGCATTGGAGCATCACCCAGACCTACACATTTTTTTAATGAACACACTGAACAGCCAAAGGTGTGACCTGGAAGTGGTACCCAACAGCCCACAGATCTCATTCTGGTTTTGGGGCAATGCCAGTTTCAAAGGGACAAGATAACCACAAGGATGGTCCATTTCACCCCCTGCACAGCACTAATAGGACACCCCATTTATGATCCTAAATCCCTCTCCCACAAGTACTGTTCTCAGCACCCAGCTGTGCTCCTGTCAGTCCCCAAGGCTTTGGCATTCCTGTGGGAGCTGTAACTGACCATCACAAGAATACAAGACTGACCATAGCTGAAACGGTAGCAGCAGCAGATGAAAAAACAACCCAGCATATAAGCTTAGGGGATGCCATTATTTAGGCAAAAGAATTGCAGGAAGGCTGACGTAGCCAATCCAAAGAAACACGAATATGAAATCCTGTGCTGTTTAACACAGATTTCCAGCCAGAGTCAAACCTTGCCTCTGGGTGCTGCCCCTCCAATTCAGGCCTTGCTGCAGCTGGGCTGGACTCAGCAGGGGACAAATGTCTGGATGAACCTGCCCTCCCTTCCTTCAGCACTCCAGGTGTTTCAACCTCAGCATCGCCCAGAGCTTGCTGCCTTTATTTCTAAGCAGTATAATAAAACTGTCACTGCTCTTTTGGTTTAAGAGCTCCACTGAACTATCAGAATTAAAAATAAATCATTCCGTTTTGGGGAATGCTGAGCCTCCTGGGTCTAGAAAGCATTTGTTTCTCTTCTCAGCCAGATGTGGGAATTCAGCCTTTAGGATAAAGTATGGGAATTTTGATTACCATTTCACTTCCCCCCACTCTGCCAACTCCCACTTCAATTTCCAGAAATAGATCTCTTTTACACTCAGAGAGTATCTGTTTGAATAACCTGATAGGAAAACTACATTCACTGAAGTTAAGTAGCACAGGATGCCAACAGGCACAGGCTTAAAGCATTCTTGCCAGGTCTGGCTTCACACATTGCCAGCTTACACTGGCTCAGTATAGACCAGAGCAACCCATATAAACCCATACAAACAGCCTCAATATTTTGGAATAGACAGGTGATTAAAGCAAGAGCTTTGAGCTGAAAGTGTGATGAGCTACCATGATCCAAGTGCTCAGATGACAGACCACATCAACAGTGTCTCCAGAGCTGTGGATCACAGTCAGAGACAGAATTACAGTTCCATATCCCAGAAATCAAGAGTATATGTTGGCATAATTAATACATTTTGTGATTGATTTAATGGTGAATTTTCCTAGACCTTGGAGTTCACACAGACTCAAACATAAGCCAAACCACACTTGGAGCACTGATAATTTTCTGACACGCTTTAATCAGTTACAGGGTCTGTACAGAACTGCATTTGTACAGCCAGCACCAAACAAGTCAATAATTCCTTTCAACATCTGGAAGACAACCTAGTTTTTGAGAAGCATCATCTCATGAGTGGAACAATTTCAAAGCTCTAGCTATAGCAAATTAAACTGATGTGGCACGTAGGCAACTAGATAATATCATCAGCTAGAGCTGCTTATTAGAGAAAGGCAAGAGACACTGTGTGTATCCTGTAACACGATTAGTAGAGAGAAAATGGAATAAAGTTGAAGCAGTAATGAAAACCTGTGTTTATATAAAATAATACCATGCTTAACTCATGAGTGAATGATTTACAAGTGTTGCTTTGCTGAATAGTTTGGTAGCTGACTTCCGTTGAAACAAGACAGGCCATTGCTAGCAGAAACTGATTATATTATTAACTCATTAGTGTTATGATTACTTAAGTTATAGACAGAATCCAGTAACCCTTGTTTAGGACCATCATGGGAAGTTTAGTCCTCATGTCTTCCTACAGCTTTCTCACAGCCTGGCCAAAGGAGGTATTGCTGGATGACCTGGCGGGTGAAGGGTGAAGAAGCTGCTCTGCAGACATGACTCATTTATTCCAGAGGTCACTTTAAAAGCTTTTAGGGCTTTAAGGTCACTGTGACCCCACACAGGCTCACCAACAACTACATTCAGCTCTGACAGCGCTGCTCAGAGGAACAAGACATAAGTAAGTGTGGAGCACAAATACTTGTGTGGGAGAAAACCAAAAACCACCCAAAACTGTCACATGCACATTTCACTGGTGACTGCACAGCTCTGGGGCACTTGTGACCATCTTCCAACCAGACAGGTGAGGTTGCTGAACTACAAAAACACCTGCAGGCCCAGCACTGGCTACACCTAGAGCCCCAGGCACCAAGCACAACGTGCCCCAGATGAGGTAAACAACCCACATGGACTGAAAAATGTCCAGGAGAAAAAGCACGTAGCCACCGTGCTGCCCAGCACATTCCAGACCCCTGCCATGGTGAAGCCAGAGCCACCCTGCCCAGTGTGCCCCCAGCTGTCTGTGACCTCAGGCTTGGGGAGGAGGGCTCCTGACCCCTGGAAGCAGCCAGGCTTGTCTGCCTTTTCCTGGCATCTCCACTCAGAATTCGCTTACCCAACTTCACAAACAGTTCATATCTTAGCAAGAGAGATGCACCCCTGTGCATGTGAATTCCCAACAGGGACCACAAACCTGGCTGTGGTTGGGTAATATGAATGCACATCCCACCCCTCTGCCTAGGTAAACACTGCAAGATTAAGATGGCTCAGCTGCTTTGCTAACTGAGATCAGTTAGTCAGAGTATTCTCCTCTTCTTCATCACATTTCAGCAGCTACCAAGATCAGCAATCCTTTAGCAGATGTGGAACTGTACACTACAATCCCAGCTCTCTGCCTCATGCTGCATTCCCCAGAGCCATGGAGAAGTCTGAAAAGCATGACAATAAAAAGAGCAGACGTTCCCACCACTCAAGACTACGTGGCACATTTTTAGAGACTGCAGTAGAACACAAAAGATCCTTGAAGATGCTGGATTTATACAAAGGAGACAGGACGTGCTCCCCAGCCAAGCAGCCTGGATGAAGCTGGTGATGGGATGGATGGAGCAGACGGCCTCCAGCTGTCACAAGCCACTGCACAAGTCTGGGCTGGCCACATCTCCACTTTTAAAGTAAGCCCCAACTCTCTGAGACTTGTGATATTTTGCTACCACAAGTGTTGGCCCCCTAACTGCTGCAACCACGTACCTGTTACCAGCAGGCACCAAAAAGTCTCTCTGCATTCTACTGATTTCAGCTCATTCACAGCAGGACCATCAGAAGTCAGAGCTGCTTGGCACAGGGACTGTCTGAACAAATACACAAGTTCCTTCCAGAGATGACAAACTGACAGTGCTACTGGAAGGCTCTGGGGCTGCAGCTGGCTTGGTCGCATTCCTCAGCAGAAGAAAGCCCCAAATTTCACACACACTTGTGGAGGACTTTCAGCAAAAGCCACTTGTGACATCATGTAACCTTGTGCAACTCAGGTTCTCTGAGCCAGCTCTTTCTTCTCAGCCTTAATAGTTGTCATATTTTGCAGTGACAAATAGCAATGATGAGATCTGCAGAGTGACTTCGGATCAGAGTTCTCTTTGCAGATACCTTATCTCACAGGAGCTGCACACACACTTCCCCTCACCACCTGTCTGGGCTGGCTGCCTCAGAACATGGGCTGCAGGACAGAGATCCCCTCCTTGCAGCAGACCAAGACCTGCTCCCCATCTCACTCAGTCCAAGAGGGAAGGGCTCGAGCCACAACTTGAGCACGAACTGTAAGAATCTCTTGGCTCAGACCCACCTCTTTCAAAGCAATGCTGCCAAAGTGTTATGCAAACTTCTTCAAAAAGCATCCCAACTGCTTAGCAGCCCACCTCTATGCCCCAAACACAGTGCCAGCTCTGGAAAGCCTCATTAATTATTAGCAAGATTGGGAATCTAAAGATATTTTTAAAAAGATTCAGTCTCCTACAACACAAAGTAAAAAACCCATGTGCATCACACCAGTGCTGGGGGTAGCTACTGCTCCTGATTATCTCTGGAGGAGATTCCTACTCTCAGAAATAAGAAGCCCACAGGCTAAACTGCCAGCTAAGACTTGTGAATCCCTATTTCCCAGGCATTATTTTCTAAGCTTTGTACTACATTTTTATCCTAAGCAGATCCTAAGTGTAAAAAAGAAAAAAATGAAATAAATACATGAGAAAATCTTTATGCAACACAGAGCACAGTCCACCCAAGGAGGGGAAATACTTTTATTAAATTGCAAGAGGCCAAGTCTGTATGTTATGTGGGAGTTTCAGTCTGATCCCATAATTCTGAGATATTTACTTCCAGACAGAGCTGTTTACAACCAAAGACAACGTTGCCATGCTCCAAACCATCCTCAGGCTTGCTTTCTATGGAATTTTGCCCACGGAGAAAGCGATAGGTCAGTGCAGGGGCGGAGGGGAAATATATTTTAATAAATCCTGGCCCTTGTCCTTTGAACTTCAGACCAACCCAGCACATTTCCCAGGCCTCCCCACCACAGCACCCCGACACACCACAGCTCCTCTGGATGGGGACACAGTCCCTCCCTGCAGCACAAACAGCCCTGATCTCAGCTCCTCAAGCAAGGGCTGCTCTCCCAGCCCCAAGCCAAACCACTCTGGGGGGCTGCAGCCCTGGCTGTTCCCAAACCCAGAGCGAGGAGCCACGTTTGGAGCGAAGGCTCAGCCCTGCAGACGGGGCGCAGGCAGGCACAGTGCCAGCACCGCTCCACTGGGCTTCACCAGGGCCTCAGCTCCTCTGGCCACCCTCAGCAACTCCTGTTTGCTTTGGAGGCTTTCCCCTTCTAAAGCTCTGCTCCCTGGATTCAAGTAAACTTAGTAATTTTATTTTTTAAAAAGAATAAGAATGTCAAGTACCAGGAGACTGGTGGCTTCCTACTGAACACTTCTGAACAGATTTTCTGTTTGTGAACTTCTACAGTCATTCCTCCAGTTCACACAAGGTTCTTAGCCATGCACTGCAGCACACAGCAAGAAGTTCCTGAATTTAACCCCTCTTCTTCACAAGGCAGCATAGCTCTTACAATGGAAATGCCCTCTCTCAGCTACTGCAGAGGAGTTTGCCAGTTCACTGACACTTCTTCCAATCCACCACCAAACCAGCAGCTCCAGCCCAGAAAGTGTCTGTATGAACACCTGCACCAGCAGTTCCTTGGAACAAAGCTCCAACAGACATCTCTGACCCACAGAGCTGAGCTGACAAGCTGCAGCACAGACTGGACCAGTCTGTCTTGTCTGTTGACCCAAAAGAAAAGTACAAATGACTCAACTTCCAAGATGAAGTAAACAATAATATGCAGGTCATCAAACTGGCTGTGTGACTGTAGGATCCAAATTCATTTGTTGGGTCTGGATCTGTGGTTCAGCCAGACAGCTTCAAAGAGAACACCTATGCCCTGGGTGCACATGCTCTGCATCCCCTTTGATGATGGGTGCACCTCTTATTTTTGGTTCCCAAAGACGTCCCCTACAGCTCTGGGCTCTCTGGTTGCTATTGCCTGAAGATTCACTTCCCTGCCTTCCAGAGGGTACAGCAAATTAGAGTTTACAAAGACTTCTCAAAAGAACAGCATCTCTAATTTCCCTTGATCTAGGGAGGATGGTTCCAAGGACAGCACTGGCCATTGGTGAAGGACCTAGGGATTCAGGTCCTGAATTTGCCATGAAATTTTAAGGGATTCAATCAAGTCACTACATCCTTCCTATGTACTGTATGTTGAGATGGAAACATTGAGGAACAAGTACACAGCTGAGCAGGTGTCCAGAATTCAGATTTTAAAGCCTGTGCTGCTTTGGTGCACAGCCTGGGTGACATGAGCTGCCCAGTTCCCTGCTTGCCTCCAGCCCACCCTTGCTGCTGGGAGTTGAAAGAGCCAGCCATGCTCCAGCACAAGGCACTACAAGCATTTTTGCATAGACACTCCCTGTGCTCCTGGCTGTGGGCGTTCAATGAAAGCGATCAGTGAGAACCCAGGAACAATAAACTCATTCAGGCAGTGTCTCCAGTCCCCAGCCAGGCACACAGAGCCAGCTTCGAGGAGACGTGAAGGTGTGGGGAGGAAGGGGAATGAGACATGCTTACACACAAAGGTAAAGGAAGGGCTCCTGACCTGTCTGGAGCATTCCAAAAGCAGATGCCCAAAGGCTCAGACCTTGTGAGCTAGCTTTTAGCCTCTCTTTTTTTCCTTCTTCTTTTAGGAAGAAAGGTTCTCTCTTGGCAATTTTGGTAGTGACACAGCTGGGGCACAGACCCCAGAGCAGCAGGGCTGCAGGGGTACTGCTCCCCTGCCCTGCACGGATCCTGCCCCTTACTCTCAAGACATGGAGCCAGCCCCAGCGATCGTTCTGGGGGTAGCAAAAGGAACACCCCAAAGCTGGCAGTTACACACACCTCCCAAGGACCATCACTACTCATGAAGTGGGGCTGAAGCCAGCGTCCATACAGCCCATCTGCAGTGAGCCTGTCCTGCTGTGGATAGCACTGGAGAGCCTTGTGTGCACGTAATACAACTCAGAGCATCCTCATGTGCCCTGCTAAAACAAGAAATGCAGCTGTGCTAGAAGATACAGAAGTACTATACTGGCACAGGTGGGATGGCTTGGAAGGGCGGGCATGGCAGATGTTTGAGACAGGCTGTGGTTTCAGTTGCAGAAAAAAGGCTTCATGTCCTCAAGCCCTGCAGAGTAAATAACTCTGCACTCCTGCTGCCTATTCCCCAACAGAGTCCTCTCCATTCTCCAATACCAACCAGGGGCCCTCTCGTGTAAGTGAGAGTTACTGTGTAAGTTACAAGGTTGTGCATGACACTAATTTTCATCTGCATTTAAAAGAAGGCTCAGCCCAACAGTTGAAAGTTGTACTGGATTTGGCACAGAGCAGTACATTGCCCTGCTTTCTCCAGTTGCCACACTAAGACAATGAGTTAAACACAACAGCTGTGTGGACAATCAGCTGAGGAGAAACCACATATGTCTGCAGAGAACCCAGATCTTGTTAATATGAATCAATCTATTTCCAACTCTACTTAATAGCAGTTTATAAAGCACCTCAGATTGTTGCCAGGGCTTATGTCTTCCACTCACGTTAGACTTTTCAGTCTAACCCCAAGCACATCCCTTTGTATGTGCAAGATCATGTGGAAAAGAACACGTGCCCTAGTCCTAAACAGACCCACCCCCTTTCCCCTCCCAGTTAAAACACCTTAACTTCGCAAGCAAACACTTCTTTCTACCAAGTCACCATTTTACTCCTTATCAACACTAACCTGTTGGCTTCTGTTAAGAAGACAACCTCTCCTGCATGGGCAAACAGTGTTCATCTCCATGGGGAGAGCACTGCAAACACTTCCAAGGACCCTCTGACAAGGAATGTGAGCTTAAATCTTTTCTCAACAGAGATAGTAAAACATAAATGCCAAACACTGCTCTTTGAAGAGCTGGGCTGGAAGTTGCTCTAATTTCCATTACAGACCCAACACATTTAAAATGCAGTGATAATCTTACAAAACTCTCCAGGCTTACACCACTTGACATTTTAGACCATGAGCATAGGGCTGCATCACCCATGACTGCGGTGCCAAGGGTGTCAGTCTGAGAGGACTTGAGAGAGATGGCATGTAAATGAAGGTGTCACCAACACATCCCTCACCAGTAACTGCACCCAGCACCTCTTCCCCTCCCAGGGCCTGCAGATGGCTGGTCACAGAGCAGCCAGCCATGTCTGATAAGCGTGGTAAAGAGCAGGCAAGAAGCCATAATGCCCCTAGAAGAGGGAGCACAAATCGGGACAGTTGCCATATTCAAAGGCAAAACACATGGGAAGGGGGAGAGAGCCCT
This sequence comes from Cyanistes caeruleus, assembly GCF_971803275.1. NCBI lineage: Eukaryota > Metazoa > Chordata > Aves > Passeriformes > Paridae > Cyanistes > Cyanistes caeruleus. Next base: position 7,971,745 of record NC_141708.1, on the reverse strand, counting down.
CACAGGAAATAGAGGAGGAGCAAGAGCAAGAGACCAGCAGCTCTGTCCTCATCACCATGCAGCTGTGGGTACAGTGACCACTCTTGGTCACCCCTGCTCTCTGCAGATCTCACTCTTGTCCCTTTGGGCTGCTGGGTCTGTTGCTCTTTATGCCTCACACACACTCCCCAATCATAGGGAGAAGATGCTTTTTTAAACAGCATCTTCACCAACAGCAGACATTGTTTAGGGCAGCCTAGCAGAGAAAAAACAAATCTTGTGCACATCAAGATTATCCTTCAGAGCTTCAATAGTCTAAGAGGAGTCAAGAGGCTGTGTCCTCCTATGCAGCTGGCCTTGCAACCTCCTTTGCAGTGACTGGGAAAGGAAACCCATTCCCAGGAGAGTTTCACAATCTCTCCTTCACTTCCCACCACACAAGTCCAACAGCCTGAGTCCTTCCCACTCCATGGGTGCCACCCTGCCAGCCACCAGCCCCAGCCTCCCACCCCACCTGGCTCTGCACGCTCCACCCAACCAGATTCCTGTGGCTGCTTCACCTGCCATTGGGAGGTGACACTTGCACATCCCAGCTTAGAGTCGGAATTATTGCACATCCCTGCCTGTGTTTAAAATAAAGATGCTGCTGTCTGCTGATGCTTCCAAACTTAATTTTGTAAGTAGTAGGACAGATCTTGCAGTCAAATTTGTTTTCACAAAACACCAGTTCATTGCTCAACAGCCCTCTTTGAGTCCATCCACCTCTGTCATTCCAGGATTTCCCTGTCTAAGCACTCTGCCTGACTAGTGGCAAGGATGAAGACTTCCCATAGCAAGGCATCAACAAGTTATCCCCACCAGAACAGGCACAAATCCCCCATGCTTATTAATAACAACCCACTTGTCTGCCTTCTCAACCTGCTCCTAAGGCTCCCAATTCCCACATGTTATCCTCCAGCCCAGCCTTTCCCCCAGAGCTCCAGGTGAGTCCAGTCAGCCCCACACTGGGCACACCTCCCACACACTGGCCCAGCTGTGCCATCATCTGTGGCCGCCCCGCAGGCTGGCGGTGCCTCATTACCACCCCCGCTCCCACACTCAGCACCAACACAAAAAAGCACTGGCAGGGCTCTGCGATCAGTTGTGCTCGCTATTTATTCATCACACATGTGCAGAACATCCCCGCTGCTCTGAGGGAGCAGTGTGCATATTTAAAAAGACAATATACAAAACATAGCTGAATCTTAATGAATCTACTGCTTTGCTACTGGAACTGAATGGAATTGTGCAGACCCTGCCAAGATGGAAAAAAAAAAAACCAAAAACCAAACCAACTACACAATATTTGATTTGTAATATAATCCTTAAGATCGCTTTTGCAGTGTGTTATTATTGTGCTTATCAGGCCTGTAAAGCACCAGTTGTAAGGAGGAAAAGGATCAAAATGCAACAGGCAGCACAGTGCTAGCCCTGTCAGAATGCTAAAGTACTGCACAGTGAAAAAAACCACATAGTCCTGGCAAAAGTTAACTTCACACAGTATGATACCTCAACATATGGAGCCCCCACAAAAGCAGGATTAGGAAGTGAGCTATTAGCTCAAATGCATCTACTGAGGTCTAAGCAAACCCTTCTGGTTTGACAGTAATAAGTACAAATAGGATCTGGAAGAAATACATTTCTTTAGTACCAAGTTCCCCATTTAAATGTCCGAGTTCAACGAGGAGGACAGCAATTACAAGGAGAGTCACATTTCCTCTCAACAGGTAAAATTTACCGCAGATTTACTCCATGCTGCATGCTCCCTCCTGCGGGGGAGGTTTCTACACATCAGCAGGAGCAGAAATGACAGAGCACCCGCACACATCCGAGTGCTCCGGGCACCTCATCCCACCTCCTCCACCCTCAGCTGGCAAGGAGAGCTCATGTTTGAAAAGTATCCACATAGTGCTCGCAGCAGCACGGACCTGCGATGTGCCAATCTGGGTGTTCGTGACCCATCAGCATCACACAGGAAGCGCCAGAGCCATTGATTGAGGGGAAATAAATGGGCTGTGGGTGACAGCCAGCCCGGATGAGACCTGCCAGGGAGAAAGCCGGGAGCTGCTCACCTACCCTCCCTAACCACCAGAACTATTTGCGTTTAGAGAACAGGACACTCGATGCCTGTTCAGCCTGGGAGGGTGGGAAGTCCACGCAGAGGGGCAGTTTAGGAGGAAAGACGGAGCGGGCAATGTCAGACAACCGAGCGGCTGCAGAAAACGCAACAAGGCGCTGCTTTTAAGCGGCAAGAGACGGTCCTGATCTGCGGACCGGGTAAAACGCGAAATTTTCTCACATCTCCCTCCTTCCCTTCCTAGCGGGGCAGGCAGGCAGGGACTGACATCCCCGGGTGGGACCTGCCCCTCGCTGCCCCGCACTTTCCCCACCGCTCCCCTCACCCGGCCCCACTCGCGGGCACCGCTTCCCCTTCATCCCCCGAGCTGACTCCGGCCCCACTTGCGGGGACCCGGATCCCTGGCCCCAGTCGCGGAGCTCAGCTCCCCAGAAGCCATTTCCCGTCCCCACTGTCCGTCCGCGGAGCGGGACCCCGCGGGACGGCCCCTCCCGGGCCCAGGCACTCGCAGGGACCCCCTTCCCCACAGCTGATCCCGGTCCCTCTCTCGGGAAACATCGCCTCGGGAGCTGGCCCCGCATCCACCGCCGGGCTCCCACACGGGGGACAGCGCTCCCCGGGGCCATGTCAGCGGCTCTGTCACCCCCCAAGGACCGCTGTCCCCGGCGGTCCCCGAGCGCGGCAGCCGCGGGACAGGGACACGCGTGACCCCCTCTCCCCTCACCTTTGTACTTCTCCATGGCGATAAGCGCGGCCGCAGCCCAGCACTCCCGAGGGTCCGGCACACGACGCTGCCCGCGCTGGGCTCCGCTCCGCAGCCTCCAATTCCAGCAGCGCCGGCTGCCCCGGCCGGCCCGCCCCGCCTGCCCGCCCCGCCCCGGAGCCGCGGAGCCGGCCGGGATCGGGCTGTGGGCTGCGAGCGGCACCTGCCTCTGCTCCGGGAGCGGGGAGCGCCCGGCGGGGCCTCCCCGCGGGCCGGGCCCCTCAGCGGCCGGGCCCCTCAGCGAGCTGGGCCCCTCAGCGAGCTGGGCCCCTCGGCGAAGCGCCGGGCTGGGGTGGGAGAGGAGGACAGGGGCGCTGGAATGAGGGGGCGGCTCCGGGGGATCCTCGGGGGTGCCCCGTGTTTGGGATGGTGTACTCTGGCTGCAGTAGTGCAGTTTTGGGCCCGTTCGGAGAAAGGCCCTGGTTGTCCCGGTATAACCATGTGTGTTCCCGGTGCCATTGAGCCCAGGCTGGAGCCTGCCGGACCCACCCCCTGCTCTGGGCTGGCAGGCTGGAAAGTTGGGCTCTGCTTCCACCCCTGGAGTAGCTGTATCCCGGAGCCACTGAATTTGCACTCGTCTTTCCAGTGATT